>NC_062570.1:106895798-107505350 GCF_022837055.1 Prionailurus viverrinus
TTGTTTACTCCATAAAAATTTACTGAGTACCCAATTTGGGCCAGGCACTGGGCTAGATTCTGGGAATCAACAAACTAGCTCTTAAAAGTTATTTCACAAAAGCATCGAATATTTCACATTAGTTATTGGAGCTGTGATTTCTATAACTTTCACTGCTATAAATCCAGTGCCAAGCACACACTAGGTATTCAGTCCATATTGATGGATAAATTAAGGGCAGTGTCTGTATCTCTTCCCGACTGTGTACTGATTCATTTCTTTTTTTTTTTAAGCATAGTTTTTTTTTTTTTTTTTAATTTTTAAGTCTTTATTTATTTTTGAGAGAGAGACCAAGTGTGAACAGCGGAAGGGCAAGGAGAGGGAGACACAGAATCTGAAGCAGGCTCCAGGCTCTGAGCTGTCAACACTGAGCCCGATGTGGGGCTTGAACTCACGAACTGTGAGATCATGACCTGAGCCGCTCCGATGCCCAACCGACTGAGCTACCCAGGCACCCGATTCATTTCTGACTTTAGAGTCTGCACAATGCCTGACACACAGTAGAGGTTCACTGCACACTTGCCAAGTTGCAGAATGCTTTAAGGACAGGAATTGGGGGCATATGTCCACCAAATTCTCCTGTACTCTCCGTGAAGGGTAGGGTTCCAGACCTGTCTTCTAACTGCCCAAATAACATGCCCACTGTGGGTTCAGTGCCCATGGTTGAGCCATAGTGGAACAAACACATGACTGGGAATGCAACCAGACCCAGGTCTGCCACTTTTTACAAACTCACTAAGCTTACTCAGTCTGAATCTATTTTCCCATTAACAAATTGGGAATAAATATGTATGTATGTATGTATGTGAAAATGTTCAAAAAGGGTCTAGTCCAGAAATGGACACTCAATATATGCTAACCCACTTAGCCCAAAATATTTCTCAACCTTTTAAAAACCTGACCTTTAATTTTAAAATTTATTTATTTATATTTTATTTATCTTTATGTTTTTATTAAACTTACAACTTAACCTTTTTATTAAAGTTTTCAGTCATATACAAAAGCAGAGAGATTAATATAATGAATCCCCAAGTACTCACCATCCAGTTTCAAGAATTAGTAACTCATGGCTAATCTTAAAATCTATGCTCATTATATATTTTTAACTTTTAATGTTTACTTATTTTTGAGAGACAGAGACAGAGCATGAGTAGGGAAGGGGCAGACAGAGAGGGAGACACAGAATCCAAAGCAGGCTCTAGGCTCTGAGGTGTCAGCACAGAGCCTGACGTGAGGCTCAAACCCATGAACTATGAAATGATGACCTGAGCTGAAGTCGGATGCTTAACCAACTGAGCCACCCAGGCGCCCCTATTTATTTATTATTTTAGAGAGAGGGAGAGCATGCAAGCAGTGGAGGGAGCAGAAAAAGAGAGAGACAGAATCCCAAGTAGGCTATACTCAGTGCAGAGCCCTAGGTGGAACTCCATCCCATGACCCTGGGATCACTACCTGAGCCAAAAACAACAGTCGGACATCAACGACTGAGCCAATCAGATGCCCCTTGCCCTTTTAATAAACATAAAGCTCTCTCTTCCTTCCCTTCTACTTGCTCTCCAAATTCCAACGCCCCACTCCCAACCATCGGATGTGCCCTTCCAGCAAGGAATTATGTCAAGTTAACAAAATTAAGAGGCTTTGTCTTGGTAGAATCCCCAGCAGCATTTTGTTCTGCTTTGCTTTCTGCAGTCTGTATTCTGAAATCAACAAGTTCTCTTCACTATCCACATAAAAATAAAAATTAACACTAAATGTACTTTTTCAGGGTACATGAGCTCCAGATTATGCTGAACTTCTTTGGAGCCATCAGGAAACCTCATTTCTGATATCTCCCCACCCCCCAATTCTCTTTCAGCTGAGGGCATATGCTTACCTTGTACTCCCCATCCCCATGCAAATCTGCCAGCGCTGGAAAACACAAAAGGGCCATAAACCGGGGTTTCAGAAGCTTTGAGGCTTCACTACAGAACCATTATTTGACCCCTCCACCCCACCCCACTCCCCCCACCCAGAAGCAGGGGTTCCTGGTCCCACAGACTCACCCAGGCAGCTGGAAAAGGTGTGGATGTTGGCCACGGGGTCGTAGTGTGCGTCCAGCCATTTCGAACTGGCCTCGTTGCTGGGAGAGGAGGGAAAGAGTTGGGCGCTGAGTCCCAAGGGAGAGTAAGAAAACTTTGAGGGGGCTAGTCTCAGAGTGAAGTGTGTAGGGCGCTCTGAAATGGGGATACAGAACCTCTGGGTCCAAGTCCAGGCTCCACCACAGGCTCCCTGAGTGACCCCGAGTCACACACACGCATATTCACTCCTTGGGCCTCAGTTTCCCTACTTGATCCCTAAAATCCGTTCAAGGACACCCGGTGCCTTCCGAGAACCGCAGGTGCCCAGATCCCAGGGCCCAAGACCCCCTCTTTACATTTATAGGAAAGGAGGCCTCGAAGACCCCGGCCTTCACCTCTCAGCTCGGCCGCAGTCGGAATCAGACGAAGACGCAGCAGCCATCTTCGCAGACGTCGCCTTGGCAACCGGCTTCGGTCAGCCGCCGCGCAACGCCCAATAACGCCCGGGCTGCGGGAAGCGCGCGTACAAAGGTTCCGGGCACTCAGCTTTCCGGCCCAGGGCAGGGAGGTCGCCGTGGGGCAGACGCTGCACTCGGTTGAGCTTCTGGCTGCTGAGGCGCAGTCTCTCGTCCCAGCTCATAGGTTTTACCTTTGCTCCTTCCCAGCCTGAACTTGGGGGCCCTGGAATCTCTGGGTTATTGACAGGACCCTCTGGCCTCAAGGCCTGGAGGGAAGCCCTTCTAGTGTTTATGAGCAGTGAGAGTAACTGCTTACCCTCTTCATCCTCATGGTTAACCGGGCTGGAAAGGTTCTATGTCCTTTCTTCCCATCTTGCTCTAGCGGTCTGGGCTCGGAGAAACAAAACACGGGGTTAAGAGATTAAATCCTAGGATGACTGACGTTGAGAGTTTCTATAGTTTTTAGTCTCCTGTAATATTTTATTTTATTTTTAATTTTTTTAACGTTTATTTATTTTTGAGACAGAGAGAAACAGAGCATAAACGGGGGGACGGTCAGAGAGAGAGGGAGACACAGAATCGGAAACAGGCTCCAGGCACTGAACCATCAGCCCACAGCCCGACGCGGGGCTCGAACTCACGGATGGCGTGATCATGACCTGAGCTGAAGTCAGATGCTTAACCGACTGAGCCACCCAGGCGCCCCTCCTGTAATATTTTAAAATATAGGAAATGCCACAAAGGAGGACTGCAAAAATGGTTCTATGTTCCTCTTCGTGTTTGTCTTGTACCATCTAGAGGTGATATCAAAATCCTATTGTAGAGGGGAGCCTAAAACTGACCTTCCTTCCCTTCCCCAGGGCTCCCGTTACCCTCCTGGGAACAAATGAGAAGTGAGGCAAACGCGAGGATTCACACAGATCACAAAGATGGTGGTTGTTTCTAGTATTTATTTTTCTGGTTATAAAAGTAATACATGAAGAGCACTGGACTGGGAGAGGTTTTGAGTCCTGCAGGATCTAGACAGGTCACTTCTCACAACTTCCATTCCCTCACTTGGCAAGCAGAATAAGGAGCCTGGCCTTGCCCACTCTACCAAGGGCAGTGCAGATCAAATGAGATAACACAGGAGAAGCACTTGGTAAACTGGAAAGTGCTGACAAATGGAAGAGGTTAGTGTCACCACCCTCGGCTGAGGTAGCACCAAGGTCTGAGCTCCTGCTCCTCCCCTAGCATACACGTGGTTTGATGGAGTTGAGGGAGGAGCTGCATAAATCGGTCTCAAGCCTGGCCAGATGGGGCCTCACTGGGGCACTTCCAGAACCGGGCATCAGCTGTGGCCAGTTGGGTGAGGATCTCCTCCAACTCGGGCCCGTCCTCTGGGAAGCGCTCAGAGAAGGATTGGATGAGACCAGCAGCCGAGGCCTCATACTCGAGGAGCTGCACTTCTGAGCCTGGGGAGGAGGATAAAAAAAAAAAACAGCAACAGGGAAAGGTCTTAATAGGGAAGCAGATAATCATAATCAT
The DNA here is from genome assembly GCF_022837055.1 of Prionailurus viverrinus. Lineage (NCBI taxonomy): Eukaryota > Metazoa > Chordata > Mammalia > Carnivora > Felidae > Prionailurus > Prionailurus viverrinus. Next base: position 106,899,880 of record NC_062570.1, read on the forward strand.
AGAAGCAGGTAGTTACCAGGTGCCAAGAATCGTGCTCGGTGTTTTATTATCGATTTCATCCTTATAATAACTCTATGAAGAAGGAAGTGTTAAAGGGGGAGTAGTCAATAAATTGACTCTAATCTAAAGGGGGAGAGTCAATAACTATTAAGAAGGAAGTGTTAAAGGGGGAGTAGTCAATAAATTGCTGCACTCATTCACTCATTCACTCATTCATTCATTCATTCACTTAATGAGTATATACTCTAGTGCCATGTTAGGTTAGACAGATAGTCCTTGACCTCCAAAAGCTTACAGTCCAGCAACTGCTTCATCTCTGACTACTGTGGGACCTTGGGAACATTTCACAAGCTCTCTAAGCCTCACTTTCCTCATCTATAAAATGGGAATGAGCATAGTACCTCTTCTCTCAAGAAGCTATGGTGACTAAATACAACAATGCACAGGAGTACCTGGGTGGCTCAGTCGGTTGAGCATCTGACTTTGCTCAGGTCATGATCCCAGGGTCATGGGATTGCGCCCCATGTCAGGCTCCATGCTAAGCATGGAGCCTGCTTAAGATTCTCTCTCTCTCCCTCTGCCCCTCTCCCCCACTTGTGCACTCTCTCTCTAAAATGAAAAGAGAAATATGATAATGCATGGAGTAAATGCCCAACAAGTGCTAGGTATCACTAGCATCGTTATCTCTGAACCCATCAGAGTTAAAAGGGCACCTATATAACTCACAGGCTGTTCTGGGGGTCCCCTGAATACTCATGGGAAGAATTTCCCTCCAACATACTTCCAATGCTTTACCACTCATAGAACCTTGTTGTGCTCTTGTGGCATTGCGGGGTGTATGTAGCTAATACCACAGGCTTTGGGTTCAGACAGCCCATGTTCAAATCCTGGTTCCGCCACCCACTAACTGTTGACCTCAGACAAATACACAGCTCCTCTGTGTCTCAATAGGGGTAATAACTTCCTCAGTGGGTTGCTGGGAGTTAATCACAGGAAGTTTTTACCCAGTGACTGCCACATAAAAGTCCTCAGAAGTTAGTCACCACCACCACCACCACCACCATATCTTTGAAAATCCAACCTGCTCTTCAGGCTTAGTTTAACCACTTCTTCCCCAGAAGCTTCACCGATTCCCCTGAAGGTGAATGTGACCTTCTCTAAGTGTTCAGATCACCGTTTGGGCCTCTTGGGTGCTTATTAACACTCCCTGGGTGTGATCATTTCTCTCTAGGCCTTATTCCTAATGGACCGTGAACTCTTGAGGCAAGGGCCTGGGTCTGATTCATTGCTCCATCCCCAAGGGCCCACATAGGGCTGGACAAGCAGAGCAATGCTGTTGTAATGAGCATTTATTATGTGTCTGGCATGATTACTCATTTGACATGCATTGAGCAGCTCCTGTGTGCCAGGCCCTATACTAGCTACTTGCTGGGGATATGCCATTTTCGCTGACATGGAGGCAAGGCAGGCAAGGAAAATAGCAAAGAGTGACAATGCATGAAGGAATCACTTTAGGTTGAGGGGTCAAGGACAGCCTCTGCCAGGAGGTGCCATTTTAACAGAGACCAAAATGACAAGAAGGACCAACCAAAGATTGGGGGAGGATTGTACCCAGCAGAGGAAACATTGAGTGCAAAGGCTATGGCAGCCTCAGGGGGCAAGCTCAGGGGGCTGGAGAAATGGAAAGGCCATGAACCTGGAGGCCAGTGAGTCAGGGAAGAGGGGTCCCAGAGGCCTGCTAGGGGTCCGGGCCAAATCCCCTGGAGCCTCTGGAGTGCAGCGTGAAGAGTTGGAAATAAGCCTCTTAAATGTGTTTTCCTTGCCAGTCGGAGGTAATTATTTCATTTAGCCTTCACGACTGCCCATGACTCTGGTAGTGAGGAGCACTCTTAATTCGGCTCTTGGTTCTTCTAGTAAAGAGCTGTAAGCCTTGAACAATTTAGTCTCTGTGCTTGTTTTCTTAACTGTAAAGTGGGGATAATACCTACCTCATTGGGTTAGGGTGTGAGGATTTATTTTTATTTTATTTTTAAGTAAGCTGTATGCCCAAAGTGGGACTTGAACTCATGACCTCAAGAGCCAGCCAGGCACTGCTATGGTCAGGATTTAAAGGGTTAATCCAAGGAAAGCACTAAGAGCTTGAAGAGAGTACTTAATTTAGGTTTACTACAGTGTCAGCACACAACCAACACTGGCTCTATGACTGAAGACACCCAAGCCAAGAGAGGTTAAATGATTAGGCCAAGGTCACAGAACAGCTCTGAAGCTCATGTGGTAACCACTGTATGGCACTAACTCATGTGACAGGAGTCAGGAACGATGGGTCAGGAGGGGAGCGGAAAGTGAATGCAGCAGCGGGCTGGGACCCCAGGGGCCTCTAATACAACAGGTACAAGTGCAGTGCAGACAGGGTCAAGGCTTCTGGAAACAGGATTATCATTTGAGGAGGGAGAGGGACCATGGGGCTGCTGATCTCTCTGCTGGGCTCTACAGAGTCACCTTGTCCCCAGAGTTCCACCAGCCTGCAGGGTTCCAGCTCACTGCCTGCCCTGACCTCTCCTCATCCCCAGGCACCGAGAGGCCTGATTCTCCAGGACTATTCCTGGCCTCCCATAAGCTTGAAGTCTGTCTGTTCCACTAGCCCCTGCTCTGCTGGCCTTCCTCAAACCTCCAGTCACTGTCTTATAAGCAGCACAACCGTGTGTGTAGCAGGGAGGTGGTAGATGCTGAGGTTTCGGCCTGGGGTTTGGCCTGGGGTTTGACTGTGGCAGGGAGGGAGAGAGGCAGGAGTCACTTCAGGTAGCCTGAGCCCAGGGATTGGTTCCAGGCCTCGTCTCTCATGGGGCCCTGAATGGCCCCCCATCAAAGGAGGCTCAGCAGTCTGTTACCTTCAAGACGAGTGTTGGGCTGAACGATGAGCTTCCGAGATTCCTTGCGGAGCAGCACGGTATCCCTGAGGGTGAGGAAGCACTCAGGGGGTGCATCAGTGACCGCTGCGTACCCCTCATACAGGGCCCGGCCTCCGGCCACATCTCCCGTGGACTTCAACACCTGTGGGAAGGCAGGAAGAATCAGTGCCTATGACAGGCACCTCCCCTGCATCCATGGGGCTTTGCCAGGGGCTGCAGCCAACTGTGCCCAGCCCTGGACAGTATCTGCTCTCTCGTGGTGTTACTGTGCTGAATATGTGAGAAATGTAGATCAAGGGCTTAGCTCATAGTAAGTGCCCAGTAAAGTGAAGCGAGTATTTCTCATTTGGTTGTCTCATTTGAGCTGTGGACAGAGAAAGCATTACCATCGCTTTTTTTTTTTTTATTTCACATACACAAAATATATAGTATATATATTAGGTTATAACATATGGGTCATAAACAATGTAATACATAGGTTATAAAAAATAATAAGACACCCATGCAACCAGCACCCAGCTTGACTTAGCTCCTTCCTTTTTTTAAAAAATTAAATGTTTAAAAAAGTATTTATTTATTTTTGAGAGAGAGAGAGCATGCACATGAGCAGGGGAGGGACAGAGACAGAGGGAGAAAGAGAGAATCCCAAGCAGGCTCTGCACCATCAGCATGGAACCTGAGGTGAGGCTCAAACCCATGAACCATAAGATCATGACCTGAGCTGAAATCAAGAGTCAGACGTTTAACTGACGCAGGTGCCCCCACACCAAGAAAAAAAAAATTTTTATGTTTATTTATTTTGAGAGAGAGGAGAGACAGGGCATGAGCAGGGGAGGGTCAGAGAAAGAGGGAGACACAGAATCTGAAGCAGGCTCCAGGCTCTAAGCTGTCAGCATGGAGCCTGATGCAGGGCTCAAACCCACAAACCGCGAGATCATGACCTAAGCTGAAGTTGGACACCCAACTGACTAAGCCACTCAGATGCCCCCAATTTTTAAAAATTAAGTAGGCTCTATGCCCAACATGGGGCTAACTTATGCCATCAAGAGTCACATGCTCTACCCGACTGAGCCAGCCAGGCACCCCAAGTTAGCTAGCTCCCTTCTTGACTGCATCCTGGGGCTTCCTGTCTGAGGATATAGTCCCCGATTCTGTGCTTATCGTTCCCCTGTGTTCCCTAAATTCTGCTCTCAACCATGTTATTTTAACTTTGGCTTATGTCCTATGATTTGCTTTTTCTGCTCAATTTATGTCTGAGATTCATCTGTAGCTATAGTTCACCCATCTCACTGCTGTCCAGTATTCCACTTATAAACACAAACAATTTAATCTCTTCCCATGCTGATGGGCAGCTTGTGCTGTTTGCCATTTGGCACCGCTGTTGACACCCTTTGTATCTCCTGCTGAACAGAATGAACAGATGCAGATTTCTCTAGGAGAATCATTTGTCTAGAGGTCAGGGGAATGCTCCATCTTAGATGAGCCCACCTTGTTCTCCAAAGTTGTTGGACCAGGCGATGCTCCCAGAAACAGTGGCTGGCAGTCCTGACCACCTGGTATACCCGGCTGGTGTTGGCAGTTCTTCATTTTTGCCAAGCTAGTGGTATAAACCTCATGTGGGTTAAGCTGTGCTTTCCTGATTGCTCAAGAGGTTGAACGTCTTCCCAGAAGTCGAGGCATCATTCATTTTCCTCTCCAGTTCATGAGTTTTGCTTATTTTTGTGTTGGGTTGTCCTTTCTTCACCTTTTTTTTTTTTTAAGTTCTTTCTTTATTTAAATACTAACCTTTTGTTAATACACATGTGGTAAATACCCTATCTTAGTTTAAGATTCATCTTCTCACATTATTTATGGTAACTTTTGATGAGTAAAAGCTATTTTTTTTTAATTTTTTAATGTTTATTTATTTTTGAGAGAGAGAGAGACAGAATGTGAGCAGGGAAGAGGCAGAGAGAGAGAGGGAGACACAGAATCCAAAGCAGGCTCCAAGCCCTGAGCTGTCGGAACAGAGCCCGACACAGGGTTTGAACCTACAAACTGCGAGATTGACCTGAGCCAAAATTGGACACTCAACCGACTAAGCCATCCAGGTGTCCCTTTTATTTGTATTTTTAGTTTAATCTTAAAGATTTAATTTTTAATTTAAATTTATCTTATTTTTTAACTTTTAAATGTTTATTCATTTATTTTGAGAGAGAGACAGAGCACATGCATACAGCGGAAGGGCATAGAGAGGGAGACAGAGAATCCTAAGCAGGCTCTGTGTAGACAGTGGGACTTGACCCCATGAACTGTGAGATCATGACCTGAGCTGAAATCAAAAGTCAGACTTTTAACATACTGAGCCACCCAGGAGCCCCTAGAGGTTTTATTTTTTTAAATAATCTCTACACCCAACATGGTGCTTAAATTTACAATACTGAGATCAACAGCCTCACCCTCCACTGACTTAGCCAGCCAGGTTCTCCAATAAAAGCCAATTACTTTTTAAAGTTTTTATTTATTTATTTTCAGGTGGGGAGGGGCAGAGAGAGAGGGAGAGAGAGAATCCCAAGCAGGCTCTGCACTATCTGTGTGGAGCCTGACCCACTAACTGTGAGATCACGACTTGAGCCGAAACCAAGAGTCAGACGCTTAACCAACTGGGCCACCCAGGCATCCCAAAGCTATTTTTTTTTTTTTAAATGGAAAAGATTCTTTTTTTATTATTATTATTTTTAATGTTTTATTTATTTTTGACTGAGAGAGAGAGACAGAGCATGAGCAGAGGAGGGGCAGAGAGAGAGGGAGACACAGAATCCGAAGCAGGCTCCAGGCTTTGAGCTGACAGCACAGAGCCTGATGCGGGGCTCGAACTCACAGACCGCAAGATCATGACCTGAGCCAAACTCGGACACTCAACCGACTGAATCACCCAGGCGCCCCAGCTATTTTGAATGTAGTTAAAAGGACTGATCTTTTCCCTGATAGCTGGTGCTTCTTGTGCTTAGAGAAATTCTCCTTCACCATGAGGTCATAAAGATATTCTTCTCCCAGTTTAAAAGTTTGCCTTTCCTATGTAAGACTTTAATCTCGTGGTGTTGACTATGTATTGCAGAAGGTAGAAATCCAGTTTGGCTCTCCATAAGGAGAACCTGTTGTCTCAGCATGACTTATTAAATGGTCCCTCCCTTCTCCAGTGGCCTACCATGTCCCTTCTATCATCTACGAGAGTCAATGCCTGGTTCTTGGTTCATTCCACTGGTCAGTTTGTCTATTCCTGCCCTAGGGCTATAATGAACTTAATAATCTTAGAATAAATTTTGGTATCTGATGGAATGAGTCCCCCAACTGGTTTTGCTTCAGGACTGCCTTGGCTCTTCATCATGATCACTTATGCTTCCATCTAAATCTTGCAATCAGCTTGTCAAGTTCCATGAAAAACCCTCTTGGGACTTTATTCAACCCTGTGAAACTCTTTATTAATTTCAACAATTTGTAGATTTGTTTGGCTTGCCTAGTCATATCATTTGCAACAAAGAGTTTTGTTTCTTCCTTTTGAATGCCTCAACTTTACATTTTTCTTCTCGTTTCCTTCCAAAACCTAAGACCTTCAGTAAATTGTTGATCAGAAGTGGAAATAGGGAGCATTTTTGTCTTCTTTCTAATTTTTATTTTATTTTATTTTGGTCTTCTTTCTGATTTTAAAAGGAGTGTTGTAGTGTTTCAACAGTTGACAGCTATTTTCATTTTTTGAAACATTCTTTATCAGTTCAGAAAATGCTTTTCAACTCTTGAGTTTTTGGGTTTTTTAATTTTTTTTTTCTTAAATGTTTATTCATTTTTGAGAGACAGAGAGAGACAGAGCATGAGTGGGGAAGGGGCAGAGAGAGGGAGACATGGAATCTGAAGCAGGCTCCAGGCTCTGAGCTGTCAGCACAGAACCCAATGTGGGGCTTGAACTCACAAACTGCGAGATCATGACCTGAGCCAAAGTCGGACACTCAACCGAGCCATCCAGATGCCCCTAAACTCTTGAGTTTTTAAAGAGGTGGTTTTTTTTTTATCATAAATGGATATAAAGGGTCTTTAAGAGCTTTTTCTAAATTTATTGAGATGATTGTGGTTTTTCTCTTTTAATCTGTTAACATGCAATTTTCATAAATGTATTTTCTAATGCTAAATAAACCTTGCATTTCTGGGATAAATCCACGTTGGTATTTTCTAGATTTGGTATGCTAGGATCTTGTTTAGAATTTTGGTATTTACATTTTCCTTTTTGGAACTATCTTTGACTTTGGTATCCAGGTCAAACTAGCATTATAAAATGAGGTGGAGAACATTCTCTCTTTTTCCATTATCTGGAAGAGTTTATGTAAGATTGATACCACCTGTTACTTGAATAGTCTGAAGGATTCACCTATAAAACTCTTAGTATTTTTTGTATGAAGACTTTAGATCACTGATTTAATTTTTATAATGGCTGAAGGACCATTCGAGTCATCTACTCATGAGTGGACTTCAGTATGTTTTATTTGTCTAAGAATTTGTCCACTTCAACAAAGTTGTGAATTTTATTGATGTAAGTTTCTGATATATTTGTACTTATGTGCCCTTTAAGTTTCTACTTTTATTTGTGTCTTCGCTCTTTTTCTTGACAAACCTTGTCAAATGTTTGTCGATTTTATTATCTTTTCAAATAATCAACTTTGGACTTGTTGGTCTTCTCCATAGTTGTATTTCAGCTCCTTTGTGTCTGCTCTTATATTTGTGATTTTTCCCCTTCTATTTTCTATGTATTTCCTTCTCCTCCCTGAATTCTAAAACTTGATGGACTTATGAATTGGGTCTTTACTCAGTTCTAGGAAATTCTCAGCCATTATCTCTTCTAATATGTCTTCCCCCTCCCCCTCTCTCTCCTTTCCTCTTAAAGTTTCAGTTTACTTCCTTAGACCTTTCACATTGTCTCCCATGACTCTCCACTTCTCAATTTTCTTTTTTTTCCCTTTTTAAGTTGTGTGTGTGTGTGTGTGTGTGTGTGTGTGTGTGTGTGTGTGTGTGTGTTTAGAAAGAGAGCAGAGCAGGAGAGAGAGACAGGGGGGAAGAGAGACAGAATCTCAAGCAGGCGCCATGCTCAGTGCAGAGCCCAAAAACGAACTGTGAGATGACCTGAGCTGAAACCAAGAGTTGGATGCTCAACTAGTTGAGCCACCAAGACGCCCCTCTTTCAAAATTTCTATCTTTGTCTCTGTGCTACCTGCTGTATATTTTCTTTTATCTTTAGCTGAATCTAAAACTTGTTTAACCTGCCTATTTTTAGTTTCATTGGCTGGATAGTTTATTTCTGGGAGTTCCATGTGACTCTTTTCCAAGTATCTGACATTTTGTGGGTCTGATCCTTACTTCTGCCGATCTGCAGGTGGCAAAGTAGGACTCCTGCTAGGGCTCCCACCAGGTAAGCCTCTTCCTCTTAGACCCAGGGTTACAAGGTTATTAGCTCTAGTAAAGAAAACCAACGGGGACCTCTGAGGGATCAGTTAAAGAGAACATCTTGTCTTTCTGTCTTCCCAACAGTACTGAGCACACGGAAGTACTGAACACACATTCACCAAGCTGACATGTCAGACCCCATGAGCTTAAACCAGAGAGCTGGTAACACGGATGCCAGTGGGAGGCAGATGGTTTCATAAACCTGACTAAGGCAGGTATAGGTAGTAGGGAGTAGACCTGGCAAACTGGAGAGTCCTGCCATGCCCAGATGTCCAAATATGGTGGCTCCTGCTTAGTTTCAGCCTCTTGTTCACATGGGACTTGAGCCTACTGATGCCAGTCCTTCCAAGAAGACAGAAATACAGATTTATACCGAACCTTGCCAATTTTCACAATACACGGTGGGCCAAAATGGACTGTGTGTGTGACCCCGGCTGAAGCCTCTCCTTACGGAAATGCCTTCATCTTCCCTGCTTGCGGTCTCCTTGCTGTCCTCTTGGCTTTTACTAAGGGGCTAATAAAACAAAGAGCCACACCAGAAATGCTTCCATATTCTGTTTCTTCTGTAAAACTATTGCTGAGGTCACTGTCCATCCTGCTGAATGATTCCTCTTATACAGAGACTGAACTGGTTCAGTCCCTAGAACGGAACACTTTGTGCTTGTTCAATACTCAGTCGCAGTTCAATATTGGCCTAGGATTTGGGAGATTTGACTCCTTCACCTAGTGACTTGTTGTTGCTGTTATTATTACTATTACTATTAACAGACTATTTTGGAATAATTCAGATATGCAGAAAAGCTGCAAAGATAAAACAAAGAGTTCTCATATGCCCCTTGCCCAGCGTCTCCTATTGTTAACATTGTACAAAATTGGTACATTAACTAACAACTAAACTCTAGACCTAATTTAGATTTCACTAGTTGTCCCGTTAATGGCCTTCTCCTATTCCAGAATCTAAGACATCATATTGCATTTTGCATCTACTGACGTTTAATTTCTAATTTTACTTTAACGGCCAAATATCTTTTATTTAAAAAAATGCCTTTCTTGGGGCGCTTGGGTGGCTCAGTCGGTTGGGCGGCCGACTTCGGCTCAGGTCATAATCTCGCGGTCCGTGAGTTCGAGCCCCGCATCAGGCTCGGTGCTGACGGCTCAGAGCCTGGAGCCTGTTTCGGATTCTGTGTCTCCCTCACTCTGACCCTCCCCCGTTCATGCTCTGTCTCTCTCTGTCTCAAAAATAAATAAACGTTAAAAAAAATAATAATAAATAAAATAATACATCATTGTTTTAAAAAAAAAGAAAAAAGAAAAAAAATGCCTTTCTGGAAATAGGCAGGAGTATAAACACAGAGGTATTTGCTGAATTGAAAAGCTGGGCCTTCTACTGGTTGAAAAAGCCGGCAGGACCCCGCTCCAATGGCAGTCGCTGCACCATGAAGAGCGAGCCTTCAGTGGCTCTGAAACTTTGCTGAGTGTCAGACTCACCTAGCAGGCAGGTAAACATGCATATTCCTGGACCCTGCTCTCACAACTTCTGAATCAGGTCTGGGGTGGTGCCCAAGAATCTGCATTTGTAGCCTGCTCCTGGGTGATGCTGGTGCTGGTGATCCATGGACCACACCTAACGTCACGCTGGCTTGGAGAACACGACATTTTATCTCAGTATGTCGTTTCATGTGATTCCTGCCAGGTGAGGCAGGGAATGTATCCCATTTAACACATGAGAAAAGTGGTGCCCAGCAAGGCAGAGTATGTTGCCCCAATCACACAGCTGGTTAATGCTGACACCAGAACCCCCAAAGGTCCCGGCTCTAAGCATCCCGACATGGGAGAGCAGCCAGGGCCACGTTGACCACTGTCCTTTACCTACTAAACTCCAGGCCTCCTCCTGTCCCTCAACCCACGGAGCTCATTCCAATCCCCAAACCAGACGTTGTTCTTCCTGTTTCCTCTGCTCTCACATCTTCTCGCAGCCAAGGTTCCTCCTTGCCACTCAAGTTCCAGCTTAAATACCATCTCCTCCAAGAAGCCTTCCTTGACCACCCAGGCTAAGGGGGCTCTGCATCCCTTTCCCCTCCAATCTCGCTTGCTATCACATCAGCAAGTTTTACTGCCTGTACAGGTCTTTTCGTGATCTGAAATGATCTCATTCACTAATTGTTCACATGTTTATTGTTCCCCTTCTCGGCAGTAAGCCTTCCCTTCATCTCAGTGCCTGGCACGTGGTAACACTCGGTATACAGACTTGTCGAATGACTGAATAAATAAATAAAAATAAATTAATAAATAAACGGATGATCGGAAGGCTACAAGGTGATGCTGGAGAGCAAGTCTGGAGGGCAAGAGGGCCCTGCTTACCTGAAGTCTCCTGAGGAACCGCTCCAGGGCAGGCTTGCCCACAGACCGGATCTTGTTGTGGTCAAGGCGGACCCGGGCATCTGGCCGCCCATCGGTGCCTGTGGTGGGAGTGACAGTAACGAGTCCCTCGCCAGCCTCCAGCAAGACCCTCAGGATCACAAACCGGGCCTGCATGTGGGCCTGCCAGAGCCAAGAAGAAAGGAATCATTTGCAACCCTGATGGAAGACATATCAAGAGCTTGGGCCTAACATACGGTATGTGCTCATTAACTGTCAATTAATTCTTACCATTGAATTCTCCCTCATTCCGTGGGCCTTTTTCTGCCTTAAGTGCAGAAAGACAGGCCTTAAGACAGGCTTTCCTGGGAAATAGGAAGGCCATTCCCAGGCAGAACCATGAGCCCTGTGCTCCCCTTTACCAACCCCTATGCCTTTCTCTGCTCCAAACCCCACCCTGATGATAGCAGATGTCTCCGGGGGTCCCGCGCAGTCCAGGTCACCAAGCACCTTCTCCTCCACATCTTGTTTGCATTCAACAGTGGGACCAAGTGAGCATCAGGATCCCCAGTTTACAGATGACAAAACAGAGGCCGAGAGAGGTGAACTGACTTGCTGAGGATCACACAGCTGTTACAGAGAGCAAGGACTTACACCTAAGCTTCCTGACTCTAAAACGTGTGCTCTGGGGCGCCTGGGTGGCGCAGTCGGTTAAGCGTCCGACTTCAGCCAGGTCACGATCTCGCGGTCCGTGAGTTCGAGCCCCGCATCGGGCTCTGGGCTGATGGCTCAGAGCCTGGAGCCTGTTTCCGATTCTGGGTCTCCCTCTCTCTCTGCCCCTCCCCCGTTCATGCTCTGTCTCTCTCTGTCCCAAAAATAAATAAACGTTGAAAAAAAAAATTAAAAACAAACAAACAAACAAAAACGTGTGCTCTTTTGATGACATAAGATCGCCTCCTTAGAACATACTTGTATAACTTTCAAAAACGTCCCTACTGCTTACCTTATTTCCGAAACACATCTCATAACTGACCAGTCTAGCCTAAAGCTCTGGAGGCAGACCGCTTGGATTTGAATCCTGGCTCTGCTACTTACCAACAAGTTACTTAATCTCTTTGTGCCCCCATTGGCTCATGTCTACAATGAGAGTAATAACACACCTACCTCCTGAGGTTGACACTGGGAACAAATAAGTCAATTCAGGTAAAGTGCTTAGAAACGTGTGTGGCACGGAGTAAGTCCTACACAAGTCAACTATTAGCAGTCATAGTAAAATCACCTCATCTGATTTGCCATCAGAAGGGGGCAGGGGGATTATTACTCCCATTGCACAGACAGGGACACTGAGGCTCACAGCAGTGTGACTTACCCTCCCCACCCCCCTCCCCACTGCCGACCACAGGCAGTAGAGTCTGGGATTAAACCCAGTTCATGTTACCTTGTAGGTAGATATGGTTGTCCAATCCCTACACCTAGAATCCTGACCTTGGTCCTTACCTGTCTCCAGCTAGACACCTCAGGGGTGTAGAACTCCAGAGCGAGCAGCCCGGCCCGAACCATGTTGAGCCAGTTCACATAGATCACATCTTCCGCATCAGCCCCCTCAAAGCCAAAGATCCTGGTGGAGGGACAGGGTGGTGGCAGGGCCAGTCAGAGGCTGCCTGGGTTTTGACCCACCCCTCGGCCAGCACACCCTCCGTCTACACAGCAGGCCCACCCCCCATGCCTGGTGCTCATACTCTAGCACTTGGGGGTTGAGGCAGAGGTAGAGGCCCACGCTTTCAGCCCGGCATTCTTCGTAGCTAGAGGCGATGGTGCTGAACTTGCTGTCCCAGGTCTCCCCGCTCCGGTACCAGCTCTGAATCTGGGAGAGGAGGCCCAGGAAGCAGGCTTAGGGGCAGCTGCTCCCCCAGCCATGCCCAGCCCAGCACCCTGGGGCTCCACCGAGGCCGCCCTCACCTGCTCCCCCGTCTCTGGGTTGATCACTGTTTCCTGGTCAAAGTTAAATGCTCCTTTTTCATCCTGCAGAAGGGTCATGACAGGAGGCAATGAGGGAAAGCTGCCTCTGCCCCAGCCCAGGACTTCAGCCCGGGGATTCAAGGGCCATCCGCACGCTGCTGCCTCCAAACCTGAGTCCTGTGACACTGGCTGCCCTCTCAGAACCCCCAGTCACTTGAAAACCCAGACCCAGGATCTCCAGACCCCAGATATGTATCAGTGGATGGGCCAAAAAGCTTGGCTGCTGCCCCGCTATGTGCTTCCCAGCCCCCTGCCACGCTGGAAGAGCCCACAGCCTGTGATTCTCTGCCTCAAATAAGCTATCCACTCCGTGTGCCAAGTGTCTTTTATGCACCAGCTGTTTATTCCTCATAACTGCCCCCCCCCCCCCGGGAGGTCCTATCACCCTCGTCCACAGAGGAGGAAACAGGCTCAGAGACTCAGCCCCAAAGTGGAATCAGAGCACATAACCTTCGTGCACACTATCTCAACAATAACACCTATTTTCAGAGGGCCTACTGTGTCAGGCAAGGGCTTTGCTTTTATTCCTCACAATAGCCCATGTGGCAGGAGTCAGGGTCCCTGTTTTGCAGATGGGCCAAATGAGGCTCACTAAGGAGAACTGACTTATCCAAGGACATAGCGTGGCCACATTTATCCACATTTCCCTGTGACTTCAAAGCCTGGACAGGGCCCAATGCCAGGCTGCTGTCCCCACCAGCTGCTCTCTGGATCCTCCTGACCTCCAGCCCCTCCCCACTCAGTGAGGTGCCCCAACTCACAGGGCACAGGCCCAACCCAGAACCCCGCTCCCTCCAATGTCCTGGCCCCAGCCGCCTCTGGTCATCTCATTTGTGCAGTTCCATGCTAGCAGTCCAGGATGGGCTCTTCTCAGCCTGGCAGAAAGGCTGTCTGTCTTCTCCATACTCCCTGAGTGGTTGTCAGAGGGGCTCCAGCCATTCTGGCCGGCTGGCAGGAAGGGGCTGCCCTGGGGAGAAGTGACTCCCCATAATACCTGGAGAGGTACAGGCTCCAGGGAACAGTAAGCAGAACAAAGACAGACCATGCTGCAGCCTCAGGACTGGGCGCATCCAGAGACTGCCCCTTGGAGCCTCCCTGTCCCTGGGGCTATCTGAGTCACGCCCCCAGGGCAGGCTTCCCTGGCCTGAGCCTCGCAAGTCTTCCTGTTCAGACCTGTTCAGACCGCAGCTGGACTGTCCTGCAGGCCCTGCACCCTTGAGGCTCCTGGGACATCTTAGGGGAGGGAGAGATAGGAACTCCCCTCATTAAGGGGCCATTTTCCCCAGCTAACCCAGAACCCCTGAGCGCAAAGACTGAAGCAGACTCATCCAGGGTGGAGTTGATCCCGGGGGAGGGGAGCTGCAGGCGCGTTCTCACCTGCACAAAGAGCTTGCCGCTGCCGTGTCCCAGCAGCTCGTGCAGTCCCACCTGCACATCAAAGGAGGGCCCCTTCCAGCGGATGTACAGGTCCTGCCAAGGCAAGTAGAGACCCACGCTGTCTGCCGCCCCGCCACAGCCGCAAAGCCACTAATGCCCCTGCTGCCAGGCAGAGGGCCCGCCGTCTACTTTATGCCAGGCTCTGCACAGGGCACCGCATGGCCCACCTCACCCTTGCAACAACCCAGGAGGAAGGAATTGCCTCCACTGTTTGACAGGTGAGCAAACAGGCCAAGTCACGGGGCCACCAGGCTGGGAAGTGGTTGGCCCTGCTCTTTCCTCTCCCTGCCCAGGACCCTTCTGCCTTCCCGTGTCAGCTGAGGTCAGGCCAGGCCCAACCCAGACCCTCGGGCTGCCAGTGCCCACCTTGTCATCCTCCTCCAGGAAGGTAAGTTTCTCCCGCTGTGTAGCGTAGGCCACAGCCAGCACGTTCCCCAGTGACACGTTCTTAAAGCCTTCCGTCTGCCTTAGGTCGTCATCTGGAGAAGGCGGGGAGGGAACCGGGAGAGGGGCAAAAATCAAGGCCACAGACAAGGAGTCGAGACAAGGGGACCAGGCTGCGATGGAGAACTGATTAGGGCAGCATGTGGCCAGGGCGAGTGTGTGAGGGGGAGGGGTGACCCTAGAGGCTCAGGGGGGATACCGTGATGGCTTCAGGGGCCTGAGGAAGCTCACAGTTGGGGATGTTGATGCCAGCAGGGATGCCAGAGCCAGAGAAGGTGAGAACATCCAGGGAGGTGAAGTCGGGGCTGAGGAACTTGTCCTTCTCGAAGGCCGGGGGCCAGGGTAGCTCCTTCAGCAGCTGTTCTGCGCTTGCCACCAGACACTCAAACTTGGCACTCATGGCCTTGTTCACCATGGCCACAAAGCCTGCAGGGAAGGAGGGGGGCTGTGGGCTGCCAGGGCTTGGGAGGGATCCTATACCCCACTTCCAGCCATCACGCATGTATTGAATGCCTGCTGTGTGCAATACCCTTTGCCGGCCAGTGGGGAGAACAGTGACCCAGGCCTGGCCCTGCCTTCGTGGAGGTCACTGGGGTGGGTGGGCTGTAAGGAGAAGGCTTCAGTGGGTAACACCTGAGATGGATCTTAAAGGAGATCGCGGGGAGCACATAGGGGGAGGTGGGTAAAGGATCGGATTCCCAGTGGAAGGGACCGCGTGAACAAAAAAGATGCTCTTCTTTTTGGAGAAACTGAGCTGTCCTGCATGGCTAGAGCATCTGACTTGCACGGTGAGGCTGCTATGCAGGAGGGCTGGGGCTGATCCTTTTAGATTTAAAAAGGAGTTTTTAAGCTAGGAGTTCCCAGCTTAAAGCACAGTTCCTAAAGTTGTACTCCATAAAATGCTGTTTCTATAAAGGCCTTCATAAAGAAAGAGCTTCCTGGTTAAATAAGTTTGGATACCACTATAGGCTCTATCACTAACTTCTTAGAGATTCCTAATGTACGTTTGCATATTAGAGGTACTGAAGAGTCCTGTAGGCAAGACCCCTTGCTGCTTAGCACTGAACCCTTCATGGTGTAATTCGTGTTAACCCTGCATGAACTATACCTTGGAAAGGACTGGCCTAGAATACTGCCTGGTCAGGCTCTTACAAAGAATGGATTAACTTGGCCAAGGGTTAGACTGGACGAAGCCTCCCTGTCTGGAGCCACTCTGTCAGGTGGAATTGACACCAGGCCAGGAAGCTAGGATGATTAAAATAACGAAGAGGGGCACCTGGGTGGCTCAGTCAGTGAGGCGTCTGACTTCAGCTTGGGTCATGATCTCACGGGTTCGTGGGTTCAAGCCCCGCATCGGGGTCTGTGCTGACAGCTCAGAGCCTGGAGCCTGCTTCGGATTCTGTGTCTCCTTCTCTCTCTGCTCCTCCCCCATTCATGCTCTGTCTCTTTCTGTCTCTCAAAAATAAATAAAAGCTAAAAAAAATTTTTTAAAATATAATAAAATATTAAAGAACAAGCAATCTCAGGGACTGGTTAAATAAATTAGGGGCGGCTATATGATGGCACACCATGTAACTGTTAGACGTGTAGCACAATATTGAATGTCATGGGAAATTATAATATTATGCAGCTACTGAAAAGAACATGGGGGGAGCCTGGCTGGCTCAGTTGGTAGAGCATGTGACTCTTGATCTTTGGGTCATGAGTTCAAGATCCACGTTGGGTGTGGAGCCTACTTAAAAAAATAAATAAGTAAAAGTGAAAAGAATATTGGGGCGCCTGAGTGGCTCAGTCAGTTGAGCATCCGATTTTGGCTCAGGTCATGACATCACGGTTCGTGAGTTTGAGCCCCGAGTCAGGCTCTGTCTCTCTCTCTCTCTCTCCCTCTCTGCCTCTCTCTCTCTCTCTCTGCCCCTCCCCTGCTTGCACTCTGTCTGTCTTTCTCTCTCTCAAAAAGAAATAAACATTAAAAAAAATGTTTTAATAATAAAAAATAAAAGTAAAAAAGATAAAAAGAACATGGTAGGTCGATACATACTGATTTGAAAAGATATCCAAAACATTCAGTAAAAAAAGCAAGTGGCAGAACAATATATACAGCATGACCTCATTTACCTGGACGAATTAAAAGTTGCGTGTGTATGTGTGTGTGTGTGTGTGTGTGTGTGTGTGTGTGCGCGCGCGCGCACGCGCGCTTAAACAAAGCTCTGGAAAGACCTTTAGTGAACTGTGAACAGTGGTGACCTCTGGACAGGAGTGTCACGGGGAGAAATTTCACACTGTATCCTACATACTTAGGTATTGTTCCAATTACTTACAAGCAACATGAATTTTTAAATCTCCCCACACACATTTTGAAACATTTACAGCTCTATATAAAAATGAAAATCACAATGTACATTCCCAATTTTAACCTTGAGGTGGGTGCAATCACAGATGATTTTTTTTCCTCTACTTTCAAAATTTGTGACCACGAACATGGACTAGTTCTCTAATAATCACAATGAACTGGGGTAAAAAGGGGAGCCTCTGAGATCAAGGCTGCTTAGGAGATTCTGGGGTCTTGACCCTGAGAGAGGCCTGGAGAATCAGGACCCAGGCACAGAAGCTGCAGGTGCACACACCTGTCCTCCCCTCTGGTACCTGCATCACCTGCCCCCTCGGCCTGCATCTATGAGCTCAGATCTAAGCTGCCCCCAGGGGCTGTTGGGGCTTTCCTCTCTCCTCCCACGCTAATCTCTCTGGCTTCTAGCAGCTGGATGCTTCAGACTCTATCTCCAGGGGCTGGGGAGGATAAGGCTTGGCACAGAAGTCTAAATCCTCAGGCTGGATGCCTGGGGATATGGGCATAGACATGGAGGCTAAGGCAGCTTCCCACCTGCCCTGGGATCACAGCAGCCAAGTCAAGTTCACAATCATGATGTTAATTATGCTCCCACTCACCCAGCACCTTTCATGTGCCTGGCATTGCGTTGACAGCCTACATAGAATACCTCACTTCCCACGACACCTGAAAGGGAGTGAGGGATGCTCATCTCTGGGTTTACACAGCTGGGGAGGTCACACAGCTGGTGAGTGGCAAAGCTGGGCTCTGGACCAGACAGCAAAGGCAGAACAGCAAAGTGGCTCAGAGCCGAGGTTCCAGGCTTAGCCACTCACCAACCTCCGTAACCACCTCTGTACAGTGAGGATAGCAATTCTCATGGGACGATGATGTCCAAAGGAGCTAATATAGTTAAGGGCTACGTGGTAAATCATCAACACTGGTTCTGATTATTGTTGTTATTACTGCCAAGGGGGGAGGGGAGAACTCTCAGGGCACATGGGATAAGGGTTTGTAAGCTGACCCCCTTCTCCCAGAAGTTACCTTCAAACTCTCCACGGGAACCAAAGGGGTCTCGGTAGCTCTCGATGAACCCGATGTAACTGGGGGAGAAAAGGGCAGAGATAGAAAAGGGGCAGGCAGGAGGGGGGCAGCCGGGGTGAAGGCTCGTGCCTCACCTCTCTACGATGGGGCCTTTGTCCTGTATCCAGAAGCGGGAGCCCCTCTTGTGGGCCTCGATGGAGCCCTGCGTGAAACTCTCTATGTACTGAGCCAGCATCTGTTCCTGCCGGCTGTTGGCTGCATATGCCTGGGGGGGAGCAAGGGTCGGTCAGTCTCAGGCCACCCACTTGTCCTGACTTGTCTCTGATGCCCAGAGGGATCTGGAGCTGGCACGCCTCAGCCCTCAGCCAGCCCTACCTTGGCTTTGTCCAGGTGCTCCACCACCTTCTGGAGGATAGGTGCATAGTCCCCCCGCATCACCTGAAAATGGTTCCCACGGAATTCGTAGCTCTTCAGCCTGGACGTCATTTCGGAATGCAGAGCAGACTCTGAGGGAAGAAGGATTGCTAGTGTAAAACACCCCAGCAGGCTTCGCACCGTGACACTCTTTTATTCTAAGATCTTCCACAACTCCCCACTGCCTACGGAAACTAGTATAAACTTTCATTTTCAAATATACATATATTACCTAATATGAAATGTTCTTTTTCTCTTTTTAGAGAGAGAGAGAGAGAGTGCATGAGCGCGGGAGAGGTGCAGAGGGTGGGGGAAGAGAGACACAGAGAGAGAGAGAGAGAGAAAGAGAGAGAGAGAGAGAATGAATCCTAAGCAGACTTCACACTCAGCGAGGAGCCCGACACAGGACTTGATCCTACAACCCTACGATCATGACCTGAGCCGAAATCCAGAATCAAACACTCAACCAACTGAGCCACCCAGGCACCCCCATAATATGAAATGTTCTTGGGGCGCCTGGGTGGCTCAGTCAGTTGAGCGTCCAACTTCAGCTCAGGTCATGATCTCATGGTCTCTGAGTTCAAGCCCCGCATCAGGCTCTGTGCTGACAGCTCATAGCCTGGAGCCTGCTTCGGATGCTGTGTCTCCCTCTCTCTCTGCCCCTCCCCTGCTCACGCTCTGCCTCTCCCTCTCAAAAGCCCCTCCCCTGCTCACGCTCTGCCTCTCCCTCTCAAAAGTAAATAAACATTAAAAAAATTTTTTTGAAATGTTCTAAGTATTGCACACATGTTAACTCATTTAAGCCTCCCGTCAGCTCTAGGGGGAGTGATCTCCATTTTACAGATGGGGAAACAAAGGCACCGAGAGGTAAAGTAAGTTTCCGAAGGTCACATGGGCAGCAAATGGCAGAGCAGGATTCAAACCTAGGGTGGCAAACTGTATTTAAAAAGACAGCTATCCCCTAAATGTAATCACAGCGGGTCTTACAAGGAGACAAGAGGGTGAACAGGAAGTAGGAGACATGATGAGAAGGAGGTTGGAGAGAGGGGAGGAAGGGGACATGAGCCAACGAGAGCAGGCAGACTCTAGAAGGTGAAGCTGAAAGAGTATTTCCCCTGGAGGCTCCAGTTCCTTCTGGAACTTGTTTTTGACTTTGGACCTCCAAACAGTGGCCAAATAAATGTGTGTTGTTTTATGCCACCGAATTTGTGATTTGTTGTGTTTTGCTTGTTGTTCCTGAGCAGTACGATGTACTTCTAGATTATGTTTAAGAAAAAAAGATAACCATGGTGTTTCCCATGACCCAATGTGACATTTCCCATGTCCCAAATGTGACATCCCCCGTTAGGATGCGGGGGCTCTTTTCCGTCCTCTTGACGCTGGGCAGACTTGCGACTATAGCAAAAGTGATGCTGAGACCAGGTCCTAGATGGTGACACAGCTCCTGCCTGGCTCTCGGGGAACGCTAGCCACGGTGAATGACGCAAAGAAACCACATGGGGTGCTTTGGCCCCTGCTGAGGTCCCGGCCGGCAGCTAGCATCTTCCACCAGATGTGTGAGTGACAGCCTGCGGGTGATTCCAAACCCCTGGCTATTGATGACCCCCCAGCCTCTGAGTTTTCGCAGCTGAGGCCTCGGACATCGTCACCAGGGACCAGCTGTTCCTACCGTGCCGCAGCCAAATTACCGACCCGGAGACTCTGTGAGCACGAAAAGGTGGGTTTCCATCACTAAATTTGGGGGGCATCTGTACAGAGCAATAGATAACACCACAGGTACACCAGGCAGCCTGGCTCCGAGCGGTGTTCTCAGGCACTGTCCTGTACGCAGTAGAGTACATGTAAGTACAGGTCCAGCTTCTCCTCCCCCGAACCCAATATCCCTTTCCTTAGTCAAATCAAACTACTCGCCAATCCTTAAACTCCCCTTCCACCGTGCTCTGGGGCTCACGCTGTTCCCTCCACCAGCAGCGTGGGTCTCCAGGCGTCTTCACCTCTTCCCACAACCAATATCTGAGTTTCTGCCACGTGCTGGCCAGTGGGGAGACACTGGTGAACGAAACCTACAATTCCTCCCCTTGAGGAGCCTGTAGTCAACAGCAACTGCAAGAAACCTGGGGAATTACTGGGTGTTGCTGGTGGGAAAAGAGAAGGAAAGTCATCGAAAGGCAGGGAAAGGTCCTGGAGGCGATGTTCAAGCGCAGTCTTAAGGATGAGTAGGTATTCATCACATGAGCGAAGGGAGGGAAGCATTTGAGGTGGGAAAGGGATCCGATTG
This sequence comes from Prionailurus viverrinus, assembly GCF_022837055.1. NCBI lineage: Eukaryota > Metazoa > Chordata > Mammalia > Carnivora > Felidae > Prionailurus > Prionailurus viverrinus. Next base: position 106,920,575 of record NC_062570.1, read on the forward strand.
TGCCAAGTCCTGGACAGCGTACGTGAGAACAAGGGGTTTTCAGAGGACTGGAAGCCGCTGAGTGTGGCTGGGGCAGAGTCTAAGTGGGAGGCTTGCAGGAATATGAGGCTGGGGGCTGGGAGGAGGCAAGTGAGTGGAAAAGGGAGGGCCAGGTTGCAAAGGCCCTCACAGGGGCCTGGATATTTCTGTCCATACTGAATATATTTCCTTCTCACCTGGGAACAGACCCCAACTTTCCTCTGAGAATCCTCCACCAGGAACACCTCCGGTTCAGGTGAGTGGGAGGGGTTGACCTCATCACCTGGCTCTGAGGTAGGCTTGGGATCAGGGTCTAGACAATGAGATATCCGTCCCTGACCACAGGGATTGGTTCACAGATAAATACGGTATGCAGGATAGGGAAACTGGAGCCACTCCCAGACCTTATGAAGAAACTTCTGGGAGAAGAGGGCTCTCTTTCTGCGGGACTGGCCAGGCTGGTCCACTATCAGGCCCCGTGTGGGAGGAACATGCCATGGATGAAGTCAGAGAGCTGAGCCAAGGCACGGAGAGAGAAATTTCTCAGGATACTGTCTGAGCAGCTGGATCCAGCTGTGCTTGAAGCCATCCTACTCCAGGCTTCTTAATTACCCAAGCCTGTTAAGTACTTGGGTTCTGGTTCAGGCAAATTTGAAATAGATTCTTCATTTGCAAAGAGTTCTGAATGACAGGGGTGCCTGGGTGGCTCAGTTGGTTAAGTGTCCGACTCTTTGTTTCAGCTCAGGTCATGATCTCTTGGTTTGTGGGATCAAGCCCCATGTAGGACTCTGCACTGACAGTGTGGAACGTGCTTGGGATTCTCTATCTCTCTCTCTCTCTCAAAATAAACAAACATTAAAAAAAAAAAAGAGTTTTGAATGATACAGCCCTTAGGGGTGGATTTGGGCTTTACCCTGAGGGTACCTGATAGTTAGGAAGCAGACTTTAGTACGTTAGCCATCTCAAACTTTCTAGATTCCCCCCAGCCTCCAAGACATATATGGTCTTCACTGATGTATAGTCTGGATTTCTCTTCTAGGCTGTCAAGGGGCATATGGCCTGGCCTCTCTTCCCATTATTTACGTGGGTTGTTATTTTTTATGATGGGGATCATGCCCAACACGGCTCCCGTTAGAGGCTTGCAGCAGTAACATCTGCCAAGTGGAACGGAACCCCTTTCCCTGTCGTCATGTTTCTCCCCATTTCTTTACTATCACAGCCAGCACTGGGGCAAGCATTCCCTCACAGGTACCCCTGTACACAGAGCACGGCACCCGGTGAGTCTGCAATCAACATGCGCCGTAACTATTATGACCGTTCTTCCCTGCAGCTCCCGCATAACCCACCAGCCCCTGTCCTCAGTCCAGCCCCCTCTGCCCTGGTCCAGGAGCACTGAGGCAGGAGTAGAAGGGGTGTGTGAAGCAGCTCACCCGTGCCAAGCACAGAAGCCAGCCGCACCTCATAGCGGGGCTTCCCATCCTGGTCGACATCCTTGAAGAGCCGCGTGTTGTAGGCACTGAGGTTCTGGAAAAGACCAGGGCGTGGGTCTGGGGAAGGGTAAAGTCCAGAGGGGGCTGCAAGGTGGGAGCAGGGAAAGGGTCACACCAGGGAGAGAAGATACAGAAGCAAAGCAGGCCGGGGCCGCTGGGGGAAGCTGCCTGATGCAGCTGGACGGGGGTGGGGGGAGCAGGTGGGCAGGCAGGCCAGGCTCTCCAGTTCTGCTCTACACGCTGAGCACTAACGTTTACTAAGTGCTGACCCGACTGTGCCCAGCACTGCATGCCCTCAGCTAACCCAGGGCTTTTTGAGGCAGCAGACGTGAGACTGGTCACACAGCTTCTGGGAGGTTCATGTTGGCTTCATGTGGAAGCCAGGGCCCAACAGGAAGCAGCTCTGATGCTCTGTCGTCCTGCCCTGAGGCTGTCATTAAAGCCTTCAGTCTGGGGCGGGCGGGGGCAGCTCTGTCACAGCCATGCGTGGGAATGTCATCTTCACTGGGGCCAGGCCAACTCTTGGACAAGGATTCCCAAGTCTTGTCCGCCTCAAACACCCAAGATGTCAGTGTCTCTGGTCCCAAGCTGAGACCCAGAGTGGGTGCTGGCGATGAGGGGGTCCCGTCAAACCACTGTCCTGAGTCCCCAGTCCTCAAACCTGTGAGTCCAGAAAGTCTTGGGCCAGTTTGGCGTCTTCCATGGTGCAATTCCCGGAGAAATAAGTGGTGATTCCCTGTTGAGGAAGGGGATGGACGGGAAGAAGGAATTGCTGAGGTGGGGAGACTCCCTTCCCGGCACACTTCCCCCCACAGCCCCAGGTTTCCTGTACCTCCTCCCAGCAGCCTCCACCCTGCCCCCTCCATCTCTTTCCTGGGGGAAAAACTGTAACACAAATAACAAAGAGAGGTCCGTCTCTAGCTTTCCTGCAGCTCCGCTCCAGTCTTTCACAGGCTGGCCCCTCGCACAGGCTTGTCACATCCCTCACACCACGCAGCTGCTGCGTGGCCTCCAGGGGCGGGAAGCCTAGGCTCCCTCCTCTCCCTTCTTCCCTTCCTCAGCTCCCTCTCACTCTGGGCTCCTCTCCTTCCCTTCTGCACACACCACCCCAGACTTCAGAACTGGAAGGGCTTTCAGAAAGCTCTCCATCCAGGGGCGCCGGGGTGGCTCAGTCGGTTAAGCAGCCGACTTCGGGTCAGGTCATGATCTCACAGCTTGTGAGTTCGATCCCTGTGTCGGGCTCTGTGCTGACAGCTCAGAGCCTGGAGCCTGCTTCAGATTCTGTGTCTCCCTCTCTCTCCATACCTCCCCTGCTCATGCTCTGTCTCTCTCTCAAAAATACACAATAAGCATTTAAAAAAAATTTTTTTTAAGTATTAAAAAAAGGAAAGAAAGCATTCCATCCAGCTTGCTTCCTAGTTTACAAATGACAAAACTGAAGCCCACAGTCGGCCTTAAGACTGTGAGGCAAAGGGGCGCCTGGGTGGCGCAGTCGGTTAGGCGTCCGACTTCAGCCAGGTCACGATCTCGCGGTCCGGGAGTTCGAGCCCCGCATCAGGCTCTGGGCTGATGGCTCGGAGCCTGGAGCCTGTTTCCGATTCTGTGTCTTCTCTCTCTCTGCCCCTCCCCCGTTCATGCTGTCTCTCTGTCCCAAAAATAAATAAACGTTGAAAAAAAAAAATAAAAAAAAAAAAAAGACTGGGAGGCAAAGCCCACTGCCTATCAGGTACCCTTCCCTCCATGCCAGGTAGCCTCAAAGGATTCCTCTCTCCTGTATGGTTGGGGGGCCTCACCTCCTTCCCCAGCCCGAGGTGTCGAAGCCGAGGCTCCAGAGAGAACATGAGCTCCCCGCAGGTCTGCCAGAGGCTCCTGACTTCTGCCGGGTTCTGCTGAGCAGCCTTACTTCCCAGGATCACACGTTCCAGCTTCTCCTGTAGGAGCGGAGAGGCCATTGGCTTGGCCACACCACCCAAGGCTGTCTTCTGGACCCTCCACACCCACCCTGCAGCCCTTCTCCCACAGCCTAAGACCTTCCGGCTCAAAGTGCGGTCGATGGACCAGCGGTGTTGGTGTTGCTGGAGAAATGCCAATGCTCAGGCCCCGCTGCAGACCTGTTCAGCCAGAAGCTGCGTTTCAACAAGACGGCCACGCAATTTATGTATGCAGCTAGAGCTCAGAGCCCTGGTGTAAGAACTGCATCTGCCGGATGTGCTTGGTCTCCACAGTGCCAGTGAGGGACGCCCGTGCCCAGGCCTCTCTACCATCCCCAGCGATGACCAGGCCCAAATTTTACAAGCACTTCACAGTTCACAGAACATTTCCACATCCTTCCCCCGTGTGACGCTCAGGTGAGCACGGTCAGGAAGAAACACTGCTTTCCCCTTATATGTGAGGAGGCTACAATGCCCAGCAAGGCTGGCTGGCTTACCCAGAGTCATGCAGCATGGCAGGGACATGGTCAAGGCTCCGCGTAGGCTCCCACTACCATCCCACTGGCCCCCAATTCCTCACCTTCCCCAGCCTTCCCTCAACTCACCTTGGGCAGGTTGGGAACAAACTTGGTGTCGCCAAAGGACTTGTAGTTGCCCATGTTGGAGTAGATACCTGCAGCATAGACCAGGAACGCCTAGGGGAAGGTGGGCATCAGAGACCTGGAAACACAGCCTCCCCCACCCCAGGGAGGTTCCCTCCTGAGATGTTAACACCCAGAGGAACCAGTATAGGCGAGGCTGGGAAATCTGGGGGCAGGATCCAGATCCCAGCAGGACCCAGTCTGGCCGCAAAATACTTTCACAGACCAATCTTCACACACCCATTGTCCAGCCAAACCAGTCTTTTCGGCAGCCCCCAAACACATCCACCTTTGTTCCCACTCTGCCCAGCACCTTCTCAGCTACCTGCAGCCATCTCACCTGACCTCAAAAGCCCAGTTTAAACACTGGCTCCTTCCAGGAAGCCTGGGTGGCTCAGTCAGTTGAGCGTCTGACTTCAGCTCAGGTCATGATCTCATGATTTGTGGGTTTGAGCCCCACATCAGGCTCTGTGCTGACAGCTCAGAGCCTGGAGCCTGCTTCAGATTCTGTGTCTACCTCTCTCTGTCCTTCCCCACTAACGCTCTGTCTCTAATATAAACAAAAAAATTAATAAAAAAACAAACAAAAAAAACACACTGCCTCCCTCTGCAGAAAGCCTGTCCTCTGCCTCCAACCTGCCAGGAAGCTGTCATTGGAAACATTAAATGTTACAGCTGGAGAGGCCTTGATCATCTGCCCTATGGCTTTCACAGGCCCAAAACTTAGGTCTCCCTTCCTCTGGCAACAAGACCTCAGTCTTCCTCTTGAGAAGGGAGGGACTCTCCCTTCCCTAACTCTGGGGGTAGGCATAGGCTCAGGCTAGACCGTAAAAGCCCTACCTGGGCAATTTTCAAGTGGTAAAGAGCCTCTATTTTTATACTAGGGATCAAGTCTGGAGCCCCTGGAGCTCCACTACTGGAGGAAAGAAAGCAAAGCTGAGAGATGAAGATTGCATCACAATGGCATCACTGAGCCCCTGAATCTAGCCACGCCTGAAGCCTGCCCTAGCCCCGGACTTTTCAGTTGCGTGAACCAATAACTCTCTTTTTTTTTTTTTCAATATATGAAATTTATTGTCACATTGGTTTCCATACAACACCCAGTGCTCATCCCAAAAGGTGCCCTCCTCAATACCCATCACCCACCCTCCCCTCCCTCCCACCCCCCATTACTCTCTTTTTTTATTATTTATTTACTTACTTTTAAAAAATTGGAATGCTTCATGAATTTGTGTGTCATCTTGTGCAGGGGCCATGCTAATCTTCTCTGCATCGTCCCAATTTTAGTATATGTGCTGCTGCAGTGAATACACTATCTCTTTTTAAAAATATCTTATTTTTTAGAGCATTTTAGGTTCACGGCAAAACTGAGCAGAAAGTATACAGATTCCCTATGTACCGTCTGCCCCCACACATGAACAGCCTTCCCTGTTATCAACGTCTTCCACTAGAGTGGTATATTTGTTACAACTGGTGAACCTACATGGACACATCATCACCCAAAGACCATAGTCTACATTAGGATTCACTCTTGGCCTTGTGCACTCTATGGGTTTAGACAAATATTTGACATATATCTACCATTATGTAGATTACTCTGTACTATAGAATAGTTTCATTGCCCTAAATATCCCTCCCCTCACTGCCTGGCAACCACTGATTTTTACTCTCTCCATGTCCAGAATATCATATAGTTGAAATCAAATGCATGTAGGCTTTTCAGATTGGCTTTTTTAAGTTTGTTTGTTTGTTTGTTTACTTAGAGAGCAAGTAGAGGAGGGGCAGAGGGAGAGGGAGAGAGAGAATCCCAAGCAGGCTCCATGCTGTCAGCACAGAGTCTGACATGGGGCTTGAACCCACGAACCCTGAGACCATAACCTGAGCCGAAGTTGGGTGCTTAATTGACTGAGATACCCAGGCGCCCCTCTTATTGTTGAGTTTTAAGAGTTCTTTATATATTCTGGCTAATGGTCCTTTATCCTATATCCTATATCTCAGTCCTATATCTCTTGCAACTGTTTTTTCCCAGTCTGTGGCTTGACTTTCCATTTGCTTGACAGTGTCTTTGACAAAGCAGAAATTTTTAATTATATTGAAGCTCCACTTATCAATTATTTCTTTACAGATAATACTTGACATTGTACCTAAAAAGTCATTTCCCTACCCAAGGTCATCTAGATTTTCTGTTCTCTTCTGGGAGTTTTTTAGTTTTGCGTTTAAGTTTGTGGCCCACTTTGCATTAACTTTTGTTAAAGATGTAAGGTCCACATCTCGTCTACATTCTTTTTCTTTTCTTTTTTCTTTTCGTCTATGTTTCTTTTTTTTTTTGTTTTGTTTTAAGGCTTATTTATTTTGAGAGAGAGAAAGTGCTTGTGCATACATGCACACAGGGGAGGGGCACAGAGAGAGGGACAGAGAATACCAAGCAGGTTCTGTGCCATCAGCACAGAGCCTGACATGGGGCTAAAACCCACAAACCATGAGATCATGATCCAGGCTGAAACCAAGAGCTGGTGGCTTAACTGACTGAGCCACCCAGGTGCCCCCCTTTTATTTTGCATGTAGATGTTTCAAAACTATTTGCTGAAAATTTCAGACTTTTTACCCCATTGTGTTGCCTTTGCTCCTTTGTCAAAGATCAGTTGACTATAATTATTGGGGTCCATTTCTTGGCTCTTATTCTATTCTGTTGATCTATTTGTCCTTTTGCCAACACCACACTGTCTTGATTACTGTAGCTTTATAGTAAGTCTTGAAGTTGAGTGGTACTGGTCCTCTAACTTTGTTCTTTTTCACTACTGTGTTGGCTATTCTGGGTCTTTACCCTCTTTCCTCAGTATTGTGTTGAAAATAAAATCACTTGCTGGGATTTTTATTTGGGTTGCACTGAATCTATAAAGTTGGGAAGAACTGACATCTTTTTATTTTTATGTTTATTTATTTTGGGAAAGAGACAGAGGGAGCACATGAGTTGGGGAGGGGCAGAGAAAGAGGGAGAGAGAAAATCCCAAGCAGGCTCTGCTCTGTCAGTGCAGAGCCTGACTCAGGGCTCGATCTCACAAACCATGAGATCATGACCTGAGCTGAAATCAAGAGTTGGACGCTTAACTGACTGAGCCACCCAGGTGCATCAACTGGTGTCTTGACAATGCTGAATCTTCCTGTTCATGAACATGGAACATCTCTCCATTTATTTAGTTCTTTGATATCTTTCATCAGGTTTGTAGTTTTCCACCTATAGGCCTTGTACATTGTTGTATTTTTAACTTATGTATTTCACTTTCTTGTGTGCTACTGTAAATAGTATTATGTTTTTAAGGTCAAATTTTGTTCATTGCTGCTGTATTGAAAGCAATAGACTTTTGTATATTAACTTTATATCCTGCAACGTTGCTTTAACTGCTTATGAGTTCTAGGAGGTGTTTTTTGTCAATTATTTTGGATTATGTAGATGATCATGTTTTCTGTGAACAAAGACAGTTTTGTGTCTTCCGTCTCAATCTGCATACTTTTTATTTCCTGTTCTTGCCTTATTGCATTAGCTAGGACTTCTGGAACAATGTTGAAAAGCAGTGGTGAGGGGACTTCCATGCCTTGTTCCTGATCTTAGCGAGAAAACTCGAGTTTTTCACCCTTAAGTATGATGTTAGCTGTAGGGTTTTTGTAGATAGGCTTTAACTTTATCAAGATGAGGAGGCTCTCCTCTATTCCTAGTTTACTTAGTTTTTATGATGAATCGTGCCAGATTTTGTCAAATGCTTTTTCTGCATCTATTGATACGGTTGTGTGGTTTTCTTCTTCAGCTTGTTGATGTGATGCATTATTTACTTTCAAATACTGAGCCAGATTTGCACTCCCAGGATAAATCCTACTTGGTCATGGTATATAATTTTTTATACATTGTTGGATTTGATTTGCTAATATTTTGTTGAGGATTTTTGCATCTATGTAAATGAGAGATATGTCTGTAGTTTTCTTTTCATGTCTTTGTCTGGTTTGGGTATTAGGATGATGTTGGCTTCATAGAATTAATTAGGAAGGATTCCCTGTCTCTCTCTCTTTTGAAAGAGATTATAGGGAACTGGTATAACGTTATCCCTAAATGTTTGGTATAATTCACCAGTGAACCCATGTCAACCTGGTATTTTCTGTTTGGAAAGGTTATTAATTATTGATTGAATTTCTCTAATGTCCATGGGATCTATAGTGATGTCCCATCTTTCATTTCTGATATTAATAGTTTATGACTTCTCTCTTTTTCCCGTAGACTGGCTAGAGACTTTTTACTCATTATGGTCTGAATGTTGGTGTCTCCCATCCAATTCATACGTTGAACTCTAACCCCCAAAGTGATGGGATTAGAATATGGGGCCTTTGGGAGGCAGTTAGGTCATGAAGGCAAGAGCCCTCACCATTGGGATTAGTGCCCTTATAAGAGACACCAGAAAGCTAGTTCACCCATTCCACCATGATAGGACACAGTGAGAAGTAAGTATTGTGCAAACTTGAAGAGGGTTTTCACCAGAACTTGACTGTGCTGGTGCCCTGCATTTGGACATTCAGCCTCCAGAACTCTGAAAAATAAACTTGTTTATAAGCCACTCAGTGGTATTTTGTTATAGCAGTCCAAATAGACTAACATATGTTTTGCTAATCTTTTCAAAGAACTACCTTGTGGTTTCATTAAATTTTCTCTACTAATTTCCTGTTTTCAATTTTATTGATTTCTGCTCTAAAGTCAGACACTTAACCGACTAAGCCATCCAGGAGCCCCCTATTTATTTTTAATAAAGTTTTAAAAATTTTATTTGAGAGAGCACACAAGCCGGGAAGAGGTGCAGAAGGAGAGAGAGAACCTCTCCACACTGAGCGTGGAGCCTGACACAGGGCTCCATCTCACAACCCTGGGATCAAGACTTGAGCCAAAACCAAGAATTGGACTCTCAGCTGACTGAGAGGGCACCCAGGTGGCCCTAGATCTGTCTATTTCTGATGCAAGAGTATTAAAGTCTCCAACTATAGTACTGGATTCATCTAATTCTCCTCGCAGTTCTATCAGTTTTTGTCTCAAGTATTTTGATGCTCTGTTAGACACATACACATTAAAGACCATTGTCTTCTTGTAGAAATGACTCTTTTATCATCATGCAGTGCCCTCTTTATCCCTGGTAACTCTTCAGACTCTGAAGTTCACAACATTAATATTGCTGCTCCCACTTTCTTTTGATTAATGTTGGTATGGTATATCTTTCTCCATCCATTTACTTTTAATTTATATGTATCTTTAGATTTAAGTGTGTTCTTGTAGACAACATATATTTGGGCCTTGTTTTTTTGATCCGTTCTGACAATCTCTGTCTTTTAATTGGTACAATCAGACCATTGACATTCAAAGTGATTATTGATACGGTTGGACTAATATCTACCATATTTGTTACTGTTTTCGATATGCTGTCCTTGTTTATTCCTATTTTTGTCTTCCATTATTTTTCTGCCTTTTTAGTAGTAACTGAGACTTTTCACATGAGTCTATTTTCTCTCTTCTTAGCTCATTAGTTATACCTTTTCACTTTTTACTGACTGCCCGAGATTTTGCAATATACATTTATAACTAATCCAAGTCCACTTTCATAGAACACTATACTGCTTCATGGATAGTGAGTACCCTATAACAAAATAATTTTAATTCCTGTCTCCTTTCCCATGTGTCATTGCTGTCCTTTATTGCACCTACATACAAGGAGACAGAAATATATGTATGTATAAATATGCATAAGAATAAGATAAACATAAGCACATATAATTGAATACACTGTTGCTATTATTATTTTGAACAAATGGCTATCTCTTAGATCAATTAAGAATCAACAAAAATAGAGGCAGCTATCAGTCAGAAGAGCATGTAACTCTTGATCTCGGAGCTGTGAGTCCAAGCCCTATGTTGGGTGTAGAGAATATTTAAAATAAATATTTTTTAAAAATTGTTAAGTGTTTTATTTTACCTTCACTTACTCCTTTAATGCACTCGCTTTCTTTTTTTTTTTTTTTTTCAACTTTTTTTTTTTTAATTTATTTTTGGGACAGAGAGAGACAGAGCATGAATGGGGGAGGGGCAGAGAGAGAGGGAGACACAGAGTCGGAAACAGGCTCCAGGCTCCGAGCCATCAGCCCAGAGCCCGACGCGGGGCTCGAACTCACGGAGCGCGAGATCGTGACCTGGCTGAAGTCGGACGCTTAACCGACTGCGCCACCCAGGCGCCCCTGCACTTGCTTTCTTAATGCAGATTTGAGTTTTGGACCTGTATCTCTTTTCTTTTCCCTGAAGAACTTTTAACATCTCTTGCAAAGCAGGTCTACTGGCAATACATTACCTCAATTTGTGTTTGAGAAAGTCTGTTTTTCCTTCACTTTTTTTTTTTTGAAGTTTATTTATTTATTTTGAGAAAGAGAGAGAGAGAGAGTGGCACAAGAGGAGGAGGAGCAGAAAGAGAAGGAGAGAGAGAATCCCAAGCATGTTCTGTGCTGTCAGCACACGGAACCCGACGTGGGGCCCGATCTCACGAACTACAAGATCATGCCCTGGGCCAAAATCAAGAGTCGGACATTCAACCGACTGAGCCACCCAGGCGCCCCTTCTTTCATTACTGAAGGATAATTTCACAAGGTACAGAATCCTAGGTTGGTGGCTTTTTCTCTCCACACTTCAAATAATCCAATCCACTTTCTTCTTGTCCGTGTGGTTTCTGAGAAATTGGATGCAATTCTTATCTTTGCTCCTCTAAAGCTAAGATCTACTTTTCCTCCGGCTTCTTCCAGGACTTTTTCTTTTTCTGTACTTTGAAAATATGCCTAAGTGTAGTTTTTTATGACATTTAATATTCTGCTTAGTGTTCACTGAGCTTTGTGGATCTGTGGTTTAGTATCTGACATTAATGTGAGGAAATTCTTGGTCATAATTGTTTCAGATATTTCTTCTGTTTTTCTTCCTCTTCTGGTATTCATTCCCATTACATATACGGTTCCTACAGTTGCTCTACGGTTCTCAGATACTCTGTGCTGCTTTTTTCAGTCTTTTTTTTCTCTTTGCTTGTCAGTTTTGAAGGTTTCTATTGGGATATACTCAAGCTCAGCGAGTCCTTCCTCAGCTGGGTCGAGGCTACTAATAAGGCCAGCAAAGGCATTCTTCATTTCTGTGTTTTTAAACTTCTAGCACTTTTGGTTCTTTCTTAGGATTTCCATCTCTCTGCCCATCTGTTTTTGCATGTGGTCTACTTTATCCATTAGGGCCCTTAGCCCTAATCATAGGGCTATTAATCATAGCTGTTTCAATTCCTTATCAGTCCACCATACCTGCTATATCTGAATCTGGTTCTGATGCTTTCTCTGTCTCTCCACACTGCATTCTTTGCTTTTTTATTATGTTCTGTTATTTTTTCTTGATAGCCAGACATGATGTACTGCATAAAAAGAACTGCTGTTCATAGGTCTTTCATAATGTGATAGCCAGGTGTGGGAGTCCCAGAAGTATTCTACGGTCCCATGATTAGGTCTCATTAGTCTGTTAGTGAGCCTTTACCTCTGGACTGTGAACTCCACATGGGCTTCTCGGTCCTGTGTCCCCACCCACCCTTAGGTGGGACAGGATGACTTAGAACTGTCTGGAGTGGGATATTTTCCTCTGCCCAGGTCAGTTAGGTTCTGATAAAGCCCTAGAAGGTTAGGTTCTGGTGAAATAGTTTCTCCTGAGAGCAAACTGTTAAGAACAGAATGTTCTGGCGTTTTTCAAAAGCAGTTCCCTTTCCCTTACCCTTGTCAGAAACACAAGGGGCTTTTTCTCTGAAACTCATTGTGAGGACCCGGTCAAGATCCTGGAGGTAAAACTCCCAAATGTGTGGGGGCCTCTCCTGTGACTGGGTTCCCCTGGGGTTTTTAACTCTCAGAGCTGTCCACACTGGAGCCTCCAGCAATTTTTCAGTTACAGTTTAGGTTTTCCTACCCTAGTGCTGGTTGTGGGGAAGGCTTCTGCTCATGAATTTCTGCTGTTAAGTTGTGATTCTCTGTACCCACCTGTCTGTCTCTCCAATTTGGGAGCGGCAGCCCCGTGGCCTCATTTCTTTTAAGGACGTAAGAAAAGCTGTCGATTTTCTGGTGTGTCCTGCCTTTTACTTGTTAGGACAGATCGGTGACTTTTAAGTTCCTCACACGCTGGACTGGAAACTGGAAGTCATGAACTTCATTTCCACGGAAGCCAATTTGAGGTGGGTTTCTGCTCTTTGCAAACAAAAACATCCCACTGGAAACAGTAGCACATGCAGCAATTTTCTATTTCCAAGCACTTGGCTCGCTGTTAACTCTTTTCATGAATAAATCAAGGCCTAGAGATGGGATGCTGATTACTAAAAGTTAAAACAAGGTAGAAGAAACAGCCTGGGCCTCAGCTCAGAGAGAAGCGATCCAATCCCTTTATTTTTCATATAGAAAAACAGGCCACATTCTCACACATTCTGGGTGGAACCTTTGTAGAAGACGATTTGACAACATCAATCAATTATAAACGTACAGAGCCTTTGACCCAGCAACGCGACTCCTAGAAATAGATCCTACTCACACATGGTATGATCTCATTTAGGTAAAGGACAAAATGAGGAACTGATACACATGTGCATGTACACATGTAGGCATGCAATACACAGACAGAGGAATTAAAAGGCTGCACACCGCACCATCCAATGAGTGATCTTTGTATTTTGTGTCCTTCTGCATTGCAACAATGCACTACAAATGTATTCACATGTTATTTGGCCAACAGACCCACGAACAAACAAAAACCAGAGGACAGGCAGGAACGCACAACATGGTGGAGGAAGATCCGGTCCAGAACTCAGACCTCCCGATTCCTACCCTGGACTCATTCCTCTACTGCCTCTGAATCTCCACAGCTGTTGCCTTTACTCACAGCCCCTGTTAAATCACAGCAGCCACTATTTATCTTGGAGTCAGGTCACTGCAGCCCTAGAAGGTACAGACTACCCTCATGCATGTTTTACAGATAAGACTGAGACTCTAGGAGCGGAGGTTCCTGTATATGCAACCTTTGGTCTAATCTAAAGAGAAAGACCTTTGTACCCCTGCTTGTGGTCCCTCATACCCAGAAGCCCCTCAGGAAATGCAGGATGACCTAAAAGAACTGACCTGATACTCCTCCTCGGTAAGGCCCTCAGCCAGGGCATGCTGGCGCAGCTGGTCTGGGTCCTGGGCACGGAAGAGGCGGCTGAGCAGGGCATAGATGTAGGGGGCCTCAGGGGAGGTCTGCAGCAGCACAGCCAGGCCTCCGTACCAGGCGGCACGTGACAGATGGTGGGCATACAGGCGCTCTGTGGGTGACAGCAGGCGGAAGGCCTCGCGGCAGTCCAGGCTAGACACACCGATGTCATTGGGCAGGATGTACTGGGCGTCCGCCATGGGCCCTGCTGAGAACCATCACCATCATCACAGCCATCATTTACCACACACCTAGCTCTGCACTCTCATGGTCTCATTTAATCCTCCCCCAAACCCATTCACCAGATATGTTAACTGAGGCTCAGAGGTTAGGTGACTCACCCAAGGATATCACAAAATACATTGGTGGGTCGCATTTGGCCTGGGGCCCCTAAACCTTAAAGAATGAATTCAACTACCAGTATTACAGATGGGGAAACTGAGGCCCAGAGAGGCTAGGAGCTTTGCCTAATAACACAAGTAATAACACAAGGGAGAGATCAGAAGCAGAGACCTGCATCTCTAGACTCCCAGCGGGGGTGGGGGAGGGGGCACTCAGCCTCCCCTCCTCCTTCTCTGACTTCCTAAACTCCTCTTCAGAATTCTCCTGAATTGTGAATTCAGAATTCTTCAATTCCACCCACCACTGTGTTCAAAAGGACAGAGTTCCATGCTATCAGCTGGAAGCCCCAGGTTCCAAACTTGGTTCAGCTCTAGACTTCTAAAATCAAGTCAGTTTTCACTTTTCCGTGCCTCCGTTTTCACCTCTGTAAAATGGGGGTGATAATAAGGCCAACCTCACCAGGACAGTGTGCAATCTGTCTCACTCTCATCCTTCTAACTGCCTTTTCTTTGGCCCTCCATCCTCCTACCCTCTCCCCCGTGCTCGGCCAGGGGAGCCTCAGAGCCGCAGAAGTTCGGAGCTGGAAGAAAACTCATTTTACAGACAGAGAGACTGAGGCTTAGAGAGGCCACGAAACTTACCGAATTCTCACAGCCCCGTTGGGACCCGGGACCTCCCAACCCAGTGCATTTTCCACACCGCACCCCCCCCCGCCCCGCCCCTTACCGGGAATGAGTGTCCAGCCTCCCCCACCACTCCGGATGCTCCGCCCCAATAGCACTAACCCCACCTCCCGCCCCCGCCCCGGGTTAACTCTTTGCTGTCCGGAGGGTTCCTTGGCATAGGGGCCACAATGAATGTGGAAGGGGTACTGGATGGAAGGCAGAAAAAGAATGATCTTGCGTTCGGTCCAGACTCGCCCTGTCCCCCGAGGATGACGCACCGTGACCCCAAAACCCGGGCGCCGCGCCTCACCTGCAGCAGCTGCTCGGATCGCAAACTCACTTCCTGCTTCCGGCTCCCCCATTCATTGGGGCTCCGCGAACTCCGCCCCCCGCGGCCAATTGTCGGGCCTCGGGGCCCGGATGGGCGTCAGCTCCAGCCAATAGGCGCGCCTCGGCGCAGTCCGCCGGCCCGCCTCCCCCCGCCCCCGGGCCCTACAGGGTCGCACGGGGATGGCCCCTGCGGCCTTGGCCTTTGTCAGCGAGGGTGCTCTCGCGGGCCACTGGAACCTGAGTGGCTGGCCTGGCCGCGGCGTGGTCCCGGCAGACTGGGCTGACCAGGTCCCTCCGAGTCCGGACGGGGCGGCATGGGTGTCTGTACGGAGCACAGGGACTCCCCATCAGAGTCCCAACCCGACTCTGCTTTGGGTCCCCCACCTCAGTTTTGCAGGTGGAAACCTGCACAATGGAAGTCATGTGGCTCCTTCTTCCTCACTGGATTCGAGGGTCAGGCCGTGGAGATACTTAGGAGACTGCGACCCTACAGGGCGAGCTGCTGGGCTTAGGCTGAGGTGATCACACCCTCGCGGAGACACGGAGAAATGCCCTCAAGTGCATCACTGCCCTGCCGTTGACTCGCCAGGGTCTTGGGATGCAGCTGCAAAACATCTCTGAGCCTTTGTTTCCTCGGCCCAAAGGGGCGAGAGGCCTAGCAGTCTGTTGGTGCTTGGCCGATAACTCGATGGATCGGAAAGCTGCCTGTGACCCCAAAAGGCAGAGCTGGGCCTGAGACTTTTGCACGTCTGGGTGGACTCACAAGAGGATATCCTGGGTGGAGCATGGCATGTAGAAGTGCTGGCACCAGGCCTGGGCTGAGTGGGGAGCACTGTGAAGGTCCTGGGTGGGAGGAGCTAGGCCATCTGAGGTCGAATCCAGCCTCCATTGCCTACTGGCTGTGTGGACTTGGGTGGGACACTTCACCTCTCGGAGTCTTTGGCTCCCTCAGCCAGTAAACCCGGGCTGGGCTAACACTTGTCTCCACTCCAGGGAGCGAAGTGATGAGTGGACAGTCTGCCCCCTAGTGTTGTGCCCAGAGGAACTGGGGAAAGGGAATACCTGAAATCCACATACTCTCCTCGCCCTACCTTTGCCACACCTGTGTCTAGGCCCACGGCAGCATCTGCCCAGCATTGACGCCAGTTTCTCATTCACGAAAGTGCCCAAGGCCCTGCTTGACACAACAGTGCTACTTACTGTTGGCTCTGATGATGATTATTATTACAAGAAGCTCAATAAATTGACCTATGTCCTTAGGAAAGTCACCCTCTTCTTCCCTGTGCTTCCGTTTTGTCTTTAAAATGGGTACACTTCCTTGATTTGAGTGAATTTGAAATGTGCACCAGTAAAGGAGGTAGTGTTCTCCAGCCACCAGTGGGCAGCTCAGGCTAGCAAAAGATTCCAGCCCACCTGGGACCCTTAACCAAACTATGTTTTTATGATCACAGTTAATTTCAGCACACGAGGTCCTGTGTTAGCAGCTTGACATGGAGGATATTCCATTCTTGCAAAAACCCTGGTAGGATATCATTTTACCCATTGCAGGAGATGGGGAAACTGAGGCTAATAGGTTCATTGACTTCCCTAAGGCCACCCAGCCTATCCTCAGGTGTCCCCGAACAGGAGTCTAGCCTTCCTGACACCTTCCACCACACTGTCCCCTCCACTTGCCCCAACACACACACACACACACACACACACACACACACACACACACACACACACTCATATGGAGCAGTCCACTCACTGGAGTCATGACCATCCCCAGCCTTGGTTCTTCCCCATGGAAATGCAGGAGGGGTATGTGAGGAAGTAACATTAAGTACCTACTGTGTTACAGGTGCTCTCTATACAGTCACAACCATCTGGTGATGTAGTAACTGCTATTCCATTTAACAGGTGACTGAGGCTCCAAGAGCTGGGAAGGGGCAAAGCTGGGCCAAGTTCAGGGCTGTATTACCCCCCACCACTACCTCTGAGTTCTCCCTGGGATGGTTCCATGCTCTTTGCTTGTCTCTTCTCCCAGAGACTAAGGTTCTCTGCTGGAATGGGACTGGAACATTCCCCTGACTGGTTCCCAACAGGGTCAGAAGAAAGAACAACTGGGAAGAGCCGGATTCCTAGTGGGGTGTGTGTGTGTGTGTGTGTGTGTGTGTGTGTGTGTGTGTGTGTCACAGTACTCCCACATCCACCTGAGCATCCCATCTGGGCTCCCCCACTGTGGCAGTGTGATGCACTGAAGCTCATCACATCCCCTTTTCACCACCCACCGGTGCCCTCTGTCCTCTCAAGAGCCCTACGTCTGATCTCTGTGGCCCCCACCAGCTGTGTGGCCCGGGGCAGATCCCTCCCCTTGGAATCTGTACTCCCTAAGGCTCTAACAGCTGTCTTCAACTGGGGATGATGCCCGGGTCAGGCCTGTACTTAGATCCTCTTTTTCAGGTTTTTGGATCTCCAGAACTTCCACCTACCTGTCTCCCGAGGTTGCTGCCCCCAGGAATGGTCTGGAAGCAACCCCAGCAGCACACTGAGGCTGCCTTGGCTCTCAGGAAGAAATGACACTTAGGATGAGTGGGGGTCCAGTTTAGACTTGGTCTTCATGGCAACCAAGGGCCACCAGGCCCCAGCCCAACATCCACACCCCTCATTCCTCATCCCTCCAGACCTGGCTCCTCTGTCACCAAGCATTTTTCCTGCCACACCTTTGCAATGCTGTTCCAGTTACCTGAGCTGCCCTCCCAACTTCTCCCACCCCTGTTCAAGGAAAGCAGCACAGTGTGATGGAGAGGAGGGTGGGCTAAGGCCAGGATTTGAATCTTTTCTAGCTGTATGACTTGGCGCATGTGCCTTAATCTCAGAATCTTAGATAGAAATGGTAACACCTTCCTCCCTGGGTTGCTATGAGGATCAAATAGCAAAACCTCCTAGTTAATGCTCCATTAACAAAGTTATTATCAGCAGCAGCACAGCAAGGGGCATGGTGGGCACTTGGCAATACCAGCCCTTCTGTCAGCCAGCGCACTGTGAGAGTCCCCTCTCTTCCCCCTGCTCCTGACTGTCCACAAATGAGGTCCCAAAGCCTCCATCCGGCATCTTCCCCATCAGCACAGCCCCAACCTCTTGCTCCGGCCTCCTTTCTGCCCCCTGTTGCCACTGCCCCAGACACTCAACCGCTCGCTCAGTTCTCTGCTTCCTCCTACCTGAGCCTGTGCTCAGCCTCCCTCCTGCCCACAGCACACTCCCCTTCCTGTGGGGAGTTCCCACCCGAGCCCCCCTCACCCTCCCGCCTTCTAGTGAGACCTGCTCCACAGCCTTTGGCCATTCTCTGATCCTGGCACACAGGAAACTGTGCTGTCATTCAGTAATTTGGTCTGTCGTCCACTAGACTGTGAATTCCACCGGGCAGCGAACAAGTCTGATTGTGTCTGTCCCCAGAGCCCACTTGGCATAGTGGTCCAGCCCACAGTGGGTATCAGCAGATGCCAGTCCCAGCCTGCTGCCCACCCATCACTCACGCAGGGGCTGGCGGCACTGCACTCATGCTGGACACGCGGGATTTGCGAGGGCAGCTGAGCAGCAAGGTTTATAGAGGAACCCAGGGCAGCAGCAGGGTGAGTATATCTGGAGCTGGGTCGGCAGGCTCGGGGCACAGCCAGCCTAAGCTGGGGGTCAGGGGCCCACGGCCCCTTCACTCCCCCAGGGACACAGTGTAGGCGGCATGATGTAGGACACCCCAGGAAAGCCCGGGACAGAGCTGGTGCTGAGGGCCCCATCATTATGACTGGGGTAGGGGCTTGGGGGACCAGAGATAAGAGGGAGGAGCACAGCCCATCCAACACGTCCATCCGGTGTGGCTATGTGCCAGCAGGTAGAGTCCCACATGCAGAGCTCCCTCTGGGCTGCAGAAGGTGGGGGACCTAGGTGGGCAGGTGGGCACGGCATCCAGGGCCCCGGGAGAGCCTAGTCCAGTGGCCCCTGGAAAATGAGGCGGACGCAGCCATGCTCGCCGGTGAGCCAGGCCCCACAAAAGGGGCAGGCAGCATGGAAAGCATGGGTGCCATGGGGCAGTGGTGTCTGGGCCCAGTAGCGGGCAGTCTTCTCAGAGCAGACATGGCCGCAGGGTGCAAAGGCATGGCTGGGTGGTCCAGGGTCCAGACAGAGGCCGGCCTCCTGGCCGAGCCATAGGGGGACATAGGGTCCCACGAGGCGACAGAGAGGACACTCGCGCTCCTGGGGGCCCCGCTCTCTCCTGCAGCCCCAGCCGTGGTAGCCGTGGACGTGGCCACAACGGACGTAGACCCAGGGCTGCTGCTTGTCGGGTGCTGTGCGGCCACGGGCCGGACTGGGGAAGGCCAGGGTGCTGAGGCCCACGGGGCACTGGGGCCGTGCTGCGTTCGCCTCCTGCCGCTGGGCCTCCAGCTGCTTCAGCGTGGGTGCCCTCAGCAGCCCTGCTGGCGTGCGCCATAGCAGCGTGGCCCCACACAGGTCAATGAGGGAGCCGTCCTGCAGCACATTAGACTCGTTTTCCACCTGCCAGAGACAGCAGAAGGGCCTTACTGCTCAAGAGGCCCCCGAACTCCTGGCCATTGGGCAGCCGTCACCCCAGCCAAGCCACCTATCCATCCCACTGAACCTCCCTGGAGAGAACACCCTGGGCCAGTGGGGTGGGCTGGGGCAGAGGAGCCAGGAGGCCTGAGAACCCATGTGGGAGAGCAAGTCAGTGCTCCCAGGCATGCACTGTCCCTCACAGTGTGACACGGGCCTCGGTCACTTTATCTGTCAAATCAGGAGAGCTTGACCAAAACAAGGTTGTTCCCAGGGTCTCCCCTAAGGGCAGAAGTGGGAAAACCCTTCTATCTGAGAAACACTGGGGGGCTTAGCCCAAGGCAGCTGTCCCAGTGGCTGTGGTTAAAAGCAATGATTCTAGAACTAGCATGCCTGGGTGTGATTCCTGGCTTCACTGTTTACTAACTTTGCATTCCCGGTCAAGTAACTCAACCTCTCTGTGTCTTAATTTCCTTATCCTCGAGATGGAGTCTGCATCCCATTATCTCAAGTGGTTCCCATGAATCAATCAACGTAAACATCTGGAACAGTGCCTGGAACACAGTAGGTACTCAACAAGTGTGTGCCAGTGAAATATTCACACGCACCGATTTTAAAGATAATGTTTCTCCAAATCTCCCCGTAGAATTGGTGCTCTGGAAAGAGAAGCCATGCTCTTCCCTGAGATTGTGCATCTGTTTGCCGGGTGTGCTCGAGCCCTGGAAGAGCTCGGAGAGGCCCATTTAAGGAGTTTAGCCACGTGACCCTGCCTCTCTCTAGGACTCTGTCCCAGCTCCTAATGTTAGTTCTCTGATCTGTGCCACGTGGAACATTCACTGTCACCTCCGTGAGAACTACTCCAAGGGCCCTTTCCCGCTAGTAGAGGATAATAAAGCTAAATCCATCCGAACGTGAGAGACACGTTGCAAACTGCCAACACTTTCGGCTATAAACTGCTCACACATGGGCCAAGTGTCATCCTCACAGGAGGCTGGGATGTTTTAAGCTGTCGGCATCCCTAAGGCCACTTTCTACCGCACAGCGCATTTATGTGTGCTCTATCGCGCCTCACTCCATAGACCTCCAGCAGTATGTGAGCTACATTTTGGAGCCACTGGTCTGGTCCTCTCTGTGGGGCAAGTGGGGCATGACCCCCAAATTGAACCTGTTGGAGCTCCCTTGTGTAGGAGGGCTGGAGATCAGGGGGAAGGGCCTGGGAAGGAGTCGGGGGCGGGGAGGATGGAGCAGGCCACCTACCAGCTTCCCTCGCTGCTGTGCCGAGCGGCTGTCCCTCAGAGTGTACACATTCCCACAGACTGATATCTCCCTCCAGACACCCGGGGCCGAGTCCTCAGAGAAGCCGCCTGCTGGGTGCATCACCAGGACCCCATTGGTGGTTAAGCCGTCCATCAGGCCGTCGGGGGTCCGCCACTTGGCTGCCCGCTCCTGGGACCACATGTGGGATCAGATCATATCCCCGAGTGGCCCCCAGCAGGCCGCGATCCCAGGATGCTGCCCCAATACCCTCGCAGTCAGAGGGAGCCCAGAGAGGACTGGAATGGGCGCTGCATGGCCGGGGGCATCACCTGAAGTCCTGGAGTCTCACTGTGCTCATGTTTTAAGTGACATTGCCACTGCCAGCATAGGTCACGGTTATGATGACTGCCCACTGGTCCATCACCCCAGGACACTGACCCTCCCCACCCTACCCCTCTGCTCACTCTCAGATAAAGTGCCGGTCCCTGCCTGGGGGGGGGGGGGGCTCACTCACTCCAAGGAAGATGTTGCTGGAGGCATCAAAGCCAGCAGCATAGATGCGGGCAGTATAGGGCGGCCGGCGGTCACAGAGGATGCGGCAGGCATAGCGGGAGATGGTGCTCTGGGCAGAGGGGCCCTCGGCGGCCCCTCCTCCAGGCGATGTGTCTGTTACCACAAAGTCGATCATGTTCTCGGTGGAACGGCCGATCTGTGAGGAAGAGGAGGGCGAGCACAGGGATACTGTGCACGGCTCAATCCCACAGGCTTCCTACCCCAGGGTTCCGCCTGCGGGGTCACCAAACAACGAGGAGGGGGAAGTACCACCCCGACTCCCTAAGCACTCTGGGCTCTCAGCTGGGGTCTCCAAATCCAATGGCTAGGATCTGGGGCTTCTCTGTCTCCCCCACTCAATAAAAATGAGTTTATTATTTTTTTAATTGACCAGTGAAAACGTGACACCCACGGTCTGGGAGTGCTCAAACATTAGCAGCACATAGTGATTTTTTTAAATTTACTAGATACCGTGCTAAGCCCTTCATCTGCCATATCTCAGCTAATCTTCCCAATAATTCCATGGGGTGGGTATACTGTGGGCCCCACTGTACAGATGAGGAAACAGAGGCCCAGAGAGTCTAAGCGACTCTTGCCCAAAGTTACCCAGCTAGTTAAGTGACGGAGCTGGGATCTGACCCAGGTAGTATGACTGTCGCACCGCACTCTGAACTCTTAAGCTGTATGGCCTCCCGTGGCCTGGGAGTCTGGTCTTGAGTTTTAAATTTTGATACAGCCACTGATTCACTGTGTGACTCCAGGAAGTCAAAGGCCTCATAGGACATCCTGCTTCCTCATCTGAAGAGTAGGTGATTACACTGAGTCCCCCCACCAAAACACCCTCACCACGGCCTTCAGTCCTCCAGGGTCACCCTGGAATGCCTGCAGTGCTGGATGTTGAAGCCCGGTGGCTCCGTGGCCAAGAGGCTTACAGAGGGGCCTGAGCATACCTGGAACATGTCTGTGTCACTGTCATGTGTGTATTCAACTATGACCGAGTGGCTCCGGGACAGTGTGTACGAGATGCTGTGCTGGCCACGGTTACTCAGTGCCTGGTGGGGAGAAAGGAGAAGTCACTTCCCAGGGCATGTGGCCAAGAGAAGTGTGAGCCTCTGAGCCACAAGTTGGAACCCAACGCCCACTGGCCAATCCCAGGGAAGGGGCAGTTCTACCCTCGCAGAGGATGTCCTGTGCAGCTGGCACTATACTCACGTTGCCTTACCTGATCCCTACAGCCGCCCCAAGAGGGAGGCCTGGTTATTATTCCCATCTTATGGCTGAGGGAACTGCAGCTCAGGGAGGAGAAGAAACTGGCCAAAAGTCACACAGATGGAAACAGGAGAGCTTGTATCTTAACCCAAATCCTCTGAAGCCAAAGGCTTTCCTTTGCCATTGCTGTGTGACTGTCACATCCCTTCTCTGAGCCTTGGCTGCCTCTAAATGATGCTGATCGTTTCCATTCAATGGCTGGGATCTGGTCATCAAAGAAACATTCTGCAAACTGTAAAGTGCGGTACGCTGCAGGGGATCTCCTCTCGGCACCACTTCCCTGGTAGCCCCAGAAGACACAGAGGGCTCCCCTGCTCCAGCAGGCCTGTGGGCAGGCAGCACTGGGAAGGCTGAGGACCTGGGATCTGGGCAGGGAGCACAGGACTTTTGTCCAGGTCTACTGGGACAGGCTGCTTGCCTTGGAGACGAGCGGTGTGGAGATGTGGTGCATGACGTCTGGCTTCACTCCGTTGGCATGGGGCCGGCGGCTCAGTGCCAGGCGGCTTCTCCGGCGGCCCTTGTCCCCACTTGCCAGACACCCATTGTAGCTGTGGATGTGGAGGGTTAAAAAGAAGGAATTGAAGGGAGAGAGAGAGAAAAAAAAAAAAGAAAGTGAGCCCCTGAGAGATTTGGAGGAACTGCTAACTTCTGGGCACGTTCTACGGTCGGTAACAAACACTAGAAGCATCTGAAACTAGAAGACCCTCCCTACTATCAAATCAGTGCCTTTGGGAAGTAGGGTGAGGAGCAGAGTAGCTACAAAAGACTTTGCATTCAATTAACCAGTGCTTCCTGGATGCCTGAGCCATGTGTGGCCAGATGCTGGGCCGTGGGGTGACATCGGGGGCACACCACAGGTCAGTTCTGTGTCCTCAGTGGCAGGGAAGTGGGGGTCCTGAGCTTTTCAAGGAACCTGAGTACCAACTGTGCCATAGGCCCAGAGGCAGGAGAAGGGAATTCTGGCCTCAGATCAGGTTTCTAGAAGAGGAAGCTGGGCTTTGAAGAACTAGAAAGGATTCACCTCTATAGCAAACTGTCACTTGTTACACCACAAGTATGACTGGAAACCAGAATGAAAGAAAAAACAGAGGGGCACCTGGGTGGCTCAGTTGGTTAAGCATCTGACTCTTGGTTTCAGCTCAGGTCATGATCTCACTGTTCATGAGTTCGAGCCCTGTGTTGGGCTCTGTGCTGACAGTGCAGAGCCTGCTTGGGATTCTCTCTCTCTCTCTCTCTCTCTCTCTCTCTCTCTCTTTCTCCTTTTCTCTCTGCCCCTCCCCTGCTCATGCTCTCTGTATATATCTCTCAAAATAAATAAACCAACTTTAAGAAAAGAAGGAAGGAAGGAAGGAAGGAAGGAAGGAAGGAAGGAAGAAAGAAAGAAAGAAAGAAAGAAAGAAAAGACAGACCCACAATGCCACCACCTCCATATACCCATAACATGTCAAATTTCTACCTTCCTTCCAGCTCTTATCCAGAGGGGGTGATTGTGGAAGGCAAAGATGGGGTGAGTCACAGCCTTGGTCACTGCCATGTACCGGAGCCTCCCGTGTTCCCGGTGCTTCACGTTATTAATTACCTAATGGAATCTGTGCAATGTCCTGCCAGGCAAGTACCTTTCTTCCCATTTTACAAATGAGAAAAATTGAGGCTCAGGGAGGTAAAATGACCTGCCTGAGGTCCCAGGCTAGTAAGTGAAAAAGTCAGAGATTTGAACTTGGGTCGTCTGACTCCGGCCTTTCTTGCAGAAGCCCTGCCCGAGGGAAGGCTCACCCCAAGCAAAGGTCATGAGACTGGCAGGGTTTGGTGAGATCAGGGAGTGGTGATTTGGGTGATAAACTGCAGTAGAGGAAGATGAAGCTGCTGGAAGGGCCCTGAACACCAAGCTTAAGAGCCTGGACTTTTTTCTGGAAGACTAGGGAGCCATGGAAGGATTTAGAGCTCCTAGGATGAAGAGCTGCCAAATACAGATAAGGCCCACTTAAATCAGAGTCTTCTCATGAGCTCGTTAAAATACAGATTTCCTGGCTCTACCCATGGAGATTCTGATTCTGTAGGTTTCGGACAGGCCTGTCAATGAGTATTTTCAATGTGCTCTCCGAGTGGCTCTATAACCAGTGTGGGGCTTCACTGCTCTACAGAGAACAAACAGCTGTCAAGAGGGCCTATACCCTTAGGTCTGCACTCTCCCCCCATCAGTGGCCTCACCCTCAACTGGAAAGCCTGCCCTTCCTTTGGGACACCAAGCAGCTGCTCCTATCATGCAAGCATCCCTGAGAGGGGGATCACTTTTGCCCTTGTAAAATCTTCCCACCTATGGGGTGTGGGCCAGTTCAGGACATGGGCTTGAGGCTCAGGAGGGCCTGGCTTAAATTCTGGCTCTTCCACTTATCACATGACCTCTGTAAAACGGTGCTAATTAGTCAGGACCTACCTCACAGGTTCATTGCGAGAACTAAATGACATAAATCATTTAAAAAATGTCCGGCACAGAGTGTGACAGATCTACAGCAAGCCCTTGATAAACGTTAACTATGATTATTAGGGGAAAAGCACATGGTGTGTACATGTATAACAGCCCCTATTATTTCTAAGTAATCATAATGACAGCATAGCTTCTCAAATATTTTCTTCGGGGCAGATGGCAGAGAGAGAGGCCAAAAGGTGTGGATGGAGGAGGAAGAAGAGGGATCTGTGCCTGGGGGTGGAGTCAAGCGGGTGGTGCAGGGATCCCGGTCAGGCGGAGACCAGGAAGGGATGAAGTTTACCCACGGACCACCAACTCACATCGCTTCCTCTCTCCTGGCCTCGGTTCTCATCTGTAGCGTGAGGGTCAGCTGTGGCTTAGTGAATGTGCACTAGACCTGGAGTAAGAAAGCCCTGGGTCCGAATCCCAGCCCTGCCACTTACCAGCTGTGTGCCCTTGGACCAGTCACTTCCCCTCTCTGAGCCTCGGTTTCCTCACCTCCTTCCTCACAGCATCTTTGTGAAGATTGAAATGAAATAATGTCCATGAAAGGGCTTGGCACAAGCCTGCCTCCCAGAACACTTGATATGTGCCAGGCACTGTTCTACGTGCTTTACAGAAATCACCTCATTCATTCCTCCAAAAACCCTCTGAGGTATTATTATCATCCCTATTTGTAAGGCGGGAAAATGGAGGCACAGGGAAGTTAAGCTACTTGCAGAGGCAGGATTTGAACCAAGTATTTTTGCTGGAGAACCAAAGTTCTTCACCCCAGACTACATATACTAGGTGCTTTATGAAAGGCAGATGGTGCTACTTTATTTCTGATCAGAAACTTAGGTGGGCAGTCGGAGTTTTCTCAGTAATTTATTAAAAATGGGAAGATAAAATAACAGGAATTGAGGTGGGTTTGGTCAACTCTCTCAGTTGGGGAGGTGAGGAGGGACAAACAGCAGAAGGTCATATGTGGGGAGAGCTGGGGCCCTTGATCTGGTTGCCCTGGGGGATGCCTGGTGCCCTGCCCCACCTGGGCCAGGGTCGCTCACCCCAGGACGATGAGTTCGCCATACTTGATGGGCTCCTCGCCTGGCTGCGCATCTTCACCAGGAGAAGAGAGGACACAAGAGCTCTGGTTCCCTGGGTGCCCGAGGTCTGAGGTTCGGGGAGACCCCACTTCAGGGTTTCCTTCTAGCACCATTCTGGGCAGAGTGGGAGAGGAGAAAAAGAATTTTGCAACCTCTCATCCCAACCCCCTCAATGCCAGCGCAGGCCTGCTGCCAGGACCACCTAGGCAAAGGCCGGAGTGACCTTTCACCACCTCTGTTGCTATGGCAACCACTCCACCTCTGTCTCCTTTAAACTGCCCCGGGGTTGCTGGGATACCAGGGAAGGGAAATGGGTGGGATGGAACCAAGAGGAAAGGGCCCCACAATCAGAGGGTCGGGATATCTGGGAGGGCCAGAGGGGTAGACCAACTTGGGGTGGCCAGAGGCTTCTTTTTGGCTAGGACCCCAGAGTCTGGGATGTGCTTGGAAGAGAGACACCTCAAGAGTTAGAGGGCCCTTATTCCTCATCTTAGACTCAGTTCCTGGGTTTGGCTCTTGGCTCCGGGGCCTCAGAGTAACCCTTCCGTTGGGCTCTTGGACTCTATCTATCTTAATCATTTAGTCCCTTGCAGGTCTAGGCCTCTGTCTGTCTGTCTTTTTCCTCAATGACTCTCTGTCCTCCCGGGGCTGTCCTTTTCGCCCGTCTCTCTTCCCACCCTCCTCCTCATGTCATCCTGTCTGGCCACCTTCTCCTCCCCATCCATCTGCCTCAGTCTCCCCATCTTGGCTTCGCCGGGCGGGCGGGCCTCTGGACCCCTCCCGGGTGCGCGCCCCCTCCCTCCCTCAGGTGTCTGTCTGCAGTCCCAGGGCCGCCCGGGTCTCTGGAGGCCTGTGGGGGCGGCGCTCCCCCCTCCGGCTGGGGCTGCAGCAGAGCCAGTCTCCGCAGGAAGCCTGTTTGGAAAACATCCCCGCGCAGGAGGGACTGCGCCGGGGCAGGCCCGCGCCCCGAGCCCCGCGCCCCGCGCCCGGGGCAGGCACAATGACGGCCCAGCGCATACGCAGATACACACCCGGCGGCCCCTCGCCACAAACACGCGCGCGCACGCACACAGTCCCGCACACCCCGAGCCCCGCGGGCAGTGCCCGGACGGACGCAGAGCCCACTCGGGACCCGCGAGCGCGCAAACAACCCCCTGCGCCAGCCCTCGGACCCACTCCCCCTGCCACCCTCAGACACGCAAACACGCCCCCCGCGCCCGCCGGGGCCCGCCCGGCGCAGCCCCCGCCCCCTCCGCCCCGGCGGGCTCACCTGGCCGCGCTCCCGGCCCCACTCGGCGCCGCTCCCTCCGCGCCTCGACCCTGCTCGGCCCCGGGGCCGCTGCGGCGGGATGGGCCCGGCCCGCGGCGGCTCCGCGCTGCCTCGTCACGGGGACACCCGGGGCCGGGGGAGGGGGCGAGCGCGAAGCGCCACACTCCGCCCCTTGTCCCGATGCCCCGCCCCCTTAAAGCCCCGCCCCACCCGAAACTCCGCCTCTTGCGGCGAAGCTTAGCCCTAGTCAACAGAGCTCCGCCCCTTCGTGGGAGACCACGCCCCTCCACAGCCCCGCCCCCAGGCCCTGGGAAGCTCCGCCCACACTCCGTCTCAGGAACTCCCTAGCGCGTCTTCACCGGTTCGGGGACTCCCCGGTATCTGTGAGACCCATCCCCCAGTTCAGGCTCCCTCAGACCCCGCCCTCATTTCTGGGGACTTCCGGGTTCTCCTGGAGACACGGGCGCCCCCTCCCCCACCGCAAGCCGGAGCCTTTGCACTGCGCGGGAGGCGCCTTACCCCACCTTGGGCCTGGGACTATCCACCTGCTCCCCCCCCCCCCCCACGCCCGTCACCCCGAGACCCGTCTTCCCACCTGGGGTAGCTGCAGAATTAGAAGCGGGGGCGGGAAGGAGAGAAGGAAAATACTAGAGAGTCGGAGGAGGGGGTGTGCGTTAGCAGGGAGGCTGAGGGAAAATGCTACAATTGACTAGATTCGAAGACCTTGTCTTTAGCCTCGCTCCTCCAGTCTCTCGCTGGGTTGCCTCTAGGCCCCGGGGTGTCCGGGAACACTTCCCTCCTTCCAGCTAGCACGCACATCATACCCAAGAAGCCACAAGAGGGGCTTTGGGGTGGGTGCAGTTCCTTCTGGGCCTGGGCTTGCAAGAGATTTGTCAATCTATGCCAGGTATTATACTCTGTGCTTTGAGCAAGATAAGCTCTTTAATTTCTAGGAGGCAGGCACGATAATCACCCATTTTATAGATGACGAAACAGTTGTACAAACCTAACTTGGTCGTGGTTATCTTGCTAGAAAGGAGCCAAGAGTAGGTCTCAGCTGTGTGACTCCAAAATCTGGACTCCTAACTTCTATTCTATACCTTGTTGTTATGATGAGAAATGGCAGGATGGGACTCAGAGGTGCAGAGCAGGAGAGACCCAGAGATGCATCAGATAAGAACCCTACGGCACATTATTTCTCAGTATGTTTGGAACCATAACCAAGAGCTGGGGGAAGACCAGAGGGTAGCCCTCAACCTGAGTCTTTGGTGCATTTATTGAAGAAATCAAGGAAGGCTGTACAGAGGAGGTGGTCTTTGGCCCCAGTCATGAAGGAGATGTGAAAATTTGCCCACACATTCCTGAGAGAGAGCATCCTTCCTGCTCTCCCCTCATCTTGTTGCTTGTGATGCTCCCTGTCTCCTGGACTCCCCCTGGGCCCCACCACATCCACACACCCCACTAACTCCCCCACCTAAAAATAGTCCATGATACCAACTGCTTTGCCAACTGTTTGGGGGCCTTAGCAGCCAGATGAAACATGAAGGCAGCCAGCAGCTTGTCCTTTAGGGACAAAGGCACTCATTAATCAAAGAGAGGCTCCCTGAGAGGCCACCACAGAGGAGGCTGGACTGCTGGGCTGTCAGCAGCAAATCATGCAAATCCTGCACCACAGGAGAGCTCCCTTCCTTGAATGCCTGCAATATGTCCACCTCCATGCCAGGTAGGCAAGCCACTGTGGGACACGGGGACACTGGGACAGTCTCACTCCCCTTTGCATTCCCAGCTTCCAGCACATTGCCTGCCAGAGCAGGCCCTCAATGAACACATGCTCAATAACCACCAGAATCCCCAGGTCACAGATGGGGAAACTGAAGCTCAGGGGATGGGGGAAGAGATACTTGCCCCAGGTCACACAGCCAGACAACTACATAGCTGAGGATTGATCAGAGCCCCAGTGCTACCATCTGACACCAGACTGCAGGGAGGAAGGGCTGAGAGAGATTGCAGAGTACTGCAGGATGCAGAGATTTCTCCTGTGGTTTAGTGTGCTGGCACCGGAGCTGCATGATGAGCATGGCCAGACCACAAGGGGCCTCCCAAAGCCGGGGAGGGCCTGGCCCCAGCATTGTCTAGGTAGGGGAGAGGAAGGGAGAGTTGGGACACCGCCAACAGACACAAGTGCCCAGCTTCCAGCCTTGACTTCTGGCTCTGTCTCAAAAACTCCAGCTTCTCAATCTCTCTAGATCTCATCTTCCTTATTTATAAAATGGGAACAATAATAGCACTTACCTATGGTGGGATAAAAATTTGCAGTACTTTTCTGAAATCAACCCCTCCTTTCTTTCTCTTCAATCTACATCTTGACCCTATTGGGGGAAAAAAAGTAACAGAGGAACAAGATACAATCTTTATTTCTTCAATTCTTGGGTTCAGGTGTCTGAAGACAAGGGACTAGCGTAAGCAGTTTGGAAGAATATTTGTGTATCTATTTCAGAAAAGATGCTGAAAACAACAACAGCAACAACAAGGAACTCTCTGGACTGAAAGATTTGGAGAGAGGAAGGAAGGGCCTATGATGCTGAGCTCTGCCTTTGAGGCCCTGTTGGAAGTGGGAATGAGGGCCGAGAAAAGATTGAACCCTCAGGTAGATTCAGGGATACAAATCCTATTCCTTCAAAGAATCCAAATTTGATTGGATCAGTTTATGGAGCAATTTAGGTCCCAGGACATTCATTGTTGAAAACAAAAGAGGAAGCGCCTGGGTGGCTCAGTCGGTTAAGAGCCTGACTTTGCTCAAGTCATGATCTCACAGTTCATGGGTTTGAGCCCTGCGTCAGGCTCTGTGCTGACAGCTCGGAACCTGGAGCCTGCTTCAGATTCTGTGTCTCCCTCTCTGTCTGCCCCTCACCCGCTCATGCTCTGTGTGTGTCTCTCTCTCAAAAATAAATAAATATTACAAAAAAAATTTAAAGAAAACAACAGAGGACTCAGCTGGCATTGAATGGAGCTTAACAGCTGGGTGTAGCCAGGGAAAGAGTCAGTCAAAGAGAGCCTTGCCCAAACCACTGTCATCCCAGGGTGACGGTAGGAATACCCAAGGCTGCACTTCCTGAGGACCAATGACAGAGGCTTTGTATTTAGACTGTGGGGAGGAGGGTAAAGACTTCACTAAAATAATCCAGCCAGTCACTAAACAGACAAATAACAATAACAAGCCCTGGAGGCAGTGGACTAGTACTGAGTTGCTACAACATATTAACTAAAATCTTCAGTTTCCAACAAAAAAATATATAATTCATACAAAGAAACAGGAAAGGATGACCCATAGAGTGGGACAAAAGCAGGCATCATCATCCAGATGTGGGGAATTCAGCACCTTCACACCCTGCTCCCGGGAATGTAAAATGGTGCAGCTACTTAGGAACAGTCCAGCAGCACCTCAAGCAGTTAAACATAGAGTTACACATGAGCCAGCAACTTCATTCCTAGGTGTATATCAAGAGAAATGAAATGTTAGAAATAAAAATAAAGAAAGTCAAGGAAGTCAATAGCACAAAAATCAGAAGGGTCGATTGTAATTGGGAAGGGGCACAACAAGAAGCATTAGGGTGCTATCCAGGGTGCTGTCCAGGGTACTGTTCAGGTTCTTGATGCAGTGATATCACCTGGGTACTTGTTTTGTAATAGTTTGGTAAACTGTATATTTATGTTGTATAAGCTATTTGTTTATGATATTTTATAATAAAAATGTTTAAAATAAGATGAGCTGGTTCAACCAAACCCTTACAGTCTGCAATTTGAGCCGGCAGGGACTTGTTCCAGCTGAAACTACAGTGGCTTTTTCTTTTCTTTTCTTTTCTTTTCTTTTCTTTTCTTTTCTTTTCTTTTCTTTTCTTTTCTTTTTTCTTTTCTTTTCCTTTCTTTTCTTTTCTTTTCTTTTCTTTTCTTTTCCTTTTTCTTTTCTTCTTTCTTTCTTTCTTTCTTTCTTTCTTTCTTTCTTGATGGGTATTAGTAAGGAAGACTTTTTTATTGTGATTCAATATACACACACAGGCACACAAGGAAAACACAAGTGTTATGGGACAATACATATCTTTACTCCATGCAGTGTATTCGGTTATGTTTTCTCCTCTATTCTATTTCATTAAAAATGTTGGCTGAACTCACGAAATCAATTTAATAACCCACTGATAGGCCACAATGCTAGCCTTTAAAAAGTCTTGTCTAAGATCAAGATGTTAGCAACTCTGGTTTCTCCTGAGGCCTCTCTTCTTGGCTTACAGAGGGCCACCTTCTTGCTGTGTCCTCACATGGTCTTTCCTCTGTGTATGTCTGTGCCCTGGTCTCCTCTTACGAGGACATCATTCAGATTGGGTGAGAGCCCACCCTAAAAGCCTCATTTTAACTTACTTACCTCTTTAAAGGCCTTATCTCCAAACACAGTCCCATTCTGAGGTACTGGCAGTTAGATCTCCAAGATACTACTTTGGAAGGAAGATAATTCAGCACATAACAGGCATGACTTCCTGAGGGATAGGGAGGTAGAAGGAGTCAGGAGGAGAGGGGAGAAGGAGTGTCCAAGCCTGCACATCTACAAATGGGGACGAACAGGCAAATGCAGGGCAGCAGGGAACCCTACACCCTCTGGTTGGTCAGAGGGTGAGGTAGGGAGTATCAGGTTGGAGGAGGTGGCAGGGGAGAGGTCCAGGGCCTTGGATCCCATACCAAGCTTTGGTTTGTAGAGCGATGAGTCTCAGCAAGATCTCCTGGGACACTGGAGGAAGATCCCAGAAAGTTAAACTTTAAGGAGTGTCTCAGATGGACCAAGACCCAGACTCTGGGCAAAGAAGCTGTAGCTTGACAAGTTTTAGACAGGGGCCTGACCCTGACTGAGTTGGAGAGGAAAGACTAGACGGGCAAGAATGGAGGCAGAGAGGCCATAGTGGGGGCTGCCCTGAGTGTCCAGCCAGGAAAAGATGATGTCTGAACTGACAATACTAAAAGTTGGCTTTCATAGAGTGCTTATTATATCCCTCGAGCCAGGCCTGAGCTAAGTACCCTGCCCAGATAATCATGTTAAATTCTCTCAACAGTCCTGTGTGGTAGGTACCTTATTATTCTTATTTCACAGCGACGAAAACTGAGGCCAGACAGGTGAAGAGACTTGCCTCAAGTCACACAGCCAAGGAGAAATGTGTGTGTCGGTAGAGGCAGAACCTGGATGTCAGCCCTGCTCTCTGGCAGTCACTGAGGAGATGGCAGGATTGGTGGGAGCTGTGGGGACATAAGTGGGCGGGATTAGGGACAGATTGAGCATGGGGGCTAAGGGAGAGGGGTGAGCTGTGTGTGGGTACTTCTAGGTCCCTAACTCCCTGTATCTGCAATCAAAAAGCTGAAGGGAGCTCAGCCTGCTCCTTCTCCCTCTGCCTCCCCCTTCTCTGCCTTTCCTTCTCAGCATCTCCAGGGGGCTCCCAGGATGCCAGGAATAGGGCTGAGCATTGTTTGTGTGACAGGTACAGATCCCCGTTCATATCTTCCTGCATGTAAGATACAGAGCTTTATGGGGCGCCTGGGTGGCTCAGTCAGTTGAGCGTCCAACTTCGGCTCAGGTCATGATCTCATAGTTTGTGAGTTCAAGCCCCGGTTCGGGCTCTGTGCTGACAGCTCAAACCCTGGAGCCTGCTTCGGATTCTGTGTCTCCCTCTCTCTCTGCCCCACCCCCCACACTTTGTGTTTCTCTCCTGCAAAAATAAATAAACGTTAAAAAAATTTTTTTAAAAAGATACAGAACTTTACTTTTCTCTGACTCAACTTCATCTCTGTTTCTACTGGTGGAAATTCAAGAGTTCCTTCCCCTTATCCCAGCAGGACACAACCGGCACCCAATGCTGTCTGTTCACACGGGTCCCCAGTGAGATGGCCCACCTGGACCTCCACCCTAAGAAGGCCTCTGCCTGGTCAGCCTTTCCCTCTAGGGCTGGCGGCTTCTCTGCTCTTTCCCCTTCATACTTGAAAACACAGGAGCCTTTTTGCTGCACAAGGGCACAGGCATTTCTGCCAAGCATGCCTTGGTCACTGCACAGCTATTCCCTAAGGTCTTGCTGCCTCCTTGGGGAAAGGGATTAACTACCCACTAACCCCTGGCCTTAACTGCTTTTCTGGGGCCCATTAGTAACCTGGAGGGCTGGCTGCAGGCTTTGCAGATGGGACCTCCTAAGTCTCTCTCCCTGTCACTCCACATCCCTCTTTTCTCCTTCTCCTTGCAGCCCAGTGAATCTTTCTAGACCATGTGCTTGGGGGTCACAGTATAAAGCCCCCTACTTGTAACAGATTGTCCAGGCTTTTTCATTTCCTGCTGGGCACAGGCTCAGTTTGAGCTTGGCTTCCACTTCTTCACTTCTTTTTCTCCAACTTTTCTCCTGAAGGTTCAGGTGCCTTATCTCCTGGCCTCCTCCTAACTCTGCGGCGGCTCCTTCTTGGTTCCCTTTGCTCACTCTCTCTTCTCTTCTTTCCCCTCTTTAAATGCTGACTTCTCTTCTCTCCTCCTTGGGCGATCTCACTCCCGGCCCTGGCCCCAAGGACTATCAGTCTCTATGCTCAGGCTTCCCTCCCAGACCAGGTTCTGTAGCTGGATGGCCCGCAGGCACCTCTGCTGTGTGCTGGTCTCAGCTACTTGACAACCAATGTTGTGGCTGGACTGCCCCTTCCGGTTTTTATTATGAATGCAAGATGCCCTCAGCAATAACCATCAGGGAACTTTGAGGGGAGAAAAGGTTTATTACTCACAGGTCCTGGAAATTACATGCCATACCTGGGACCACACAGTCAGTACCTGGAGGGAGAGAGAGAAGTTGGGAGCACCTTGGGTTCTGCTTTTACTGGGGTCCAGGGTGGGGCCTAGAGTTTCACAGGCTCACTATTTACTGGTGAATTTAAAATGAAAAGAGTTGGAATTGAAAGCACCCAAAGAGTGAAATCAAACAGCCCAAATGCCCGGTTACCAAGATCTGATCTCTGAAACAGGAGCCTCAGGGGGAGATGGGGCCTTGACCTGGCTCTTTATATCTAGACATGTGGCTGGCAACGTGGCTGGCATCCATCTCAAAGATGGTTATCTCCTTGAAGTGGATACCTCTGCAATCAAAGCTTAAGTCAGGCACTGACATTACAAAAAAGACAAACCAGCTGTCAGGGCTTATACTACACCCCCTAACGCAACTCACAGTCATCCGTCTGCACCTACGGCACCTGTGTGCCAACACTAAGCGTGAACCTTATCATTCATTTACCCAAACTCTCTATGCCACAATCTTGAGTATCACCCTGGATGCCTCTCTCCCTCTCCCCCGACAATTTACCCCTCAGGCACAAAGTTCTGTTAATTGACAAGGCAGCCTAGGGAGTGTCAAGTGCAGGGATACTAGAGCCAAAGGTCTGGGTTCAAATTCTGACTCTGCCACTTTCTAGTAGCGTAAGTTTGTGCAAGTGACTTCACCTGTCTGAATTTCGGTTTCCTAGTCTGTAAAGTGGGGATGATAATAGCACCTATACCTCACAGGATTGTAATGAAGTTTGCATGAGTTACTATTCATAAAAATGGACACAGTACAGGCTGCACAAGCATTTATTGACTAAAATAGATTTCTAGCTTCTAAGGATCTCTTGAATTGGTCTCAAGCCACCAACGGCTTTCCACTGTCCTCCTGCCCTGGCCTAATGGGTCTTCCTGCATCTACCCTTGCCCTCCTCCAATCCCTCTACATACCCAAGCCAAGGTCACCTTTCAAAACGCAACCACTTAACACTCTTCAATGACCTCTACTCACAGCCACACACCTTAACAGGATTGACAAGGCTTGCACGATGTGACCCCCATTCACCTGTCGCACCTCACTTTCACCACTGAACGCTCTGACCTCGCACATTTCCAAAGCTAGACTAGGGAATTGCTTCTTTATAATCTGTAAGAGCTGGAATAATCAAAATTCTCCTTTCATTGACAAGAAGTAGAAACTGACAATGAAGCCCAGTTTATGCCAGGCTACATTCTTGGCTCCCTGAGCACCTGCTGTGCCCAACTGTTTTCTGATTCCTTCATTTAGAAAGGATTCATACCTTTATTTGTAAATAAATCTGTAAACAAAGGCTGGGCAGTGTGTGGCACCCAGAGATAAATCATACCTACCCTGGCTTGTTCTGGGCCAGGCTCTCTTCTAAGTACTTTACCTAAATTAACTAATTTTCTGTGAGGTTGGTACTGTTATTAGCCCCGTGTTATTAGTGAGTAAATTATTTTGCCCAAGGTGCTTAAGGCACTTGGGGGGCTGAACCTCTGACTTCCGCTCAGGCCATGATCTCACGGTTGGTGAGTTTGAGCTCCTCATCGGGCTCGCTGCTGTCAGCACAGAGCTGGCCTCAGATCCTCTGTCCCGCTCCCCGACCCCCGCTCCTCCCCCAGGGGCACCCTCGCTCTCAAAAATAAAAAAAATAATAAAAATAATAAAAAACAAGAGCCAGTGTGATTCCAGAGTCTTGCTAAGGTTAATGAGGTTGAGTGTTAATAAAGAACTTGATAGACTTCAGAGGCAGGAACAATCACATTTAAGTATTGGAAGTCCAAACAAACTTCATAAGAAAACATCTCACAATTCACAATGTGATTTAACCAAATTATTTCCTTTTACCAGATGAGGCAATATAGTCGTGGTAAATGGCACAAGGTCTAGAGTCAGGTGATACCAATATTCATTTCCCAGCCCTGTCACATTCAGAGTAGGTGTTCTTGACCTCATTTTTGTGCTTCAGTGTTCTCATTTGTAAAGGGGGTATAATAAAATAATATACCTCATGCCATTGTGAGGATTAAATGAGATAACAATGCCTTTAAAGTGCTTAGCACCCTGCCTGGAACGTAGCAAGTGCTCAAAAAAAAAAAAAAAAAAAAAAAAAAGACGAAATAAGATGCTGGCTTTTTTTATTTTATTGGGCACAGATGATGTATCAAACATGTTCTGGGCCTGTTAAGCCTCACAACTCCGTGAAGGTTTTGTCCTCATTGTACTGCCAATAGCGCATGCTCACCAGGTGCCGGGCATTGCTCTAACATACTTCCCTAACTCAACCCTCACGACAATCCCTAGAACTGCGTCTACATATCATAACCCCCGTTGTACAGGGGGAGGAAACTGAACCTAAGTAACTCGAACAAGTCCACGGCCAGCATGGGGAGCAACCGGGCAGCATGCTTCCAGGGTCTGTACTCTTCACCATGGTGCCTTTCAACAACTGGTGAGGAACCGACCGGGCTCAGAAAATAAAGAGATTCCCACGCCTGAGAAGCTCTCCGTTCCTTTCAAACCCACGGATTATAATCGTGTCCAGCAGATGGCGCCTCAGAGCCTAGCAACGTGCGAGATCGGCATTAGCGGTCAAAACTACCATGCCCACAATGCTGTGCGGGCATTAAGGTCCTCCTCCTCCTCCTCCTCCTCCTCTTCCGGTTTAGCTGTCCGAGGCACCGCCTATGTGCTCTGCAGGCGGAATGTCTGTATCCGAGCCATTCGGGTCCTTCCCCTATCTTCAGATGGCGAGTTAAAAGGTGTTTTCCCTCATATTACTCTCCTTGCTTTACTGGTTGGAGGGTAGAAGGGCCGAAACAACGCTGTTTTTTTTGTTGGCTTCACCTGACGCGAGGACCCTTGACCTCTGACCCAGGATGGCGGCGCCCGAAGCCGTGGCTCTTGCTGTTGCCCTGAGGTGAACTGAGGCCGGGAGTCCCGCGTCATGTCGAAGCTGAACCGGGCCACTCGGGCTCTCAGGAAGCCCGAGGCTGGTGGCGTCATCCGGACCATCGTGCGGGCAGGCCAGGCCATGTCTGGGCCCCCTCTAGGCCCCATCCTGGGTCAGGTGCAGCGGTGGCCGGAACGCGGAGCGGGAGGCGCCGTGGGGTGGGAGCTAGTACCCGGGTGGAGGGTGCGGGCTCTGGAGCCAGGGAGGCCTCGGTGCAAAGCGCGGCTCTGCTACCTACACGCTTAATGGCTTTGCGTTCGTTACATGGGTCCTTCGAGGCTCATCTTCCCCCGTCCTTCCTCACCGGCTGTGGTGAGGATGGAGGGATGATGCGTACAGATCATCCGGCGCGGAAAGTGTTAGTTGAATCCGGGCGGCAAAAAGAGGATGGAAACCGTAATGAAGCGAAGACGAGGGAAGGGACGGACAGAGCCTCCTGGCTGGTAGGAGGCCGCCCCTTCCCACACTAACGCCTATGCCCCGCCCCCCAGAGAGGCGTTTCCATCAACCAGTTCTGCAAAGAGTTCAACGAGAAGACAAAGGACATCAAAGAAGGCATTCCTTTGCCCACCAAGATTTATGTGAAGGTGCACAGTTGGGACTCTGATCCTGTTTGGTTTTAAGTTTTTATTTTAATTCCAGTTAGCACACAGTGTTACATTAGTTTCGGGTGTACAATAACAGTGATTCAACAGCTCCCCACATCACCCGGCGCTTATTGTGACAAGTGCTGGCCTTAATCCCCATCACCTCTTTTTTTTTTTTTTTTAAAGGCCAGTCTTTTTTTTTTTTTTTTTTTTTAATTTTTTTTTTTTTAACGTTTTTATTTATTTTTGAGACAGGGAGAGACAGAGCATGAACAGGGGAGGGTCAGAGAGAGGGAGACACAGAATCTGAAACAGGCTCCAGGCTCTGAGCTGTCAGCACAGAGCCCGACGCGGGGCTCGAACTCACGGACCGCAAGATCGTGACCTGAGCCGAAGTCGGCCGCTCAACCAACTGAGCCACCCAGGCGCCCCAATCCCCATCACCTCTTGATCCTGTTGGCTTTTCTTCCTCCTTATTCTCCCTAGTTCCTGGGGCTGGTCACTTGGGGTTGGTGCTCAGCTCCTAACTTCGGGCGAGTCTCCTGCTTTTACCGAGTCCCACCTTCCCCATTAACACAGTGGAGACTAGGCCGTATCTTTTCTGAGCCTGCCTGTCCTACCATATTGCAGTTCCTTCCTTTGCCTCTCCATTCCACTGGGCTTTTTTTTTTTTTTTTTTTTTTTTTTAACATTTATTTGTTTTTGAGAGACAGACAAAGCATGAGTGGGGTAGAGGCAGAGAGAGGGAAACAGAGAATCCCGAGCAGGCTCCAGGCTCTGAGCTGTCAGCACAGAGCCTGACTTGGGGCTTGAACCCTTGAACTGTGAGATCATGACCTGAGCTGAAGTCGGACCCTTGACAAACGAAGCCACCCAGGCGCCCCTCACTGGGGCTTTTAGAGCAGAGTTGGGCCTGGACTAGAAGTGACAAAGCTGTTTGCTACAGATATATTTTCCCTGTGGTTTTGTGGTCTGTTAGATGGACACCATCAGGAGGTGAATCAAGGGAAGCGGCGGATAGAAGTTAGAAGTTCTCTGGGCCAGGGCACTAGGGGTTAGGGGAGGCAGGAGACATATTCTCATATATGTCTTTTTCCATTAAGCCTGACAGGACATTTGAGATCAAGATCGGACAACCCACTGTTTCCTACTTCCTGAAAGCAGCTGCTGGGATTGAGAAGGGGGCCCGGCAGACAGGTAAGGGTCAGGGTGGGCTCCCGGGAGTCTGGGGGCTCTGGAAGGAAGCAGGGGCACCTGAAGGTCTACTTGTTTCTTCCTCCCAGGGAAGGAGGTGGCAGGCCTGGTGACCTTGAAGCATGTGTATGAGATTGCCCGAGTTAAAGCTCAGGACGACGCCTTCGCCCTGCAGGATGTGCCCCTGTCCTCTGTTGTTCGCTCCATCATTGGCTCTGCCCGTTCCCTGGGCATTCGTGTGGTGAAGGAGTGCGTGTCCCGGGAAGGTGCAATGGGAGGGGAGGGCTTGGAAAATTCTGGACTCTGGGGCAAAGCTGAGAGGGCCCATTACAGTGGGAGGGTCAGCTTCTGAGTCAAGGACCTTAGACTTCTTAGGAGTGGGGAGCCTTATTCATCTATTTGGAACATGAATATTAAATGCCTGTTACGTGTTAGATATCGTTCTGGACATTAAATACAGCTAGGAACGCGACAGCCATGCTTGGTCCCGCTCCTGAGTTCAGTTCAGAGCTGGAGGCAGATGCATAAATGGAACATTAGGCTGCTGAACAGTCACTGTTGACAAAAGTAACTACAGGTGTCTTGAGAACGGAGAGTAGAGCCCCTGGTTTTGCCTGGAGTGTCAACGAGGACTTCATAGAGGAGGTGACATCTAAGCAGAGACTTGGAAAAAGAGGTCACGGATGGGGGAAAGATCCCTGTGAAGGACAGAAGGTGAAAAAGTGAAGCAAAGAAGTGCAATGTGATCTGGTATACGATGCTAGAAGCAAAGTGGGGAATAGGAAGAGAGGTGAGGCAGATGGACCCGCTGGGAAGGCCGAGGGCTGTCTATAGCTGTCTCTAGTTCAGACTTGATCCAGAGGCCAGAGGGGGCCTCCTCCTAGAGCTTGGGATGACCTCAGGAATTGTTTCTTTGAGTGAGATGTTGAATGGAAGGGCCTCTGGCTCGGGCAACAGCAGGGTCAGTACTTGGTCCTTTATGGGCCTCTTGCTGGTTTGCGTCCCATGCTGAGGCTGATGGTTGTTTCCTAAGAGAAGTGAGGTTAAGCATGGTACAGGGATGGGCTTGACTTTTCTCAAATCTTTACTTTTACTAGGAGTACAGAGACGAGTCAATCTGACCCCTGCTTGCGGGGAGGCATGTGTGCACAGCCAGCTGACTTCTTTGTACAAAGTGTTCATGGGCACAGAGGAAGGGGCAGTTGATCTGGACTGGGGGATAGCCGTGACCTCAAAGGACTAGTGGGGCTTTAAGGAGGGAATAAAAGGCAGAGGTGGGGGGTGGGAGTGGGGTGGCAAAGGGGTGGAGGCTGGGGAGTCCAGGAAGGGAGAAAGTGTGCTGAGACAGTGCCATGGGCCCTGGTAAGCTCCCCAAAGGTGACTGGCCACTCACCATCTGTTTTTCTGCACCTGCAGCCTCAGTTCAGAAGAGTTGGCAGCTTTCCAGAAGGAGCGAGCCGCATTCCTGGCTGCCCAGAAAGAGGCAGATTTGGCAGCCCAGGCGGAAGCTGCCAAGAAGTGACCCCTGTCTCCTACCCTCCAGGATTTTGAAGGGAACAGCTGGAATGGAGGCCAGTTGGAAAAGCTGTGCCAAAGGGGAGGCAGGGAGGTGACACCAATCTGATTGTTATTTCCCTGACTTTAAATTATATATTTTTTATGTATGACAGTATCAAGGGCTCAAGCCTAAATAAACATCCTGTGTCACCCACTCTCAATTTCTGTCTTGGGACCCCAGGGGACAGGGACCAATGCTGACAGTCGCCAACATGGACAGACCTCATCTACCCTAAGGAAGGAGGGTCTTCCTACATGCCGTGGAATCCAATGCTCAGCCAAGCAGAGCACCTTGCCCAGGTTTTGAATCGGTGGCAAAGGGAGGAGTTAGAGCTCCTGGCTTCCGATTCGAAATCTGTGTTTTCTCCTCCCCGGGGCCGGGAGAACAGGTGGGGGCCATGGAAGCCGAGACTTGGGTGTACAGACGCAGCAGAGGTATCTCGTGCCGCCGTCAGAAATCTCTCTTCTCTCCTTGGAGACTTGCCACCTCAACAGAAACGGCCTGCTGTGGGGACTCGGCGCCGAGCAGAGTCACTGCAAAGAGCACCTCAGGTCCCAGGCACTGCTTCGGGCCCCTCTCCTAAGCTGACCCCTGGCCTGGGTCCGGTGTTAGCTGAAAGTGAACCACGGTGGAGTTAAGGGCTGCAGACCTACAGAAGAAGCAGAGCTTCAGTGGGTACCCGCCCACGTTGAGGGAGGTCTTTGGGAAGCCCCTGGCCTTTTGCTTTCCTCGCTATCCAGAACGCCGAGGATTCCTGTCCTGTCAGCGAGAGGAGGAGTCAGGGCAGGAACGGGATTCACGTTTACCAAGCATGTTAGGCGCTAGGCACCCCCTTTTACCCTGAGGTTTGGAAAGCATGGGAAAATAGGACTGAAACCCTCATGTAATCCCACCGCCCCGATGAGACTCCTGCCGGTATTTTGGTGTTTATCTTTTCCACTGTTTTCTTTGTGTATGTATTT
This sequence comes from Prionailurus viverrinus, assembly GCF_022837055.1. Classification (NCBI taxonomy): domain Eukaryota; kingdom Metazoa; phylum Chordata; class Mammalia; order Carnivora; family Felidae; genus Prionailurus; species Prionailurus viverrinus. The sequence continues at coordinate 106,961,795 of NC_062570.1, forward strand.
ATATATAAGACTACTTAAGAAATTGGCAGGGCACCTGGTGGCTCAGTCGGTTAAGCGTCCAACTCTTAATTTCGGCTCAGGTCGTGATCTCACAGTTGGCGAGCTTGAGCCCCGTCTCAGGCTCTATGCTGACAGTGCAGGGCCTGCTTGGGATTCTCTGTCTCACTCTCTCTGCCCCTCCCCAGGTCTCTCTCTCTCTCTCTCTCTCTCTCTCTCTCTCTCAAAATAAACTTAAAAAAAAGTTGGGGTCATATCCTGGATACTGTTTGATTCTACTTTTACTTCTAACTTGGCAACTAAGAATATTTTCTGGGGGCGCCTGGGTAGCTCAGCTGGTGAAGTGTCCAACTCTTGATTTCAGCTCAGGTCATGATCTTGTGGTTTGTGACATCAAGCCTGCATCGGGCTCTGCGCTGACAGCACGAAGCCTGCTTGAGATTCTCTCTCTCTAGGGCGCCTGGGTGGCTCAGTTGGTTAAGAGATTCTCTCTCTCTGCCCCTCCTCCACTCTCTCTCACTCAAAATAATAAATAGACATTTATAAAAAACATTTTCTGTTATGAATTCTTTTCCTCAAGTGATTTTTAATGACTCCCTAGTATTTTAATGACTCCCTAGTATACAGGGGTGCCTAGGTGGTTCAGTCAGTTAAGCATCTGACTTTTGATTTCAGCTCAGGTCATGATCTCACAGTTCATCAGATTGAGCCCTGCATCGGGCTCCGTGCTGACAGTATGGAGCCTGTTTGGGATTCTTTCTCTCCTCTCTCTGCCCCTCCCCTGCTCACGTATATGTGTGCTCTCTCTCTTAAAATAAATAAACTTAAAAAAAATATGTATGCATGCAGCCTTGTGATGAACATCATTTGGATAACAGTTTTGAGCGGCTTACGTGTCAGGCACTGCTTTTTTGGCACTCCTGGAACTGAGGACACAAGAATAAATATGACAGACATTTTCTCCCTTCAGAGATGGCATTTAATAATAATTACCCACAAAAAAATTAGTTACAATTACTACCGTGACAAAGGAGAGGTATGACAGGCTGGGAGAGTGTACAAGGGGTACAGCCAAGCCTGGAGATTCAGTGAAGAGTTCTCAGGGGAGGTGATTTTAAGCTAGAGGGGTTGAAGGCAAGACCTGAAGGATGACTGGGACAGCTGGGGGTGAGTTCAGCATGGGGTCTCAGGCAGAGCTGTGTCTGTTACCTATCACTGCATGATGATATTATCGCACACCTAGTGGCTTAAAACACTGTGTCCATTTCTGTACATCAGGAGTCTGGGCATGGCTTAGCTGGGTTCTCTGCTTCAGGGTCTCACAAAGCTGCAATTGAAGTGCTGGCTGGGGCTGTGGTCTCATCTGAGGCCCAACTAGGGAAGGATCCGCTTCTGAAATCATGTGGTTGTTGGCATATTTCCGCTCTTCCTCTCACCTTGGGCATTGTACTAAAGCTGCCTTTTGAAATTAAATGAGGCTGTTTGACTTGCTTTGGCCAGTGAAATGTGAGCAGGAGTCATGTGGGCAGAATTATTTACTAGACCGTGAGGCTCTGCAGTGCTGTCTCCCCCTGCTACAGCAGGCATAAGCCCATGTTGATGTGGATGGGGAGATACGTGCTGAGACACCCGGGGGGCAGCTGCACTGAAGCTTTGCCTGTACCCGTGGCAGTCCTTCTGTGAGCAAGAAATGGACGCTGCTAGTTTATTTTTTTTTCTTTTTTTTCTTTTTTTTTTTCTCTTTATTTATTTTTATTTTTTTATGAAATTTATTGACAAATTGGTTTGGACGCTGCTGGTTTAAATCTGGTATTTTGGGGTTTGTTACAGCAGCAAGACTTAGCCCACCCTGACGGTCTGGAGAGAAGCTTGTGATGTTGGAAAAACGGAATGAAACCCAGTGTGGCCCATCTCAGGTGATTTCCCTTCAGGTGAAGTCTTCGAAGCGAGGTGGTTGAGTTGCCCTTCAGTTTTCATTTCTTTAGGAATCATATGATGTAGGTGCCTGTATCTCCATTTTGTAGGTGAAGAAAATGAAGCCTGGGTGTCAAGTGCTTGCCCAGGGTCACACGTGGCCCCTTACTTCACTTGAGGAAATAAAAGCCACCAGATGGAAAACTCCCACAACTTTGGCCAAGTCTACAAACCTACCGTCCTTCACTTCTTCCTGTCTGTAAGAATGGAGTTTTTTCGTTCCATCAGAGACAAATCGCTCCACCTCTGCTGGTGGCCCTCTTTCACTTCCTGTACCACCACCCTCTCTGTCACTAGTTTCTCCCAGATGCAGTAATGTGGAATGGCTCAGGCTACACAGGAGCTCCGTGCTTCTTCACTGTGTGGTCTTGGGCAAGTTACTTAACTACTCTGTACCTTAGGCTCGTCTATACGACAGGGAAAATAGTGCTTACCTGAACAGATTGTTGTGAAGATTAAATGAATTAATGCATGTAAAGCCCTCAGAACAATGACTAGCATATTGCAAGTTTTCAATAAATGGTAGCTGTTATTATTCCTGGGTTGTTTTCTTGAGCAAATACGCATACTCCAGTATTATTTAAAAAAAAAAAAAAAGCTACTTCTCTGGCTTCACATCTCCCTTTAGCCACTGTCCCATTTCTCTGTTTTCTTTCACTGTAAAACCTATAAGAATTGTGCAAAAGTAGTGTCTCTATTTCATCTTCCACTCACTCTTTAAGTCTTCTAATGCTTTTTGTCTTAAACTCTCCTGTGGCTGTTATTAAATATGCCAACATCAATCTCTCTTTTGGTTAGCATTGGTATGACTACTCTTTTTTTCCATCATTGCAACCTTTTTCTATCCTTATGTTTTAGATGTTCTTGTAACAGCGCTAGTTGATATGGTAGCCACCTTCTGAAACTGTCTCCAAAGATTCCCAGCTCTTAGTAATTAACACCCACCACACTTTCAGGGTTGGCCTATGTCACCATAGGTGGTTTTTTTTCCCCCTTACTCAGCATAATACCTTTATGATTCGTGCCAGCTGTTGTGTGTACCAGTAATTCATTCTTTTGTATTGCTGAGCAGTATCCCAAGGTGTGGATGTACCACGGTCGGTTAATCATTCATCTGTTGAAACGTATTTTGTTGTTTCCACATTTTTGCTATCACAAATAAAACTGTTATGATCATTCCTGGAAGACCGAATTTTCATTCCTTTGAACGAATGCCCAAGAGTGCAATTGCTAGGTGGTATAGTATGTTTAGTTTTGTGAGACTACAACGTTTGGGTTGCCTGGGTGGCTCAGTTGGTTGACAGCATCTGACTCTCGATTTCAGCTCAGGTCACGATCTCATGGTGGTGACGATGTCATCGAGCCCTGCATCGGGCTCCGGGCTGAGCATGGAGCATGCTTGAGAATCTCTCTCCCTCTCTCTCTGCCCCTCCCCTGCTTGCACATGCTCTTTTGGAAAGGAGGAAGGAAGGAAGGAAGGAAGGAAAAGGAAACTGCAAAATTTCTTTCCAGAGTAACTGTATCATTTTACATTCCAACCAGCAATATGTGAGTGATCTAGTTTCTCTGCATTCTTTTTTTTTTTTTTATAAATTTTTTTTTTCAACGTTTATTTATTTTTGGGACAGAGAGAGACAGAGCATGAACGGGGGAGGGGCAGAGAGAGGGAGACACAGAATGGGAAACAGGCTCCAGGCTCCGAGCCATCAACCCAGAGCCCGACGCGGGGCTCGAACTCACGGGCCGCGAGATCGTGACCTGGCTGAAGTCGGACGCTTAACCGACTGCGCCACCCAGGCGCCCCTAGTTTCTCTGCATTCTTACCAGCACTTGATATTACCATAATTCTTGTTCTTATGTAGTTGTTCTGACAGGTGGTTAATGATATCTCACTGTGATATTAATTTATGTTTTCCTAATGGTTAGTGTTAATATCTTTTCACATACTTATTTACTATACATACATGTTCTATGGGAAAATGTCTCTTCATGTCATTTTTTTTTCATTTTTTAATGGATTGTTTGGTTTTTTACTGTATGTCTCAAGAGTTTTAGATAGGAGTCCTTTATCAGATATGTGGTTCACAGATATTGTCTCCCACTGGGTGGCTTGTCTTTTTATCCTCTGAGCAAGATCCTTCACAAAGCAAACACTTTTAATTTCAACAAAGTTCAATTTAACATTTTTTTTTCTTTTATGGATCATATTTTTGGTGTCATGACTAAGAACTCTTCGCCAAGCCCCTGATGCCTAAGATTTTCTTTTGTGTTTTCTTCTACAAGTTTTATATTTTATGTGTTGTTGTTTCGTTTAATTTTGTTTAGCTCTCTGTCCACACCATAAAGACTTTATTTACTATGGCCGTGTCCTCTTAAACCATACCCGGAGTATAATTATGTGTTACATTTAAGTCTGTGACCCATTTCGAGTTAGTTTTTGTATAAGATGGGAGGCTTTGCTTGGGGCTCTCCCTCTCCCCTCTCCCCACCCCCAAGGATACCTAATTCGTGCCATTTGTTGAAAATATTATTCTTCCTCCACTGAATTGCCTTTGCAATTTGAAAGACCTACTTTTCTTCAATCCTGAAAGGCTGGGAGAATTTCATTCTGCCCCTCACAGTATTTGAGCTTAGCATTCCTCCCCATGCGGGTTTAGAATCTGGTATATGTCTAGTCTATGGCCATACCACCCTGAACGTGCCCACTATCATCTGATCTCAGAAGCTAAGCAGGGTCGGGCCTGGTTAGCATTTGGATGGGAAATCAGGTATATGTCTTGATGGGTTGACATCATGGGGGTCTTTCCCCTTTAGCACCACGAGACTATGGGGGACTATCTTTGCCTTTTAGCTTTCATCTCAGTCTGGAATTTAGCAACTACTCCATGGGGGGAAAGGCCATGCATTTGGGGGCACATCCAATTTCCAATCCATTACACCAGCCCCTCATGGCCACCCCAAAAATTCACTGCCCAAGGATTCCCTCTTCCCACTAAACAAATCAGCCTGCACTCAGAACAGGAAATTTTTTCCAGGGAAGAAGATGATGTGCTCATCAACTCACACACGAAGGGCTCTTTTCTCTCTGAAAATTGAGTTCATCTACTTTTTGTTGTTTCTATGTTCTCCACACAACTTCCAGAAGGATGGCTTAAACATGTAATCATACCATATCCTTCCCCTGCTCAAGTCTACTCAATGGATTCCTAATGCACATGAAATCAAGTCTGAGTTTCTTAAAATGTTTGAAGTAATCTTTTCCCTCATATTGTTGACCTCGATCCAGCCACGCTGATTTCCTTGTTATTCCTTTTTTTTAAAAAAAAAAAGATTTTATTTTCAAGCAATCTCTACAGTCAATGTGGGGCTTGAACTCACAACCCCGAGATCAAGAATTGGATGCTCTGTGGACCGAGCCAGCCAGGCGCTCCAATATTTTCTCCGCGTAAAGTTTTTTCTGACACCCCACTCAAGTTAGAAGACTCTAAACTAGAGCTATGGCTCTTCGTCACAGCACTCTGGTTCTTTCTCTTACTGTACATATTGTATACTCTTTTTAGGCTGCTTGTTTACTTTTTCTGTTGTCTCCTCGCAACTAGAATGTGAGCTCTGTGAGCCCAGGGACCTTGTCTTTCTTGTGTGCTGCTGCCGTCCCCAGCACACAGAACAGCTTCTGGCACATGCAGGTATTGTAAATATTTATCACATGGAAAAATGAAGCCCTTGAGCACAGTCCTTATGATCCCCAAACTTGAACCCCTTCTCTTACATTCTGCTCTCAGGGAAGAGTTAGTATTGGTGGGGGGAGGGAACTGACTGAGAGTGGAGCTGGCTTCCGCAGTGACTCTGAGAGTGCCGTTGGGCGACCTCTTTCCTCTCTCCCAGCCTCAGTTTATCCATTTGTTCTTAGCTGTGGCGCTCTGAGCCACGGGGACCTTGGCAGAGAGAGGAACAGAAGCAGATCCTTCTCTGTCCAGCAGGCGGAGCAACTCGCTTTCTAATTTTTTTTTTTTCTCTGCGCTGGACGTGCCCGCCTCTCTCTCTGGTTCTGAGTGATCTCTGGTGCCTCCTCATCAAAATGCACAGTCCACTGTCACCCACCACCACCAGAAACCTCCTGTGAAGTGCTTCTTTTTTGTCACATATTTTAATTTTTTAGATTCTCCTTTATTTGGTTGAACTTTTAAAGAAACGTTTAGTTTCAGAATAGATTTAGATTTATGGAAATGTTAAATATACTCCATGACTATAATTTCCCCTGTTATTAACGTCTTACACTTACTGGTACACTTGTCACAATTAATGAGGCTATATGGATACATTATTATTAACTAAATTCCATAATTTATTCAGATTTCTCTCTTTTTTTTTAAACCTCTCCTTTTTCTGTTCCAAGATCCCATCCAGAATATCCCTGTGTATTTCGTTGTCATTTTTCTTAGGCTCCTTTCAGCTGTTCACAGATTCTCAGACTTCTCTTTCCTTTTTGATGACCACCAGGGAGGTTTTTAGATGGGGCTCAAGCGTGTCTTGAGGTTACATATTCCCTTAAGATTCGAAGCTGAGAGCTAGAACCTTTTGCCTTCTGGGGAACTCAGGAGCAAGTTTTTGTGGTAGAAACTGGTGACTTTTGACTCAAATCCTTGGGCTGAACTTCAGAAATGGTCCCTCTCAATCTAATATTTCTGGTGTGTCTGTCGTGTGCTCATCCCCGTGTACCGTGCCAGCAGAGGAGTGGAGCTAAGACTGGGTCCTCCCAGGGCTTATGGTTCACTTCTTCTGTCCAAGTTGGAGAACAGAGCCACAGGAAAGAAGAGGGCAATGCTTTATCCGTGTTTCACCCAAGGATCCATCCAAGGTGGAAAAGGGGTGACAGGTCCCTAGAATGTCTTCCTTCTTGTGGGACCCTCTCAAGGGCATGGCCCTGGAGCTGGAGGGTTTGGAATGAGACAGAATTTAGGTGACTCTCAGTGTCATGATCTCAGCTACGGGAGTCCAGTCCCATATTTCACTGGGGGAAGATTGGAGTTTCCTTCCTCTCCTTGAGAAAGAAACTTCTCTGAGACTTGGTGGTTAACAGTGCCTTCTAATTCACTTTAATAACTTATGTCTGTTCTGTGCTCCTCGGCTTAGAAAGACCCAATCAAATTCTAGTAGCATCTTGGAGGGGTGAGTACCTTTTTTTTGTTTTTTTTGCTTTCAGTCCTATTTTACCTGTGAAGAAACTGAGGCTCAGGTCTGACACAGCAAATCGTGGTTGGACATGGGATTTGAATCCACCTCTTTCTGTCCCCTAATTTTCATTCTCCTACCCCCACCAAGTTCTTCTCTTGACCCAGTCAGTTTTATTCTGCTCAAAATTTGGGGGTCTTCTCTAGCTTGTAGACCTGGAGGAGGAGAAGGGGCACCTGGTCCAGCCCAAACCTGACTTTCTCAGGTCATCTGGGATGGGACGATTTGAGATGGTGATTCACTGGCTTTGGGAACAGAGGGAACAACCCAGAACTCAGATGTAGATGATGCGAGTATGTTGCCTACCCATGCCTCCCACCAATGGTAGGGGCAAATCATTTTTTACCTGAGATCATCAGTTTCTTCATCTGTGAAATGGTGCTAATATGCCTGCCTAGAGGCTTTATTGCAATGAATAGAGGATGTAAAAGTGTCCACTGAAAGCCCCATGCAGAGATTACCCAGATGGGCATCATCTCCAATGAGAAGATCCAGGGCCCCAAAGGGAAGTCGCTTCCCTGCAGGACAAGACAGAAGGAAGAGACTCATGTCTGAAATTTCAGATCAATGTGCAGGAAAATGCCAAGCTGAATCCCCTACCCATCCCCAGCCCTTCTCCTCCCTCCCACGTTGTGAGCGCTGCAAGCCTAGAGCAGGGAGGAGACTCCAATACCCTCTAATATTTTACACCAAAGCATCTTGAAGGCAAGTGTTTCAGCTCCAAACTCTCCAGCTTCTAGCACGGAGTGGGCCACACACTGTATGCCCATGTCAAGTGAAGGAATGAATGAGTGCATAAGTGAATGAAGAAACACCAGGGCTGTCAGCAGATCCAGACTTTATCTCCTGACACCCGAGTTCCCAACCTTCTCAGATCCCCACCCTTCCCTTTCCACAACAGTACATGACACCAGCAGTACCAAAAAGGCAAACTGGACTTTATTATAAAGTTGGCTACAAAGTCACCGCAGCACCACGAAGTGGCCACCTGGGCAGGCCCAGGCAGTCTGGCAGCCGGGTGAGTCCCGCACCAGGTACACGCACTCGTGCAAGCACACGTGTGACAGCGGCAGGTCTGCCTTCCTCCATCGGAAAGGAACGTAGCGTCTCTTCGCGCCCCCCACCCCAGGCGCGGGGCGCAAAAGTCACAAGAAGGGCCGCCAGGGCGGCAGAGTCCATCGGAATTGAAATCCCGTTACTGGTGTGTAGAGAATTCTACGTGGGTGTCAAGAGCCCCTCGGGGCACAGGCTGGCCCAGGTGGGCGCTGCCTTTCCCCCACCAAGGCCCAGGGGTGGCTTGGCCCCCAGGAGTGGAGAACTGGCCCAGGCCCATGGGGTAGTGCGGGGAGTGGGGAAGTGAGACTCCCCCATTCTCCGCTTGAAAATCCCATTCAAGGAAACTCACTACGAGTGAATACAGATTGAAATGGAAACTGAGATTGCTTGAAGTCTCTAAATTTTAAAAAGAAGCTCCCCTCCCCTGCCCTCCCACCTCCCCCCCCCCAAAATCCTGCAGGGCCTAGGGAATCAGATATATCCCCCTCTGGCCCCCAGAATCCCCCCAACTGTCCCGGGGGGGGTGGAGAGCGGCTCCACGTCTTGATGACAATATGCCATACTTGACGACGTTAAGTCACAGACTTATTCAAAACGTTGGTTCCCCTCCACTTCCATCTGCAGAGAGAGAGAGAGAGAGAGAGAGAGAGAGAGATGACATTCAGTAAGTCCATTAGGAAAGATAGATTGAAGATGTGGTGTACTGTTGACACATAGTATGGGCTTCAAATATGTTGGTCCAATGACTGAGTGATCACCAGAGGCTCGGCAAGATAAGGGAGCAATTTGGGTGGATGGAATGAAACTACAACTGTAGTTTTGGAAAAGATGGAGCCATGAGCAAGGAGCCCCCAATGGGCCAGGGGCTAATTTTCACTTTCTGCCTTTCCCAAACTTCTACAAACTCTTGCCCTGTATTCTCTTCAAGGAGTAAGAATACTGAGATAGAACTCTAATCCCTCATCCATCAATTTGTCATGTGACCTTAGGCAAGTTTCTTTAACTCTGGGACCTTGGTTTTCTTCATCTGTAATATGGGTGGTGATAGCTGATCTAGGTCCCTCACAGAATTAAGAAGCACAAGCCATTACCAAGGATTCTCTTGCATTTTATACTGCATCCCTGACCCCTGCCCTCTAGGCCCACTTGCCCAGAATAACTATGCTAAGTTTTTCACTAGTTCGTATCCTCACTGCTACCCTGGGCAGCAGGTGTTGTTATCCTATTAATAAAATTCAGGCACAGAAAGGGGAGTTTACTCATCTAATTCCACCAGCATCTCATTGGCAGAACAGGGACTTGAGTTTCTCAACATTTTGGTTGGACTTACCTTCATGGAAGCTGTCTTGAACTTGGCTCTGGAGTTGATGCAACTCATCAGTAAACCCATCGTAGGGGAATGCTGAGACACCTGTCTCAAAGGCGGTTTCATATGTGGCCAGGTCCTCCAGGAAGCTGTGGTCTTCTGGGGACAGGTTGTTGCAAGGCGATGAGGCCCCTCCTGGGACCGCTGCCTCAGGATCCCCTGAACTCCACTCCCCATTGGGGTCTGGGGTAGAGAGATCCATGAATATGTCTTCCACGGGCGTCTCTTCCAGGAATATGTTATCAGGGTCAGCCAGGAAATCCAGCTCCTGGCATTTCCAGGGTTTCAGGTCCAGGCTGAGCACAGGGGGACCAGCCCCCGGCAGGGACAGGTTGGAATTCAGGGGCTCCAGACCTCCAAGTGGCTCTAGCCCGCCCGTGCCAGCCTCAGCTGAGAAGGGCCTGTCCATGCCCTGAGCCAACTGGCTGATCTGCTGGATGAGGCGGTCTATCTCATTCTGCTCCTTCTCAGAGTAGTGGAAGAAACTCTGCTTGACTGGAGAGGCCTCAGGTGTAAGCAGGCCTTCGGGTACCAGAGGGACATCCACAGAGAGGGGGCCCCGCAGCTGGGCTAGGGCCAGGAGCGTGCAGTCCCCATTACCAGGGCTGCTAGGACTTGGGGGCAACTTCTCATAGAGAAAACTGCATCCCTCCTGGGTGAAGTAAGTCTTGGTGGGATTGGGGCTCAGTTGTTCTGGGAAGGTTTGGCTGGGGCTGTTGAGGTGTGCTTGGAATGCTGTGCTGGGAGGAGTCAGTTGTTCATGGGCAGGACTGCCCAGAGGCTCTGGGAAGGTGGCAGTGCTGGGAAGCAGCTGGTCTGGGAAGGCAGAGGTGCAGGGAGTCAATTGATCTTCATAGCTTCTGGCTGAGCTTTCGGTCATCTGGCCTTGAAGTGGGCTCATCAGTGGATCTGGGAAGGTTGCACTGCTTGGAGTCAGTTGATCAGAAAAGGTGGCAGTGCTTGGAGTCAGCTGTTCTTGGAGAGAGCTGGATGGAGTGGACAAGTGGGTCTGGAAGGGCTCGTGGAGGCTGAAGAGGAAGGCACAGCCTCCTGGCTGGTGGGGTGTGTAGGGTGGAGTGCACACAAGATCCTTGCTCAGGTCTGCTTGAAGAGAAGGCTCAGGGCCAGACGGGAATGCCAGGTAACTAAAGCCCAACTCTTTCTGGGATTGAGGAAGCTCTTCTGATGTTGAGGCAGCACCCAGGTCTGGAGCACTAGGGAAATTGGTGCTTCTGGGAGCTCCCAAGGCTGGGGGGAAGAGTGGGTTGGGGCTGGAACACTGCTCTTGAGAGAGGATGTTCTCTGGGAATGAGGGCAGCATGGCTGGGGTGCCCAGAACATAGGCTGCCTGGGTGTTTTCAGAGTTCAGCTGCTGGCGGAGGCTCCAGGCTTCTGTGTCACTGGAGAGGAGAGAAGAGGCAGACGGTAAGGGTCTGGTGGTCTTTCCCAGAGCAGTTCCTGATTTTTACCTCCTCCATGCCCACCTCAGTTGCCCTCCAAGCCCCTGCCTTGCAGCTCACCTGATTGGGTAGTTATTAGCAGTAATGGGGCCCTCTGGACCTTCTGAGTATAACAGGCAATAAATCCATGCCCAGCCTCCAGGCTTGGCCTGCAGTCTCACCACCATCTCTGCCTGAATATCTCCACTCTCAGCCACTGAAGGAAAAGAAGAGATGCAGAGTTAGGATGTCCATCAGGCGACACCACCTAAACTTCCCTCTTATTGACCTTTCCACTGAATTGGGGTATCCATGACATCTCCATTTCTGACTACCCTCACCTGCACCACTCAGCTCCCCACATTGACCTCACCACTTGGAGTCCCCCAGTTCTGACTCTATTCTCACTTCAACTCCTCATCCTAATGTTCATTCTATAATATCCAAAAATTGTTGGCCTCTGTTATCTCCCCAGCATCATTCTTGACCACAGCCCTTCTTGGTTGGGTCTCCCGTGACCTTTCCCAGCACCCTGTCTTGTCCCCAGCCTCTCTGGACACTCACACAGGCGGTAGTGTTGAGCAGAAGCGTGGGCCAGGTCCTCGGGGTGCAGCAGTCCATACCATGATTTACAGAGCAGTTCACTGCGCTCAAAGCCCAGGTAGATTAGGACACTGGGAAGGTGGAAAGGGTGTGGTCAGCTTTCTGTTTTCTCTGCTTTATACCCAGGCATCTCACTCCCTCCCAGGTTCTCTGCCCCCTTACACCCCATCCTCCCTGCTCCTGACTCCAGAATCTAGGGTCCCCTCATCTCTGGCTTGCTTTCTTCCTGGAGTCTGAATGCTCTGGACTTACCTCTCAGAGATGTCCAGTAGGGCCAGGTCCTTAGCATGACGGCTCTGGAACATGGCCAGGAAGAGTGAGGCAGGGCCAGGGCCAGGGCCAGGGCGAGGTCTTGGCTCCAGTGGAGCACAGAAAGCCGTGAAAACAGGGTTTCCTGCCCAGTAGGCTCCAGGTGGATGAGCATGGAATCGGCCTCGAATAAGCACCAGTTTGTTGCCTGCACTCTGGCGCCTGAGGGACTTGGAAGTGTTGAAGCGGCAGCGGAAGAGGCGATCTAGGTAAATGAAGAGAAAATCTGATAAGAGGGTGGGTTGTTGAGAGAGATAGCAGGTGGAAAGGAGCAGGGAAGCAGGAAGGAGGTTTGATTGAGAGAGGGAGAAAGGGAGTTCTTACCGGTGTCCAGGGCAGAGGGCAGGGTGAGTTGCTGGCGCACAGTTAGGTGGTCAGCTGGGTCAATGATGTCGTAGATACTGTCACCCTGGGCAACGAGGTCCACCTGGAAAAAGGTGAAGAAGAGATGAAATGACATTTAGTGATGGCAGCAAGAGTGAATCCTTAGCACATAGCATCTGGCAGTGTATAACCTCTCCTGCCTCAGTAATTCTCAGATTCTCAAAAGTGGAAGGCTCATTGTATCCCATACGTACTCTAGCCCAAGCTAAGAGGACCCTCAGCACTCACCATGGAGTGGCCCAGATGTTCGCTCACACTCTCAGACAGATATAGCAGCTTCCCCTCAGCTGTGAACACAAGTAGAAATCCAGGTAGTGCGGCCACTATGTCTTCAAGCTCTTGAGATGAGAGAAGCCCTGTGGGGCCCGCCAGAGGAGTGCCTGCAGGGTAAGAAGATATGGTGGGTCAGGAGTAAAACTGGGAAGCAAATCATAAGTAAGGAAGGCGTGCACTGAGTTTCAGAAAATCCAGAGGAATTTCTCATGAACCTGCCTCTGCACACACCTGTTGACCCGCTACCCACAGCTCTTGCCCAAGGAACCTGTTGCTGGATTTCCCTAGCCAGCCAGCCCTTTGACTTCTAAGTCGGAGCTGGGTCTTTGCTGGCCCTGAATTTCAGACCCTCGGACAGCGCTCAAAAGACAACCGGGAGTTCAGCACCGCGGGCAGCGCCTCTCAACACGGTGATGCGGTCAGCACCGCGGACAGCGCCTCAAAGGCTGCTGAAGAGCCTTTTCAACGTAGAAAACAGTGGCCACGCTTGCCCCGGTTTGGGTGACTCCATCCCTGCAACTTCCCGGGCTTCCCTCCTCGGGTTCCTGGAGTGCCTCTACGCTGTGGGAACTGGGGCCATTCTGTCCTGGCTTTCTTATTCCCATATATCTGGCAGCAGGGACACTATCCAGGCTCTTACCAGAACTAAGGTGAGGTCTGAACAGAGCTCAGGAGGAAAAGTAGGAAGACCTGAGTTCCCCAAGTCCCGTCTCTCCCCAGCTCGCCGCCACGCTGCCCTAGACATGCATCAGTCCCTGCTGGTTCCCTCAGCTCCACTGTCCCCGGTGCCCGCCAGCTCTGGTCTCTGGCAGCCCCAGTTTGCTCACCTCCAGCGAAGAAGACGCCCTTGCGAGTGTAGATGCAAGCAAGACTCATAATGTGCAGGTAGGAGAGCCGGACCTTGTCCGCTTCAGCTAGAGGCAGGAGCTCCTTGAGGTTCCGGATCTCAGCGTTGATCTGGTCGCGGCGCGCCTTGGAGGCGCCCTTGGTGGAGCGGTACATGACTAGCGGCTGCAGGGCTCCAGCTCGGGTGCTCCGAACACCTGCGTTCCCGTCCCGACGCACCGGTGGCTTCTTCCTGCTTGCTTCCCCGTCTCTCGCTCAGGCTCTCTCTCTCTCTCTCTCTGTCTCTCCTCTCCTGGGCTCCGCTCGGCTGCGCTGCCCCCCTCGACTGCCTCGTTCCGCCTTATATAGCTCCTGCTAGGCGTGGGGGGCTCGCTTTACAGAAAGGGGGGGGCGGGAAAGCAGGAGGCTGGGCTAAGCAAGCTGCAGCGGGAGCCACTGGCTGGGGAGGGGGGAGCGCTCCTCCTCCCTCCCGGGCTCCCGACGTCATCCCATGACGTAGAATGAGAGCGGGAGGGGGGACGGGGGGAGGGGGAGAACTGAGGCTGCGGAGGGGGCCGCGGCTGGCGGCAGCTGAACCGAGAACCGGGCGCTGCATTAGGAAGGCCTGAAAGAGGGTGCAGGGACCCAGGGGTCCGAATGTGTTCAGCTGAGGGAAGGGACAGGGCAAGGGTTAAGGCGGTCTGAAGCCCCTGGCAGGAGAGTCTGTAGAGAGGAGGGAGGGGTTGGTTCCAACAGGGATTTTTCTAAGGAGATAAGGAAATGGGGGAGGGGGAGGGTAGTCTACAAATTCTTCCTTGCTATTTGCCAGGCAAAGGTCATGTTCACATGGGGAGGAAAAGAAGGACCCTCCTTGGCCTCTGAGGGAGAGGTCGCAGCTGGGGTTTCTCTCTAGGGATTACTCAATCTGGGATTCCCTTAGTCACTTTCAAAGAACAAATCTCCTCCCCCTCCCCCGCCCCCCCCCCTCCCCGCTTTCCAAACCCGGGCTTGGCATTTAGCAAGGGGCATTATATGGAAGTCTAAGTCTCTAGGGTGGGGTGGAAAGGGGTTCCTGAGAGAGGAGGACCAGCTGAATTTGGCCTTGGTTCCATTTTCCCACAGCCAAGAATAGGAACACCAACACCAACGCTGGAGTCTGCAGTGATTCTCTGTTCCCCTGTCAACTAATTAACTGCAGCCACTAACGGGGGAAACTGAGGCAGGGTCCCAGGGCACGGTGAGGATCTGGGTCTGCATCTAGATATCCCTTCCCCCACGCCGTTGCCAGCCCCAAAGCGAGCGGTTCCCCCCGCCCGACTGCAAGCCTCGGTCTCCCGGCGGGCCGGGGGCGGGGGCGGGGCCGGGGGAATCCCAGCTCCATATTAGGACAGGAATCCTCCGGCGGCTGCCGCGGCGGCGGCGGGCGGGGCCTGCCTGCCTCCGCACCGCTCCGGAGGGCTCCCCCCGTCTCCGGCGGGGAAGATGAGGAAGCAGCATAGAAAAGAGGGGGCCGTGCTGGACCCGCCGAGATCCCGCATCTGTCAAGGACCCCTTGACTCCGTCAGGCTGTCCTCCGTACCCCCCTGCAACCCCCTCCCCATCCTCGGCGCTAAGACTCCTCGTTCTGTCAGCTCTCCACATCCTCCTTCCACAGCCCCGACTAGTTTCAGATCTCATTGCCTGCTTGGTGGTCTGTCTTACCTTTGCGCGCCCTCTCCCCCCTCCCCCCACCGCAGAAAAATGTTCCCCTTCTGCTCTCCAGAGACTCTTCCAATCTCCATCAGCTTTGTGTCCATATCATGTCACCTTTGCCCTCTCTCCTTCTTTCTTTTTTCTCTTTTCAGCACGGATGATTGCCCTCTACAGGGGGTGAGGGGTGCCTTTCTTTCCCCCAGCATCACATCTGGGCTAGGGGACATTTTATGTGAAATCTTATTTGGTGGAGGAGGGATCTGTGTGCAATCACTTGAGAGGCTGGAAATGAGACCGCTTAAAAATTGCGGGAGAGGGACTGAATTGATTGTAGGAAGTCACATAGGAAGGGTGGGGATACACTTTGACACCAAGAAGCAAAACTTGGGGTCAAAGAACCCCTCATTCCCATGGGAAAGGGTGGTGGCAAGAGTGGCAGAGTGGGAGCAGGAGACAGCCGAGGAGAAGGGTGTCTGGGCATCTGATCCTGACCTCTTGTGCCATTTTGGCAAAGGTTGGGCCATCTCCGTCAACTATCCTGTGTTCGGTGGTACAACTGAGATGCAGGGAAGAGGGGGGGGGGCTGGCTGTCTGCCACTCTCTCTAACCCTATTTATCTGGATTTTAGAGAAATGGTTCCTTCAGGAGGCATATCTCTGTTCCTCCTTCATCTCCATCTGACCCCTGATGTATCCATCCCTCTAGCTTCTGACCTTTGGACCCCTTGACCTCAAGTGCTTGATCTTTGGACCCCATCCTTGTATGAAAATCCAGGGAAGCATTCCTATTTTCTTCACCCACTGATGTTTTAGCCTTGGCTGGGAGACAGACTTAGTGTCCCTCTCTATGATAAGAACTATTTGTTGGTTGGATGCAGCCAGTCTCCAGTAAGGTGAACAGAGCTGCAGTGAAAGAATGGGGCGTTGACCACTGTCCATGGTTATGGGGGAAAAAAAAAATCCCCGAAGTCATTTGGCCATAGTCTACCTGGACATCAAAAGAGAGCGTGAGTCCACACAGGTTTCAGAGTGAGGCCCCCGTTAGCTGTCCCCTTCTCCTCTGAGGACGAATATGGGAGGGGGCTTTAGGGGCCCAAGGGGTCTGAGCTCCAGGAGTAAAATAAGCATGCGAGGAGAACTAGCCAAGGGAAGAATCCTTGCATTTTTCCAGAATGGGCTGGGGGGGGGGGGGGAAGGCCTTCTGGAAAGAAAGAAGGGTCTAGAAAGGGACAAGGGAGGGGGAAGATAAGGGCTTATCCTAGTTCACCCACTCTAATTCAAGTTGAGAAGCTCTATATGCCCCAATGTCTCCTCTCCCTAGGCCAGCTCCCACTCCCCTTGCCTCCCACCTCCGTGAAGCTATTTTTAACTGTGCAGAACCAAAAATAGCTTGGCAGCAGCTTCAGGCCGTGGGAGAGGAGCTATTTATATCACCAGTGACGGTTCCAAAATAGCAAGCAGGAGGAGGGGGGCGGCTGGCACGCTAGAGAGCTCCTGGCCGCTGCTAAAAATACTGGCAGTGTGAGTCATCCCGGCCTGGCTGAGTCACCCCATTCTCCCCCCCGAATCGGCAGGCAGCAGCAGCAGAACAGAACAGGCTAAGAATTGGAAGCTTGAAATGGGGGAGGTATCAGAGCCCATCATCTATGGGAAAGTGGGCAAGAAGCGATTTGATTCAAGAGGGGCTTTGGGGTGAATGTGTAGAAGGAAGGGGGGTGCAGCTAAACCCACTGGGTGAGCCTGCAGTACTCCCAGCTATGCAGTGCTGTTTAAGGATGCATGGG
The DNA here is from genome assembly GCF_022837055.1 of Prionailurus viverrinus. NCBI lineage: Eukaryota > Metazoa > Chordata > Mammalia > Carnivora > Felidae > Prionailurus > Prionailurus viverrinus. The sequence continues at coordinate 106,978,728 of NC_062570.1, forward strand.
CAATTGATGGGAGGGAGCCAGACTGAGGGTGTGCATGTGTCTGTCTGTCCATTTGACTGTGACTATATTTGTATGTCTGTGTCTGTCTGCATGTAACTTTGTGTTTGTGTCCCTGTGTATTTATGCATTTGCCTGCATCTATGTCTGCCTTTGTAAAAAAAAAATGTCTACCATTTCCTGCGTTATGGGTAGTTCCATGTTTGTGTCTGTATGTGTTCATGTGTTTGCAGCTTTCTGTGCCTCCTTGTCTGTGTGTGTGTTCGTGTCCATATGTGAGTCTGCTCTGTGCCTTTTATTCTCAGCATCCAATGGAGAATGTGAATTTGCATGCATCCCCAGCCTCAATGCATCTTCTGTTGCCCTCTCTGATATCACTTGTTGGGCTCTTACACCACCTATCCCTTACTCACCTCTCTCCACCCAGCATCTTCCTTTCTTTCCGACATTTGGCCCCCAACCATTTGTGAAAGTGTGTGTTGCATGCAATCTCTAGTAAAAAGATGGAGGAAGTGAGCCCCATATGACCTCTCCCTTTTCTCTTGAATTATCCTGAATCCTCCCTGGCCTGCAGGAGTAAGTGGTTTTCCATCGCTCCATATTTGGGGCGCTGAGGGAAGAGAAGGGCTTTCTTTAGTTCTAAAAAAAAATTCCTGGTGTGGGCACAGGCATGCGCAGCGCGCACACACACACATACACACACAACTGAGAGAGAGAATGAGAAGAGAAAAAAATATCAAGGTCCCTTCTTTACTGAGACAAGCTCTTTGCATCTGTTGCCATGGCAACCCGCCCACTCCTTCCCCGAAAAATCACCAAGAAGAGGTGATGGCATTGAGGACGGATTGGCTGATTTCTTTCTTTATTATTTTTTTCTGAAAAAGGTCTTTTTATAGCAAGAACAGGCCGTGAGATCCCTTGCTCCTGTCTTGCATAGCTTTATTGGGGACCTGGAGAGACATCACCCCTTACCCACTCTCAAAGAGAAGGTGTATCTTTTCCAGAGATTTTGGGGAGGATGGCCTCCTGAGAGGGAGATGGAAAGTGATGGGAAGGGGGGGGGGGTGTCTGCTTCTCTAGAACAGTATGGAGACTCCTGGTTAGGGCTGCTTTTCTGGATATTTGGGGCAAGGATCTTTCTTGACAGAGGACTGTTGCAGTGTATTCTGTCTTGCCCTGGATAAATGTGTTTATGATACAAGGAGAAAGAGAGAGGAAAGGGAGGAGGGGAGGGAGAGAGAGAAGGAGAGAGAGTGTGGGGGGGGTGGGTAGAGAATCACTTTATGGGTCTTCAGAGCATATGACAAGATGTCAAAGGACACGAGATCTCAGTGGTGGTCAGACCAGACAGGCAGACAAGATGGCTCGAGAAACATCCATTAATGCAATTGATGGTGCTGTGAGTCACCACCAGATCGCGACTGTGTCTTCTTGCCATGCACCCCAGCTTCCCTGATACATAGATAAATGATCTGGGGAGCACTGAATCTCACCTTTCCTAACTCTTGATTCTCAAAAGCCTCCTCTAAAGCCTGGCCACCAGCCACTGCAGCCACATCACTTTCTCAAGTGAACTGTAGCCTCCTGCCAAATGACTGGATGGTGGAAAAGAAGGGATTCCTCGTTTCCTCCTGTGCTTGGCTTGCTACAGAAATGGGGTCACTTGAGGATGGAGGTTGGAAAGCCAGACTAAGGATCTGACTCTAGAGAGAAACACCTCTTCCTTCCAGCAGGCTGCTGCCACCCTTAGCAGGCAAGGGTATGGCCTTGGGAGGGGAGTTAGCTCTACTTGAAGTGATGGAAAGACTTGAGATTTGCTCTGACCTGTTAGACCTATTCTCATGGCAAATCTGGCTGATACTGTCATAGCAATTTGATAGATGGTGAAACTGAGGATCAGAGATAGATACTGACTTACCCAAATTCACACAGCAAGTCATTGGTGGTTCTGGGTCTTAAGCCTGGTTCCCTGCCCCCAGCCCAGGCTCTTTCTCTTGCACTATGGGGTACAGTAGGGGTCTGCAAACTCTGGCCAGCATTCCAAATCTGGCCCACTGAGTGTTTTTGTAAATAAAGTTTTATTGACACACAACCACATCTATTTGTTTATGTATTGTCTATGGCTGTTTTCACCCTACAATGGCAGAGTTGAGCAGTCACAACAGAGACAAGATGGCTTGAAAAGCCTAATATATTTACAGACTGACCCTCTGCAGAGCAAGTTTTCCAACTTTTAGGGTAGGATGACTTCATACAAGGAATATCTCCACTTGTCTCTCTCTTTCTCAGCCAGAAGCTCTCCAGGCCCAGGGCATACCAAGCTGTCAGTTTATCTCCCTTAATTCTTCCAAATGCCAAGAAGCAGTAGTAGTGTCTCTGCACTACTAGGGGAGGAGAGATTGGGGAGCCTCATGGGCTGGGCTCCTTACTAGGCTAGAAGCTAGGCTTTGTAGCTAGGTAGATGGAGCCTCCCCATGCAGGAGTGATGCTCCACATCCTGCTGCCATGGCAACAAAGTTGGAGTTGGCAACAAAAAATCAGGGTACTCCATTCCATCCTTACCTCAACCCTAGTCTCAAGACTGCATTTTGGGAAGGGGGGAGGGTGTCCCATATTTGGTGATTAAGGTATTTTCCGGAAGACAGAAAGCCCCGATGGGAAGAGAGTCATGGTATTATGAGGACTCGGGCCTCCTGGAGCCTCCAGTCTAACCACGGGGAAGAATCTCTATGCACCTTCTCAGAGAGGTTTATTAAGTTGTCCAGGGTCACACAGCTAGAATGAAATAATTCCAGAATCAGAAACCAGGGTCCCCGATTTCTATTTCTTTCCATTTTATTATTATTATTATTATTTTTTTTTTTTACCAGATTGTTCTTTTGAATCCATGAGCTTGAAACCACACAAAAGTTCTCTAACAGATTCCCAAGTATCACCCCAGTCCCAGGCCTAGGGTTCACCAGTCTGTGGAGTGGAAGTTTAATCGCTGTATAGAGCTGGTCTGTGCAGTGGCTGTCTAGTCTTCAGCTGCATCTTTAGCAGCCTGTTTTCTTTCTCCCAAGGCCTTTTCATTATGTGATCACTCCCCCAATCTACTTGCACAGGGAGATATTCAGAACATTTTATCTATTTATGGTTATGAAATCAACAAATCTCATGTGAAGAGGGTACATGCCGGCACCCACACGTTGAGACGGTCAGAGCTGGGTGAGTGGGCTGAACCGTGAAGGTGAGGGACACGGAGCCGTGGAGTGGGTGGGGAGGGGAGAGCGTAGCCAGGTGGGAAAAGATGAGACTGCTTTGGGCAAGGACCTGGAGGCAGGGCTGGGAGAAGAGGGCACAACTAATACAATGAAGAGCGGGTCAGACCAGCCGTGTTCCAAGGAGGGGAGGAAAATCAATCACCTAAAATGCTCTATGAATGCACAGCAGAGACCCAACACTCCTGTAAGCGCCAAGGGGTAGACAGGAGTTCAGGACACTGGCCTTGCCCTTGGGACAAGGCGGTCTGGAGGAGGAGACAGACCCTCCACCCTTCATTTACTAGTTCGGCCCAGTTTCAGAGTCCTCCACCCCTCCCACCGCCACTCCCTCCCACCGGTGAATTCCTCCTGGCCCTACTGTCCTTCTAGTTGGGTCTGGGACCCTTTCTCAGTGCCCCCACAGCTTCCTGCATTTCCTCATCCTACGTTGTCATTGCTGGTTCACTTGGCTGTCTCCTCACCAGCATCTCTGTCTGGTCTCCACATTCTCGGCGTCTAGCCTAGGACCCGGCTCAGAGCAGGGCCTCAGATATGTATTTCATTCATGCACACACATCCGAGCACTGAGTTTGTGCCAGGCTCTGTGCTAGGCACTGGTGATGCAATGTGTGGGAACACAGGCCTGGCGTTAACTTCATGGAGCATCCAGGCTGGTGAGAAAGCGAGAAACACCATCAAGCCATTTAAGCCATGGATGTGAAATGATTGCTGCAAAGAAGCAAGGCAAGGCATGTAGGAAGAGCCAAACGAGGACTGACTGAGCCCGGGGAGTCCAGGGTGGTCTCCCTAAGGAGGTGTAATTGAGCCGAGTTGCTGGATGTCTAGTGACTGGCTGGTCGAGCTGTGCTGTGCTGTGTGGGGTGGGGTAGACAGAGGAATGCGGAAATGAGACCCCTTACAGGGACGGGGAGCTGCATCATGTGAGAAGCCCTCACAGCCTGAGGCTGTGTTCACAGGCGTGCGGAGTGCGGGTGAAGAGGGGGCAGCCTCTGCTAAGGGCAGCTGAGCCCCCACCTTGACCAGGAGGCTTGGCTCCTGTGTACGGGCAGGACCAAGAGGGGGCCCATGGGGGAGAGCAGACGGGTGTGTGGGGAAAGCCAGTAACTTCTTTGTGGGAATGCAAGTGAATGGGAGGGATCCTGGGGCTCAGAGAGGCAGGAGAGGGTGGGCGTCCAGCGAGGGGCTCTGGGGTGAGACTTCCATGTGGAGTCCTGGCTCCTTCACATTGGGGAAATGGCTTAACCTCTCATGCTTCAGTTTACCCATCTGTTAAACAGGGATGTGAGGAGAATAATAGCTCCTGCATCAAAGGCTTGATGGAAAGTTAAATGAGTTAAATCATTAAAGCACCTGGAACAATGCCTGCCGCATGAAGGGAGCATGATCAACGTTGAATGACAGACTGTCGGCCACCATTACTTCACCTTTATGAAAAATATAATTTTGAACAAGCCTCTGAAGAGATGGCATCGGCTGCTTTGGGAGACAGCACATGCTCTGTCATTGTGGAATGACAGGACCCAGGCACCCACTGGCTTTTTGTAGCCTTGGCCCAGCTTGGTCTGAGAGCACCAGATGGGCTGGGCTGGGCTAGGCTAGGGGCTGCAGCGGTTCCAAAGAAAAGGACACGGGGGGCTGGGAAGGTTGAGGGACACACATAAAATCATCCTGAGGGCTCTGGCCCTGGGCCCAGTGTGGTCCTTCCCGGGTACCACCGGCTCCCACGGTACTCAGCAAGTCTAGGCAGGGAGGCCCAATGAGCCCTTTCAGTGCTCAGCAACTCAGCTCCCCTTGCCGTTTTTCTAGAAGCCAACCTAACCAACTTCTTCCCCAACTTAAAACACTCCTGGTTTCTGTCACTCCCAACTACCCCAGATTCCTCCCGGCCACCTTCCCTCTTCTGCCCCCAGGTGCCTAGGCCACCATAGGCGCTAGCTTCAAGGATCTCCTTCTTATCACCTGAACATACCTTGCAACATGAGAGTTCACAGATGCACCTTATATACCTAATGCGGGCATTAACTCACTAAAACTTCATGGCAACCCCACACGTGAGCTCTTATCATTCCCACTGGCCCTGGGTGCAGCAGAGAGGGAGTCTGCAAGGAATGGTCCGCAGCATCCCAGGAGAGACTGATGGGGTTCAAGGCTGAGGTGGTCATGGGAAAGCAGTAGACCTGGGACTGGCCAGTGACAGAAGGGAAACCCTAGGAGCAACCAGAGACTCCCCATCCTTGGAAATGCTAGAGCTGCAAGGAGTTGGTTGGACCACAGCGAGAAAACAGGAGCGGCAGTTATGGCCTGTTGATGGAGCAGATCCTGGAAGCAGGAAAAGATTAACCCTGAGCAGATGGGGAGGGAACACCAGGAAGCTTTAGGATAAAGGACCATCCAGCTGAAGGGAAATCTCTCGAATCACCTAGAATAGACAGGGGATGAGCTGAAGGAGCCTTCTGTCAAGGATTGTCAAGGTTCTGGAGGATTGGAGGTGGGCTCAGCCTAGATCGCAGTGGATTGTGCTTGATGCAGGGGAGAGCCCTGGGCAGGAGACAAAGATTCTGGTTGTAACCCTGCCACCAGCCTACTTGGATGTTATGCAAGCTCCTTCCCCTCTCTGGGCTCAGTTTCCCTGATTGCAAAATGTCAGTGGTAGTGGGTTGGACCACTTGGCCTGGAAGGGACCTCCCCTCTCTGGCATTTTGAGCATCTCTGGGTCCAGGACCCAGCTGGCCAGTGCCTCTCAGGCTTTGGAGGTTGAATGTTGCCTCTCTGAGGCCCAGTGTGAGGTAGGAAGAGCCCATGTGCCTAGTACTAGGTTCTGGGTGGGCTTGAAGTCTCCCGGAGGATGAAGTCCTTAGCCCTGGACAAGCAGGGCCACCTTGGGCCTTGGAGACCTGGCCTGTGTGAACATTGATGGAAGCAAGCACCATCAGAGGCCATTCTCACAGTTCTGTGCCAAGTGCATGAAGGGACTTACCATTGGAGAGATCCGCAGGGCTCCAAGGTGTGTAAGACAGACCCCAGGTCATCCTCGGAGAGGTCTGCACAGCCCGCGGCTGAAGCAAGCACTGTCTCTTTATACTCCTCCTTAGCTTCAGCCTGGAGGAAAACACCCCAGCAGTGTCCCACAGACTGCCATAGAGGGACTCCACAGCCTGGAAAAATACCACATTTCAGAGAATCCCAGACTCACAGTTGGAGTGGGGGGCCCCTTAGTCATCCGCCTTGGGTGACTGAGACCTAGTACAGAGAATTGAGTGATCCAAGTGACACAGCCATCGTTTAGTAGAAGTGGACCCTGAACCAGGTTCCTGGCTCACAGTGCAGTGACCTTTGTGTGCCTTGTAAAGGCTGGCCTCTGGGACCAAGAGGCAGAGAAAGAGCCCAGGCCAGGAGGTGGTGTTCTGGGAACCAGTCTCAACAATGCACTGACTTGCTGTGTGAGCTTGGCAAATAATGTCTCCTGGAGGGATGCCTCAGTCTCCACTTGTGCTCATTTATAAGGCTTGGTTCTGGCAATGGATACCCCTAGGAAGAGCCATTCAAGATTCCAGGGCTAACTTCTCCAGAGCAGGAACCTCTCTCCTTTGCCAGGCTTGGTGCTCACAGCCAGGCTGGGTTGGATCCACCTTTGGGTCCCAGCCCTGCTCCAGAGTAGGGGCCCAGAGACGTCAGGAATCTATACATCACCTTGGGCATGGTCAAGTACTTCACAGAAGTCTTCAGTGAGTTCTGGTCAAACACCCTTGTGATTGTTACAGGGAGAGTGCAGGCATCATTAGGATTGGGCAGGGGAATCCAAAAAGCTGGGTCCACATGGCTCTGGGGAGCTCTGCCAGAACCTGCAAGCCATACGTCCATCCAGAAACTAGCTGGTGCTTGTAAGCAGTCTGGAAAAGGTTTGGTCCCAGAAAATTCCAGAGAGCTGGTGACCTGTAGGAAGCCTTCGATGGAAGCAGACATTTGCAAGTAGCAACCTAGTTGGTTGGCCATAGAGTCCATGGGATCCAGAAGCTTGTCTAGAGTGATTAACGGTCCGGAAAGCCCATCTAGGTCTGGACTGTCCTGGGGAAGAAGAAGCAGATGCCATGCTGGAAGAGGAGATGTCTGGCTCCGCTGTTGGGTACAGGGCAAGGACCAGAGGCTGACACACTGTGCCAGCCATTCTCAAGGTTAAGGAACACAGGATTGACCTCTGGCTCGGAAGCCTACATCATTGGGCTCTGGCTCATCACTCTCCAGGAACATGCCATGTGACCCTGGTTAAGTCACTACTCTTCTCTGGGCCTCAGTTTCCCTTTCAGTTTAATGGGTGTTCTGGAGAAACTGATCAAGGGCCTTCCAGCTAAGATCTTAAACCAACCCCGGGCTAAGCCCGGGACAAAAAGGCTAAGGCAGGAAGCTGGAGGGGGGCACGGGTCTCCAGAGACCCGGGGTAGCCCCGCGGGCAGTGAAGTTCTCACCTGATGTTTTCACTCTGTGGCCTTGTCCAGAGAGGATTCCCAAACGCGCTAGGCCTGGCATCTTGTTTCCTTCCAAGGCTCCTATGGAAGAAGAATCTCCCCTGTTGGAGGGAGGAGGAGGGGGACGAGGGGCAAGGGCAGGACCTCCTTTCTCATGGTTGAAATTTCCCTAAAGTGAGTGGAGGGCGCTAAAATGGGGGTGGGGTATATGGCACGGGGGGCTTCCCGGGCCCAGGCTCCGCGCCGGGCTCGCGGCTCGGGGGCGGGGGCAGCTCCCGGCCTCTAGCGGAGCCGCCACTCCGCCGGTTGCCTTTAAAAGGCGCCAGCGCGCGCGCATCAGCAGAAGGGCTGCGGCTCTCTTCCAAAATAGGCAAGAACTGGGAGGCCGCGGGAGACGACGAGCTGCGAGCTGCGCGGACGTCACCAGGGGCCTCCCTCCCACCCCCGCCTGCATCACGTCTCCATGGCAACGGCGTACCGCGGCCGCAGATGAATGAGCTAGAGCTAGGAGAGGAGGAGCGCACAGAGACGAACGATTCCTCTTCCAGCATCCAGGCTGCCCTAGGGAAGGGGATGCACACCCGGCGCTAGAAGGAAGGGGGCGCCCTCTTACTCAAAAAGACTCCAAAACCCATTCATTCCCAAATGATCCTTTTGTGTCCCGGAAATCTGGAAGCTACATGGTCCAGGGACCCCTGACCCTTCGGTTCAGGGCTCCTCCAGACTCAGAGCTCCCCTTTACCCCCCTATCCTCTCTTATTCCGTCAGCTCTTTCTGTTCCCCAAACTTTGCGGAATTATCAGACATCGTGTGTCTTAGCGCCACCACGTGGCCAATGGTGGTGCTGCGTCAGGAGTGCATGTAGCTGGGGTCTCGCCGTCTATGTCGCCCTCTGGCGCTTGCTAGTGGGAAGAGCACAAAAGATCTCAGTCTTCGCATAAGGACTAATTAACAAAGGCATCATTGAGACATTAGTAAAGTTGAGTGAGTGCTTTCGATATGTCTAAGTTGATAAGTGCTTCATTTCATTCTCACAGCAGCTCTGCAATTCAGACGATGACGACGATGACGATGATGATGATTACTATTTCGATTTTACGGGTGAGAACAGGCTGAGGGAAGTTGCAGCTTGCCTAAGATCTCCCAACTGTAGGGCAGAACCGCCACCTGAACTCGTGCTGTGAAAAGCAATTGTGACCCCCTCACTTCCAAATCAGTGGTCTCTGTTGGTCCACCCCATAGTCTCTTGATATAAGCAGCACAACACTTATTAAAATGATTCCCATTTTGCAGGTAAAGAGACTGAGACTCAGAAAAGTGAAATGTTTTGCCCGAAGTTTCAGCAGCCATGGATAGAGTCCAGGTCTCTAAGCCCCTGATCTAGGGATTTTTAGGCAATGGAATAACAGGGAATTCAGCACACCCCTGTGAGACCCTTAGTAAGAGAGACTGAGGAGATAGCTCATCCCGGGCTACCCCCCCCCCCATTAGCAAATGCCCAAGGTCAGCAGAGGAGCAGGGACTCGCCCCCACCTCCCAGGATTTTGAGAGTTCATACGAGTTAGATGCTTGTTTATCTCTGCATATATAAAAATGTGCACCGTGCATCATTTTAATGCCATCTTTTTTTAAGCTTATTTATTTTTGAGACAGAGAGAGAACAGGGGAGGGGCAGAGAGAGAGAGAGAGAGAGAGAATCCCAAGCAGGCTCCAAGCTCTCAGCACAGAGCCACACGCCGGGCTCCATCTCACCAACGATCTCACCAGTCATGAGATCACGACCTGAGGTGAAATCCAGAGTCCCACGCTTACCCAGGTGAGCCGCTCAGGCACCCCATTAGTGTCATCGTCTAAGAGACTCTTCCTACTAATGCAGGAGCCCTTGCATTTATCTAGTATTGGGCTGAGAAGACGCTTCCTGGTTTCAGCTTGCTGCTTTTAAATTGATCTGCCCTATTTGCCAGTGAATAACTGTTCTCAGGTCTATTGCTTTCTTGTTTTTCCTGCGGAGATGCTGACTCCATGCCAGTCTCAGGGTGGCGCCGGGGGTGGGGGGATGTTGTCAGTTTGTTTTTACTGGCTTCTGTTTTGGAGCTCATGGGTATACCATGTTATCTAGTTTTGTTGCAAAACTCTGACCATGTGATTTGATTTTATTATATAGTTGCTCTGTTTTAAGTGGAGATTCAAAATCTGGCCTCCACTGCTGCTGCCTCCCCTGTTATTCTTAGCTAACCCACTTGGGGATGCCAAGGGTTTGAGTGTAAACCATTAAAGGGAATCCAAGAGGCTGGTAGTCACACTTTCTAAAGCTCCAGTTTAAAGACACTGCTTCCAGTGTGGTTTAGATTTTTCAGGAATCTGAACCATCAGCAATGGGCACATTTCCCCATTTGGTTGACACTCACTCCACTTACCGGATCCCGGACTTCCAAGGCCCATTAATGGCTTTCTGTCCCCATTCAAAGGACACCAATTCAGTCAACGTCTTTCCTTCATCCTGGATGGTTCTGTTGTTTTCCCATGAGCTCGTTAACAGGATTTGCTGCCATTATGGCAATCCTACAAAGGCTGGAGAAATCCATCCATTTATTTACTCTAGACAAAGTAAATCTTTATCTAGATTCACTCAGATGTGTATCTAAATAGCTTCTCCTAAATGCTTTCCTACTGTTTCCTCCAGTAGGAAATGCTGGAGGATATTGGGGTATTCCCTCTTTTTGATCCCAAAGTTTTTCTCCCAAGGTGTGTTTACAGTTGTCTGCATAGACCCACTCTGCCTCCTGATATGAATGTCCGCTGGAATAGCCAGTCACTCCAGGAAGTCCACAGAGTTGGGACAATTTGGGACAGTTGGTAAATTCCCTCTGCACTCACTATTCCACCATTGGGTTATAACCATCCATGTTTAATTTCTTACCCATCACATATCTGCCCCCAAGTGGCTCCCATGGGTATGCTCCATGCCCAAGATTTTAGTATCATAGCAGTGAGGGTGGGGACGGGCACAGGAATGTGGCCTCTCAGTTGGTTTTCCATAACTCCTCAGTTCTGACTTCTACTGGGCAGAGCCAAGAACTGTCTCATGAGCATTTTTTTTTAGTTTATTTATTTATTTATTTATTTATTTTGTGAAAGAGAGAAAGTGAGAGCAGGGGAGGAGCAGAGAGAGAATGAGAGAGAGAGAATCCCAAGTAGGCTCTGTGCTCTCAGTGCAAGAACCCAACATGGGGCTCGAACCCAACCATGAGCTCATGACCTGAGCTGAAATCAAGAGTCAGACACTCAACCAACTGAGCCATCCAGGCATCCCTCTCATGAGGATTTTCAATTGGAGCCATATCTAGTAAAGTCTTATAAACAAAACATCCTCCATGTGGTACAGATAGACTACAGATAGAAGAAAAATCTTTTCACATTATTCTTACAGTCAGTAGGGCCAATCTTCGTGACATGGTACCCATTCATATTTGTTAATCCTTGAGGTTCTGTATCAGTTAGTTATTGCTTTATAACAAACAATCCCACGACAGTAGCTTAAAACACTGCACATTTATTATTGTACACAAGTCTATTGATCAACTGGGCAGTCTGGCTTTGGATGTATTTAGTTAATACTTTGTAGTCAGGTAGGCAACTCTGTTGGTCTTGTATTGGATCTCTCACATACTTTGGGATCAGCTGGCTGTAGGTTGGTCTAGTATAATCTCAAGTGGGACCATTGGGCTCTCCTTTACACAGTCTCTCATCTTCCAGCAACCTAGCCTGGGCTTGCCCACATGGAGGTGGCAGTGTTCCTAGAGGGAGGTGGAATACAAAGCCTTTTGAGGTCAAGGCATGGAGCATGGCACTCCACATTCTATTTGACCAAGTCGGTCACAAGTTCAACCCAGAGTCAGAGTGGGAGGAGACTACAAAGCTACAGGGAAAATGGTGAATACAGAGAAGCCAATAACTGGGGACATGAATGCAGTTACTTTCCACAGGCTCCATGAATTTCTCTATGACAGCCAATTATGGTGACAGTGAATTATGCCTGCTTAAATTTTGATTTATAGCAGGATCATTATTCTATATTATGTTCCTAGCATTGATGTTTACCAATATATTTTAAACAGGGTCTGAATTTTTTTTAATTTTTCGTTTTTTAAAAAAATTTTTGGGGTGCCTGGGTGGCTCAATCGGTTGAGTGACTGACTTCAGCTCAGGTCATGATTTCACGGTTTATGAGTTCGAGCCCCACGTCGGACTCTGTGCTGACAGCTCAAGCCTGGAGCCTGCTTCAGATTCTGTGTCTCCCTCTCTTTCTGCCCCCCCCCACCCCACTCATGCTCTGTCTCTCTCTGTCTCAGAAGTAAATAAGCATTTATTTATAAAATAAGCATGAGCATTTTTTAATGTTTATTTATTTTTGAGAGACAGAGAGAGACAGAGCACGAGCAGGGGAGGGGCAGAGAGAGGGAAACATAGAATCTGAAGCAGGCTTCAGGCTCTGATCTGTTAGCACAGAGTCCGATGTGGGGCTTGAACTCACAAACCGTGAGATCATGACCTGAACCAAATTCAGATGCTTAACTGATTAAACCACCTAGGTGCCCCACTAATTTTTCTTTTTAATGTTCATTATTTGAGAGAGAGAGAGAGACAGAGAGACAGAGCACAATCAGGAGAAAGGCAGAGAGAGAGAGAGAGAGAGAGAATCTGAAGCAGGCTCCAGGCTCTGAGCTGGACAGAGCCTGACATGGGGCTCGAACCCACACAACACAAAACCATGACCTGAGCTGAAGTCGGATGCCCAACCGACTGAGCCACCCAGGCACCCCATCTGAATTTTTATTATTAGGCTTCACAGGCACCACTCATAAATAGAAAAATTTGAATCCAAAGAACTTTATTCATTAGTAGTTAGAATGCCACTCCAGGCAGCTCACCATCATCCATTTATCATGCAATAAGCTGTGAGTAAAAGAGAACTCAAAAAGTGGCTTAGAAAAATTAAATGTAATATCTCACAAACCGAGAAATCCAGAGGAGGGCCAGTCGATGCATCTTTTGAAAGGAAGAAGTTGACGTTAGAGGTTCCAAGCAATGTATCCGGATATAACACCCAGAGGAGAAAGACAGAATAGGTCCTTCCATTCCTGGATCTCTTTCTTAGAGGAGAAGGAACTTCCCCCACCCCACCCCCAAAGAATATCTGATACTAGATATTTTCCCTTTGTACCTTCAGATCCACTTGCCATCTTCTCCAGCTTGCTCCATGCCCTGGGATGGTGGGCTCTATGATGGTATGGATGGGCTCCTTTGCCCATTTTTTGCCAGGTGATGTGGCCAACAGGAATAATTCACAAAAGAATGAAAGGGTGAAGGAGTTAGGTCGAGGTATTTAAACTTCCTTGCCATCTACATTGGGTGACCATGGACTGATGGCATTTCTTCATCAAAGACTGAAGCCCCTGAAAGACTGAAGATAGTCTCCCCTACACATCTTTCCCAGTGGTTCATTAGCTTGAATTAAGTTGCCTGTTTCTGAGCCAAAACATTATAGGAGGGAACAACACTGTAAAATGATTATAGAAAAGGTAATCGAGGTAGAAGATTCATAAATGAAATCTAACATAAGGTAATTGGCATTCGCAATGATGAAATTAGAAAAAATGCAATGGGAAAAATATTAAAAGATACAGATCACAATTTCCGAAATAAGGATCAGCCTTTATTTATATGTAAAAGCTCATAGGTTGAAAAAGCATGCATGTCCTGGAGGAGGGGAGGAATCGCATAAAAAGAGCAAAGCGTCAGTCTAAAAGTACTAGATGTTATGGATACAGAGAGATTCCCATTGATATTCATGGGGGGGAAACTTGTCATTTATACAAATAGGATAATGTAATTCATTCATTCAACAAACCTTTTATGCTAGATCCTGTTCAAGACATTTGGGATACATTAGTATACAAACTACTGGCCTCTCCTTTTGTGGAGCTTACAGTCTAGTGGGGACAGAGACCTAACAACCGACATCATGAATAACAAAATCAGATGTTATGTTTATGGGAAAAAAATGTAGAGCAAGTTAGTCGGACTGGGAAAATCAGGGTTGCAATTTTAAATAAAGTGGTAGGGAGGACTTGTTGACAAGTTAGGAGCCCTAACGGTAGTCCATGTTAAACTGTGGCAACAAATATCCTCAATTCTTCACTGCTTATAACAAGAAAGAGAGATGTTGAGGGGGAAGTTGGAAAGTAGATATGGGGTTAAAGATTGAGGTCTGAATTGGATATAAATTTGGGAAGAGACCTTGGTATATAAATGGTGCTTAACACAACAAATCTGGAGTGAGTACGTTAGGAAAGAGAGGAGTCCAAATCCAGAAGCCTGAAGAGATCAGGGAGGAGAGGGAGACTGAGAGAGACCACTGACACAGGAGGAAGAGCAAAGGAATATGTCCTAGCAGGTCAGGTGCAAAAAAGATTTCCACAAGGAGAGAGTAGTCTGTCAGGTCAATTTTGAAATAAGAATAGTTGATGTCAATAGATGAGAACTAAGAATTTAAGACTTGGATGTCATGGATGACTTTTTCCATGGATGGCCAAGCTGAGAGACAGGTTGGGATGGGTTTAGGAGGGAATTGAAGTGGAGAAATTGGAGATAAGGAGTATCAACAGGCTTTTTTTTCTGCAAAAAGGAACAAAAGTATGAGTGGTAGTTGCCAAGGGAAGTAAGATCAAGATAATGTTTATATGCTTTTAAGAAGGGAGGAATTAACTACATGCCTGTATACTGATAGAAAAGATCCGGTAGGGAGCAAACATCGCTAGAGGAGAGAGGAGGGACTTGCTAGAGCAGAGTCCTTGAGGAGATGAGAGCAGATAGAAAGTGGAGGGCAAGTAGGGGATTGGCTTTGGACAGGAGCTTGGCTGGTTCAGAGAACAAGCAGAGCAGGTGCTGGGGGGGGGGCGGTATATGTGGCAATGATGGGTGGAAATTCCGACTGCCTCCATTTTGCCAAGGAAGTGGGAAACAGACTCATTAGCTGAGATGAGGATGGGGGAGGAGGTGATAGAGGTTTGGCATGGGGCCTCTTCCTCGATCTTCAAAGCTAGCAGGAGATCATCTCCATCAGTCTCTCTGACCCACACTACTGCCTCCCTGTATCATTTATAAGGACCTTTGTGATTACATTAGGTCTGCCCAGAAAATCCAGTATAGTCTCCCCATCTAAAGATCCTATGTTTAATCACAGCTGCAAAATCCCTTTTGCCATCTAAGGTAACATATTCACAGGCTCTGGGGATTAGGATGTAGATAACTTGTGGGGAGGCATGGTTTTGCCTACCACACCTGGTAAATAATTCAGAGCATCACACTCATATTGCGTATGTTGTGTTTAAAATTTAAAAAGGTCCATCCAGGCTTATGCCTCTTTCTTTCTGGTGGGGGATTTTGAGTTCCAGCAATTTGAGTAACTGATGTCGATATGTTTTATTATTGGTGAATCAAACCTTGACTGCTTAGGTAAAACAGTGTCCGTTGGGTTTCTCCACTGTATGTTCCTTTTTTTTTTTTTGTAATTAATAAATAAATATCTTTTTGAAAAAATAAAAAACAAATAAATATCTTGTGGGAAGGAGCCAAATGCTTTTGACCAGACTGGAGAGCTTAAAGAAAATTAAAAGTTCATTGGGGCACCTGGGTGGCTCAGTCAGTTAAGTGTCTGACTTTGGTTCAGGTCATGATCTCATGGTTTGTGAGTTTGAGCCCCCCATCGGACTCTGTGCTGACAGCTTGGAGCCTGGAGCCTGCTTCAGATTCTGTGTCTCTCTCTCCTCTCTCTCAAAAATAAATAAACTTAAAAACAACTGAAAAAAGAAAAAGAAAATGAAAAGTTCAGGGCATTAAATTCTTGGCTGAAACTACAAAGCACCAAGTAGTTCTCATGCGTAGCTTAAAAGAATTTTTTTACCCCGGTAGCTACAGGGTTAGTGCAGCTGAAGATAGGGTCATAACAAATAAATTGAATTCATACTATATCCGGATCTTTTGTGTGAAATTTAGGGCATTGATTGGGAAAGTTTGGGAACCCCAAGAATTCAAATGACAATATTTTAAAGAAGTCAGAGAATGCCAAGTATCCTGAACCTCCATATCCCATGCCCACTGAAGTGTGTGTTACCCTTACAAGGGAATGCTTGCTCTCTTCATGTCTGATCCCGACCTTTGCTCACTGACTCCAGACCTAATCTAAAACCCTGTTCCAAGATGCCTCAGAGGAACAAGGGCAAAGTCTGATGCAGAAGAAAACCTCAAGGCCACGCTTTTTGGTTACCCAGTGGTACATATTATATAAGCAAGACAAAATAAATGCTTAAGTCTTTTTTTTAAGTTTATTTATTTACTTTGGGAGAGAGAAAGCACAAGCAAGGGAGGGGCAGAAAAAGAGGGAGAGAGAATCCTAAGCAGGCTCTACACTGTCAGTACAGAGCCCAACGCAGGGCTTGAACTCATGAACCATGAGATCATGACCTGAGCTGAAATGAGAGTCGGACGTTTAACTGATCAAGCCACCCAGGTGCCCCAATGCTTAAATCTTTTATTTACCAGTTTTTAGGATAAAGAATTGGCATCTTATCATCTTGCAAATGTGGCCAGCTATTTTTTTTTTTTTGAGAGAGAGAGAGAGCGCATGCGTGTGCATGAGCACGGGGAGGGACAGAGAGAGAGGGAGAGAGAGAACCCCAAGCAGGCTCCACTGTCAGCCCAGAGCCCTACTTGGGGCTCCAGCTGTAAGACATGACCTGAGCCAAAATCAAGAGTCACTTAACCGACTGAACCACCCAGGCACCCCTGGCCACTTATTTTTTAAATGTTATTATGATCTCATGGTTCTAAACACATTCGATGGGCTTTAATCCATTGCAAATGTTATTCTTTATTTTCTTTTTCTCTTTCTTTCTTTCTTTCTTTCTTTCTTTCTTTCTTTCTTTTGTGAACTCTACCCCCAATGTGGGACTTGAACTCCACAGCATGCTCTACCAACTGAGCCAGCCAGGGCCTCACAGTTTTTATTCTTATTAAAACTCAATTGCCCCAGGGGCACCTGGGTGGCTCAGTTGGTTGACATCTGACTCTTGATCTCAGCTCAGATCTTCATCTCAGGGTCATGAGTTCATCATGCCTTCTTTGGGCGCCATGCTGGGTGTGGAGCCTACTAAAAAACAAAAACAAAACCAAAAAAACTCAACTACTCCATCTTTGGCCTCTTCACAGTCAGAGTGGCATCTGAGACCTTTTGAGCATGACCCTAGCAGTCTTTGATAATAGCTTTTTGCTATCTGGTGTGACAAGATGTCCCTGGTTCCAGGCATTTCTGGATCAAAGATTATGTACCTTTTACACTTGAATTTTGATGAAGTCCAATTCATCATTGTTTTCTTTTGTAGATCGTGTTTTTGGTGTCATACTTAAGAAAATTGTCCCAATCTAAAACTAATGTCACATATGTCAGTTATACTTCAGTAGTAATTTGCAAAAAGATAATCATCCCTAAGATCAAAATTATGTCCTGTTTTCTTTTTAGAATTTTCATAGTTTAAGCACTTAAGCTAGCTGTTCTATGTTCCACATGTCTGCAGTCTAGATAACATTTTGTATCAGAAACATACACAGGGTTTTAATTACAGTATAAAAATATTATTTTTATGATTTAAAAAAAATGAAATGTTATCGGGGCTTCTGGATGGCTCAGTCGGTTAGGTGTCTGACTTTGGCTCAGGTCATGATTTCATGGTTTGTGAGTTCGAGCCCCGTGTCGGCCTCTGTGCTGACAGCTCAGAGCCTGGAGTCTGTTTCAGATTCTGTGTCTCCCTCTCCCTCTCTCTCTCTGCCCCTCCCCTGCTTGTACTCTCTCTCTCTTTTTCTCAAAAATAAATAAACATTAAAAAAAATTTTTTGAAAGAAAATGTTCTTGATTTGATTTTTGTTTAGTTTTTTTAATGCATCTATTCATTTTTTTAGTGATCTCTATATGCAACATGGGGCTCAAACTCACAACCCTGAGATCAAGAGTGGCATGCTTTTTTGATTGAGCCATCCAGGCGCCCCCGATATTATTTATTTATTTATTTATTTATTTATTTATTTAAATATGGAATGCTTCACGAATTTGCATGCCATCCAGGAGCCATGCTAATCTTCTCTGTATCGTTCCAATTTTAGTATATGTGCTGCCGAAGTGAGCACTTTATTTATTTTTAATTACACAAATGACACAGGAGAATAAACTGTACAAAAACAGCAAAAGTACAGAGAGTAGAAAGTGAAAAGTCACCCTTGCATCCATTGTTATTCATTCATTCAAGAAATCTGGGTTAGCTCCCCATTCACGTATTACTTCCATAATTCAAGATTCATTAGTCTACATACAAAAACGCTGTATTCAGTATGCTGTGGACGTATTATGGCAATAACTTTACCATCTTCCCATAGCTGCATTCTCTTTTTCCAAAGGCAATAAAATGAAAATCTTTGTATCAAGACATAGACGTTGTACATGTAGAAGGTAACTCAGAGAATGCAGATTCTGGAGATAGAAGAACCATATCTTGTTGCTCTCCAAGACTAAAATGAGAAGGCTTTCTAGTGGTGCTGATGTCTTTCAGATGCGTTAAAAAGAAAACTAACGTTGTAAGACAAGTCAGGGGCTTCCTCCTTAATGTCTGCGCTTCCTAAAGATGTTGTAAGGGTTTTGTTGTGTGTTTTTAAATCTGATTTCAAATGGTCATTGATGTGAAATGTTGGGATTTGGGACTGAACGGTCAAGAAAGAATTCTTGAGATGTCTTCGGTGCAAAAAGGTGGTTTTATTAAAGCATGGGGACGGGACCTGTGGGCACACAGAGCTGCACTGGGGTTGTGAGGAGCGACTGATTATATACTTTCAAGTTGGGAGGGGGTTAGGGTCAGCAGAAGTCTCTAAGGAATTTGGAAGCAAGGTTTCCAGGACCTTGAGGGGCTAGCTGTTGTTAGGAAAAGGTCATTTATTACTGTCTAATAAAACCTTGGTCATGAGACCCTTCAGATGTGGATCAGTGGGCCATATGCTTGGAGGATGATTGCTAACATATATCTTGGGGGGTAGACATAAAGGTAGTTTCTGAAGGAACTTTTACATATTAAAGGAGACTTAGAGGATCATGGAGGGCTGGCTAATGTTAAGCCAAGATTGCCTTTTGCCCTTGGCAAAGTATTAACATGGAGGCAGCTGAGTTCCTAGAGGAAGTTCACTCTGCCTGTCTCAATACTTGTCAATGTGCTGTAAGTTAAAAGGAAGTTTAATTTTTTCCGTATGTATTTTGCCTTTGTCCTCCACATTAGTCATCATGGTCTAGCTCCTTCTTCACTCTTCCCAGTTAAGTGAATGCGGACATACAAGAAAGACATGTATGATGTCTTTGGCATAAAATCTAGAACAGAGACGCTAACGTCTCCCAGTGAATCATCAACCTTGATTTCATCTGAAGGGCGTTGGGGTGTTTTTCATCTGCTTTAACTGAAAAATCATCTTGGCATGATCTCTACCTGTAAGCAGGTCCCGCCAACCACCCATTGTGTTCTTACTGTAATTGTGCTATCGTTTGCAAATTCCCACAGTTTTGTCTCCGTAGGCAAAATAGATCACTGTCCTTTCAACAGATTTTAAGTCATCAAATACTGAAACATTTTGCATTGAAAGAGCAGTGCTTCAAAAGGTAACTTTAAAATGTAACTTTATTTCTTCTACCGTCTCTGAGGTCTAGAGTTGTAAAACCAAGGAGCAGCCTACTTGAGGGTTCTATTCCACTGGTGGGTCTTCCCTCTTTGACTGCAGGATCTGACTGGTACTACCCAGCCCTGCCATCTACTATCTCCATTGTTTTATTAGCCCATCTTGCTGGAAGTCCTGTCCTTACCAATAGAGGGCGCTGAAAAGTCACTAAAGGAAGAAAGGGTTCTCCAGGTTCTGGTGCGCCTCCCCTGCCCTTTCTCTAGTGCTGAGCTTTTGTTTTGTTTTGTTTTTTGGTTTTTGGGGGTTTTGTTTTTTGTTTTTTGTTTTTTTACCCGCGTAGATAACACACAGCATTATATTAACTTCAGGTGTACAATATAGTGATTCAACAGTTCCATATATTAATGCTCATCAAGAGAAGTGTACTCTTAATCCCCTTCACCTATTTCACCCATTCCCCTCCGCACCCCACTCCCCCTCTGGTAACCACCAGTTTGTTCTCCATAGATAAGAGTCTGTTTTTTTGGGTTTGTCTCTTTTTTTTCTTTGTTTGTTTATTTCATTTCTTAAATTACACGTATGAGTGACATCGTATAGTATGGCTGACTGGCTTATTTCACTTAGCATTAGACTCTCTAGACCCATCCAGGTTGTTGCAAATGCCAAGATTTCATTCTTTTTTATGGCCGAATAATATTCCACCGTGGATATATACCACATCTTTTTTATCCATTTATCTATCGATGGACACTTGGGCTGCTTCCATAACTTGGTTACTGTATACAATGCTGCAATAAACATAGGGGTGCATATAACCCTTCAAATTAGTGTTTTCATATTCTTTGGGTAAATACCCAGTAGTGTCATTCCTGGATCATAGGGTAGTTTTCTTTTTAATTTTTTGAGGAAACTCCATTCTGTCTTCCACAGTGGCTGCACCAGTTTGCATTTCCAATAGCGCATGAGAGTTCCTTTTTCTCCACATTTTCAGCGACTCTTGTTGTTTCCTGAGTTTTTATTTTAGCCATTCTTCCCCCCCCTTTTTTTTTTGAAGATAAATATAGGTTTAATGATCCATTGTCTTTCACACAGACAGCTACAGAGACTTTGTAATCCCAGGATATACAACCAAGTAGCCAATTCTAAAATAGACTTGGCTTCTTACAACTACCCTGAAAACACTGCAGCCTTTCTTCCATCCAAAATGACCCTAATCTCACAAGAAACATTATTATAGGGGAACCAGAAACCTAGCTTTGTGGATGAAAGTAAGAACCAAAGAAGAAAAGTAATTTGGTGGTGAGCTGGTGAGAACAGGAATTCCTTCCCTGTGCTTCTTAGCTCGTCTTATTCTTGCTTTTTTTGTCCCTCTTCTTCAGCCCATCCATGTTAGCTCTCAATAGGTTTAAGTCGTCTGAAACCTGCTCACGTCCTTGGAGCTCGCCACAGTGCTGATCTTTTCCCCATCAGTAGCTCTTAACAGACACATGTTGCCTGAGAGCTCAAAGCCCCCCACAGAACCTTTCCTTGGGATGGGTTTAGTTCAACCATCATACTTCTTCAGGGTGATGAACACACTGCCAACAACCAGCACTTCTGGAAGAGTCTGGTCAGCTCCATAGGGAACTACTCACTCTCCAGCAGCACCAGGATGGTGCTCCCCTGCGTCAGCATCTATTTTAGCCATTCTGGCAGATGTGAGGAAGTATCTCGTTGTGGTTTTGATTTGCATTTCCCTGATGATGAGTGATGTTGAGCATCTTTTCATGCGTCTGTTGGCCATCTGGATGTCTTCTTTGGAGAAATGTCTGTTCATGTCTTCTGCCCATCTAAGGCTCAGCTTTGGGGCTGGCAGTTTTCCCACATGAGATTCTTCATCGGCACAGCTTCCTTGAGTATCTGCCTCATGCAGAATGGTTTTTCCAGGGACCAGCTCCTACTGAGGTCAGCTTCCCCAACTCCCAGTTCGTGACCAGCCAGTGGTCAGTAGCTGCCCCTAGTATATCCACTGGAAGCTTTGCAGTGTTTCTGGGAAGATACTTCAGTGACTTCTCATTTCCCTTTCCAGTGAGGGGTGGCCCCCAGCCTAGGTGTGTGCGTGCCCTTCCTCAGGCACTACTCTCTATATATACTATGGGGGAGGGGACTACTCTCTATATCTACTATTCCTTTGTTCTCTAGAGTTCTTTGTAACCCTTACTAGAAAATTCCCCATTCTTCCAATCCTCTGGAAACAACTCTTTATATTAAATTTCCCTGATTCAAATTACTGTGTGGATCATGTCTCCTGATTGGACTCTAACTGATATAATAATGTTACAACGTCCTTTGATATTCTTCAGGGCAAGTCTGGCTTCCTGGTTCTTTTCCAAACTGTCATTAGCTATTCCCCGTCATTTTTTCTCCAAGATGAATTTCAAAATCAGGTTTATTTTCTTTTTTTTTTAAGTTCATTTATTTTTTAGAGAGAGAGACAGACAGAGACAGAGCACAAGTGGGGGAAGGGCAGAGAGAGAGGGGGACACAGAATCTGAAGCAGGCTCCAGGCTCCGAGCTGTCAGCACAGAGCCTGACACAGGGCTCGAACTCATAAACCATGAGATCATGACCCAAGCTGAAGTCAGACGCTTAACCGACTGAGCCACCCAAGCGCCCCTGGTTTCTTTTTTCAAAATCGATTTTCCAATGCTATAAAACAACCCTTAAGATTTTAATTAAGATAATATTGAAATAACATGTGAAAATGTTGAGAATGGGCATCTTTGTGATAAGAATAAGTCTTCCTATCCAGAGACATGAATTAGCTCCTCAGGTAGGTAATGCTCTCCTTACCCTTGTTTGCGGGAAATTGTTTCTTCATTCTGCTGTGAGTACCTTGAGAAGGGCTTGTGTGCCACCAAAGTGGTCCCACGTCTGCCACTGCTGGACACCCAAGACATACAAACAGCCTAGGGTTAATTTCTTAAATAATTTCTCAGCTTGAGGAGCATCTGGGTGGCTCAGTCAGTTAGGCGTCTGACTTCGGCTCAGGTCATGATCTCACGGTTCATGGTTTCGAGCCCCACGTCGGGCTCTGTGCTGACAGCTCAGAGCCTGGAGCCTGCTTCAGATTCTGTGTCTCTCTTTCTCTCTGACCCTCCCCTGCTCTCTCTCTGTCTCTCAAAAGTGAATAAACGTCGAAAAAAATTTAATAGTAATGATTTCTCAGCTTTAGTTTACCACCCAGTGGGCTAATTCAGGCTCCACGCCTGTCTGAAGATGAAAACACATTTTTTTCCCCAGCCAGATCCACAGAAGAGACAACCTTCCTAGTTGCCCCCTGGGCCAGTGGGAAGTTTGTTGGTCTTCCTTGTTAAAATGATTGCAGCCTTCAAGTGGCCTGGCTTTGTGCAAATGTCGCGATTCAAACTCATCCCACCTTAAAGCCTGAGGTTTCATCTCTCCTTCTTAAGTGAGGTTAAAAACCAAGTTTTCTCCCTTGGAGAACCTGTAAGCAAGTGTTAGATTGCCCCCTTGTGGAAACCCCAGGCCAGGTTGAGATGGCCTGACACTTCCTCCCCACCATCATTCTATCTATAATTATCTGAGAGAGCTTCTTCCTGTGCTTAAGAGAGGATGCTTTTGTACTCAGTAACATGAGAGAGACTCAGGTCTGGAGGACCCCTGGGATGTGAAAAATGTAACATTCCGGGTCCCCATCCCTCTCTGTGTAGGTCATAACTACAGCTACAGAAGGGGAGACCTGGATGTATTCCTAAGAGCAGCTCAGATAGCTGCTCCCCAAATGACAGCCACCACCTTGCTGGTTAGTGGGAGGGCTTCCTGGCATTCATGGGACACAGGGGACTGCTGCGCTGGGTGTGATGTTAGTCCACCTCACGGCATCTGGTTCTTCAGAAGGAAAGAGCATAGGCAATGAATTTCACTCCCCACCCCAAGACTTTAAAGAGGCTTGTCCGGAAAGCAGGTTTAGCGGTCTGTTTCCAGCTCAACACCTCCTCCCCAGATTCTGGGTGATGTGCGATGCATGGGCGCTGATAGATGCCAGGCCCGGGCCATCACTCCCAAAGTAACACGGAGTCCGAAACCAAGTTTTTATTCATCTTCTTCCTTTTGCACTGGCCTAGGGTAGCTTCTTGAGCATGTGCTTCTTAAGAGCACAGACTCAGAAGCAAGACAACCTGGGTGCAAGTCCTGACTCTGTTCCTTTCTACTTGTGAAACCACAGACAAGTGGCTTAACGTCTCTGTGCTTCAGTTTCCTCATCAGTAAAATGGTGCATTACCTACACCTGCCCCAGAAGGTTGTGATGATGGAATGAGTGGACCCACGTAAAGAGCTCAGAACGACTGGCATATACTAAGTCGTCAACATCCATTGTTTTTAAGTCTCTAAAAGAAAAGCAAACAAGCAACAAAGGCAATGCCAAGCCTCTGACCCCTCTCAGCGCCCCCGAGACTGCCAACCCCTCAGCTCACAGGCTTCCTCCCTGGCACTCAGCTTCGTCTTTGCTTCGAGTACTTGAAGATTTCCAACTTCCCTTTCCTCCCTACAAGCTCGGCCTTGCGCTCCATTTGTGGAATCAGGTATTTCATTCCACATCTCTAAGGATCGTAGTCGAAAATATTCAGCACTAACCTGATCGTCCACTCAGACTAGAAGCTCTGCCTTTATTTCTCGGGCCTTTCTGCCACATAGCCCTGAAAGCCTCTGAACTGAATCGGAAGGTGTTTGCAGTGGGGATAGGCTAAGATGTCGAAACAAACAGGCCCCAGAGGTGTCTGATTCTCCCTCAGGTAACAGTTTAGGGTGGCAGGGCCAGCTTGGTGGGGAGTTCTGCCCAAGCACTGGGCACGACGTCACGATTCGAGCCCTGGGCTGACATCAGAGCTGTGATCTTCTGCACAAACCTCCTGTGAACCCAAAGGTTGTGACCATTCGAGCCCTCAGCATGGGGAGAAGACATGGAAGGCACACATGGAAAGTTTCTGTGGGTCAGTCCAGAAAGTGACACGTGTCACCCCAACCAAATTCTACTAAAGAAAATCTAGCACATGGCTAAACCCAACCCCAAAGGAACCTTGGAAGTGAAGCATAGATGATGTCACATGCCCCATGAGCAGTCTATTACCACCAAAGAAGAGAAAGAATTTTTGTGGATAGCAAGCAGTCTCTGCCGTGGAAGGAAAACACTGGGTCCTGCAACAGAAAGTGTAGGGGTGCCTGGGTGGCTCAGTCAGTTAAGCATCTGGCTCTTGATTTTGGCTCAGGTCATGGTCTCACGGTTTGTGAGTTCAAGCCCCACATGGGGCTCCGTGCTGACAGCGCAGAGCCTGCTTCGGATTCTTTCTCTCTCCCTCTCTCTCTGCCCCTTCCTTTCTTGTGCTATCTCTCTCTCTCAAAATAAATAAATAAACTTAAAGAAAACTTGGGGGGAAAAAAAGAGGGACACCTGGGTGGCTCAGTGGGTTAAGTGTCCTACTTCAACTCAGGTCATGATCTCACGGTTCGTGGGTTCGAACCCTGTGTCTGGCTCTGTGCTGACAGCTCAGAGCCTGGAGCCTGCTCTGGATTCTGTGTCTCCCTCTCTCTCTGCCCCTCCCCTGCTCGTACTCTGTCTCTCTCTCTCAAAAATAAATAAAACATTAAAAAATTTTAAAGTCATTTTGGATGCACGAGCAATGAAAGATAAAATACTCAGGCATAAACTTAACAAGAGATGGGTATACTATTTACAAACAAGACTTTAACACTCTACTAAGGAACATTAAGGACAGACTTGAGTAAGTAGACAGTTCTATCATGTTCTTGAACAGGAAAAATCAACATCAGAAAGATGTCAATTCTCCCCAAATAAGCTGTACTTTTAATGTAATTCCAATAAAAATACAAACAGGATTTGCTTAACTAAACAAGTGAATTCCAGAATACAGTTGGGAAAATAAACAAGAGAGACTATAATAGATATTTCTAATAAAGAAGAGTAGTCCGGAGATACTCTTCCTGCCACACATTAAAACATATGCTGGGGCGCCTGGGTGGCTCAGTCAGTTGAGCGTCCGACTTTGGCTCAGGGCATGATCTCGCGGTCTGTGAGTTCGAGCCCCGCGTTGGCCTCTGTGCTGACAGCTTGGAGCCTGGAGCCTGCTTCCGATTCTGTCTCTCTCTCTCTGCTCCTCCCCCGCTCACACTCTCTCTCCTTCAAAAATAAATATTAAAAAAGTTTTTAAATGTTATAGGTTAGCTATACAATGAACCACTATGTAGTTATAAAAAGAAAGAAGAAAGAAAGAAAGAAAGAAAGAAAAGAAGAAAAGTTTAAGGAGTCCAGTGATGATTCAGAAAAACTCCCTCCAACACAGCACAAATAAAATGTAGAGAAAATCTGGGGCACCTGGGTGGCTCAGTCAGTTAAGCATCCAACTTCAGCTCAGGTCATGATCTCACAGTCTGTGAGTTCGAGCCCCGCGCTGGGCTCTGTGCTGACAGCTCAGAGCCTGGAGCCTGCTTTGGATTCTGTGTCTCCCTCTCTCTGACCCTCACCTGGTCATGATCTGTCTCTCTCTGTCTCAAAAATAAATCATTAAAAAAAAATTAAAATGTAGGGAAAATCCGAAAAAATATTTTTGATAATTGGTTAAACTAATAGGAAATGTTAAGAGAAATTCTTACTTTTAAAACTTTTTGTGGTGAAAAGCTTCAAACCTACAAAAAAGATAGACAAGGAACATCCATGCATCCACCGTCTAGGCGCAACAATTGTTAATATTTTGCCACATTTTCCATCTCTATAAAAAGATAATATAAATATATAACAAATAATTTTTATATAACTAGGTGTCATGACATTTCAACCCTAGTTATTTCCCATACATGCTGAATTCTTTCCTTTTTTCCCTTTTAATCACCAATATTCAGAGTTAAGGGCTAACTCGTATCAGCCACTCCCAGTAGTGGCGAAGAGCGTGGGGTTTTGTTTGGTTTTTATTTCTTTTTGGTTTCGTCACGGACTCATAAGTTTTTATAGATTCAATGTATTTCCCTCAATTGCCATCATTTTTTATTTTTTTAATTAAATCATTTTTTAATGTTTATTTATTTTTGAGAGGGAGGGAATGAGTGTGAGCAGGGGAGGGGCACGGAGAGAGGAAGACAGAGAAGCCAAAGCAGGCTCCGTGCCTCAGCGCAGAGCAGGACGTGGGGCCTGAAATCATGAGCCACGAGATCATGAACTGAGCCGAAGTCGGACGTTCAACCGACTGAGCCACCCGGGCGCCCCTAAATTTTGCTTAACGTTTATTTATTTTCGAGAGAGAGAGCGAGTGGGGGAGGGGTGGAGAGAGGAAGACAAAAGATCCAAGCAGGCTCTGCCAGCCCGATGTGGGGCTGAAACCACGAGATCATGACCTGAGTCGAAACCAAGAGTTGGCCCCTTAACTGACTGAGCCACCAAGGCGTCCCTACAATCATTTTTTTTTTTTTAAAAGAGGTCCCATAACTGGGCCCCTGGCTGGCTCAGTTGGTAGATGAGCTACTCCTGATCTCAGGGTTATAAGTGCAGGTCTCACCCCAAGTGTGGAGCTTACTTTGAAAAAAAAGGGAGGTGCTTGTAAGAATTCCCGGCAAGTCTGTCCTCACATGAGTTGGGAGCCAATGAGATTTTGTGACCAACCTAAGAAAAAGGTAACTGCAATCCGTTCATCAACACTCGGCCACCAAGAATCTTCATGAGAAATTCTACAGATCAATTAATGTTTTTCCATGTTATTTGGCTGAACTGTGTAAAACCGACATCTTTGTGGATAATTATCAATTCCTGGCCTTGTCGCATAGTTCAACTTAAGAGTAAAATAAAGGATGAGTCCTCCAATTATAGGTAGTTCCCTAAACGTTTCAGTCACAATGAAGAAGCTTCCAAACATTTTCGTCTTAGCCTTAGAAGTAGAATGGCCCTCCAAAGGAAAATTCTTTAAAAGTATTTTCTTCACTCTCTGGAAACATTGGGGAATTACTTAACTCAATCAATATGAAACATCAGAACTGAGATATTGCAAAATGAAGTACCATAACTTGAGACATGGTTGAAAGTTTACCTACTGGAAAAGGAGAGCGATTGTGCTAAAATAAAGAAAATTGTCAGCAGATTTCAGGATAAACCTTCTTGTAAGGAATTTCCGGTTCTTATTTTCAGAGCAATTCGATAGGAACAGGCCCTACGACGCTCTGTCTTGGAGACTGAGTTGAAGGACGCGGGCACGATGACCAGACTTAAGGACTAGTTTGAACTTACGGGACCGGTTTGGATATTAACTCCATCCGAAGCAGATGTGGAATGTTAACCAACATTGACCGAGACAGTTGGGTTAAACTTGCAACTACCTTTGAGCCCCAAACGTGACTTAATCGTTCTCCTTCGGAAAGGTTTTGGAGCCAGTTCTGACCCATCTTCAGTCCTTTGGAGAGCAGTAGGTAATGTGTAACAGCATTTCCAAAACATATTTACTTCCAAGATCCTCACTGCTCTGTGTGATTACTGCAAAAGCAACAAAACCAAAGTACAGATGTGTCCGAAGACATCTGCGGGGACCTCCTTTAAAAAAATTTTTTTTAATGTTTATTTATCTTTGAGACAGAGAGAGACAGAGCATGAATGGGGGAGGGTCAGAGAGAAGGAGACACAGAATCCGAAACAGGCTCCAGGCTCTGAGCCGTCAGCACAGAGCCTGATGCGGGGCTCGAACTCACAGACCGTGAGATCA
Organism: Prionailurus viverrinus; assembly: GCF_022837055.1. Classification (NCBI taxonomy): domain Eukaryota; kingdom Metazoa; phylum Chordata; class Mammalia; order Carnivora; family Felidae; genus Prionailurus; species Prionailurus viverrinus. Next base: position 107,006,976 of record NC_062570.1, read on the forward strand.
TGACCTGAGCTGAAGTCGGACACCCAACCCACTGAGCGACCCAGGCGCCCCAGGGTTGCTTTTTAAAGTATTGCATATTAATAAAGTCATATTTAATAACTTAGTGTGCCTGGGTGGCTCAGTCAGCTAAATGTCTGACTTTGGGTCAGGTCATGATCTCGTGGTTTCTTGAGTTCCAGTCCCAAGCTGCGCTCTGTGCTGACAGCTCAGAGCCTGGAGCCTGCTTCAGATTCTGTGTCCCCGTCTCTCTCTGCCCCTCCTCTGCTCATGTTCTGTCTCTCTCTCCTTCAAAAATAAATAAACATTAAAAATATATTAAGGGGCGCCTGGGTGGCGCAGTCGGTTAAGCCTCCGACTTCAGCCAGGTCACGATCTCGAGGTCCGTGAGTTCGAGCCCCGCGTCAGGCTCTGGGCTGATGGCTCAGAGCCTGGAGCCTGTTTCCGATTCTGTGTCTCCCTCTCTCTCTGCCCCTCCCCTGTTCATGCTCTGTCTCTCTCTGTCCCAAAAATAAATAAACATTGAAAAAAAAATTTAAAAAAAATATATTAAAAAAAATAAATTGTGTAGGTGGGTTATGTTACTTGTGAATCTCTTTTAGGATCATCAAAGTGGTGTGGCAAAATATGTTATAAAAAGAGGATGTTGGGCCTGACAGAGCTGAAAACAAGTGCCCCAAAACAGGGAGTCTCAAGGAGGGGCAATTTTACCCCCAGGGGATGTTTGGTGATGTATGGAAACATCATTTCAACTGCAGGAAAGTGCTCCTGGCACGTAACGGGTGTGGGCTAGGATGCTGCTGAAAACCCTACAGTGCACAGGAAGCCACCACGACAAAGAATTATCCCCCCAAATGTCTATAGGGCTGAGGCTGAGAAACCCTGACCTATCAAAACTCCTGCACAGATGCCCAGAAGATGTACACAATGGGTCCAATACACCCAGAGCAGCATTGCTTACCCTAGAACACAGCTGGAAGCAATCCAAATGCCTGCAACACTTATCCAATGAGATAAACGTCATATGGCAGTGGAATATTACACATCCATGAATAGTGAATGAACAATACTGTAGTACATATCATGAATGAATCAAAAATGTGTTGAATTTTAATTTTAAGAACATTTTTTAACGTCTATTTATTTTTTTTTAAATTTTTTTAACGTTTATTTATTTTTGAGACAGAGAGAGACAGAGCATGAATGGGGGAGGGTCAGACAGAGAGGGGGAGGCACAGAATCTGAAACAGGCTCCAGGCTCTGAGCTGTCAGCACAGAGCCCGATGTGGGGCTTGAACTCATGAACCGTGAGATCATGACCTGAGCTGAAGTCGGAGGCTTAACCGACTGAGCCACCCAGGCGCCCCTAATGTCTATTTATTTTTGAGAGAAAGAGAGAGAGCACGTGCAGGGGAGGGGAAGAGAGAGAGGGAGACACAGAATCGGAAGCAGGCTCCAGGCTCTGAGCTGTCAGCACAGGGCCCGATGCGGGGCTTGAACTCACAAACCGTGAGATCATGACCTGAGCCAAAGTTGCATGCTTAACCAACTGAGCCGCCCAGGTGCCCCAGAGTAGATCTTATTGTAAACTATGGGCTATAGTTAGTAATAATGTATCAATATTTATTCATCAATTGTAACAAATGTACCACACTAAAGTAAGATGTTAATAATGAGGGGAACTGGGGAATGGGGTGGGAGAGTGAGTATATGGAATTCTGCTTACTATGTAGTCTATTTATTCTATAAATCTAAAACAGTACTAAAAATAAAATCTGCTCTTTATTTTGAAAAGCGAGTTGATCATTTTCTGAGCCTGGACCCTAACCGCATTTTATGTATGGGCACAATGTATTATTTGTGAGGTTTGAAAATACACAGCATTCTTCGGTAACACAGCCACCGTCTAGGTAGAGGGACAGCTGCACTTGGTTTTGTTTGGAACTTCGCCAAGACTGGGTCACTATTTCAGAAAATCACATCACCAATAGCGAACTGGTGGTCTCTGAGCGGCTGGCTCACCGCTCGCTGGTATTGTGTGTGCCCTGGCAGACGATGGATTCGCTGTGGTTTTATAAAAGGGGCCAGTATCCACCTGCTCCACAGGGCCTGGGCATTTACATGCTCAAACACACATGATTTTATTACTAAATACTCTTACTTATCCCGTATGGTACAACTAGGACATTATACTGACATTAAATTTGTTTTCATGTTTAGTTTTTTTTTTTTTAAGTGTATTTATTTTGGGAGGGAGAATGTGCACACACACACAAGCGGGGAAGGGGGAGAGAGAGAGAGGGAGGGAGGGAGAGAATTCCAAGCAGGCTCCGAGCTCTCAGAGCAGGGCCTGACCCGGGCTCCGTCTCGCAAACTGTGAGATCATGACCTGAGCCGAAATCGAGAGTCAGACGCTTAACTGACTGAGCCACCCAGGCGCCCCTAAGTGACATTTTTTGTGCAGAGGTAGGTTTTGTTACATATTAATTCACTGCAGGCTAGCAACAAAATATTTGTTATTAAAAGGATGACTGAGTCCTATAGAGTTGAGAACCTCTCCTTTCAACTGAAATCTAAACCCCTTCCTCCGCCCTCAGGCCTGTCCTAACCAGCCCTCTCTGTCCCAGAGGCTCAGCCCCCTGCTCCCACCAGGCCTGCCAAAGGGATCTATTTGTATGTCTCAGAATGTACCAACACTCTCACGTCTCTGCTCTTGGTACAAGCTGTTCTGTCCCCGAGATTCCCTCACCTCCTTCACTCACGCCTCAACAAATGCAGTGTCCCCGAACCTCAGTTGTTCATGTCCTTACGTTCAACCTGCGCCACAGCTGTGCCCTCCCTGCAGTCCCTTTTACTGAATTTTCTTTCTTTTTTAAAGATCTTATTTATTTTTAAGTTTTATTTATTTATTTCGAGGGGGGAGGGGCAGAGAGAGAGAGAGAGAGACAGAGAGTGAGTGGGGGAGGGGCAGAGAGAGAGAGACAGACAGACAGAATCTGAAGCAGGCTTCAGGCTCTGAGCTGTCGGCACAGAGCCCACCGTAGGGCTCGAACCCATGGACTGCAAGATCATGACCTGAGCCTAAGTGGGAAGCTTAACCAACTGAGCCACTCATGTGTCCCCCCCCAAGATTTTATTTTTAGGTAATCTCTACACCCAGTGTGGGGATCGAACTCACAAGCCCGAGATTAAGAGTTGCTAGATCCATTGACTAAGACAGCCAGGCGCCCCTACTTAATTTCCTTTAAATGACTCATTTTTCATAAATTAATTTTTTGAATTTACATTAAATTATAAGCAAATTTATCTTTTGTCTTCTATACCTTTTTATTTAGGCATAGTTGACACACAATGTTACATTAGTTTCAGGTGTACTATAAACACATTTATTTTTAAATAAATTATAAAATTTTAATATTTCATTATTTAACAAACTTATATTTTAATTTATTTCTATTTAATCTTTATTTAATTCTAATAAACTTATGAACATTTCTTTATTAAATTAGACATAATTTTATTTTTCAAAGAAAAGGGTACATCATTATTATAGGAAGCTAGCATCCATATCCGAAAAATAAAGCAACAATAAAAACAGAGAGAAGGAACATAAAAGTTATGAACCTCTATTTATACGAAATTGTCAGCAGAAACCCTGATGCCAGCTTTTTGTTAGAGAAAGGAGAGAAACCAAGAGGCCTTAGAAACACGTTAGCACCAAGTTGAGACTTTCCCCTTGACATATTCTGGAGGCTTGAAAGCAAATTGAAAAGAGAATAACTTTCTCTTTCAGTGTAATTTAATGCTGTCTCTGTTCTCCCTCAAATCACTTGTGTGTTATTACAATCCATTTATTCACCAAGTATTTATCAAACACCTACTTCGAACCAGTCAGTAGTACTAGATGTTTGCAATAATAAAACACTGAACCAGGCAAACACAGTCTTTGCCCCGTAGACTCCCAGTCGGCTAAAACACACACACACACACACACACACACACACACACACACACACACGTAATCTGGAAGGGATCATAAAATTTCATTACTTATGACAGTAATTTGCAATTTAGATCAGCATTTATATGCACCGTGACTGCGGAGCAAACAAACCCACTTGTAAATTCCATGAGTTAGAGCAAATTAATTTCAAAATGGCCATGGTCTATAATCTTTTCAAAGTTTTGCACAGAAAAAAAAAAAAAAAAAAAGAGGTGGGAGGTAGGTGCATCTTCATAGGTTTGATGTGATGAGACCCGGGATCGCCGAAAGTTGTTTGTTTGTTTGTTTGTTCGTTCGTTTAGCGGCGGTGGTGGGAGGGCACCTCCGGGTCACCCTTTCCTCCTGAGCCTTTGCTTAACCCCTTGCTGCCCCGAACGCAGCTCCTCGGTCACCGGGAAGCCCGCCCGGATGCCCCGCTGGGCCCACGCCTCCGCAGTGCGCCCCCAAAGACACGGAGCTTCTCCGGGCACCCGCTTGGAGGAGAAGAGGCAGTCTGTCTGTCTGTCTGTCTGTCTGTCTTCCAGACCCGCCTGGGGACGCCTGGCCCTCTCCTTGGTCTCCCGAAGCACCCAGCTCCGCGCAGCCCTCCAGGACCGCTGGCGGCAGACGCTCAGGTTACCCCCTGGGCGAGCCGGCTCCCCGGAGTGCTCGGCGTCACCCCGCGCGGCACGGCTCTGGCACCACCTCCGAGCTGGCGGAGGGGGAAGAAGCCGCACCAGGTCGGCTCCCCAGCTCCGGATGAAGGAGGGGCGGGGTACCTCCCCGACCGCAGAGGGGTGCATATCTGCATATTCAAACCGCAGAGGTCCGAGACGGGCGCCGGCGGAGAGGGGAGACAGCAGGGGACCTTCCCGGGGCAGCCGCCTCTAAGCCGCACGGGATGGCGAGGGTAGCCGTGCGTGCCGGGACCGCGAGGTCGGGCAGGATCCCAGGCTGGAGTCCTGAGTCCCCGCCGGGGGGAGGTAGGGAGGGGTGGTGCGACCCTCTGTCCCCGCCCCGGGGGCGGAGCGAGGTTCGATTCTGCGGAGCTCGACACCCGCAGAAATCGTTCCAGGCCTTCCTCCCCAGCTCCCGCTTCGTCCCCGTCCCTTTCGGGGAGACTCGACCCCCTCCGCGCTCTGTCTACCGCCCGCAAGACAGCCTCCCGGGTTTTCTGGCCCCCGGGCCCCGGCGTAGGTGCAGGTGCAGCACCCACCCTCCTTCCCACCCCGGCGCATCCCGCTGGGCGGCCATGGCGCGAGGAGACGCCCCACAGGACAGGCGAGTTGGGCGCTGGGTGGGGTGCGGACGAGGATCCGGGGGGCGGTGGGCAGCGCAGACCCGCTCCCTTCGGGCGCTCCAAGGCTCAAAGCGGACTGGATGGAACTACAATTCCCATCAGCCGCCTCCCTGGGCTGCCTGAGCCGGAGTGATGGGGGTTGTAGTCCGCTCTCCGGAGGGGGCGACCTGGGAGGCGTGGAGGGGGGGCGGCAGCCGAGGCGTCGCGTCCTAGGGGTGACCTTCTGACTGATCCCCACAGCTACCACCTGGTCGGGATCAGCTTCTTTATCCTGGGGCTGGGCACTCTCCTTCCCTGGAACTTCTTCATTACGGCCATCCCGGTGAGACTCGCGGCTGGAGTGCCAGCCCCATGGCCACAACCACCATAGCCTTGGACCAGAGGCGTGCCAGGCGCTTTCCACACCAGGCCACCTTTGACTCCTCATTATGCCCGTTTGCACGTTTGTCCGCTGAAGCACCGAGCCTCAGAGAGGGCGAGTGCCCCTTTCACGGATAGGAAAGGCCAAGCTTTCAGAGATGCCCGGATCCTACAGGGGCAAGGCTACCAGCTCAGGGTGGGGGGTGGGGGGGGGGTGGGGCTCTGGAACTAGCAAAGAGCTACCCACCCACCACCCCTGTTTGTCGTTATTCCCTGGTTAAGTCATCCCTGGGCTAACCCACTCCAAAAGCGGATTATCCAAGCACGGCTTACATTCATTCATCCACCAGTTAGTAACGTGTACCTACTGTGAACCAGGCCCTGTTCTTGGCACTGGGGCTACAGGAGAAAACATAACAGAGGGAGCCTGCATCCTCATGGAGCTTACATTCTCTCAAGGGAAGGAAGAAATGTGGGGTTTGTGTTCTTTTTGGGACTGGGTTATTCATATACATTCAGCTCAACAACTTTCAAGATGTCTCTTCAGTGCCTGGCACTGTGCTGGGCCCCAGAGACTCAAAGATTAATCAGCCCCTGGTCTTGAGAGGGAGCTGGGTGCAAAGAGCTATTAATAATGTAACATGACACTCAGCATCCCAGGCTTGGAGTAAAATCCAGTAGGCCCCCGGAAGTGGGGGGGGGAGGGAGTGATTCCTTCTGCTTCACAGAAGAGGTGATTTGTAACTTGGGAGAAGGGTAGGCAAAGCATTGGTGTTTGGCCCGGGTGATGGGGGGGCGGTGTGTGGGAGGAAAGGGAGAAGGCATTCCAGGTGGAGGTGACAGCGATGCAGCCTGTTCAGAGAAAGGCCAGAGCCTGGGGTACCTAAAGCTTACCAGCAGAGCACCAGATGCGGCACAAAAGAGAGGCTGGGCTCTGGTCCCGAAGGGCCCCAAATGCCATTCTAAAACCTCAGGGTTTTGCCCCCGCAGGGAGCCATGGGCAGTGGCGGGGGCAGGGGGGGGCGGGGGGGGGGCGGGGAGGGAGGACGGATGGGGAGGTTAAGCAGACACTGGACGAGTATGTGTTCTAGAGAGAATGCAGTTGGTCAGCACCTAGGCCAGGGCCTGGCTTACAGTAGGCACTCAATGAATACTCAGCAATCTGGAAGCTGCTGCAGGAGTGGGGGATGAAGGCTGGAACCCGGGCACCGAAGATTCAGAGATGGAGCAAGGCCCAGGTTGGGAGTTCTTAGGGCTTGGGCCCTGTCCCAGCCCTCTGCTGTTCAATTCAGTGCACATTCATCGAGCTCCCACTGTGTGCCAGGTGCTGGGATCCGTACAAGGACAAACAGACAGCTCCCGCGGACGTTAACTGAGCAATCCTAAGCATGGGAGGAGGCAGAGGGGGAAGGTTGGGGGGTTCCTCAGGGTAGGTTGGAGGGTGACCCTGTACCCCCTCCTCTGGCACCTGTCAGTACTTCCAGGGGCGGCTGGCAGGGGCCAACAACACCGCTGGGACCCTGGGCACCAACCACACAGGCCCTGCAGACACTTTCAACTTCAACAACTGGGTGACGCTGCTGTCCCAGCTGCCCCTGCTGCTCTTCACGCTCCTCAACTCCTTCCTGTACCAGTGGTGAGAGACCTTGCCCCTCGGGCTCCCCACCCTCTGTGGCCCCTCCCCCGCCCAGCTAAGGAAGCTCCATCTGGGCCCAGGTCAGAACTCCCATCCTTCCTCCACTCCCCCTGCATGTCCCCTCCAGGTCCCTCTGTCCAGCCCTGGCCTCAATCTCTTGCCCACCTCCCCCTGCCTGGCCTGGGCCCAGCTGATGTCCACTCTGCCCCTCCTTGTGAGCAGCATCCCTGAGACGGTGCGGATTCTGGGCAGCCTGCTGGCCATCCTGCTGCTTTTTGCCCTGACGGCAGTGTTGGTCAAGGTGGACATGAGCCCTGGGCCCTTCTTCTCCATCACCATGGCCTCTGTCTGGTTCATCAACTGTGAGCACCGCTGCCCCTCCCCACCTCCCCACCTCCCCACCCAGTCCACCCAGGGCTTTAGCCCAGCTCTTCTTTGTAAGTGAAAAGGGCCCCACATATCCAAGAAGGGAGGACAGCAGCCCTCCTATCCCTGATGAGAAACCAAGGCCCAGAGGGGAAGAAGAAACCACTTGTCCCAAACCCACAGTGACCTAAGATGAGGCCTCCTGGCCCCAGGCGCCTCAGACCTATGGCTACACCTGAGCAGAGGAAAGAATGGGGGCTGATACACCAGAGGGCCCAGAGTCTCACGCCTGCCCAACTTAGTCCAGAGTCTGCCAACACCTCCTCCGAGAAGCGTCCAAGGCCTGTCTAGTTGAGCGGCGGCCCCCACTCCTATCCCTCCACAGCCTTCTGTGCAGTTCTGCAGGGCAGCCTCTTCGGGCAGCTGGGCACCATGCCTTCCACCTACAGCACCCTCTTCCTCAGCGGCCAGGGCCTGGCTGGGATCTTCGCTGCTCTTGCCATGCTCATGGCCATGGCCAGTGAGTGGAACCGGGTGGCTGGAGGGCAGGGGTGGCCTCTGGGATTCTGGGAGCAGAGACAGTGTGCTAGGAGTGAGATGCCTTCGGTTCTGGTAAAGATGGAGGCGATGGGAAGCTGGGGGTTGGGTTTGGGGACAGGGAGTAGGGTTCTTGGGCTCTACAGTGAGAGAAGGACCAGGTAAGGAATGGGTTACCGTAGGGCCAGGGCCAGGATTCCTGAGGCTGATAGGGGTTTATGGCAGCAACCTGGGTTTGAGGGAAGGGGGGGGACAAGTTTGCGATTCAGATAAACTGGGTCCAAATCCTAGTTCCACTGCTCCCCAGCCAGGGACATTGGACAGGGCACTTCACCTGTGTCAGTTTTCCCATTCTTACAGCTCTGTCCCAGCTCTGTCCCCAGATTGTAAGGTGTATGCAGTAATAATGAGCACGTAACAGGTGCTCAACAAAAATGACAAGTAGGGAGGAGTGACAGAAGCAAAGGGCGGGGCTGGGCTAGGCCCTGCACAGGTTCCTGAGTTTGTCAGTGAGCGGAGGCCTGGAGGTGAATCTGAGAAGTGCATGATGGGAAGTGGGACAGGAGGCTTCAGCCGCCGTGGGAGCCAGTGGGACCAGCCCCCTCCAGTCTGCAGCTGAGGTTTCTGCACAGGTGGCGTGGATGCCCAGACCTCCGCCCTGGGGTACTTCGTCACGCCCTGCGTGGGCATCTTCACGTCTATTGTGTGTTACCTGAGCCTGCCCCACCTGGTGAGCCTGGTATTGGGCTCAAGGCCCCACTTCAGAGCATCTCAGATACAGCTCTGAGTCTGAGGCCCTGAGAGGGGCCAGGGGAGGAGGAGGGGACCTGATCCCCAAAGGAGTCAGCCCCTGGGGGACTCCAGCCTCTGAGTCGACAGGGTGGAGAGGGATCCGGACACCTCAGCCAAGCCAGGCAGGGCCAACGCTTTCCTTCTGCAGGAGTTCGCACGCTACTACCTAGCCAAGAAACCATTGCAGGCGCAAGGTCAGGAGCTGGAGACCAAAGCTGAGCTCCTCCAGTCTGGTGAGCTGGGGCCCCTGCTGGGGAAGTGGAAGACCCAGGGGAGGCTGAAGCTACCTCCACAGGGAAGGGTCTTTCCTCCGTCCCCATCTAGAGTCCTCCCCCTGGTAGCCTTGCGTGAGCAGACACAGAAGATCATGAAGGGAACTCAGTGGGAGTCAAGTCATCCCTGCTGCCTTTTGGGCATCGGTTTTCTCCTCTATAAAATGGGGGGACAGTAGAGCTCCAACATGCTCGTTCTGGCTCGAAATGCATTTGTTTGAACCCTGGTCTCACAACATCTAAGCCGTGTGACCTTAGGCCAGTCACTTAACCCCTCTGAGCCTCAGTCTCTTTATTTGCAAAGGAGTAGCAGTGAGATAATCCATCTAAGGTGCTGAACTCTGCCTGGCACATGCGTGTGCTTAATAATAGTAGCTTAGCATCTTTCCATAGTTAATTCTCCTTGCCTACATCCTGAGCTGGAGGAGGGTCACTTGTTTTGACTGCTGGGAATTGCCCTCCATCGAGCCTGGCTGTCACCGGCATGACCCTGCCCTCCCCTCTTGCCCCAGATGAGAAGAACAGTATTCCCAACAGCCCCCAGAAGGTAGCCCTGACTCTGGACCTTGACGCTGAGAAGGAGCCAGAGCTGGAGCCAGAGGAGATCCAGAAGCCAGGAAAACCTTCAGTTTTCATTGTCTTCCAAAAGGTTCGGCTTGGCCATGGCCCCCAACCACCATCCCTGGGGAAGAGAGAGCTGCTCTCTCCAGCCCTCTTTAAAGACCCTTAGAATGGAATGGGGCCTTAAGACTTGCGTCCACTTCAACGTATCAGGGTCATAGTGGGCCAGGAACACAGTTAGGCCAGGCCCCAGGTGTCCTGTGCCCTGACCGGCGCTTGGCGCTTGGGGGTTGGGGCTGCACGTTGGGCTCTAATCTGCCCCGCTGCTTACACCCCTGCCTCTGGCTCCCAGATCTGGCTGACGGCGCTGTGCCTTGTGTTGGTCTTCGCAGTCACCCTGTCTGTCTTCCCCGCTATCACAGCCATGGTGACCAGCTCCACCAGTCCTGGGAAGTGGAGTGAGTGTTGGGAAGCAGAACAGGGCAGGGCAGGGGAGAGGGAGGGAGGAGGAATGAAAGGGAGGAGGAGGGAAGAGGAAGGAGGGACCAGGATGAGCCCTCTTTCTCTCCCAGGTCAGTTCTTCAACCCTATCTGCTGCTTCCTGCTCTTTAACATCATGGACTGGGTGGGGCGGAGTCTGACCTCTTACTTCCTATGGGTGAGCATACCTGGGCTGGGGGGGCCCGATGGTTTCAGGAAGCAGTTGGAGATCAGAGGGTGTGAAAGAGCACAGAGAGGTGGTTTCCTAAAAGTCTGACCACTCTAGGTCTGGCAACAGAACAGCTGGCCCCAAGAGGTAGTGAGCACCTGGCCCCTGGAGGTATGCAAGCCAGGGCTTGGACTGTGAGCTCCTTGAAAACAGAAGCCACGTCCAAATGGCCTATGTTCCCCAGCATCCAGCCCAGAACCCAGCCCTCGGTCCTCAGGGAATGTTACTCGGAGGTTCCCGTACCAAATGAGACGCTGGACAAGATTCTAGTGTTTGGACTGCTTTTAGCCAAGGTGCTCTTTCTTTAAATGAAATCTTCCAAGGAGATACAATAAATAAAGGACATTGAAGAGGAGTTTCTCTGATCCAAGCTAGGATGGGGCCTGGATCCCCGGCTTCCAATCCCATTCAGCAACCCCATGTGCCCCGAAGGGGTCTGCGGAACCCCCAAGGGTACTTGGAGGAACCCGGCTCGAAAACCAAAGATGGTGTCTAAGGTCTCTTTCAGTTCTGCCACGGAGAGAGCCCAAGCTGGAGCTCGGAGGGGCAGAGGCGAGCCCCAGGCCAGTCCCTGATGGCTGGGTGGCCTTGGCCCAGCCCCTCACTCTCCGGAGGCCTGAGGGCCGGGTCCTCACCGGCTCACGTAGAGTCACAGGTCAGGGGAAGTGACAGTCTGTCCGGGGTGGGCTCCGGGCACCTCCCTCACCCCGGCTTCTGCCACAGCCGGATGAGGACAGCCGGCTGCTGCCCCTGCTCGTCTGCCTGCGTGTCCTATTCGTGCCTCTCTTCATGCTGTGCCACGTGCCCGAGAGGTCCCGGCTGCCCGTCCTCTTCCCGCAGGATGCCTACTTCATCACTTTCATGCTGCTCTTCGCGGTGTCCAACGGTTACCTGATGTCCCTTACCATGTGCCTGGCGCCCAGGTCTGGGGGTCGGGAGGGCGGGCCTGGGCGTGGGGAGGTGGCCTAGCTCTTCTTGAGGGGGACGGCCTGCAGGAGAGGGTCCGCTCTGCTTCCCGCCAGCCCAGCCCTGGCTGTCTCTAGGTGCCAGCCACCCTGTCAGGTCAGGCCTTCCCTGCCGAGCCGGCCCCGGGGCAGGAAGGGAGAGGAAGCCCCAGGCCGGGAGGTTCCTGCCAATAAAGTAGCCCAGGCACTGGTTCTAGGACCTCCTCTCTGGGCCTGTTTCCTCACTTGTGAAACAAATGGGTTGAACTATCATTCCTTAGGGCCCAGCTACGCCCCCCAGATTCTCAGCTGAAGGGGAGCGGAGGTGTTGATCAAAAGTGGAGGGTTCACGGACTATTTACGCTAGGGACAACGGAGCTGAGAATCCAGAGAGAGGAAAGGTGACGGGGACAACCAGGCTGGGGACGTTTTGTCAGGAGGGAAGGCAGTGGAGTCTAGAGTCCTGTAATATTGGACTTGCAGGGCATGAGAGATGTCCCCGTCAGTGGTCTTGTTTTCCAGATCGGGAAACTGAAGTGAGGTGTCCTGTCGTAAGGGGGGCACAGGGCACTGGGGCTGGGTCCAGGATTGGCCCGATGTTTTCTAAGAGCCTACTCCCGTGTGTTCTAGGCAGGTGCTGCCACATGAGAGGGAGGTGGCCGGCACCCTGATGACCTTCTTCCTGGCCCTGGGGCTCTCCTGTGGAGCCGCCCTCTCCTTCCTCTTCAAGGCGTTGCTCTGAATGCTCCGTTCCGGGCTCACCCACGGCTCTCTCTTCGCTGCCCCTTCGGAGCTGAGACCCCCGTGCAGGGGGAATGGCGAGCCGGGCCCAAGCCTCTGCTGGGCTGGGGCCCCTCGGTCTGGAAGTGCCACTTGGAAGTGGGTGCTGCTCTCCTTCCCGGGCTGGTGTCCATTTGGGGGCTGCGAGGAAGAATTCACCAGCGGTCATTCTAACCCCCCGCCCCCAGCAGTGGAGCTGAATCACAGAGACAGGCTATTCAGAGGCACACAAGACCTCTCTGCACAGGTGCCGATCAGGGAAAGAGGGCCAAGGACCATGGCCCTTCCTCACCATCAAGAGTACATTTGTTAATCTCAAGACACGCACTTGCTGATCTGTGGCAACTGGAGGCCACCAGGGGGGTCTTGCCACAGGCGTGGCTGCTGGGGCCCAGCCCGGGGTGCAGAGTGGGAGTGGGGGCCAGCGCAGGGCAGGCCCGCCCCTCCCCAGGCGTCAGCAACTCCACGATCGGATGTCTCAGACCCCAGGGCAGAGGATGCCTGGGAGGCCGAGGGCAGCAGGGAGAAGGAACGGGCATTAGGGATCTGAAGGTACTCAAAGGACCATCTGGGCCTCACACAGTGTTTGCGTAGCCAACACTTACTGTCCCCGCTCCCCAGAGCCCGGCTGGGCCTGGGTCCCGGAGCCGCGGGCGGCTTACATGTGTGCACCCCACTTTACAATTTGCAAAGATCTCCCACACCCATTCTCTTACGGAAGCCACACTGAGACACTTGGGGGAGCCAGACAGGGACGGTGCTGTCCCTCTGTACAGGTGAGGAAACCGGATCTCGGGGGGAAATGACCTGGTCCGTGGCCGAGCCGGGACCCAGCCCCCACCTCTCTCCTCCCTATAGGTGCTGTTCTTCCTGCCCACCACTTGCTTCTCCTTCCCTCACGAGGCTCGAGGCAGGAGTCCTAAGCACTTGCTCCCCACTTTTTGCTGTTTTCCTTCCAAACCCACTCCTGGGTCTAATAACAACCTTCTTCATTTGTATCATCAATTCACGGAGTCTTTATTTCCAAAGCGCTTTGATAAGCTGGGTAGGGTAGGGCTAATTGTACCCATTTGACAGATGGGATGACTGAGGCCCCGAGAGGGGCAGGGATTGATGGGCATCCCTCTGCTGGGCCCTCTTGACCACATGATGTCCTGTGCTCCTGGGCAAAGCACCTGGCTGCACGGACAACTATTGCTTTCCCCCTCCACTGGTGTCCCCTGCCTCCCCAGGCCCTCCTTCTCAAAAATGGAGCCTCAGAGAGGCAGTCAGCCAATTTTCTAGAGGGACGGAAGAAAGGCTTGTTCCACCACACATCCGTACTACCTTGCCCAGCCCAGAGAAGAGCACGGGTTTTTGCTTTTAGAGCAAAAACCTTTCTGCCCACTTGCCCTCCTGCCTTCCATGAACATTCCCTGAAGCAGCTATTATATACCAGGCGCTGAGCCAGCACAGGGCCCCTGCTCAGAGGTGAGATGACCGATATGACCTTGGCAGCTGAAATAAAGCCACAGGGGAGACCCCAAATGACCACTATTCACTGTGCCAGGCCCTGGCTGGTCTGGTGACCCTGAAACAAAGGAGACACGGTCCCTGCTCCCAAGGCCAAGGAAGCAGAATGTAGCAGGTGATGGGGTCTGTGAGGGCCCTGCAAATGCGTGTAGTGTAAGAGTCCAAAAAAGGATGCCTGCATTCCTCTTGGAAGTCAGGGTGGCAGCCCTGAGGCCTCAAGAGAAGAAAAATGAGTTTCCTGGGCTGAGGTGGGGGAGGGGCATCCCAGGCAGAGGTACCAGGGAGGGTGGAAGGCAGACACTGAACATTCAGGGGGCAGTGGGGACTTCTGGGGGGGGGGGGGTGGCACCTAGGATGTGAGAGAGGGCGAGGGGGGAGAGGGTAAGGATGAAGCAGTGGGTTGGGAACAAATGGTGAAAGGCCTTAGTGACGAGACCCGAATAGGGGGTTAGACAGAGGAGGAGAGATCCAGGGGAGAAGAGGGTGGTGGCCTCTTCAGAGGCCATTTAACTCAGCGGCTAAATGCACGTAAGCTGATCTAGCATTCTGGGGTCAAAGCCTGGCCCTTTCATGTGTAAGCAGTGAGCATCGGGACTTTCAGAAAGTCCTAGGGAGAGGCTGGGGCTGGAGTACAGACTGGATCCACCAGACGGTGGTTGTGGTCCTGGAGGTACCAGCACGGACCACCAGGTCTAGCCGTACCCTTGGACTGGGAAATGTCAGGACAGGACCACACACTTCCTGACCCCCTTCTCCTTCGCCACCTTCACAGACCGTTGTCTGTTGAACCCAACACCCAGAAAGAGGCCCAGAAAGAGGGCACTGAAAGAGGACACTCACCCCTCAGAGGTCCTTATGATGTCACAACCTTCCCATCCTCCTTCCCGGCAGACCCGGCCCAACTTGCCCATTAGATCAGTATGTAGCTGGCTTCCGATGCTGGAAACAAATACTGGGACTGATGGGCTGCACCTGCTCCTTCCTCTCCTGATTCCAGTCCTCCGGGCACTGCCACCTCCCCAGCCGGACACGGCTCTGCCAGCAGGCCCAGATTCCCTCAGAAGCAGCCAGCTGCCATCAGCAAACGCTTGGAGGGAGCTCTATGTGGCAAGTACTGAGATAGGCCTGGTGGAGAGACACAAACATTTGAGAAACCGGTCCTTACTAGTTTCTTACCCTTTTATGCGCAAGAGGCCTCCTGGTTTGTGAATTGATTCCACTTTCCAATTAAAAGGCAGAGGCTGTTCGATGGACTAAAAATGATTTAACCAGGGGCGCCTGGGTAGCTCAGTCAGCTAAGCGTCCGACTTCAGCTCAGGTCATGATCTTGTGGTTCATGAGTTCAAGCCCCGCATCAGGCTCTGTGCTGACAGCTCAGGGCCTGGAGCCTGATTCGGATTCTGTGTCTCTCTCTCTCAGCCCCTCCCCACTCCCCCCGCCCCCGGCTCTCAAAAATAAACATTAAAAAATGATTTAACCATATGCTGTCTATGCTGTCTACCAGAAACTCACTTTAGAGCAAAAAATACAAATAGGCTGAAAATGAAAGAATGGGGAAAGTTATTCCATGCAAATAGTAATCAAAAGGCAGCAAGGGTGAATATACTAATATCAGACAAAGTAGGCTTTACATCAAGAATTATTTAAGACACAAAGGAAGATGTCACATATTCATAAAAGGGTAAATCCATCAAGAAGGTATAATAATTATAAACATACACACCTAACAACAAAATCCTAAAGGAATATGGACAAATTTGAAGGAGAAATACGCACTTGTACGAGAATAGTTGGAGATGTCAGTGCCCCACTTTCAATGAAGCACAGAACAACCAGACAGAAGATCGACACAGGACCTGAGCACACCGTAAACTAGGGAGGCCAAACCGACACACACAGAACACTCACCTACAAACACCAGAATGGACCTCCTTCTCCCAGGATAGATCATAAATTAGGTCACCAAACAAAACTGCAATAAATTTTAAAAGATGGAAATCCTGCAAAGTATCATTTCCAATCACAATGGAATGAAACTAGAAATCAATAAACAAAAAGTAGACACTTCACAAATGTGTGCAAATTACACAACAGACTCTGAACTACTGGGTTAAAAAAGAAGTCAAAAGATATGGAGGCAGCCCAAGTATCCATTGATGGATGAATGGATAAAACAGATGTGAGGGGCGCCTGGGTGGCTCAGTCGGTTAAGCGTCCGACTTCGGCTCAGGTCGTGATCTCATGGCTCATGAGTTCGATCCCTGAGTCGGGCTCTGTGCTGACAGCTTGGAGCCTGGAGCCTGCTTCCGATTCTGTGTCTCCCTCTCTCTCTGCCCCTCCCCCCACTTGTGCTCTGTCTCTCTCAAAAATAAACATTTTTAAAAATGAAAAAAAAAAAGATGTGAGACACATACACACACAGTGGAATATTACTCAGCCATAAAAAAGAATAAGATCTTGCCATTTACAATTGAAGGCATTATACTAAGTGAAGTAAGTCTGACAGAGAAAAACAAATACCATATGATTTCACCCACTCATGTGGAATCTGAAAAACAAAACAAACAAAAAGCAGAAACAGACCCATAAATACAGAAAACAAACTGTTGGGGTGCCAGAGAAGGGGCTGGGAGGACGGGTGGAACAGGCAAAGGGTATGAACAGGTACAAACTTCCAGTTATAAAACAAAGAAGTCACAGAGATGAAAAGTAGCACACAGGGAATACAGTCAGTAATGTTGTTATAACGTTGTGTGGTGACAGGTGGGATGTGGTGAGCACTGAGGAGGATGTGGAACTGTAGAATCACTAGGTTGTATGCCTGGAACTAACATCACATTGTATGTCAACTATACTGCAATACTTTGGAAAAAAAAAAAAGAATCTATACCATGTATACTATGTTCTACGATTAGCTTGCAATTGCTTTGCTGTAAAAAATAAAAGAACTGCCTTGAAAATCCCCCATCAAAGGAAAGGAAAGGAAAGGAAAGGAAAGGAAAGGAAAGGAAAGGAAAGGAAAGGAAAGAAGAAGGGAGAAATCAAAAGACCAACTAGAAAATGCTTCGAGAGAAAAGAAAATGAAAACACAACACACTGGGGGCGCCTGGGTGGCGCAGTCGGTTAAGCGTCCGACTTCAGCCAGGTCATGATCTCGCGGTCCGTGAGTTCGAGCCCCGCGTCAGGCTCTGGGCTGATGGCTCAGAGCCTGGAGCCTGTTTCCGATTCTGTGTCTCCCTCTCTCTGCCCCTCCCCTGTTCATGCTCTGTCTCTCTCTGTCCCAAAAATAAATAAACGTTAAAAAAAAAAAAAAAGAAAAAGAAAACACAACACACTGAAATTTATGGGATGCGGCCGGAGCAATGCTGAGAGGAAATCTATACCTGTAAATGCCTACATTAAAATGGAAGAAGGGGGTGTCTGACCAGCTCAGTGGGTGGAGTGTGAGGTTCTTGATATCCGGGTCCTGAAAAAAAGAGAAAGGTCTCAAATCACTGACCTAACTTTACACCTCAATGAACTAGAAAAAGAAGAGCAGGGGCGCCTGGGTGGCGCAGTCGGTTAGGCGTCCGACTTCAGCCAGGTCACGATCTCGCGGTCTGTGAGTTCGAGCCCCGCGTCGGGCTCTGGGCTGACGGCTCGGAGCCTGGAGCCTGTTTCCGATTCTGTGTCTCCCTCTCTCTCTGCCCCTCCCCCGTTCATGCTCTGTCTCTCTCTGTCCCAAAAATAAATAAATGTTGGGAAAAAAAAAAATTAAAAAAAAAAAAAAAAAAAAAAAAAAAAGCAAATTAAGCCCAGAGTTAACAGAAAGAAAGAGATGATAAATAATCAGGGTGGAGGGTAGAAAAACAACAGAGGAAATCAATGAAACAAAGTTGGTTCTTTGCAACAATCAACAAAATTGACAAAGTTTTGACTAGACTACCAAGAAAAAGAGAAAGTGGACCTTCAAACTGTTGAAATCAGAAAGGAAAGTGGGTCCATTACTATTGATCATCCAGAAATAAAAAGGATTTTAAGAGAATACTGTGTTGTACACCAACAAACAAGAAACCTAGATGAAATTAACGAATTCTAGAAACACACAAATTACCAAAACCGATTAAAGAAGAAATAGCAAGTCTGAATATACTTATAACAAGTAACAAGATTGAATCAGTAATCAGAAATGTACCAACAAAGAAAATTCCAGGACCGGATGACTTCACAGGCTAACTCTACCAGTCATTTAAAGAATGAACAAACACCAATCCTCTCAAACCCTTCCAAAAAATACAAGAGCGGAGAAACACTTCTTAACTCATTCATTCTATGAGACCAGTACCACCCTGATGCCAAAGCCAGATAAAGACATCATAAGAAAACTTAATAACCAATATCCCTTATGAATATAGATGTAAAAATCTCAACAAAATGCTAGCAAACAGCACCCGTAGCTCATGAACGGGATTATATACCATGACCCAGCATGATCCCCTCCAGAATGCAAGGTGGTTCGACATAAAAAGACCACTTAACGTAATACACCACGTTAATAGAGGGAAGGGGGAAAAACACAAGATCATCTCAACTGATACAGAAAAAAACAT
The DNA here is from genome assembly GCF_022837055.1 of Prionailurus viverrinus. Taxonomy (NCBI): domain Eukaryota; kingdom Metazoa; phylum Chordata; class Mammalia; order Carnivora; family Felidae; genus Prionailurus; species Prionailurus viverrinus. Next base: position 107,025,313 of record NC_062570.1, read on the forward strand.
GTGACAAAACCCCACACCCTTTCAAGATAAAAGCACTCAACAAACAAGGAATAGATGGGAACTTCCTAAACCTGATGAAGAAAATTTATGAAAAATCCACACCTCATGTCATATTCAATGTTTAAAGACTGAAAGCCTCTCCCGAAGATCAGGGAAAAGCCCGCTTTTATCATTTCATCTTTTCGATGTTGCATTGGAAGCTCTAACTCCGGCAATTTGGCAAGAAAGAGAAATAAAAGGCATCCAAATTAGAAAGGAAGAAGCAAAACTATCCATATTCACAGATGATATAATACACACATATACAGAAAACAAAATTCTGAAAAATATACACGCAACACACACACACACACACACACACACCAACACACACACACACTTAGAGCTAATGAATAAATTGAGGGGCGTCTGGGTGGCTCAGCCGTGCTGACAGCTCAGAGCCTGGAGTCTGCTTCAGATTCTGTGTCTCCCTCTCTCTCTGCCCCTCCCCTGCTTGTGCTCTCCCTCTCTCCCTCTTTCAAAAATCAACATTAAAAAAATAATTCAGCAAAATTAGAAGATTCAAGAGGAACACACAAAATTCAGTTGTATTTCTATACATACGATTCTGACACCAATTCTGACGTGTGGGTTTCCCCCCCCCCACCAAGCAATTCTCTGACACCAGCTGAGTGTCCTACAATGCAACTCAATTCTGACACCATCTACCTGGAAACAGCATCAGATCCCACAGCCGACTGGCTCAGCCCCACCAGACCGCCCGCCCTTCAGATGCCAGTTGGAAGTCCGGGTTGTCACCTGTGCTTCTGACCAACTGGCTGTCAATCAGAGGTTCCAGCAGCCCCTCCAGTGGATCTGATTAATTTGCTAGAGCAAATCACAGCCGTCAGAGAAATAGATCACTCGCTGGTTTACAGGTTTATTACAAAGGGATATATAAATCAGGAATGGCCAGAGGGAAGAGACGCAGAGAGTAAGGTACGTGGAAAGCAGACCCCTTATTAATGGTTTTCAACTCTGGTCTTTGACTCTCTCATGCTCTGCTCCATCACAGACAGCGTGTCTCCCCAGCCAGGCCTTTCCGCCCACAATAGCAGTCTGTAGGCCTTCCTCTGGATTTTCTATGTGGTTTTCCTTGATCTTGACGCCTCAGTGAGGCCCAGTCGCTACTTTTCGGTCTCCCCTTATGCCAAGGCCACTGGGGACACTTCAGAAGCTTCCTATTCACTCATTCAACAAACACAGATTGCTGCCTGCTACGTGGCTAGCATTGTAGCGCGGGGGGGGGGGGGGGGGGGCGGGGGGTGGTGGTGGAAGCTACTGGGAGCAGATGCCCGGGCAGATCTTCAGTGGAGGTGGTATTATGTGAGCGCTGCAGGTGAAAGTCAAATGCTCAAAGGGCCAGGGTGAGTAGTGAAGGGGCAGGGTTGAGCCTCTAGCAAAGAGAAAACTATTTGCAAAAGGTGAGCTACTCTTACCTTCTGGTTGATTGTCACCCTGTGGAAATGCAGGCCTGGCCTGGAATTGCCAGATCTTTTGGAATTTAAAACAGAAGTTGGCAGTGGGGATTTTCCGTGAAATCTTCTGATTCACCAAGGTTAACAACTAATGTGATTCAAATGGTTGTTTTCAACACCGAGCAGGTCAAAAAAGACCCTAACAGCACCAAATCTGACGTCTGAGCCTTCGGTTTGCAAGGCTTGTGCTAAAGGGATCTGCACATTCATTTCTCCTCTCTCCCAGTACAGGTCACCGGTGAAAACCTTCAAAGATAGTACCTGTCGAGCGTCCTGCAAGGCCCTATCAGGGGTACCTAACACAGCCCCTGGTGTGGAGCAGGTGCTCAGTAGGTGTTACTGCTGGGGTTGCAGAATATAGGTCCCCTGGTCCTCTTCAATTCAACAGCCTTGGCTTCCTACTGCCTGTAGAGAGGAGGGCAAACCTTGTCCTGGCAACTGGAGGCCCTCCCTAGTCTGCCCCAAAGCTGCTTCCCCAAGATTCACAAAGCACGAATAGTTATTACATATCATGGATGTAGCAGTCGAAGTACCTGCCCTTCCCCTCAGCCTTTCCTCTTCTGAACAGTCCATGGATCAATTATTTCACAAACACGTATTAAGCGCCTTCTGTATACGTTAGCTACGGTTAGAATATTGTAGGTCTCCTGCTTAAACTGTGTTGGGGAGGAGGGGAGAGGTGTGTGGACACATGGTGTCCGCTCCGGGAGAATTGCTAGCGGGAGGGGAATCAGTGGGCTGAAAAGAGTAATAATTTAAGTGATCAAACTCACCACTTCCAAATGCCACTACTTTGGACACTACGGTGGCACCTCCCGAGGGGCCTAATTACTGCAGATGACATAGTGGTCACAAGTCTGGCATCAGCCAGAATTCCAATTCGGGTCTTCTGGGTGCCTCTGAACCTCTGGCCCCTTTCCTATAGGAAAGCAGAAAAGTACACCCCTCACGCCGTGTAAAACGCGACCGACGAGGATGGGATTCGAACCCACGCGTGCAAAGCACAATGGATTAGCAGTCCATCGCCTTAACCACTCGGCCACCTCGTCCCACGTAGGGTGCCTTGTTCCACACATCCTTATCTCCCATCTCTTCCGCACCTTCCGAGCCCCCAGCATCCATTCTTCAGTGTGGATCTCGCAGGAGCTGGCGGAGGGAGAGAAGGCGGAAAGAAAGGGGCTTTTTGTGTTCCTTCCCGCCCGCCGCAGCCGCGAACCCGCGCCATCCTTCACCAAGCTGCAACCGAGCTCTGCCACGGTTTCCCTCCCTAAGGCGGGGGCGAGCGCGCCGGGGTTTCAGGACGCGCCTGGTCCAGGGGGTCGCGCACTGACCCGGAGGGAGGGGTGCATACCCCTGGGAACCCGGCAGGCGCGGCCGCGGGCACTTTCAGGGTTTGCAGAGCGCCGCGCGGCGGCGGATGCAGTAGCTCCTCCTCGCGCGCAGGGGGCGAGCTGGCGCACCCCGAGCCCCTCTCGGGAGGGGATGCTACGCCGGGCTCGGCTCGCCTCGGCTCGCTTCGGCTGCGCTCGGCAGGCTGCGGTAAATCCGGGCTTGCGGCGGCTGGCAAAGGCTGCGGCCCGGTGGTCCCTGCTGCGCGCTCGGAGCCCCGAGAGCCATGCAGATGTCCTACGCCATCCGGTGCGCCTTCTACCAGCTGCTTCTGGCCGCGCTAATGCTGGTGGCGATGCTGCAGCTGCTCTACCTGTCGCTGCTGTCCGGGCTGCACGGGCAGGAGGAGCAAGACCAGTATTTCGAGTTCTTTCCCCCGTCCCCGCGGTCCGTGGACCAGGTCAAGGCGCAGCTCCGTACCGCTCTGGCCTCTGGAGGCGTCCTGGACGCCAGTGGCGACTACCGAGTCTACAGGGGCCTCCTGAAGACCACCATGGACCCCAATGATGTGATCCTGGCCACGCATGCCAGCGTAGACAACCTGCTGCACCTGTCGGGCCTGTTGGAGCGCTGGGAGGGCCCGCTCTCCGTGTCGGTGTTCGCGGCCACCAAGGAGGAGGCGCAGCTAGCCACGGTGCTGACCTACGCGCTGAGCAGCCACTGCCCTGATATGCGCGCCAGGGTGGCCATGCACCTTGTGTGCCCCTCGCGCTATGAGGCCGCTGTGCCCGATCCCCGGGAACCGGGGGAGTTTGCCCTGCTGCGGTCCTGCCAGGAGGTCTTTGACAAGCTAGCCAGGGTGGCCCAGCCCGGGATCAATTATGCGCTGGGCACCAACGTCTCCTACCCCAATAATCTGCTGAGGAATCTGGCCCGTGAGGGGGCCAACTATGCCCTGGTAATCGACGTGGACATGGTGCCCAGCGAGGGGCTATGGAGAGGCCTGAGGGAAATGTTGGACCAGAGCAAGCAGTGGGCGGGCACAGCGCTGGTGGTGCCCGCCTTTGAGATCCGCCGAGCACGCCGCATGCCCACGAACAAGAACGAGCTGTTGCAGCTCTATCAAGTAGGCGAGGTGCGGCCCTTCTATTATGGGCTGTGCACGCCCTGCCAGGCGCCCACCAACTACTCCCGCTGGGTCAACCTGCCGGAAGAGACCTTGCTGAGGCCTGCCTATGTGGTTCCCTGGCAGGACCCCTGGGAACCATTCTACGTGGCCGGAGGCAAGGTGCCCACTTTCGACGAGCGCTTTCGGCAGTACGGCTTCAATCGCATCAGCCAGGTGCCCAAAAGGGAGAGTGCAGGGGACAGGGGGTAGGAGGAATGGCGGGCTCTGGGAGCTGTGAGTAGTCCTGGATGGAAAAGAGCCAATGAGGAAGGACAGCCATAGTTCAGGAGGTGGCTGGATGGTGTGGAAGATCCAGGATGCCTCCAGAGGAGTGGGGATGCTGGAGAGAGGCTTTAGGGATGTCAGTCTTGGCCCTAGAAATGTCATCCAACTTCGCTGACCTGTCTCTCCCCCAACAGGCCTGTGAGCTGCACGTGGCAGGATTTGATTTCGAGGTGCTGAACGAAGGTTTCCTGGTTCATAAGGGCTTCAAGGAAGCTTTGAAGTTCCATCCCCAAAAGGAGGCCGAAAATCAGCACAATAAGATCCTTTACCGCCAGTTCAAACAGGAGTTGAAGGCCAAGTACCCCGACTCCCCTCGTCACTGCTGAGCCCTTCCCTCCCCTAGTCCGAGAAGTCTCAGCCTCTTCCCTCCTTAGGCCGTCCCTCAGGCCTGACAGGGGTAAGAAATGTCACTCCACTTTACGGTGGTAGCTGTGGTGTTGGAACACTGGACTTGAATATGGGGTGCTGGGATCAAGTCCTAGCTTTACCACTAACTAGCTGTGTGGCCTTGAGCAAATCCCATTTCCTCTCTGAGCCTCAGTTATCCCATCTGTAGAAAGGGAGGTGAAAAATACCTACCTCACAGAACTGTTGGGAGGCTCAGATGAGACGCTACATGTGAAAACATTCTGTAAGCTTCGTACAAATGTGAAGTATTATTAATATTATTACAGTATTATTGTTGTTATTATTATTAACAATCTTGGGTGGGTGGGCAGTAGGAGAGCAAAGAGTATGAACAGGGCAGAACTGGGAAGTCGGAGGACTTAACAAAATGAACTTTTTGGAAAGAAATCAGATGGAGGCGTTGGATTTACTTCTTAGCTTTCGGGCAGAAGCCTACACCTCCTGGTTCTTCCAGGCCTCCGCCTTCAGGAGCTCTGGAGAAAGGAAGAGTCTGCAGGTTCCGTGCCAGATCTGTACCCTCGAACAGGCTGGGCTGGGCTATTTGCCTACCGATGACCATATGTAAATTAAATGAGTGTTCACACCTACAGCTGGCTCCGTTACTCTCCCGAACCTGGCGTGCAGGGGGTGGGGTCGCCGGTGCTTCCCTTTCACGCGAGGGGCGGGGGGACCGGGGAAGGAGGTCGCTGCGGACCGAGGGGCGCGGACAGCGGGGCAAGAAAACCACGAGGGCCTTCTCCACCAGCCGTAGGCCTGCGCGAATTTCGGCCGGTTGCTATGGAGACCGGCCCCGCGGTATCCCAGCATGCCTCGCCCCCCAGCTGCCCAAATGTGAGCTCGGCGACGGGCGCCTCCTGATCGCGTACACGGAAGTGCGGCGGGCCCCGCCTCCCGGGGAAGAGGCAAGGGCGCGACGCTTCCGGGAGCCCGGCGGCCGCGGGCACCTCTTAGGGAGTTTCAGGCGTCAACCCGGAGGCCCCACTCGCCGCGGTGCGTAACGCTGCTCATGGCACCCGGTTCGGCCCCTCTGGCCAGTGGGTCGGAGCTAGCCCAGTCAGGGCGGAAGCGGGGACCTAACCGGCCGGACGCGTGCGGCGCCGCGGGGCCGCAGCTGGCCGCCGAAGAGCCAGTGATTGCCCCGCCCGCGGCGCCGGCGCAGACGGGAATGGAACCGGGCGGGAGGGTCCTGGCGCGCCGCGCCGCGCCGCGCCGCGCCGGGGCTGGGTTGGCTTCCTCGAGGGAGAAGAACCGGTCTTCTGTAGAGGCCTGCCCTCGAAATGCTTGCTCACTTTCTAAAAATATAAATTGAGTGTGCCCAGCGCCTTACAAGTTTCCTTTCCGTCCCTTTTCCCTTGCAATCTTTACAACACTCAGAATGGCGAGGGCGACCCTCTTTTTGCGCCAGGGTAAGGAGGGGAGGTTGTGATTAAATTGGCTCACTCGTTAGAATCGGAGACCGCTGGGGACAAAGTAAACGTATACATTTAACAACGAAGAGGGATTGCAAAATTTGGGAACTGCAGGAACTGGGGCTTGACAATGGGAAAGATGAGGCTGGTTTGGAGAACTGAGGGTTTTCAGGTCAGGTTCAGATCGTTTGTGAGATCATTGAGGAATGTGACTAAACCGTCCTGTGAGCCAGTTGTTTCACAGAACTGGAATTGGTGTCGAGGAAAGCGAACAGTACCTGGTGGGTTTGCTACCACTACTGGGCCCTGGGGCGACCAAGAAATAAATGCCTGCCCTGAAAGAGTGTGCTTTGTTTAATTTTATGTTTCTTTCTGAGAGAGAGAACGCGAGCGAGCTTGAGCGGGGGAGGGGCAGAGAGAGAGAGAGAGAGAGAGCGCGAGAGGGAGACAGAATCTGAAGCCGGTTCCAGGCTCTGAGCTCTCAGCATAGAGCTGGAAGAGGGGCTTGAACTCACCAACCGCCAGATCATGACCCGAGCCGAAGTCAGTCGCTCAACTGACTGGGCCACCCAGGCGCCCCAAGAGTGTGCTTTGTTTAGTTTGTATTCGCACATGCTCTAGCCGTGAAGTGAGTAAGTACTATGCCGGATGAATAAAGTACATGTGCATCCCTGCCCTGGTGAGGCTTACAGCCTGGTTGGGCAAACGTGAAAATGGGCAGGGAGGCTGCCCATTTTGTAAATAAATAGGGCTTCCCAGAGGGAGTGGTGTCTACATGCATGTAAAGGACTACAAAGCCATGCCCGGGGAAGTGGGAAGAACGTCACCAAATAGAAGCCTCCAGTAGGCAGAGAGATTATCTGTTGAGAGGACTATTTAGTCTTCCTCGTAGGTGACCTCTTGGCAGCATTGTTACCGCTCCTTCCTCCTAAAATTCTTTCTCCCATGACTGAATTTTTCCTCTTCCGCCTCTTGCTAATTTCCTTCTCCTTTGCAGGGGTTTCATCATCTGTCCCTTTGGTGACCCTGGGAGTTCCATCATGGACCTCTTCTCCACACATTCTGCCCTGCTGGTTGCACCCTCTCCCAAGGCCTGAAGAACTCACTATATGCTGATGACCGTCACATCTCTGCAGGCCCAGACTTCTCTCTGAGGCTTACACTCCTCTGCCCCCCACCCTACCCTTTCTCTCGTTTTGGGGTCTCTGTACATGCTATTCGCTCTGCTTGGAAAGTTCCCTCCCCAGCCATCCCAGCTCATCTGTCTGCAAGCCCTCCCTGCTGATGCAGCAAGGATCTTCCTCTGTAAGCCCTCACTGTTGGAGCAAGCTCCAGGTTCCAGTTACATGGCTCTGCCATATGCCCCCCTCCCCAGTCTTAACTCTTCTCACACCACAGTACAGTTCCACTTCTCTGCCTCTCTCCCAGGAACCTGTAAACTTGAGGTCTATCTCACGTTGTTTATTTGCCTCGTTGAGCACAGCATCTGCCGTACTGTCTGACGGTACCCGGCGTATATTAGACCTTTAGTAAATATCAGATGAGTATCTAAAAGAAGGGATGATTAATAGTGTTCATTCTTGCTGAGAAGTCAACTAAGATAAGCACTAAAAAACACTGGCACTGGGCACAAGGAGGTTGTCGCTTAAGGCCACATGATTCGCCCCAGCCGAGGGCGATGCATAGAGAAATGGAATGGAACACCCTGGGGGATTCAAGAGTAGGAACAGCCAGAGCCTTGAAGAGTGTAGCTGTGAAGTGGGAGATGGGGAGCGGTTAAGTGGAATGGGGCAAGGTCTTGTGTTTCTGCTGTTTCTAAATGGGGGGGGGGGGGTAGCACTGATCACGCCTGAAGTTTCATGGGAAGGAGCCATCAAGAGGGAGAGCTGCAGGAGCAGTGGAGATGGGGACGCTGTTAGCATGAGGCTCCAGAGGAAGCAGAAGGACGTGGGCTCTGACCCAGAGCACGGTGAGAGGACAAGAGGATTGCAGAATGTTCTCCAAAAGAAAAGTGAGGTCATTCCAGGCAGAGGGATCAGCAGGAAGGCGTGAAGAGGAGGAAGGAATGGTGTACTTAACGACTGACCCTTAGATAGTGGGGTGAGGAAAATGGACCAGTGCAGTCACAAGTTTGGGCCCAGTCCCAGAGGCAGTGGGGAACCCATCCTCGGTGTTTCCCATCTTCTGGACCATCCCCTTGGCCGGCATTCCGCAGACTGGGATCGCCAACAGTGTCCAAGGATGTGAGCGTTTCCACGGCTCCCAGGCTTCTGGGAGATGTGCAGACAGGGCTTGGTTCGGCTCCCGGCAGGGCCAGTCTCCTGCTTGGAACTAAGGGCAGTGGCGAGTGATGGCTCCCCTCCTTCTCCCAGAGCCCAGATGCCCGTGCAGCCTCCAGGCAAAGACACAGAAGAGATGGAAGCAGAGGGTGATTCAGCCGCTGAGATGAATGGGGAGGAGGAAGAGAGCGAGGAGGAACGGAGCGGCAGCCAGACTGAGTCAGAGGAGGAGAGCTCAGGTGAGCCCCCACGGCATACACCCCGGTGCCCACCCGCTCCTCCCCAGCCAGCCCTGACCGGCCTCTTGTCCCAGAGATGGACGATGAGGACTACGAGCGGCGTCGCGGCGAGTGCGTCAACGAGATGCTGGACCTGGAGAAGCAGTTCTCAGAGCTAAAGGAGAAGTGAGTGGAGGGCGCCCGGGGCTGGGTCTTCGGGGACCCGGGGTGAGGAGGCAGCAGGCCTGGTGCCGGGCAGGGGTGGCCGAGGGCCTCACGCGCGGGGCCTGCCACGGAGCAGGCGCTTGGCCTCGTGTTTGAGGGACAAACATGCTGCCTTTTGCCCCCCAGGTTGTTCAGGGAACGGCTGAGTCAGCTGAGGGTGCGGCTGGAGGAAGTGGGGGCTGAGAGAGCGCCTGAATACACAGAGCCTCTGGGGGGGCTGCAGCGGAGCCTCAAGATCCGCATTCAGGTGGCAGGTCTGCGGGCTGTCCTGTGCTCTGGACCCCCTCCCTCCTCCTCTGCCAGAGCCCATGGTTCCCTTCCTTTCTCATCCCTGCCCTGCCCAGCCCCGCTCCTGGCTCCCCTTTTTGGAGCCCCGGGTCCCTGGCCAAGCGGGGCCTCCCATCTCCCTCCCCCTGCAGGGATCTACAAGGGCTTCTGCCTGGACGTGATCCGGAATAAGTACGAGTGTGAGCTGCAGGGAGCCAAGCAGCACCTGGAGGTGAATGGGGCTGGGCGCTGGGGGAGGCAAACGGAAGTGGCTGGGCCCTGCAGCCCTGCTGAGCGGCCCCACCCGTTCCAGAGTGAGAAGCTGCTGCTCTACGACACCCTGCAGGGGGAGCTGCAGGAGCGGATCCAGAGGCTGGAAGAGGACCGCCAGAGCCTGGACATCAGCTCTGGTGAGGCTGCCCTGGGCCCTGCTCTGTCCGTGCCCACCCCTTGGCGGGGCCTCCGCTGCCCTGCCCGCCCGAGGGGCGTGGAGGAGGACCTGCTTCTTGGGGTCACTGTGGGGACTAAGTGGAACCAGGCACAGAAAGGACCCGGCCCAGTGCCTGGTGTGGAGTGGAGGCTCACAAAGAATGGGTCTCCGTACCCTCCTCGGCCCCTGCTCTCTTTCCAGAACAGGAGGTGTCATTCTGACGCACCCGCCCGTCCAAGAGCCACAGTCCCTTCTGCGTCCACAGCGCCTGTGTTCGTATGGGGTCCTAAAGAGGCCAGAATTGTCATTGTCCCACTGTCCCCTAAACAATTGAAGAAACCGGGCTCACCAAAGTGCAGCGACCTCTCTCCCTGGCCTGCACAGCTGTGCCATCTGGGCCTGAGCTCAGCTTCCAAGCCCCGGGCGAGGGTGCCCTCCACCGCCGCGGGAGGCAGAGGAGGGGTCAGGGACGGCCTGGCTCGCGTGAAAGGCCCAGGCTACAAGGGTAGGGTGCCCCGGGGGCTCTGGCGCCTCGCTCCTAACTCCGGGTCTGGGGGCACAGAGTGGTGGGATGACAGACTCCATGCCGGAAGCAGCGCAAAGACTTGGGATTCTCTGCCGCCCAGCAAGAGGAAGAAGGCGCCTCTCGTTTCTGGTATCCTTCCACCCACGAGCACCCAAACTGGGCAGGACGTCCAGACTGGGGGAGGGGGTGGAGGACACGGAGGACAGAGTCAGACTAGACGCATTTATGGTCATTTGGCCTCACGTAGCCCTGTCCAGGCAAGTCCAACCGTCAGGGAGTTTCTGTGGGGCCCTGGGTCTCTCCTGGGCTGTGTGGACCCTAGAGACACAGGGGCGTCCATTCAGTGACTCCCTATAACTTCTTTTGAGGCCCTTCTGGCTTTCCCACAACGTCCCATCCCGGACAGGTCCCAGACTGTCCCACCACCCCACCCACCCCCACTTCCACCCTCGGGATGCCTTGCTGCCCATCTCTGCCCCTCCGGTGTTTGTCTCACATGTTACCTCCTCTGTGAAGCCTCTCCTGGTTCCCCCCCCGCCGCCGCCTCCCCAGTGGCTATGGCTTCTCTCTCCTCTGCACCCCCGTGGCCTAAACTGGGGGCACCCGCATCCCATATAGGAATAGTTGCCTGTCACCTTAGGCATGAGCCCTTTCAGCCCAGGGTCTGCTGAGCCTCTGTCCCTGCTGACGTCGTCCAGCACGGACTTGAATGGAATTCTCATGCCCTTGTCTCCACACCGGGTGTTTCCGCGGCCTCAGGTTCTCGGGGCGCTGGCTGCCTGGTGATAGCAGGCAGTCCAGGCAGGGAGGGAGGAGACAGGGCTGCTAGGCCTTGACGGGTGAATGGAGGTGAGGGCATGCAGATATCAGGTACAGAGGACAGAGCGGATGGTCCCCAGAGGGGAGCGTGAGACCAAGGGAGGGTCACCTCCACGATGGAAGAGACTGGAGTGTATGTGTAGAAGGGGCCGGATGAGGGGTCAGAACAGAAGGAGCAAGGTCCCTGAGTGGGTGGAATGGGTGTTGGACTGCTGACCTTTAAACTGGAGAGAGGAGGTGAGGGGGAGCCAAGGGTAGGTAGGGGTGTGGCTCCGTACCCCCCATAGGCCCCACCCCAAGAACCTGGGAACCAAGAGGTAGGAGGCGGAGCCTGCTTTCTAACTCTGGAATGCTGAGCCCCTCCCCACTGTGGTGCCACCTCCCCCAAGTGTTGGAGCTCCCGGGCAGAGGGGCAGAGGGGCAGAGGCCTGTTGCCTACCCCCTCCACTGGGCTTCCTGCTTTCCTTGACCCCCGCTGCAGGTCCTTACATCGTGTACATGCTGCAGGAGATTGACATCCTGGAGGACTGGACGGCTATCAAAAAGGTGGGGCCGGCACCCCCTGCTTTGGTCTTGCAGGCTCACCACACGTGGGCTTCCTGAGGGCCTGAGAGCTCTGCTCGTCCCTCGGCACCTCCTGCCTTCAGCCCAGGTCCCCTGGCATCGCTGTCAGCTCACAGGCCCCCCTTTGCCTGAGGCTTCCCTGCAAGAGGGACCTTTTAGTCTGTGTCCGCCCCTTCCTCCCTCCAGGGCAGGTTTTGATGGGATAGGAGGAAGGGAGGGAGGGAAGGCGGGAAGGCAGCTGAGCTGGCCTGGCCTCTGACTGGGAGACCACATCACAGCCTTGCCTAGAAAGGGTCCTCCGCTCCCCACCCGTGTGGATGCAGCACTGACCCGGCAGCCTCCCCCCGCCCCCCCCCCCCCCAGAGGCTGATGTGGAAGAGGGCACCTGCCAAGCTGGAGGCAGACTCTCAAGGGGGGCTCTTCTTCTCGCCCACCCAGGCTAGGGCGGCTGTGTCCCCTCAGAAGAGAAAAGCAGATGGTAAGAACCACAGGAGCTGCTCTGCCTCCTGCCGCCCCCCCTCCCCCAGCCCAGCCTCCTAGGAAGGAGCCCAGAAAGAGGCAGTGCTTGTGTCAGATCAGTGGCCCCAGTTAGAGCGGTCTGGGTCTGAGGGCACTTGGGGAGTTTGGGGAGCAGGAGCCAGGGTGGGGGTGGGGAAGCTCTAGGTCGATGGGGCTAGGGGATGGAGCCCCCCACAATCAGGACTGGTCAGGGAGGGCTGGAATGCTGAGCCCCAGCAGTGGGGTGGCCCTGGTGGGCCCATGGCCGTAGAGCTGCCCTGGGCCAGACCGAGGCTGCTCCTCCCAGCCCCCCACAGGCAATGGTGCTCCTCCCTTTTTGGTTCACCTTTTCACCTGTGGCGATTTTCCCCCTCCCGCCTTCCCTCAGGACCTTGACCCTGCTGTTCAGGGCCAAGGGGCCCCTCAGAGCAGCTGGCAGCAACCCCAGGATTTGCATTTTCCTGCTGTGGGAAGGCGGACTGACAAACCCCTCAGGGTCTAGCCAGACAGCTCCCTGGTGCTGCTGCTGGGCCTTCCTTCCTCTCCAGCCACCACTGGTCTGGACTCCTCTGCCCTCCTCGGAGGCCTGCACAGCTGTGGCCCAGAGCTGCCCTAGCCAGGCAAGACTGTCTCCTCCGTCCCCAGTGAGCCCGCCACCTTCCCCTCCCAAAGGTCAGCCTCTTCTGTGCCCTCCCAGACAAAGAAGATGTGGCTCATCTTAAGCCAAAGCAACATCCTCTCTGCTGACCTCGGACCAGTCACTGAGCCAGTGATCTGGGCCCCACTTCGTGGGATCTCTGACCCAGGAATTATATTTTGGGGGCCTGTCTCTCCTGGCTGTCGCTAGAGATGAGAAGGCTCCCCGAGTCTTCTCAAGGAGGTTCTTGGTATCTGTCTCCCAGATTTCAGGGACTGGAATTAAAACCTTTCCTGGGACTCTGCCATGACCTCTGTGTGTCTGATTTATGCCTTGCAAGGGAATCAGGGCTCTTATGGGGGGAGCCTGAGTCGGGCAGTCTCTTCTGAGGTCCCTGGTTCCTTCCTACAGCAGGAGCCTACCTGCTCTGAGTCGGGGTATAGAGAGGGTAAGGGGGTGGCTCTCCCACCATGCCCTCCAGGAGTGGGGGACCGGGCCCTGGATGACCAGGGGCTCGTGAGCAAAGCCCAAAGCAACATGTGGCACAGGCAGACCACGTGTTCTGGGGTGGAGAAGGGGACCGTGTGCTCTGTGCTTGGAGACTGGGTCATGCCTGCACCTGCCCCAGTCACTTGGCAGATTGGTGAGGCAGGCTGGCGGGGCCTGTGTGCGTAGGAGGCAGCTGGCAGCATCGTGTGCTGACGACCTCACAACCAAACCCCCCCACCACCACCACCATTTAGCGCCGAGTGTTAGAACCACCCCCAGAACCTCAGTTAAGCAAAGGGGTTAGTTTCCATGGAGACACAGCATCCTTTCTCCATAGCAACCTGATATTCCAAAACCCAAGTTAGGCTGGGGGGGGGATGAGTCATCTGTGACCAGCAGGGGGTGCTCTCCCACAGGGCTGACCCCAAGACCACGCACAGATGAGCAATTGACCACAGACTTAAAGGTGCCCCAAGGGCAAGACTTGGGCCTGTGGGGACCCAGAAGGGCCCAGCTTAACCCCTTCCCGCCTGCCTGTGTGGTTTGGGGAGGCTGGTAAGGCTTCAGGATGCACTGTGCGGGGGTGGTGGCCCCGCAGCTGGGGCTCCTGGGGTGGCACTTCTACGGAGGGGGATGCCTGCCCCCTTAGGCTGGGCCCAGAACAAAGAGGAAGTGGGCACTGCCCAGGCTGAGTGGACACACAAGAGTTAACTGGCGGGGCGTGACAGGGCGAACCGCCCTCAGGAAGTGTTACTCACCACCGGGAATGTGAGCGCGCTGTTGCCTTGGGGGCTGGATTCTCTTCCTGAGTCCTGGGAGAAACCGGGAGAAACCGAAGGAGCTCCCAGCCATGGAAACCCCTGGGGAGCCAGAAGCAGGCCCTCTCGGAGCCCCCAGCGTGTCCAACTTCGCACCTGGGCACCCGGAGAGAGAAAAGTTAGTGAAGTTGGAAGGGCAGGCCGGTGGGGCAGGGAGGGACGGCAGTCTGTCCCAGGGCAGAGAAGGAGGAAAGGGTCGGGCAAGGGTCCCACCCCCCGGACCCCTGCTCCAATCTGGTGACCACTCCTAGGCCAGCCCAGGACCCGCTCTACGACGTGCCTGGGGCCAGCGGGGGGCCGGCGGGTGGGCCCCAGCGGCCCGGGCGCACCGTGAGCCTGCGGGAGCGCTTGCTGCGCACACGGCCCGTGTGGCTGCAGCTCCGGGCCAACGCGGCGGCTGCACTGCACGTGCTGAGGACTGAGCCCCCGGGGGTGAGTCTGGCCCCTGACCCCAGGACTGGCCAGCGGAGGGTGGCGGGGGGAGAGAGGCTGGACACGGAGGTCCCGAGCCCCCGACCCCTGTCCCTTGCAGACGTTCCTGGTGCGGAAATCTAACACTCGTGGGTGCCAGGCCCTGTGCGTGAGGCTGCCCGAGGCCAGCGGCCCTTCGTTTGTCTCTAGCCACTACATCCAGGAGAGCCCTGGGGGTGAGCGGGACTGGCCTGGGGGGTAGGGGCTGGAAGCAGTCAGGGCAGGGCACGGGGGTGTTCCCCAGAAAACAACCACACTTCCCGTCCGTCTCTCAGGCGTCTCCTTGGAGGGCTCAGAGCTCACGTTCCCAGACCTGGTCCAGCTCATCTGTGCCTACTGCCATACCCGGTGAGCCTGGCCGCAGGGCGCCTGGTCTGCGTTGGTCCCTGCTCCCTGGGACATCCTGTCCTCCCAGCCCCTCCAGGTCCTCCCAGCCCCCAGAGCCCTGCGCGTCCCTCACCCCTGGCTTTCTGTTTCCCTCTCTGGCCTCAGGGACATCCTTCTCCTCCCACTCCAGCTCCCCAGAGCCATCTGCCAGGCAGCCACCCACAAGGAACTGGAAGCCATCTCCCATCTGGGCATCGGTAAGCGGCCCTCTGCTACCCACTGCACAGATGGACAAGCTGAGGCCAGGGGGGAAAGAGAAGGCACACGGGCACACAGCCTGAGCCTGTGCCTTTCCCTCGGTCGGGCACCCTCCCCAAGCCTCCCTGAGACCCCCAAATGCTTTCTCTTCCCTAGAGTTCTGGAGCTCCTCCCTCAATACCAAGGCTCAGCCGGGCCTGTCTGAAGGCCCGCGGCTGCCCCGGCTGAAGCCCCGGTCCCCGCAAGAGCTGGACCAGGGCACAGGAGCCGCCCTGTGCTTCTTCAATCCCCTGTTCCCAGGGGACCTGGGCCCCACCAAGCGGGAGAAATTCAAGAGGAGCTTCAAAGTACGCGTGTCCACGGAGACCTCCAGCCCTCTGTCTCCACCTGCCGTGCCACCTCCCCCGGTCCCCGTGCTGCCGGGGGCAGCCCCCAACCAGACAGAAAGGTTACCCCCTCACCAGCTTCTGCGGAGGGAGAGCTCCGTGGGGTACCGTGTGCCAGGGAGTGCCAGCCCCAGCCTCCCACCCCTGCCCTCCCTCCAGGAGGTAGACTGTGGCTCCCCCAGCAGCTCAGAAGAAGAGGGGGCACCAGGGTCCCGGGGAAGCCCAGCCACCTCACCCCGCCTGGGCCGCCGGCGGCGGCCGCTGCTTCGGTCCATGAGCTCTGCCTTCTGCTCCCTGCTGGCCCCGGAGCGGCAGGTGGGCCGGGCAGCCACGGCGCTGGTGGAGGACCGACACACGGCCGTCGGCCAGCTGGTGCAGGACCTGCTGACCCAGGTGCGGGCCGGCCCCGAGCCCCGGGAGCTGCAGGGTGTCCGAGAGGCACTGAGCCGGGCTCGGGCCATGCTGAGCGCGGAGCTGGGCCCTGAGAAGCTGCTGCCACCTGAGAGACTGGGTGAGACTCCGGCCCAGGCCTCACAGGCTCGGCCCACCTCTCCATTCATTCCAGGGCTACCCATTCCCCGCCTCTCCCCTGCTATTCTCCCACCTCCCCAGGTCTCCCCCTCCCTTTCACCTCTCTTCCTCCCCGACTACACCCCCCCTCCCCGCCCCCCTCCGCCCTGGGACTCTGGCTCCCACTCGCACCCTCTTTCCCCTGACCCTGGCCGCCTCTCCCCCGCAGAACACATCTTGGAGAAGTCTCTGCATCGCTCCGTGCTCAAGCCTCTCAGGCCCATCCTGGCGGCCCGCCTGCGGCGCCGGCTTTCTGCCGACGGCTCCCTGGGCCGCCTGGCTGAGGGCCTCCGCCTGGCTCGGTCCCAGGGCCCCGGAGCCTTTGGGTCCCACCTGAGCCTGCCCTCCCCGGGAGAGATGGAGCAGGTGCGTCAGAAGCTGCTGCAGCTGCTCCGTGCCTACTCGCCCAGTGCCCAGGTCAAGCGGCTCCTGCAGGC
Source organism: Prionailurus viverrinus (assembly GCF_022837055.1). NCBI lineage: Eukaryota > Metazoa > Chordata > Mammalia > Carnivora > Felidae > Prionailurus > Prionailurus viverrinus. Next base: position 107,041,648 of record NC_062570.1, read on the forward strand.
TTGCAAGCTGCTCTACACAGCCCTGAGGACCCAGGCCGGTAGGCCCCCTCCTACCACTCCCTGCCAGCCCCCTGCCGAGTGGGGGGGGGGGCGGGGAGGGGTGGTGGCGGAGAAATTCCAGAACAGCACAGGTGGGGGGATGGGTCCAACACTCCCATCTCACAGATGGTGCCACTGAGGCCCAGAGAGTAGAGCCTCCTCTCCACAGCCCCTCTCGGTGGTTGCCATAGAGACCACATCACCCAAGGCCCGGCGGGTGGAGGGGAGGGTCACCGTATGAGGCAAGGCGTGGATACCGACCCTGGGACCCCAGAGGAGTCTGAAGCTTCCTCCTCTACCACCCCACAGGGGAGGGGGCAGGGGCAGACGCGTTCCTCCCGCTGCTGAGCCTCGTCCTGGCCCAGTGCGACCTTCCTGAGCTGCTGCTGGAGGCTGAGTACATGTCAGAGCTTCTGGAGCCCACCCTGCTCACCGGAGAGGGTGAGGGAGCCCCTGCCTGTCTGTCTGTGGGGGGCCGGGGTGCCTTAGGGGCCCCCGAGTAGGTGGTGGGGGCCGGGGAAGGGTCACCCACCCTCAGCCTGAGCTACATTCTTCCCCTCGTGTCCCAGGTGGTTACTACCTGACCAGCCTCTCGGCCAGCCTGGCCCTGCTGAGTGGCCTGGACCAGGCCCACATGCTCCCCCTGAGCCCCTCCCAGGAGCTACAACGTTCCCTCAGCCTCTGGGAGCAGCGCCGCCTGCCTGCCACCCACAGCTTCCAGGTAACAGGGCCTCCACGTTGCCCACCCCCCCCCACCGCCAAGCCCCCAGGGGGTGGGGGGTGGGGGGTAGGGGTGGGGCAGGGGTGCCTGTTGGTTCTGGCACCTTCCTGCGCAGTCCCCTCCTTTTCCCAGTGAGACCCAGCAGGGGAAATTCTGGTCCTACATCACCGTGCCGGAGAAACAGCACCCTGTGTGGACCCAATGTCAAAGCCTAGCCTTTCTAGACAGGGTGCATTCCATGTGCCGGCACCGTGCTCCGTGCTCTAGGGGCTCAGCCCCGCAGCTTCATAGAAACTCTGAAGTTTCTATTATTAGGACCATTACGCTCTCCATTCTACAGATAAGGAAACAGACAAGACACGGGGAGGGAAAGGGACACGGGTGGCAAATTCAAGCCCCAAATCCTGGCTTCCAGCCCCCACATGGGGCTCTGGCCTTCCCTGGAGTCAGGCTCCCCGCCCATGCTCCCCTCACCTTCCCCTCCATCCAGTCAAGGGATCCTTCCTAGCCTTGGTTAAGAGTTTAGACGTTGTAGCCAGATCCTGGGTTCAAGCCCGGGCGGGCTCTGCTACTTTCTGTTTGCAGGAGCGGGGGCAAGTTATGTCACCCCTTTGTGCCTCGATTTCTTTATCTATAAAATGAGGTCACGGTACTTACCTCGTGGGGTGGATGTCAGACTTCAATGGGTTCATGCAGGACGAGTGCTGAGGGCACCCAGTAGTATGGTTGTTAGGCTCCCTGCAGGGGCGTGCGGGAGCCATCCTCCCGGCCTGCCCGCAGCTATGACCCGCTAGCCAACACAGCTCTCTCCCTTCCTCAGAGCCCTGCTTGAAGCTCACCTCGTCCAAAAAGCTTCTGTCACTTGGTTCTACCGCGGGATCCATACCACCCAGTGCGGAGTCTGCACTGGGGGCCTCAAGCTCTGTGGGCAGATATATACCAGGCAGGATTGAGCTCTCGTTTTCGCTTCTCCTCCTGCACAGCACCTCCTCCGGGTGGCCTATCAGGACCCCAGCAGTGGCTGTACCTCCAAGACCCTGGCTGTGCCCCCAGGGGCCTCAGTTGCCACCCTGAGCCAGCTCTGTGCCACGAAGTTCCGAGTGACCCAGCCTGACACATTCGGCCTCTTCCTGTACAGGGAACAGGGCTACCACCGCTTGTCTCCTGGAGCCCCGGTCCACAGGCTTCCCACAACCGGCTACCTCGTCTATCGCAAGGCCGAGCGGCCCCACACCCATGGGACCGCACCTGGGGCTACAACAGAGAGGGACAGTGGGGAGCTGGAGGCAGGGGGCAGGGAGGAGGAGGAAGGGGGCCGGGGAGATGGGATCATCGAGGTCAAGGCCGGTCCTGGGGACAGCAGGGGAGGGTCTGAGACAACTGCCGAGAGGGTGCAGGGAAGCGTGGGCCAGGCCAGGGGGGGCCCTGCCCCACCGGGGGGACTGGAGGCTGAGGGAAGCAGAGCAGCAGAGGAGTAGCCGGGAGCGGCCAGAAGGGCCATTCGGGACAGAAAACCCTGAGCTTGCTGGGAAGGCCTTTCAGAGCCGGCCATCAGCCCCACCCCTCTTAGCCGCCATCAGCCCCACCCCGGGCCGCTCCCGTGTCCGCCGCCAGCTCTGTCTGATATTTGTCTCTGTGATCACACCTGCTGGGGTGGTCCCCAGACTGGCTGCAGCTGTAGCCCCAGAGCACCGGAATAAAGCGGAGGGGCGTCTCCCCGCCGGAGGTCAGCCAGCCTGTAGTGGTCAGCGTGCCCGACCTCTGGCAAAGGAATGGGGCACTACGCAGGCAGCCCTTCCAGGCTGGGGGCCTCAAGGCCCTGAAAGGCTTCACCTCCTCCGGGGAGCCCAGTCCAGCCCTAGCCTGCCTAGAGGGCCGGCAGCTCCCAGCTTCAGTGTCCTCACCTGCAGAGTGGAGGTGCCATGGCTGCCCTGCCTTCTCGCCGAAGTCCTGCGGGGTCAAGTGGACGGTTTTGCTCCAAAGCAGAGCTCAGACTGGAGGCAAGGGGAGGGAGGGAGGTGGGATGTTAGCAGGACCCCCTCCAAGGGTCTGTTGTCTGCATTCACTGAAGGTTCTCGCCAGCGTGGGGGAGATCCTGGAGATCAGGCTCTGCCCAGAGAGCACCCAGGCCCCAGTCTTTCCTCAAGATGGGAGATCCTGCCAGTGCCCTTGCATCCCAGGGGTATTGGACAGGGAAAGTGGGCTTCTGAAATGGAGGCGGTGGGGGCGGGGGGTGCTCGGAAACCATTTTCTCCGCACTTAACTCTTTTGGACCTCACAAGAGATTTCCCGGGAGGCTGGGCATGACTTATCCCACAGGGAGGCTTGGGAAAATGACTCTTAAGATATGGCACAGCAGCCAAACCAGGGTGTCCGGCTCCAACTACGCCCTCGATTTGTAAAACACCGATAAATTAACCCTAAAGGCCCCACAGCCCCAAGGGGGTTCCAGAGTAGGGAGCAAATCTGAGCAAAGACAATGCCAGTAATGACCACCAGGGGGTGCGTGTGGCCCAGGAAGTGGCAGAGGGGGTAATTTAGAGAGGTGAGGACGTCTCAAGGGCTGCATACCCTTGCAGGCTCCGGGCAACCTGGGGACAATGCAGGGGCAGTCAGTGCAGGCTCCCTCGGAGTCCGGGATCTGGGTGAGACAAACTTCATAGGGATCACTCCCTGGGAAGGAACTGTCCCCTGCTGGAAGGAGGACCCCAGCCAGTCTCTGGGGGCACTGCCTCAGGTGCTGAACAGGAAGGGACATCAGACCACCACGTGTGTCAGTCATGACAGCTGGAGGTAGAAATCCTGGACACCGGATTTCGGACAATCCAGATACAGACACCACCAGATCTGGGTGCAGGGCTCCCAAATTTCTCACTAGGCCATCGGCCACTCTACCCTCTCCACCCCCCACCCCCGCTCCAAGCTTCTTGCTGGTTGGGAGTCTCCCTCTTTTGTACGCCCTCTCTCCCTGTCCCAAGCCCACCCCCAGTGCCTCGAACAGAGCTGGGCACCACAGAGGCACTCAATAAATGGGAAGCCGGGAGGTTAAGGGAGGGCCGGGTTCTGGGAACCAAACACAGGATGTCTCAAATTCAGTTCCAGAGGAAGACCTAGAACGGTTGCCAGGGGTGCTCAGAGAACCCCAGGGCCGGATGTGGAGCTCGTCTCACAGGAACTAGGACCGGCAGAGGCTTCTGAGCCCCCTGCAAGCCCGTCCTAATCCCTTCTGTGCTCAATCTCAATTCCTGGCTCTGGAAACTCAGCAACACCCCTAGCAGTGGCTCATCGGAGCACCGCCAGGCCCGGCCAGAGGGAAACAATGTGATCTGGCAATAACAGCAGGCTGTGCACTGGGATTCAGCCTCGCCCCTCCCTCATCCCTGCCTCCCACCTTTGGCCTTCTGGAAGAGGAAGTCACCCGAGAGGTGCCACACCTTGCCCGGCACCCACTGCTGCAGAGCAGGGCCAGACATTCGGCTCCCAAGGAGCAGCTAAGTCACTTCCTCACTTGGAAATGTTGCTCTCGTCACCCCTAGAGTCACTGCAGCACTCTTTGTGCGTTTATTGTCTGTCTTCCTCACTAGGCCAGAGCCAGGTCGGCCTTGTTCCCCTCTAAATCTCGGGGCGCTAGTACAAATGCCTGGCCCGGGAGTGGCACTTAGTGGATACATGTAGAATGATTCGGGAAGACTCAGCCTGACAGTTGGCCAGAGCTCCTGGGGCCGGGGCGGCGCGTTCTCCACCACTGCCGCCAGGGGGCGAGCAGGCCCGTTCCCAGGCACACGCCTGGCCCCCTTCTGGCGGGAGGCCACCCGGGGAACCGCTGCACTCGGAGGGCCTGCGCTCTGCCAGGTGCCAGGGGGGAAGCATCCCCACGGGGGGAGTAGGGGGGGCTCTGGCACCGTCCTGGGAATGGGAGTCCTGCCAACAGAGGTTGGTGGGAGGGGAGCCAGGAGCCAGGCCCTGTGGAATGGGGGCCCAGGGGGCGGGCGGAGAAAGGCAGTCACTGAGACCCCTGCCGCCACCCTCCCTCACCTTCAACGCAGAGCATTTGACACCCTGCCATGATCTTGTGACCCATGTTCACCCCTCCCCCAGTTTGACACACAGAAACATCGTGACTCACATCTGTGCACAGAACGTGTGACATCCTGTGTGCCACGGTCACGTAACACCAGAGCCCCCCCCCCCCCCAGCCTTAACAGGAACACTCGGAGTGTTAGGAACACCTGGAGACTGTTAGGCATTCGTTCCCAGCGGGATGGGACACAGTGACACACACAGACCCCTCCTCCGATCCACACCCTGACACAGACATCGCTAGATGTGCAAACTCGGAGACCTCCCCTCAGCGCCCTCCCTCTCAGGGTCAGAACGTGACCCCGTGACAAACATACACGGGGACAGGCTGACCCAGAGACATGTGATGACTGGTACGCAGGGACTCCACGACAGACACCTACCCATGTAGCACTGCAGCGGCCACAGCCCAGTCCCCTGCTCTGACACTGCACATGGCATAGGAAGAGCACACACGCACGCACACATGCTTTTATACTTCTGATCATGCAGAAGTCCAAGCCCTTACCTGACTAATCTCACTCCAGCCCTGGCCTATCTCTGCCACCACTCAGCCATTCCAGCCCACGGTGGACCCTGGTGGGGGCTGTGAGATGCTGAGAAGACCCCCGGGGGGGGGGCGTGGCAACCCCACTGGCCAGGCAGGAGGCAGAGGCCGGCAGTGCTGGGCGGGGAGGTCTGAGCTCATCAGATTCCAGCCTGAGTGATTCACGGGAAGCGCCTGGGGAGGATCTGAGAGGGTGGGGGTGATGACCCAGGGGCTGGGGCTTTGGGGGCCTGGGTGGGCTTCAGCTAAAAGGTCTTGGGTCCAGAGCTAGCCCCTAGTCTGGGAGGGGGCTTCCTGAGGGGTGGCCCAGCCTGAAGGGGTGTCTGTTGGGTCTGGCCCCTGGGAGGGGCTTAGGACACAGAGCTGAGCCGCAGGATGAGACAATCGGCCCCTCCCGTCCTCCCCACCCGGGGCCTGGGCCCCTGACCCCAGGCCTTCCCAGCCCCAGCAGCTGGGTGTCTTTAGCAGAGGTTAGGCCGAGGGTGGGGGGCAGGGGTGGGGTGACCTTCGCGGCCATCTTGGCCCCTGGGGCCCTCAGGCAGGCAGCCGGAGTGGACCCCGGAGGCCCCGAGGGGACCGACCCGACTGGCATAGTCCGGGCCGACAGGGTTACAGACCCTCACTGCCCTGCCAGGCGAGGCCTCTGCCAGAGAGCGGAGAACACAGGGCTGTCCCAGCGCCAGGGACGTTTTCTTTTTTTTTTTTTTTTTTTTTATTTTATTTTTGGGACAGAGAGAGACAGAGCATGAACGGGGGAGGGGCAGAGAGAGAGGGAGACACAGAATCGGAAACAGGCTCCAGGCTCCGAGCCATCAGCCCAGAGCCCGACGCGGGGCTCGAACTCACGGACCGCGAGATCGTGACCTGGCTGAAGTCGGACGCTTAACCGACTGCGCCACCCAGGCGCCCCAAGGGACGTTTTCGTGCCGAGATGCAACTCTCTGCTCCTGCCACCTTCTGAGCCCCCTGCCTCCCTGGCTGGGCCGGTGCTCAGAGGACCCAGCTGCTCCTGCAGGGTGACCGGAAGACAGGATGGGGCTGGAGGCAGGACAGGGGTACAGGAAGTGCCTTTCTTGGAAGTCTGCACCAAAATAGTCTGTTCTGTCCCTACTCTGGGTCTCAGTGTCCCACGGGGGGAGATATGCGTCACCAAGGAGACCCTCGCCAGGGAGGGGCCTGAGCTGACCTTAATCTGGCATTTGCTCACAATCCTCCTCCCCCCTCCTACCCCCGCCAGCCCCCACCAAGCCTGCCTCGGGCTCTGCTCCACTTTGAAGTCCTAACATAAATATCATGTCTGCTTGGGTTCCCCTTCCCGGCCTGGTCGCAGCCCCCAGACCTGGCTTCCACCCCAGCTGGCCCTGGGGGTGCTTGCTGGGGGGAGGGGAGGGGAGCCTGGACCACCCAGGGAAGGTGACGAGCCAGAGACGCCGGAACAGGAGTGGGGAGACGGGGCGAGACACCAGAGACGGAGAGGGAAGATAGGGAAGTGGACAGAGAACAGAGGGACAGACTCCAGAGACCAACAAGGTGACCATCTGGGGGCAGAAGAGACAGAGAGACCCCAGAGAGTCACAGGAGCTGCTGGAGATTCCTGACACAGAGAGGAAAGAGAACAGAAAGAGTGGGAGGGACAGTGAGACGAAAGATCCCTGGGGCAGTGAGGGGGCAGGAAGACAAGGGAAAGTTCCAGGGTGAGGGTGGAGACGGGGAGGCTGACACTGAGGTAGCAGTGGGAAGGACGTGGTGGAAAAAGAAACCTCTCTGGTGCGAGGGTGACTAGCCATCCTTGTTGGCCCCGGGGCTAAGGGGGTCCCCAGCATCTAGGACCTGCAGTGCGGGAGAGTCCTCAGTCCTCAGTCCCGGGACTGGTTGGTCATTCTAGGGAACAGGCCTCTGCCAGATGCCTCAGGGGCCACCGAATCCTCACCCACAGTTACCCCGCCCAGCCGTGGACCAGGAAGCCGCAGCCAGGCCAGGACCAGGATCTCCACGGAGCCTCACAGCCAAGGGGCACAACAGAGGAAGGACAGGATCAGCGAGGGCCAGGAGAGCAGCTGTCCCCTGCTGGGGTCCCCAGACTCGGGTACAGTCCCTGCTCTGCCTCTGCCCTGTGACCTGGGGCAAGCCTTGTCCCTCTCTGAGCTGTCAGGACACCGAGCAGAACAGCCGGGCCCTTCTAGCTCTGAGGTGGGCTCCGGGACTCCCTTCCTCGGGGCAGATGTGGCCAGAGGTTCAGGTCAGGCATCTGCCAGGAGAGGGACCGGGGGCCTAGCTGTGCCCAGGGTGGACGATGTTTCTCCCCTCACAGGTGGGGGCCTGTGGGGACACATGCGCGCATCACCCGGCTGTGGATACCCTCAGCAACGCCAGCCCCACGCCAGCACACGCACTCACGCGCACATGGCCACGTACAGGCACCCAGGTACACACACAGGCACACCCAGTCTCTCTCCAGGGTGGGCTCCACCCCCCAACCTCCCACCAGCTGTCAGAATCCCTTTCCCCCCAGGCCTGGACAACAGATACCTCTTCTTCCTGGGCTCCGCCTTCTCCAAGCCTCTCTCTCCCACCCCCTTCCGCAAGTCTCTCCCATCCAGAAGCACCCAGGGTGCGGCACCAGCACGTGGGGAGGGGAAGGAGGCCAAAATCGCTGCCCTCCCCCCAGGCTCCCCTCCCTCCCCACTTCTGCCCTGGGACCTCCCCCACCTCCCCTCCTGTGGCTCCCACCCAAGACCAGGCGCCTCCTGCCCACCAGTTGGCCCTTCCTCTTGCCAGCTTGAAGGCTGGGGTGGTTTGGGAAGAATTTAGAAATGGAGGGAGGTGGGGGGATGGGGACAAAAGAAAAAGGAGGAAAGGGGGTGATTTGTATACAAAGCAATGTGCTGGCTCAGCGGCAGACCGTGCCAAGCTTCTAGGACGCCTGCCCAGGGGGCGCCCCCCAATCATACTCAACCCCCCCATCCCGGCTGTTGCACTGGGCTCTCTTCAGGCCAACCCCTCTGCAGGCCGCCTGCACCCCCACCCCCACGGGCCCACACATTGCATCCAAAACCACTGTCTGGCTTGTCCCAGTAGCTGGAAGACAAGGCTCCTTCTGGGGAAGTGGGCTTCTGTTTTCATGCCCGTCTCGAGGTGAGCTCTCCTCATATGGGCCATGATCGGAGCAGAGAACTCCAGCCTCCCAACCCACGCTGTAAGCAGAGCTTGGCGTCCTGAGCTGTCTCCATCCCCGCTGAGAAGACCCAGTGGCCTCAGGCCCCAACAGGGAACACAGACTGTGGTGACAGAGCAGCATCACGCATGATTCCCACCGGTGGTACAGCCCAAGCTGTCCCCCCGTCCCAGACTGCGCGCCTACAGACCCACAGAGTCGCGTTCTGAGAATGCCACCCATCATGGCGCGGCTCACCATGAATGAGGGCAGCTGCCTGGGTCCCTGTCTCCAGCCGCGCATCTAAAATCTCACCCACACACCCACACACTTAGCCACCCATCCGTCCGTTCGCTTACTCCTTCCCACATCCATCCGTTGTCCCTCTGTCCACCCACCCATGCACCCACCCATCCTCCTATCCAAACACCGGTCCACCCATGCGTGCACTCATGCATTCCTCCCCCCCACCCCCCCACCCCCCCCACCCCGCCCCGTGCAGGCACCCGCCGATATATCCACCCACCCATCATCCGAGCATGTATTGCATGGATTAGCATCTTCTCTGTGCTGTGGGGGAAGTCAGGCTCAATGGAGCTGCCAGAAAGGGTAAGACCTCAACCAGCCCCTCTCTGTCCCCTCCCCCCACCCAGGTCCCCGTTGCCGTGCCTATTGCAATCCCCACCCCCACCCCCACCCCCACCCCCCTCCCGCCTGGCCTCAACTCCACACCTCCCATCCTGGATGGGAGCAGGGGAATGCTAGTCGCCTACCTGAACTAGGTACCTAGGTGCGGCTCCAAGCCTCATTCTCAACCCACCAAACCTTTAGCTTTATGGGGGTCAGAGGTGCCCCCCCCCCCTGCCCTCCTCATGGCTCAGCCGTCTCTCAACTCGCAAGTCAGCCCAGCCGCACCATCTGGAATTTGGCCTTTGACCCTCTGCCTCCTGCTTCTCCAGCCTGCCCTCCAACCCTTCACCCCAACTGAGGCCGGAGTCCTGACCTCTGATCTGATCGGCCTACTGGCCAGACGGCTTGCAGCCTCCCCTCAGACGCCCCAGCAGCACGGGCCATTGCCCGAATCATGACTGGGCCCGCCACACCCTTGGATCAGGCTCCGGCCAGCCCCTGAGGAGCCTCCACAGGCTGCCTCCCCCAGCCCGGCCCGCCCTGCTGCCCGGCTCTCCAGCCAGCTCCCTCCCCTCTCCCAGACTATTGCAACAACTTCTTAACTGGTCCCTGGCCTCCAGTCCCCCCTCCACCCACCACACACCAGCCACGGGGAACTCTCATCATACCTCTTCCCCATGGTCCCCATGATGGAGGCCAGCCTTTTAGGGGTAGCTTACTGCCATCCAATCCAGGCCTCTGCCCGCTTTCTGACGTTGTCCCTTCACTCCTGTCCCTCACTCCAGGCTCAGTGGAGACCTCTGTATTCTCCAAAGGCATCTTGACCTCAGCACTTTGTCTAGGATGCCTCCCCCCATCCTCTCGATGCCATGCCCAGCTCTCAGACCCTGCTTGATGGCTCCTCGGGGCACTGCGGCAACTAGAGTACTGGGATGAGCCAGGAGGCCTTGGTTCTAGTCCCAGCCCTGCCACAGATTTGCTCTGAGACTCCCTGGGCCTCAGTGTCCCTACCTGCAAAAAGGTTTACTGATTCCCAGGGATCTCCCAGTTCTGAAATGGCCTGACTTCTGCGGAAGGCTGGGCGAGTGTGGGGAGCAGGTGGGCTTTCCCTCCACACAGCCTCATTCCCCCAGCATGGCCCAGGGCCTTACCTGAGCCCCATTCATCCATTAATTTGACAAACCCCTCTGAGCAGCATCTATGGGCCAGGAACTCTCCAGGCCCAGGGGATACAGCAGGGAACAAGACCATGACGCTGCCCTCACGGAGCTCACGGTCTCCTAGGACAAGAGTTCTCCACTGGGGGTGATGGAGTCCCCAGGGGACATAATATTTGGCAATGTCCGGAGACATTTTTGATTGTCCCAACTGCAGGGATGCTACTGACATCTAGGTAGAAGCCGGGGATGCTGCTAAACATCTTACAATGCACAACGCAGCCCCTCAAGAGACAGACATGTACCTGGTAAGTTTCAGACACAGCCACGAGATGAGGCCAGATAGTTGGAGCAGAAGAGCGAGTAGGGGAAGAGGGGCGAGAGGTTTGGGGGCAGACCACATCAACCTGGAGGCCATGGCCAAGGCATTGGCCTGTCCTTTGAGTGCGACAGGGGCCCGAGGGGTTCTAAACAGGAGTAACTAGATCGTCTTAGGTTTTAAAGAAATCCCTCCTGCAGAATGGAGAAGGCAAGACAGAGACCAGAGGGGAGGCTATTGCAAGAACCTAGGTGGAAGGTGACAGTTGCACAGGCCAGAGGAGGGTGGCAAAGAAGGTGGTGAGAAGCAGTCAGGTTGTGGATCTATTTTGAAGGTGAAGCCAACAGGATTTGCTGAGAGATGGGACGTGGGGTGTGGGAGAAAGAGGAGTCAAGGATGATCTCAAGGCTTTGGGCCTGAGCCAAAGGAAGGATGAACTACCCCATATTGACTTTCCTCTCATGAGAAGGGGGATAATTCTATGCACTTCACAGACGTGGACCCTGAAAGAATGACCTTCCAGGCAGATAGCAAGCTCTTCAAAAGCCCGGGTTCTCAGGGGGACAGGCCATGTCTGCAGGGCCAGCCCTGGCACCGTGAGGTGGTTAGAAAAGCTGCCCCGGTCCCCACACCCGACCCAGATGATGTGCTCAGAAGACTAAGGAACATTTGCCTCATGCTTTGCAGCTGACAAAGCACATTTGCAAACACTGACTGCTATGATACAATAGCCCTGCTGAGCTGAAAGGCCCTGACACACTACCCCATTTTGTAGATAAGAAAAACGGAGACCCAGAGAGGGTCAGTGACTTCCCAGCAGTCACACAGCACATCAGTGGCAGAGCACTGAGGGCCAGAACCGCTCCTCCACGCCCCGTCCCCCAGCTCAAACTTCTGCCAAGAGTGCAGTGGGTGTTCACGGGTTAATCTGACAACCAGCTCCCCGGGGACCGGCCTGGGTGATGGGCTCAGTGCACATGCCTCCAGAGGCCTCCAAGAGGGGCGGGAGGAGGACTCTGGCCAGGCGCACGCAGCAGACTCCGGGGGCAGGGAGGGCTCCACACATGTGACGCCTGTGTCACATACACATGTATGTGTCATTGTGAACCTCACGCCCATGCATGGCCTCTCACCAGTCCCCTCCCAGCCGGCCCTGCTCACCCTGAGTGCAGCCTAGCCCCCGCCTGGCCCCCTCCCCCATGCACCCTGCCCTCTTGCAGCAGGAGCCCAGAGAAGCATTTCCTGTTTGGGGGCTGCCTCCTCCCCCTCTAAGCCCAGGTTCCCAGGGCCCCAGGCTGAGCAGAGGTGAAGGGAGGGCAGCGCCCCCCCCCCCCCCGGCCCCCCTCCTTCCCCCCACACACCAGCTGGAGCCAGGAAGCTGAGGAGTGGGGGGAGGTTGAGGCAGGAGTTTAGTATATAAATGAGGGTTTGATGATGCCCATGCCCGCGTGATCAAGGTGGTTTCCGTTCAGGGCCTGCACACGAATGTGCAGGATGTCATGCGTGAGGACATGTAGAATGCCACGCCACTTAAGTACGTGCGTCCAAGGGGGTGCGCGTGTGCAGAGCTGGGATGAGGGGACGGTGCCGAGAGAGGGCTCCTGTGTGGGGAGAGGAACGTACGCACGTGTGTGGTGTGAGGGCCGTGAGTCAGAGCGACTTTCCACACGTATGATGAGCAGCTGGGCCCAGAGACAGTTCGCAAGTGCGGTGAGGTCGGTGTGTCCACCGCGGATCTCGGGGAGTCTCTGGGAAGGGACCTCAGCTCACCACCAAGAGCCCCAGACGGCGCTGGGGTTTTCTGAGGGTCTTTCGGCCCGCTGGGCAGGCGTCTCCCCCTCTCCTCGACTCCCAGTCCGCGAGCTGCACCTCCCCCCCGCCCCCGCCCTCCAGCACCCCCCACCTCTGCCCCCCGCCCGACCGCTTCCTGCTCGGGCGGCCCCGAGGGAGCGGGAGCAGGGAGCTGGCAGCGGCCCCAGCCCACTCCTTACAAGGCCTGAGCCCGGCCCAGGACCGCCCCCGGCCCGCCCGCCAGAGGCCCCGGTCCCACCCCCTGTCAAGAGCGTCCGCGGGCCGGGGCTCGGGCCAGTCGGGGGGCGTCGCGATGCTGCTGCGCCTGCTGCTGGCCTGGGCGGCCGCGGTGCCCACGCTGGGCCAGGCCCCCTGGGCGACCGAGCCCCGGGCCATCTGCGGCCCCGGCAGCTGCTACGCGCTCTTCCCGCGGCGCCGCACCTTCCTGGAGGCCTGGCGGGCCTGCCGCGAGCTGGGGGGCGACCTGGCCACGCCGCGGACCCCCGAGGAGGCCCAGCGTGTGGACAGCCTGGTGGGGCCCGGCCCGGCCAGCCGGCTGCTGTGGATCGGCCTGCAGCGGCAGGCCCGGCAGTGCCAACCGCAGCGCCCGCTGCGCGGCTTCACGTGGACCACGGGAGACCAGGACACGGCCTTCACCAACTGGGCCCAACCAGCCACAGGGGGGCCCTGCCCGGCCCAGCGCTGCGCGGCCCTTGAGGCCAGTGGAGAGCATCACTGGCTCGAGGGCTCGTGCACGCTGGCCGTCGATGGCTACCTGTGCCAGTTCGGCTTCGAGGGCTCCTGCCCCGCGTTGCCAGATGAGGCGGGCCAGGCGGGCCCTGCGGTCTACACCACGCCCTTCCACCTGGTCTCCACCGACTTTGAGTGGCTGCCCTTTGGCTCCGTAGCTGCTGTGCCCTGCCAGGCTGGCAGAGAGGCCTCCCTGCTGTGCGTGAAGCAGCCCGAGGGCCGCGTGGGCTGGTCTCGGGCCGGGCCCTTGTGCCCAGGGACCGGCTGCGGCCCGGACAACGGGGGCTGCGAGCACGAGTGTGTGGAGGAGGTGGATGGTCGCGTGTCCTGCCGCTGCGCCGAGGGCTTCCGGCTGGCAGCCGATGGGCGAAGCTGCGAGGACCCCTGTGCCCACGCCCCGTGTGAGCAGCAGTGTGAGCCCGGTGGGCCGCAGGGCTACAGCTGCCACTGTCGCCTGGGTTTCCGGCCGGCCGAGGATGAGCCGCACCGCTGCGTGGACACGGACGAGTGCCAGATCGCCGGCGTGTGCCAGCAGATGTGCGTCAACTACGTCGGTGGCTTCGAGTGCTACTGCAGCGAGGGCCACGAGCTTGAGGCCGATGGCATCAGCTGCAGCCCTGCGGGGGCCACGGGCGCTCGGGCTTCCCAGGACCTAGGGGACGAGTTGCTGGACGACGGGGAGGACGAGGAGGATGAACACGAGGCCTGGGAGACCTTTGACGGTGGCTGGACAGAGGTGCCTGGGGTCCCATGGATGGAGGCCACGCAGCCACCTGACTTCGGCCTGGCCTACAGACCTAGTTTCCCAGAGGAGGGAGAGCATCGGATGCCCTACCTGGACCCCACCTGGCCACCCCCACTGAGCGCCCCCAGAGGCCCCTACCACTCCTCGGTGCTCTCCGTCACCCGGCCTGTGTTGGTCTCTGCCACACGCCCCACACTGCCTTCTGCCCACCGACCCCCCGTCGTCTCTGCCACCCGCCCGCCCCTGGCCCCTCAGCCCCCCATGATCCCTGCCAGGCACCCAGCTCTGCCTCCTGACCACCAGTTCCCCATGATCTCAGCCAGCCGTCCAGATCTGCCCTCTGCCTACCGGCCCCCCATTATCTCTGCCACTCACCCAGCACGACCCCCCGCCCACCGGCCCCCCATCATCTCAGCCAGATACCCTGAACTGTCCCCTGCCCACCAGTCCCCTGTGTTTCCGGACACCCATGTCACTGACACTCAGACCACCACTCATTTGCCTCAAATCCTTGCCAGCCACACCCCTCTGGTCACGACTTCCAACGCCCATCAATCCCTTGTCTCCCCAGATGTCCCAGGCCTTAAAGCCCAGGCCACTCACCTTCCCATTGCCTCGACGGTCCAGCCCCCTCTGACCACTACCTCCAGATCCCCTGTGCCCCCTGCCCATCAAGTTCCTGTACCTGCTGCCACCCGGCCCCCGGCCCTCCGCACTACCCTCACCTCAGAGCCCCCTCAGCATCCCCCTAACCAGACTTCACTCACCAGCCCTACACGCCCCCATTCCAAACCCCCACAAGTCCCAAGGGAAGGTGCCCATGACCGCAAGCTGGCCCCGTGGCTGCCCTCAGCAGCCCCCACAGCAGCCCCGACAGCCCCGGGGGAGGCCAGTCTGGCAGGCCACAGCCGGAGGGATGACCGGTGGCTGCTGGTGGCTCTCCTCGTTCCAACGTGCGTCTTCTTGGTGGTCTTACTCGCACTGGGCATCGTGTACTGCACCCGCTGCGGCCCCCACGCACCCAACAAGCGAGTTACCGACTGCTATCGCTGGGTCACCCACGCTGGGAGCAAGGGCCCAACAGAACCAGTGCCCCACCGGGGCAGCCTCACGGGGGTGCAGACCTGCAGAACCAGCGTGTGATGGGGCGCAGCCCCCCCTCTGCGGGGTGGGGGGAAGGGGCGTGCGTTGGACACATGGCCCAGGCTGCACCAGGGACTCATGGGAGCTGCCCAGCTGGACAGAGGGCTTCCTGCCCCCACCCCGGACCCAGCCAGGCTCCTCTGTCAGTCAGCTACCAGACTTGACTCTTGGGGACTCTGCTCCCTGGCCCAGCACTCAAGACTGAGGAGACGCCGAGGCCCCCAGGACCTCAGGGGGTGGGTGCTGGGGTCTTCTCCAATAAATGGGGTGCCAACCTCACCCAAAGTTCCTGACCCCCATTGATGTCTGAGGGGAGGGCCTGGGAGGACTCAGCAAAAAGAGGGGACCTTCCTTCAGCTTGTCTGGGCCCAAGGAAATAAGGTAAGACCCCCTAAGGGAGAGTATGCTTCAGAGATTCTCAGGTAAACAGGAGCCCAGAGAGGGCAGAGCCTTGCCTACAGTCACACAGCGAGCCCAGGAGTGGGAGGTTTGGCATGGAGAGAGTTTCATATTTGTTCCTTTTTTTTTTTTTAACCAAAACTCCAAGAAAGTGAGGCTGAATATGGGGGAGAATTCTAGAATGAAGGCTTCTGCTGAACTGGAGCCAAACTGGGATTTAGGAGTCAAAGGTAAACTCTGGGTCTGGTGATTCTGGGGAGTGAAGGGAGTCTAGTGGGTGAGTTTCTGTCTTCTGGTACCTCCTATTCTGTGCCCACAGGCTGCCCAGAAGTTGGTGGCTGGGGCCCAGGGTCACTCAAGGGTGCTACCATTCCCTTGGTTTAGGGGTGTTCTGAAGGTGCCCTTCCTCCCTGCTCTGGGGAGTAGGTGGGAGTCTGCCTAGCAGGCCGAGATGGGGAGAGCACAGAACCTGGGAGAGATATCCCATATCCAGCTCCCTTGGCAGGCTTCTGAGTAAGACCTTCCAGTCTCGGGTCACATTTTGCCCTTCTCCATGTGGGTGGTGCTGGGACAGAGAGAACCCAGGAGACCAGAGCTTGTGCAAGTTGCTCCATGCTGAGGTGTCCCATGAATCCAGAATGGGATAGTCAAAGCCTGGGGGAACCTGGCAAACTCCATCATCCTGGGCTCACTGCCTTAGGGACCCGGAGAGGCGGGACCTGGGCCAGGGAGGCGCCGGTTCCCACTGCCTCTGTAATTTTTCAGTTGCAGTCTCTAAGGGGCCTCTAATTAGGACACAGCAGAACCACCACGACCACCCAGACAGGAGAGGAGGGGTGCCCTATGCCACCCTCTGGCCCCAGGGCCTGGGCCTGGGCCTGGGCCGGGCCCCAGGGGACCGGTAGAGGAGGGGCCATAACTGGGGACGAACCGGGGGCCGTGGAGGGGGTGGAGGGAACGCCACGCACCGCCCCCGGTCCCCGTTCTCAAGTTCCCCTAACTCAAACCAGACGCCCCCGCCAGATCCTGCCCGAGTTTTTAACCTCCGAGTCTCCGCCGGAGAGATTCGATGCAGGAGAGTGAGGTCGCGGGGTGGTCCAGAGGCCCGGGTCTGAGAAGGAGATGTGGGCGCATTCTAGGGGGTGACAAAGCCTGCCAGGATGGGACAGACTGGAGCTCCCTCCCGTGACCCTGGGCAGGGGATCCAGAGCGCCCCAAAGGCAGGAAGGAGTTAAATGCACTGCTGTCGGAGGGAGGGGATGGGAGTGGGGAAGGGGGCCCAGAGCCGGCTCTTTGTCATCCCGTAATGAGCAACAGATGCGGAGCTGCGTGCGGGCCTAAACAGACTGCCTCCCAGTGCAGAACCCCCGCCTGCGCCGAGCCCGGGCTCCGCCCAGACCCGGAGCTGTGTCGTAGGCTCCGCCCACTGACTCTCAGACCCCGCCTCAATCAGGCGCGAAACTCTCCTGCCTACAGACCCCGGCACTATCAGATAGGTCCCTCCTAGTTACGAGCCACGCCCACCCACTGCTGTCACAGCACCCTCTCTGCAGGAGCTCTTCAGAGGCCCCGCCCACCAAAGCCACAAGCCTCTCCCCCTGCCAGCTCAGAGATTCTCGAAGAACTATTGCCCCGCCCCTCTGCTCTATCCGCTCCGCCCCGGCCGAAGCAGTAACGATGGCCCCGCCCACCAGGACCATAAGCCCCACCTTCTCAGGGCGGCCTGGGCAGACGGGCAGTTCTTAATTAGTTCCCGCTTTCAGGAAGTATAAACTCCACCAAGAGTTTACACTCTCTCCTCACGCCGCGTAGCGTGCCCAACCCGACTGAACCACAAGGCCCGCCCCTCTTCGGAGCTTGAGACCCAGTTCAGCAGTGCAGAACATCCCGCAGAGACTTGCCCCAAGTCCAGGAGACCTGCAAATTCCGCCTTCCCGTGGTTACGCGTTGCCCTTAAGAGCCTCGTCGGGCTCCGCCCCCAGCTATAAGCCCCGCCCCTCGCAGAGTTTTAAACGATAGGGGCGGTGCCCAGGACCATCTCACTGGGGAAAGCTCCGCCCACATACAGCTGCTAACACCCTTACTTCTCACTGAGATAACGGCCCACCTACAGAGTCTTCGGGTCCGCCCGCTAAGAATACTCACAAACCCCATCCCTGAAGATCCCTTAAGTCCCGCCCACCCAGAGCGCCCCCTGTTGGGGGCTCTGAGCACAAGTACCGCCCACACAGAGAGCGTAGCCCCGACTTCTCTCAGGCTCCACCTACTGTGAATGCATAGCCACGCCCACCGACGCGTTCCACCTTCTCGGGACTCCGGGGCCCAGGACTCGCCTTCTGAGTATGCTCAGACTAGTGGATCCGAACTCCTGTCCCTGACCAGGATGCCCCTGAACCTAGCCCTGGCACCCTCTCCTTCCCTACGCACGGCTTGCGGTCGTCTAGATTGCAGGTTCTCTGGGGGGAGCTCCGAGACGAGGTCGAGAGTCTGGTGGATGGCGTCGATGAATGGGCCTTTGGCGCCACCTGCTTTCAGCGCCGGGACTTGCAGGCACCGGGAAGCCCGGCCCCTCTCCCAAAGCACACTAGGGTTCAATAAATACTTCCTTAAAGTATTTATTACGTGTTTGTGTTATTCAAATACTGGCCGCCTTGGCAAATATTTGCCCCCAGACCGGCAAAATAGCAGATCCACTCACGTGTCCTCCATCATATTTGGAAGACCCCCAAGGAGGCCTCTGTGAGCAGAGGCGGCCCCTGCCAGTCTTTGCAGTGGCTGGTGGGACTCTAGCTGTTCTTTATGGACGAATCCTGTTTCCCAGGGGTGAAAGCACAAACTGTCACCTAAATTGTTAATGTTGGGTGCTCCCCTCCCCCAACTAGCCCTCCAAACTGTGGACACGTTCCTCAGGGGTGTGCATTTGGCAGGAGGGAGTGGGTTCGGGCTCAGAGACCCTCATGTAGAAGCTGAGAGTCACAGTTTTTGGCGCAGAATTGATCTCACCGCTCATCACTACATTTGAAAGTATTCCCTTGCTCACTCCCGCACTAGACCGGGGCTCCAGGAGTCAGTGCCAGGGGCTCAATGAACTGTTTTTCAAAGGTTATTGGGACAGACTGGGGAGCTGAGGTTAAAGAGGGGCAGAACTAACACCTACCGGATTCCAGTAGGTACCAACACCCAGCTAGACAGCCTGCGTTAGGCATTTGGTGGAGCGACCCCCCAACCAACCCAAAGCCTGGAGAATAAGATGCTTTCCAGATGAGATTCCGACGCAGGCGCCCTGGCCACTATGAATGGGAGTAACGTTTGGTGGCAAATCATAGTGAAAATAATAATAAGAGCTTGCAGCAGCTATTATATGCCTAGTCCTATTCTAAGGGCTTTAAATGTCTTCACCCATTTGAGGCCCGTAACAACCCCCATGCAGTGAGTGCCATTCCCACCGTGATTGACGGACGAGGAGGCCGAAGGCACTTTAGCCTGTGTGCCTTGTGTTAAGCCACCGCCCCATTTGACCAAGTTAGTAAGTGGAGGTTTGAACCCCAGTAGATTCTGTGATCTTCATCCCTGGAGCTGAGCCAGGCCACAGTGACAGCCGTGTCTCTGATTAGAAAATTCCCACCTCTCAGGGGACTTGCTTTTTTTTTTTAAGTCAATACGTTTTTACTTAGGGCATTTTACGTGATTCCTTCCACTGCCAATCATCTTAGCTCCTCCAAAGTCAGAATCGAAATCTTCAAAATAGCCCTTTCAAGGAGAACTTTTGTTCAATCCACAGTTCACTGTCAGTCCACAATTCTTTCGGGTGGGCTTCTTTGAGCTCCACTTGAATACGGACATACTTCAGAAATCTAGTTCTGTGAATAAAGAAAACCACACATATATCTCTGAGGTGTTCCCAACGATGCAGGTCTACAGAAAAAGCCCCATCGGGATTGACCTGGACAGAGGGAACTTGCTTTCAGCCAGAAGCTGCAAGGTGTAACCTCTTGGGCTGATTGTGCTGTGATTTGGGGGCAGTAGTGGGGGGCGGGGGTGGGATTCATGACGTCTTCCTAACCCAGGAGGGGTCAGCTGTGATTCTGGCAGAGGATTCTGAGGTCTGTGACCTTGTGGGATGCAGACAAGAGGGGCGGAGTCAGGTCGTGGTGCAGTTTTAGGGCATCTGGTGGTGGCCATGCTTTAGCATGGTTTTGGTGAGTTCAGGGATCTAGTTCTTCCTGGGAGTCAGCTAGTAGTGGCTGAGGGCAGTCACCCTGCACCAGGCAGCCTTGCTTTGATTCCAGCTTCACTACGCGAGGGCTGGGGAACCTGAGGCAGGGTCTCTGGTGGCTCGATGTTTGGCTCCTCATTTGGAAAAAGGGGCATTCTAAAGTGTCAACCAGAGCCACAATAATCTGGCAGAGAGAAAAAGGACTCTTTATGGGGAGCGTCAAGGTTTCCTGCTGGAAGCCAGTGAGCAAGTTCAGGGTGGTTGCACGAACCTGCTACAAGAAGCTCCGTCTGCCTCGGCTCGCACCAGAGAGCCCTGAACACAGGGTCCAGAAACTGATCACAGGAGAGATGAATCGGCAAACACTGAAGTCCCAAACCCATCAAATTCCCATGGCAGAGGCTCTTAAACTCCCTGGGTTCACGGTATCTGAGTACCTCAGTGAGTTTTTCATGGCACCCCGGGCCGAAACAAAAACTAAAACAAAACAACAACAATGACAAAACACACACACACACACACACACACACACACACACAAACCTCTAACAGGAGCACCTGGCTGGCTCAGTTGGTGGAGCGTGTGACTCTGGATCTCAGGGTGGTGAGTTCAAGTCCCACTTTGGGTGTGAAGCGTACTTAAAAAATTTTTTTTAAATGCCTAACAGTTTCATTTAATAGTTAAGTCCAAACAATATAAGAGGTACTTGTAGTTTAATAACTCAGCAGTCATTTGAAAAAATAATATGCATACATTGAAAGATACAAGAACTGGGGCGCCTGGATGGCTCGGTTGGTTGAGTGACCAACTTCAGCTCAGGTCATGATCTCGTGGTTCGTGAGTTCAAGCCCCTCGCCGGGCTCTGTGCTGACAGCTCGGAGCCTGGAGCCTGCTTCAGTTTCTGTCTCCCTCTCTCTCTCTGCCCCTCCCCTGCTCATGCTCTGTCTCTCTCTGTCTGTCTCTCAGAAATAAATAAACATTAAACAAAGTTTCGAAGGATGCAAGCATCTTTTCATTCTTAAGTAATCACAATTGCTTGCTAGTGAAGTATGTGCCTGTTGGACACTGCACAGCTTCTCAAAACTTGGAATCAGATTGGACATCGTCACCTTCATTTCCTGTTACGCATCGACTTTCCCAATAGGACTTGCTTTTGATCCGGCAGCTGCCAAAACCCCAGATTCACAAAGATATTATGTCATCGAAGGAACGCAGGGTGATCCAATGTTGAAACTGTGAACAGCCTCAAGCTAGCGGTTTGCCAGTTGTCTGACAGATGTCTGGTGTCTCTGTGTTTCTTTCAAAGTTTCATAATATTCTGGGGCTTCCTGTGAGTTTGCTGCAGGGTGGCAGGTCCTACATCAAAGGAAGGGCCTTGTTAGACAGCGGGATCCTGATGGAGGTACGCTGGGAGAACTGGGAAGAAGGTTTGGGACTGGGGATGCCTATAACCCTTCCCCTCCCCGCTTTCTCCACTCCGCTGCCAGATTTGCCCCTGGTGGCTGATGACAGGTGAATAGGGACCCGTGGGTGCCTTGCAGAGTCAGATTGGGAAGGCCATGTCACATCCAGGGTGGCTGGTGGAGGCCTATGAGGAACACGCACACCTGCAATTTGGCGGCGGGGGCGGTCGGGGTGGGGGGGGCTGGTTCTCAGGGGAAGGTGGATTTTCTTGCTCTAACACAGACATCTGGCGGTGGCTTTTTCCGGAGGGCTCACTCCAGCCGAGACCTAGCACTGGCCTTCACTGGAAGGGTCAGACTTCCCTTGGAATGCTACAGAGGAGAGAATTACAAGACTTTCGGAGGAAGGAATGGGAAGAGCAGTCCATCCCACCCATTAGCTGCCCAACCCACAGACTGACGCTTCCCCAGGCTCCAGTCATTCTCCACGCTCTGTGGCCGCTGAAAATAGGAGATCAAAGAAGTCCCCGAAGGACTGGTTGAAATGTGTCTCCACCTGGATAGCTCACAATAACCCCCTCTCCACTTCAAGGTCCTTAACTTCAATCCCGTCTGCGAAGCCCCTTTCTCTGTGCAAGATAACATGTTCACAGGTGTCAGAGACTAGAGAGTGGACATATTTACTTGGGGCCACCGTTCGGCCCACCACGCTTAGGGACCAGGAAGAGAATTCTAGGTCAGGGTGAGATTCCTCTAGCCACAGGGTGCAGGTCCTGTCGTGGAGCATCTGGTAAGTGCGACAGAAGAGAAAAATCTATTTGTTTATTGTTGGTTTGTTTATTCGTGAGAGACCCTGCTGCTTGAAAGTTGCCAGCCACCTTTTTTAAAATGATTTATTTTTGAGAGAGAGAGACAGACAGAGTGTGAGCGAGGCAGGTGCAGAGACAGAGAGGGAGACACAGAATCCGAAGCAGGCTCGAGGCTCTGAGCCGTCAGCCCAGAGCCCGACGCGGGGCTCGAACTCACGGACCGCGAGATCGTGACCTGAGCCGAAGTCGGACGCTTAACCGACCGAGCCACCCAGGCTCCCCAAGCAGGCAACTTTTAAGTGGCAGTTTCTTTCACTAATAAACAAATAATAAAAATTACATAGATTTTATTTTCTGCCCTAGTAGGTGCCCCGCTGTGGGACAGTCTCACAGAGTACTCACCCAGGGCTATTTTCCTGGTTCCTGTGTATGTGACTTGGGACATTTGGACACAATACAAAGCGCCGTATCCCCGTGGGAATAAAAGCTACCGCAGAGGGAAGTGTCAGGTGGATGCCACAGGAACCCCCTGCCCACTAAAATAATAAACCATTCGCTCTTTTGTCCAATATTTATTGAGAGCCCTACTGTGCATCAGAGAGTCCGCAAGGGATCAAGGGATCAAGGGATCACAAGGGAGAACAGCAAGAATACATATGGCGGACCACTTGGGGCACTGCCCAGGCAGGAGGGGGTGGGATGCGAACCTAGGCAGAGGCAGGGTTGGCACAGGAGGAGAGAGCAAAACTGGGAGGTGGTTGGCGAGCAGATATGAACAGGACTCCGTGACTGGCTGACTGTGAAGGAGAGGAATGGTGGCTGAAGGGTTTTGGCTCCCGGAAGGTGCTATTCATGGAGGCAGGGACATAGGAGAAGAAGCCAGGAGCGCCTGGGTGGCTCAGGTGGTAGACCGTCCGACTTGGGCTCAGATCACGATCTGGGTTAAAAGCCCACATCGGGCTCGCCGCCGTCATCGTGGAGCCCGCTTTGGGTCCTCTGTCCCCTTCTCTCTCTGCCCCTCCCCCTCCCCCTCCCCTGCTCACGCTCTCTCGCTCTCTCTCTTAAAAATAAAAAATAGGGGCGCCTGGGTGGTGCAGTCGGTTAAGCGTCCGACTTCAGCCAGGTCACGATCTCGCGCTCCGTGAGTTCGAGCCCCGCGTCGGGCTCTGGGCTGATGGCTCGGAGCCTGGAGCCTGTTTCCGATTCTGTGTCTCCCTCTCTCTCTGCCCCTCCCCCGTTCATGCTCTGTCTCTCTCTGTCCCAAAAATAAATAAACGTTGAAAAAAATAATAAAAAATCTAAAAAAAAAAAAAACCAAATAAACAAACATTAAAAAAGAACAAAAAAGACGAAGCCGGTCTGGGGAGATAAATGACACGGTCAGTTTTGCATCTCCAGGGACTGGAAGGTCACCTGAGTGGATGCCTCAAGAAGGCAACTGGATGCCGGAAGCCAGAACTCAAGACAGAGGTCCAGGCCGAAGACAGAGATTTGAGTTTCCATCTGCCCCACGGCTGGAGGCCTTACAGAAACTGCCTGGCGAGTACCAGCGCTCACGGCCCGTCGCTTTCCGGGTTCGACTCCGGAAACAGACTGAGCTAAGCAAGCATTTCAGGAGGGCAACTCAGACCCTAACTTCATAAATGTCCACACTGCTTGCATTTTTAAAGGCTCCTGTATTCACTTCTTAGGTTTTTTGGAGGCTTATTAAAATGTTAGTCTTTATACTGTTGTAGTCTTTCGTAACATATGGTGCTTTTATAACACATCCAGTGAAATTTTTCCACTGAAAGAATTCAGTATTTTTATTTTGGTCTCTTTCATTTTACAAGTTTTTTAAATAGCAAAGAGAAGAAAAATACACCTATCTTTTGGAATATACCCATCGGTTACTGAAAACCAGCTGATTTTGGTCTCAGCTGACATTCTGGACAGAAACTCCTCTCTTTCTTTTCCCTCTTTTTTTTTTTAATGCTTATTTATTTTTGAGAGAGCGTGAGCAGGGGAGGGGCAGAGAGAGAGGGGGACAGAAGATCTGAAGCAGGCTCTGCGCGAAGAGCAGGGCTCGAACCCAAGAACCCGAACCGTGAGATCATGATCATGACCTGAGCTGAAGTCAGATGCTCAAGCAGTGAGCTGCCCAGGCGCCCCTGGATAGAAACTTCTCTTTGGAGCAGAGGAGTACTCCTCTTTGGAGTCCTACCGCCTCCGGCCCTTGATGTGCATTTGTGAAGTTGGCCAGCCTGTTTTTCTTTCTGTCTCTCGAATCGGACTCGTAGGAGCTTTTTGCCTTCACCTGGCAGGACAACAGCACTCGCTGCCAGCCCTGACTGAGGGGTGTGGCCAGTTTGGGGCTGGACGCCTGATGCTCCTTACCCTTTCCAGATACATCCTGGCCACCTCGGCGATGACTTCATACTCACGAGCCCCGGA
This sequence comes from Prionailurus viverrinus, assembly GCF_022837055.1. NCBI lineage: Eukaryota > Metazoa > Chordata > Mammalia > Carnivora > Felidae > Prionailurus > Prionailurus viverrinus. Next base: position 107,065,984 of record NC_062570.1, read on the forward strand.
GAATAGACGGCAGCGTGGGTGACGTAAGAGAGAAGATGAAACTCGTGAAAAATGCGGGGGCCAGCCACCTGGGGGAAGCTCTGAGGGGCCAGGGGTCCTGGGCCTGCATCAAGGAGACACAAAGCTTCGTGGTTTGCTCTGGACGGCGGGGCGGGGGGGTGGGGGGCGCAGCCCACGTTTCCTTGGGTGCCCTTCTTGGGCCCGTTCGCCTTCCTGGGATCATAAAGCTCCTTTGGCCTGGGCCACTGGCTAAGGGGTTCCGCTGCTCCATCCTCGGGACACAGGAACCCCGGGATGTTGGAGGTCTCAGTAGGAGCTCAAGAATCATTCACTTAGCCCAAGCTCACTGGACATCTACTGCGTGAGCTGGCAGCTGGTGAAGCGCGTGTCTATGCGATAGGGAGTGTCTGTTGATGATTCATAACAAGAACAGTACTAGTGGTGATTATCGCTAAATTTACTGAGCATTTACTATATTTGAGCCCTCTTTTAAGTGTGGTATCACCCAGGTCGTAGCGGCAGAATTGGCACTTTGTCCAACTCAAAGATCTGCATCTGTGACCATCTGCCTCCCATAGCTTTTTTTTTTTCGTCAGGGAATGGGGGACTCCATTTATTTACTTACTTATGTATTTTGAGAGAGGGCGAGCGAGCCTGAGCAGGGGAGTGATAGAGAGAGAGGGAGAGAGAAGATCCCAAGCGGGCTCCGCACCGTCAGTGCAGAGCCCAACACGGGGCTCGAACCTATGAACTGTGAGATCGTGACCTGCGCCTAAACCAAGACTTGGACGCTCAGCTGACTGAGCCACTCAGGTGCCCCTTGCCCTGCCCCCCCCCACCTCCCAGAGCCTTAGTTCGCACAGAAGAAACAGATAATGAACTTGCACACAGCGAGCCAAGGCGAAGGATAGCAGCGGGGCTGGCGGGAGGTGGATTTAGACGGTCAGGGCTCACACACAGGCTGCGCCCTAAGTGTTGAGTGGAGCGAGGGGAGAACCAGGGGAAGGAACAGTGCTCTAGGAGGGAGAACAGTGTGTGCCAAGACCTCGAGGGAAGCAGGTTGTTCCAGGATCGGGTACGAGGCCACCGTGGCTGAGACTTTTTAAGGAAAGGGGATCAGGCTCCAGGTGAGCGTGGGGCATCTGCCAGAGCCCACAGGGGTCCGAGGGCTGGGGCAGAAGCCTGGGCTATATTTGATGTTTGGTGGGAGGCACCAGCGTATTTTGAGTGAGGTAGAGGTGTGATCTGAGTGACATTCCAAGATGACGCTACATGGGCCGGAAGGGACGAGGTGAAGCGGACGCCTGATGGAGTCTGTGGTAGTCACTGGGGGAGGGCCCCTGGGGGCCCAAAGCAAGGTGGTGGCCTCAGATGGAGAAGACCCGGGGGCTGCTTAGAGAGCTGGTGTAGGGAGAGTCCTGGGTGATATCTTTCACGCGGGGAAGTGAGGAAGGCGTCCGTGGATGAAATGCTACAGCCTGCAGATCTTCTTCAAAATAACCCAGTGGGGGTGCGTGTGCGCGGATGGGGTAGGAGCGGTCACGGTAGGGGACGGCTGGAGAGCTGGGCGCTGAGGACAAAGAGCCCACGTGCACCCACGTCTCTACCTTTGCTCTGTTTTGGCCGTGCTGTGTCAGCTTTCAAGCAGAGAGCAAAGGCAGAGAGCTTTGAGCTTTTTGGAACAAGGCTCTGTCCCTTTCCTCAGACATTCTTTTCCTTTTAAGAATTCTCCCGGCTCAGTGTTGGCTCTAACAGCCACCCCTGGCTTCAGAGTCTTCCAGCAGAGGCCCCTTAAGTGTCCCAGAGCAGAGAGAAACCGTACCTGTTTTCTCCGTCTGAATTCTTCACCGACAGAAACCAGGAGCGATAATAGTGATTATTGATGTTTTAAGGCACTAAATTTGGGGGTAACTTGTTATGTAATAGTAGATAATGAACATAGGATGCCAGTAATAGAAACAAGGGAAAAAACCAGTAGCTCAAACAAACTAGAAGCTTATGTCTCCTTCTATTGAGACTCTGGAAGCAGGCGACACAAGGAAGCTCCTATGGTGTCACAGGAAGCCCGGGGGCTTTTATCTTGTTCTACTCTCCTCACCACATGGCTCTAATTCTCAAGGTCACCTCCTGGCCCAACATTGCTGCTGGAGTTCCAACCATCACATCTGCATCCCAGGCGGAATGCGGGAGGAAACAAGGAGATAGAACTAGCCTTCACCAAGATTATTTCTATTTCAAGGAGGATTCTTAAAAATCTTTTCCAACACCTTCTCCTTACATCTCCAATCCTAAAATTCAGTCACGCAGTCACATTGTATGTGCCAGGGAGGCTGGAAATGTGGCCTTTCAGCTGGGCTCACTGCCATCGGAAGTAAAACTGGGGTTCTGCTGCTGAGGAGGAGAGGAGAGTAGATCACGGCTAGCAGGTAGCTGGTGGCCGTGGACAGAGGACGGTGGAAGACGCAATCTCCACGGGAAGGAGCTGGAGCCAGTAACCACCCCCCTGCCCCCGGCCCACACACACACTGCCCATGCAGCTTCCTCAAATGTTTGGGCACCATGGAGTTTCTTCAAGTGGGTTCTGGACAAAGACCTGAACTCACTCCCAAAGAAGCGAGGCAGTGATGCCCAGGGAAAGCTTTGGTCTCTACCACCACCCTCCTCCCCCCCCGCCCCCGGCCAGCAAGCAGCTGGACTCTAAGATGCTAACATGTGGGCCTGACCTTGTCGCTTACCTGCTCAACCACCTTGGAGGCTCCAGTTTGCTCCAGCTTTCAGATGAGTCCTGGGGTTTGGTACCGAAGGCCTCAGCCAACTCTCCCAGGGCAGTCTGCTTCTACCCCTCTTCACGCTTCATGCCCTGCCCCCGTGCCTTTGGGAATGCAGCTCCCATGGCCCGGAACACACCCTGCCCTGTCTCCGCCCAGGGGAATCGCACCCATGCTCGGCCCCCTTCTAGGGCCACCGTGAGTCCTTATGGTGCCTCTGCGCAAATCAGAAAAGGGTGCCTTTCTCCAGGTGGACGCAGATCCACGTCAGGGCTTGAGGGGTGGCCCACAGTGGATCCCACCCACATTTGCCCCTCGGCCCGGTGCACACCCGGCACAGGCATACGTGCGAAGATGCCACTTCCGGGCGTGAGGGAGGCCCTTGCTTTGACCTTCCTCTTGGCCTTCAGATCCCACGCGCCGACTGGGGGCTGGCTGTCTCCCACCTTGTGTCCTCCAACATCTCGGTGCCCGTTCCCCTGAACCACTAACGCTGACAGCCATCAGGGGAGCTGAATTCGCACCACAGATCGTGGCTCTTCCCCCCCACCCCCACTTTGGGGAGCAGTCACCAGTCCCTTAGTCCCCAGCAGGCCCAGCGGCAGAATGAAGACCCCCCACCCCCCCACCCCGCCCCGGGCTAGAAGGGGGACCTCTTGGACACCGCCTTAGAAGTGCCCCGGGTGCCGGTCGGTTGGAGTCAGCTGCAGCGACTCAAACCCGAGTCTCAGGCCCTAGGCTGGGCAGGGGGTTCCCTCTCGGCTTACCTTGCTCCTGGGAACACTGGAGTCCGACCCTGTGTCCCCTTCCACGACAGAGCATTGCATCGCTGACCCGGGGTAGCCCGTTGTGCCAGTAGTGGCCTTGGACCCACCGCTCAGGAACGCACGTGAGAAGACCTTCCATTTCATACCTTTTATTTTATCTGCATCTTCTCTGCCTCCTCTCCCCCCTCCCCCCACCGGCCCCTCAGAGGGGGTGGAAACCCCATTTGGAAGGGAAGGGACTTCTCTCTCCTCCCTGGAGGAGGGACGGTGTCTCCTGGGCCAGGCCCCACTGATGGGAGAGGCAGGCGCCTCCATGGCCGAGCAGGTGCATCGTCCAAGAGGCTGTGGCCAAGGCCGAGGTCCCTCGGATGCCCCGTGGCCCGGGGCCCCGTGGGTCATCAGGAAGGTGAAGAGCAGAGAAGTTGGGGGTGGGGGCAGTGGGAGGGCCAAGCCCGGGGTGTGTGCGCGTGGCTGGCAGAGGCAGATGTGGACTTCGTGAGGGACAGGGGCCGAGACCAGGGGATGTGGGCTTAAGGTAGGGCCCTGAGAAGGAACCCCAGGTCACAGGGGAGCTGGAGGTGGGGGGAGGGTGTACCAGGGAAAAACTGGGGGCTGGGGGTGGGGGACGAGGCTGTGCTCTAAGAACCGGGCTCCCAGTAGAGGGGCTGTGCTGCGGAGTGTGATCAGGGACCGGCCCTCAGCGGAGACCAGAGGGCAGGCAGCGAAGGGCTTGTCAGGGCAGGAGGAGGGGGACTTCGGGCCAGTAGTGGGGCCAAGGCTACGGTGCCACCCCACGGCCAGCTCCTCCGCTTCGTGGAGGCCAGCCCAACTGGGCATGGCCCCAAACCACCAATTTGTGCTTCTGGGTCGCTCGAGGGCTCCCAGGGCGGCCTCAGCCACGTAGGGCGGAGCCCAGAGGCGGCCCTGCGCTGCATGCAACAGCTGTCCCCGGGACTCGTCCCCCATCTCAGGCTCTCTGGAAACTCGCCCCCCTGCCCTGCCCGAGAGGGCCCTAAGCCAGATCACCAGACAGTGCAGGGGTGGAACGTGGCCGTGGGGGGGGGGGGGGCGGGAGCCATGCTGGGACAGTTCAGAGACTCAACTTCGGCCGCGTCCGCTTACGCCCTCCGGTCCTTCAGTCTGTTTAAGGGCCTGGCCCCACCCCCCACCCCTCGTGCGCTGGTCTGTTTTCCCTCCCGTCTTGGACAACGACCGACCGCTCGGGCGTCGGAGCCCACGGTGGGACGGCGGGGAGGAGGCCGCTCCGGGGACCGCGCGGGTCTCAGAGCGCACCCTGCCCGTCCCCCTGGCAGCCGCCGTCGCCGTGGACGATGAGCACCGGGAAGTAGAGGGCGTCCTCGTAACACGGTGGGCTTTCCAGGGGCTCCGTGTCCTCTGCCCGGCGCCCCAGCGGCCCCCCGCTCAGGCTCCGGAAGACCCCCGGGGTGGCCCGGCCCCCGGCTCCCAGGGAGAGCCGGCTGCGGCTGAAAGGCAGGCGGGGCCCGCTGGGCCGGGCGGGGGGCAGCGAGTTGCTGCTGAGGGAGCGACGGCAGCGCTGGCAGCCGCGGAGGTAGGCGCCGGCGCCCATGACCACGGCCTCCGAGTAGCTGGGCACCAGCTGCCGGTTGGAGCAGATGTGCCACTCGAGCTCGGTGAAGTCCACCGTGGCCACGCGGGAGAGCGGGGGCCCGCTGGGCACGGCCCCGGGCGGGGGCGAGCCGGCGCCAAAGAGCTTCTCCACCTGGTAGTGCACGTGGGCCGTGCCGTAGGCCGCCACGACGCGCAGCGGCCAGGACAGCGTGGCCGCGGACACCAGCCAGAAGACCCAGGCGCGGGCGTACCAGGGCGGGCTGCGGGGGTCCGCGAAGACCATGAGGGACTCGCGGAAGTCCACGTCCTTCAGGTGCATGCCCTCGCGGGCCTCCAGGTAGTCGTCCAGGCCCTCGTTGGCGCTGAAGAAGTGGGCCCTCTGCGTGAGGTACGAGGCCTCGGCCTCGGCGCTGCCGAAGCTGAAGCACTTGGTGAAGCGCAGCCGCGTGGCCGCGTGGTCGGCCAGGCCCACGAGCTCCTTGGAGACGTCGCGGACGCCGTGGGCCGAGTAGTCAAACTCGCCGCGGGCCGTGCGGCTGTCCGCCCGCTCGTGGTAGACCTGCGTGGTGGTGTAGGCGTCGCCGTTCCGGTAGCGGGTGATCTGGCGGGTGCGCCGCACGTAGTGGTAGCTGGTGGCCTTCCACCAGACGCAGGGCGGCGCCTGCTGCAGCCGGCGGATCAGGGCGAGCACGGTGTTGGCGTCGGTGCGCGGCGCCTGGCACGACCGCACGTGGCAGTGCCAGCACTCGGCCAGGTAGAGGAGGTAGAGGAGGGACACGAAGGCCAGCGGGATGTACAGGTAGCCGTCAGAGCAAGGGCTGGCCGGGTAGGTGGGCGGCGGGCCCCCGGCCCCGCGGGCCAGAGCCGCCTCGGGCCCCAGGACCAGCCGCGGCACCGTGGCCAGGCGACACCAGGCCACCACGGCGCCACAGGCATGGATGAGCAGGGTGAGCAGCAGGCACTTCCAGTGCGACTCGCGGCACAGGGAGCTTCCCAGGGACTGTTTCAAGGGCCGCTGCTGCGGGGCGGAGAGAGGAGAGGCGCGGGTCAGGACGGGGCCTCGGCCGCCGCGCCTGGCCCTCTGCCGAAGCCCCGCGAGGGAGGCGGGGCGACGCTCCCCACTCCACGGAGGAGGAAACCGAGGCTCCGAGGGAGCGAGCCCCCTGCTCCGTGCCTCACCCTGCTAGCTCTAACTCGCCGTGGAGCCGCAGGAGTCCAACTCGGGCCCATCTGCCCCGAGCCCGTCCTCTACTGTGCCCCATCATCTCCGCCAAGGGCACCTAGGGACAAGACAGACCCATCTCTGCCAAGAGAAGAAAGGACGCCACTGGCCACTGAGAAAACTGAGCGCCGGCCCCAGCTCTACCCTTAACTTGCTGCGTGGCCGTGGCCACGTTCCTGCCCTCGCTGGGCCCCGGTTCCTGGACCTGTTGGCACGGGAGGCCAGGGCGGCAGGGGTCCTGAGGGGGAAGAGCATGCGCTTTAGAGCCCCACCGCTCAGGAGGCAGTGCCGGCTCCACCACTGACCGTATGACTCGGGCAGGTCCCTCTCTGGACCTCGGTCTCCTCATCTGTAAACTGGGGCGTTTGTGAGGATTCGACGAGATCGTCCGCGTGGCGATCTCAGCACAGGGTCTGGCCACGGGAATAAATATTATTACCGTTTCCCTGAGACTCCCTCTGGTCCTTTGGTTCCAACTTGGAGACTCGGGAGAAGCTCTTAAGTGAGAAAGAGGAAGAGCTGGGAACGGAGGAGGTGTGAGTCTGGGGGGGAGCAGATGGAGCGCGTCCCCCGTCCTCCATCCCTCCATTCCCCATCTGCGCCGAGACCGAGGGGGTGGAACACAGCTGCTGGGCAGCAGGGGCCACTCCAGGGCCCAGAGGGTTTGGCCTGCCCTCCCAGCCCCCACCTCACCTCCAGGGGGCCTGTGGAGACAGAAGTGGGGAGGGGGTGGGGAAAGGAGGGGAAAAAGAAAGAGAAGGGAGAGGTGGCCTGGTGGAGACAGCAGAGGTGGAGTCAAGGGGCCACGTCTCCAAACTCTGGGACCCAAGAGGAGAGGAAACGCCACCCCCTCCGCCCCGCCCAGCCCAGGGTGGCCTGTCCTACCCCGCCAGTCACCCACCACAGGTACACATCGCCACCACGACCCGCAGGGCCAGTCGGATGCACGCACCCACACCTCCGCACCCCCACCGTGTTTGTCACAGACCCACCAGCCACAGACGTGCGCGCTGCCCCTTCATCCCAGGCACCAGACCCTCCCCAGTGCCCGGGGCACAACCCCTCAAACCGGAACGTGGTGCCCAGGCGCACGCGCTCGCCCACGCACACAGGCACACACCCCACCCAGACCCGCCCACCACAGGACACACACGCAAATACCAATGACACACCGACGGAGGCCCGGCTACACGCCAGACCCTCACCTGACCACAGTGCGCAACCCCCAACCCCACCCCTACTGCCACCTGACACCCACCCTAGACTCCGCAGAAGAAACCCACCCACGACGGAACACATGCACGCATGACCGCATCGCTCAAGCCAAGGCCCCCGCCGTCACCCGACTTTAGCTCACCGGAGGTGTGAGGGGCGCGGACTAACATTCACACGCCCGCAGGCGCACCACAGCCGCCCAAACACACAGAGCCACTCACCACCTATCAGCCCAGCACCCCACACGGGGCTCCAGGCCCCTGCGGACCCTCTTCCTGGCTAGGGCTGAGGAGGGGCCACCCTGGGGGGCCCAGCCAGCAGGATGGGCCCTGTGGCCTCAGCACGGGGAGAGGGAAAAGGGGAACCGGAGGCCTCCTCCTTTCCTCTTTCCCCTCCTCCCTCCGCTCCCCCCCCCCCCCCCCCCAAGTCCCGGCCACCGCTGCTGCATTGCAGGCGCCGCCCGGGCACCTCGTGAGCCGCTGGGCTGGGCCGGGGGCCTGACCCCGGGGCCTTGGGGGTGAGGGGCAGCGCTGCGGAGGGAGGGCGCGCAGGAGCCGGGCGCTGACGTCACAGGAGGGCGGGGGGCGGGAAGAAGGGGCGCCCGGGGTTGGAATCTCCCCCTCCTCCCTTTCCAGCAGCCCCACCCCGACCCCCACGCGAGCCCCTAGCCTCGCAGGGCGCCGGCTACCCTAATGACGTCATTGGCAACAGGGGTTTGGGGACTTCCCTCCTCAGCCCCTGTCCTGGGGTTGGCCCCTTCCCTTGTCCCCCTCACCCTGTTCCAGCCCCGGCTCCGGCCCCCCCCCAACACACAGTGGCCGTACCTCCTCCCGCAGCGGCTCGCCGTCCGGGATGAACGCGGGCACCTCCCCGCTGTCTCCTCCGCCGCCCTCGGGCATGGTGTCCTGGCTGCTTGGGCGGCCCGGGCCCGGGCCCCGGGCATGATAGGGGGGAGCGCAGAGGGCTGCGGCGCGGCCCCGAGGGCGTCCGCTCGGCTCGGCGGCCGCACAGGGAGTGCGCGGAGCTCGAGCTCGAGCGCGGTGGCGGCGGCAGCGTTGGCGGCCGCGGTGCCCGGCGCCCCGCCCTCCGCTGACCCCGCCCCCGCGGCACCGGCGGCGCCGCCGGCAGCGCCTGGCACCGGCGGGCGCTGCCTCCGCCCCCGAGAACCCCGGTCTGGCGGACCCAAGCTTGGGTTCCCCTCCCGCCGAGCTGGCGCTTGCGACCTTGGCCGAGTCCTTGCTCTCAGAGCCTGTTTCCCCTGCTGTAAAGTGAAGGCAGGGAATCTCAAAGAGGGGTAATACCCGCCGCGGTCCCGTCTCTGAGGTGTAGGCCCAAGCCTAAGCCCACCTGGACCCCACCCCGGAAGCCTCGCGCGTAGGGGAGAAAGCGGTTACAACCCAGAAAGGTGAGAGACGCCTCATTTGCTGGCCCGAGGGGCGGGCTTCACGTAGAGCGGGCAGGTTGCGCAGGCCAGGACACCCAGGGCCCCAAGCTTCGTGACCTTGGGCCTGCACTTTTCGGCTCAACCTCCGTTTTCCCATCTGAGAAAGGGGAGTAGAAAGGTGCACAAGCATTCATCGTGACGTACAGGGGAACGGGATCTGTCCTTCATGGGAGGACACCCTCATTCCACGTGGTGGCCCCAGTGTTGTTCCCTGGCCCTCAGGGGCCTCAGCCCATCTGCCTCTGGGTCTGGACCTAGCCCTCAAGGTAGACAATCAGTTGGCGGGACACAGGGAACTGCAATGCTAGGTTGGGTTGCTTTTCGACTTTTTTTTTTCTTTTCTTTTTTTTTTTTTGCAAAGGGAACTCAAAGACCATTCAGTTTAATATCCCTACCCATTTGAAGATGAGGTAATTGAAATGGTCGAGAGAGTAAAGGACTGACCCAGGGCTACATTTAATTATTGATTATTTATTTATTGGGCACAGGTGTTTATTGGATATCTTCTATATCCAAGTACTGCGCTTGGCACTGTGAAGACAAGGGTAGGAGTGGAGAAAGACACAGGCCCTGTCCTAATGGAATTTACATACAGGGCAAAGTGGTGTTCCCAGAGGGAGCCTAGAACTCGGCCTCCAGGTTCAACCCCCAGCCAGGTCATTCCTCTGTTCCCTTTGTCTCTCTGAGACACAAGTCAAACTGATTCTTAAAGGATAACTAGACTTTCGACAAATGGATATGAGGAGGAAGGGCATCCCAGGTGGAGGGGACTTTTGAGCAAAGACACTGCGATTAGACCACGTGGGTTGTGTTCAGAGAGTAGGAGAGTAACCTGGTGTAACCAGACACTGGCTAGTTAACGAGAGGCAGATCGCAGAGGACCTGATTTTGCTCTCTAGAAAGTGGTGGCTGAAAGTGTGTGAGAGAGGCCCCTGAAGACTGTTGCCGAGGAGGGTGCGAGTGGTCAGAAACTGGGCGGAGAGAAAGGAAACCCCAGCTTCACTTTAAGATGGGCGGCAAGGGCAGCAATGACTCAGGAGTATCAGCTGCAGCTTCAGGAGGTGGATCAGCACACCTCCACCCCCTAAATCGGTTGGACCACGGGAGAGTTGACGGGCCAGGACTGGTGCAGGATCCTGTCCCAACGAACGATACCATCCAATCTCTGGGACTTCAGACCTTCTGGATTTTTCAATATTTGTAATGTACGTGTGTCTCAAGAGCCCAGACCCTCAATCAAGAGCTCAGACCCAATCTCTGGGACTTCAGACCTTCTGGAATTTTCAATATGTGTAGTGTGTACGTGTGTCTCAAGAGCAGCAGGGTCCCGGGGTCTGCAGCATAGCCGTCAGTGGCTGTGGGATATTTCAGCACCGGACAACGGACAGCACCCGCGCGGGAAGGAGGGGTGGGAGCGGGGGGGAGGAGCCAGCTTCCGGGGCTCGCTTGGCCGGGCTGTCACTACCCGGCGCGGCCTCCTACTAACACCTCGCGGGTTGCCTGGGCTCCGCTCCAGGGCTGGGGGGAGTATGGAGGACGGGAGAGGAAAGAGAGCATTGAGAGGGAGAGGCAGGAGCCCCGAGGGGTGGGACTTGCTAGAACCCCACCGACCCATCCCCTCCTGGAGTACATCCGGCGAGCGAAACTTGGTTCCCGGACTCCCGCCTCCTCCAGGTCTCCAACCGGTGTAGTCGTGGCAGGGCGAGCGTCAAGTGCCCCACTGCGCAGGCGCGGAAATAATTCTCAACACCCTCTTACTTTAACCCAACTATTGGCTGTTCTGGGCACAAACTGGCAAACGCAACATCCAATCCGAGAGTGCCTCGAATTGCTCCGCCTATCCTCCTCCCGGAAGTTGACTACTGCCGAATCCAATTCAGCGAGGCCGCGCCAGCAGCCAATTGGGATAAGGGAGGGGCGAGTTGGCGCCGCCAAGGAGCCAATGGCAGGCGACGGAGGATAACGCTGCGGACATGGCGGCTGTGGTCGAAGAGCTCGCGGACGTGTCGGGCTTCTCCATAACCTCAGTCGGTGCCCAGGGTGCGGAGCTGCTGCCTTATTAGTATTCTCACCCACGAGGCGGCGCAGCAGGCCCCTGGGGAGAGCCAGCATCGCGGCCATGGCTTATCACTCGGGATACGGAGCCCACGGTGCGTGGGGCGCGGGGCGGGTGGGACGCGGCCCGACCGGCCGGAGGAGGGTCGGCGGCGCGGCCCTCTCACCCCGAGGGAGAGGGGCAGCCGTGACCGCTCCCCAGGGCGGCGGGTGTCTTTCGGGTTTTCGCCCTGCGCGACTCAGCAACGCGTCCCGGACTTCGCCCTCTCGGCCCAATCCCGAGATCGGGCGGTGACAGCACAGCTGGATTGCCCATTCTAGACCAGCACAAACGGAGTCTGCCTCCAGAACTTTCTTTACCTGTCATGACCCTGGTAGGGGCCCTCACCACTGCCCAGGGCCTTTGGGTACTCAGCTGTCTTCTTTCCCACTCTTGTTTATGCGGGATGCCTTCCCAGTTATCTTCTCCACCTAGTAAACTTCTACTCACTCTCCCAAGGCTCAATTCAGAGATCACTTCCCTTGAGACGACCCCCAGAAGCCCCCAGGTGGGCAACCACTTCCAGGTGCTGCCTTAGCTCTTTCTTTGCCTACATTTAACACCTCTGGGAAAGGGTCCTTCTTCAAAGTTCTTTCTGGATTACCTATCCCCATCCAGCATGTATTTCACTAACTGATTGCTTGGTGCCCCCAGGACCCATACAGGGCTGTGCAGTCTGGGGAGGGGGTGGTGGTTTGGGCTCATGCTTGGTATTCCTGTCACCTACTCTAGTACCTACAAACCCACAGGCTCCAAGCACAGGGCCCGGGCAGCTCCAGATCCCCCTCCCCTCTTCGATGACACAAGCGGTGGTTACTCCAGCCAGCCAGGGGGATACCCAGCCCCAGGAGCCGACGTGGCCTTCAATGTCAACCACTTGCTTGGGGACCCCATGGCCAACGTGGCTATGGCCTATGGCAGCTCCATCGCATCCCATGGGAAGGACATGGTGCACAAGGAGGTGTGGCCTGCCCCCAGGGCAAGGGTGGCAAGATTTCTGGCCAGGGCTGGGGCATCACGGGATCCCACCTAATTGTCACAGCAGCCCTCAGGGAAGGAGCACACCCTGGAGCACCCTGAGGTTTGGTGTGCAGCTTGCCCACAGCCTCCTCTCTCCTCTCCCAGCTGCACCGTTTTGTGTCTGTGAACAAACTCAAGTATTTTTTTGCTGTGGACACAGCCTATGTGGCCAAGAAGTTGGGGCTACTGGTCTTCCCCTACACACACCAGGTGAGCTGCCTACCAGGTGAACTGGCGGGGCCCTGTGCCTCCCTCATCCTTTCCCAGAGTTTGGCCCCCAGACCTCAACGCCCTTTCTTCTCTTCTCATCTTTTACTCCTGACCTGGCCGCCGCCGCTGCCGCCAGAACTGGGAAGTGCAGTACAGTCGCGACATGCCTCTACCACCACGGCAAGATCTCAACGCCCCTGACCTCTATATCCCCAGTGAGTCTTTCTTTGACCGGGGCTGGGAGTTGTGGGGGGACCTGTGCCTCGAGGCACCAGTGAGAAGAGAGAGGCTCACGCGTTGATTCAGCATCTGCTTTTGGTGCTTTTGTGTGTGGCGGTTGCTAGACGCCAGGTAGGCGAGAGTAGGGGGACCAGTGAGGAATTTCCGGGCTGTGCCTTCAGTGCCCTCAGGGTGTTCCCTTTGGAGACCTTCTTGCCTCTTGACTGGGACCATGTCCCTCTCCAGCCTGGAGCTCTGGGTTTAGACCTGGCCCTGCAACTTCCAGCTATGGGACCTCAGGCTGGCTACTTTTATTCTTCCGGAAACCAGGAATAACAACAGTCTCTACCACAAAGGATTGCCGTGGAGCTTCAGTGAGGTGATGTGTGCTCAGCAGGAAGCACACTTTAAATCATTACTGTCATTGTTGTTACTTACCCCCCAAGTCCTGCTCCAACATTTCCTCCTCTGAGGAAGTGATCACTCCCTTCTGGGCTCCCATAACCGCCCGTCCACCTGGCACATGGCACGGGGTCAGGCCGCCCACGTTGTCTAGCGGCTGGCAGACTCTGCATTTGACTCCTCTCTGTCCCGGGGCCTGTACAAGGCGAAGCCCGTGGTGGGTACCCTAGAGTAGGGGTGAGTGTGCCCGGGTCAGCCCTCAGAGGGGTTGCTAGGGCAGCCAGTGCTAGTGAGGGCAGCCAGTCAGCCCAGTTGCTCTGGGAGGGCCACACGTTCTTCCATCCTTCATTCCATTTTCTCTCAGAGCCACCTGGTAAGGCAGGAACTGCCATCTCTGTTTTCCATGTTGAAGCCAAGGATCAGAGAGACTCGAATCTCTTTGAAGCCACGTAGCTTATAGGTGATAGAGCTGGCTCCTGACTCCAGACCCTGTGCTCTTTGGTGGGCACATCAGTTCTGGTGCTTCAGGGGGCAGGGAACAGGGCTGAGGAGTTACAGTTGCTGTGAAAGCCCAGCTCCCACTGGCTCTGAGCTTTTGTGCAAACAGCAGAGGTAAACCCGGAGCCCTCTATGTTGGCAGGATGGCCAGAGCCATGGCCAGTGCCAATGGCCAGACGCAAGAAGAAGGCATCCTCATGGCCTGGACTCCAGGAACAGCCCGAGTTGTCTTCAAGCCTGTATTTTGGTCCTGTAGTCTTGTGTGAGATCAGTTTGGCCCCTGCCAGCTCATCTAGGATTAGCAATGGCCTTGGCCTGTGGTGTAGTTAGAGTCACAGCAGGAAGCTGGTAAATTTCCTAGCACAGGGATAGGGAAGGAGGCAGCTTGGTGGTCCTGAGAGAAGGGTCAGGTAGCATTTACACAGGGAGAGAGAGCTGAGCAGGCAGGGTATTGGGGAGCTGACTATGGAGGCTGAGCATGAGGGGATATGCAGGGAAGGAAGTATAGGGAGAAGGTGGGGAGTGTAATGGCCTCAAATACCTAGTTAGGGGGTTCTGATTGAGGAAAACAGGCTGACGGCATCTCTCTGGCTCTTGGCAGCAATGGCCTTCATCACCTACGTGCTGTTGGCTGGGATGGCACTGGGCATTCAGAAAAGGTCAGTGCCAAGGCCCTCCTCCGTTCCTACCAGCTTTCCCTCCTGACTGCTCTCCTCACCTCCCCAGGGGACCTGTGGCGGGTCCTAAGCCCACCCCATGTCCTCAGGCTCAACCTGCCAAACAAGATGGCTGGTGTCTGAACTCACCCCCACCCCCACCCCTACGTGGCCACAGGTTCTCCCCAGAAGTGCTGGGCCTGTGTGCAAGCACGGCGCTGGTGTGGGTCGTGATGGAGGTGCTAGCCCTGCTCCTGGGCGTCTACCTGGCCACCGTGCGCAGTGACCTGAGCACCTTCCACCTGCTAGCCTACAGCGGCTACAAATATGTGGGGTGAGTACCCCTGCACTCTTCTGCACTCGTCTCGGGAACTGTGTACCGTTGTTAGATCAAGAATGTATGGAGAGCCACTCCGGGAACACAGGGGAGAAGGGCCTTGAGCTGGGGTCGTGAAGGAGGTCTCAGACCCAGGTGCTAGGGCTGAGTCCTAGGCCTGCCAGATTCATTTTGAGTCTAGGACCCTGTGGGGATAGATTGGAGATAAAGGGCCCCAGAGGTGGTGGTCAGGGTCTAGGCTGGGTGGTGGGGCCGGTCTCAGGCCTGGATCCTTGGAAGGTCTCCAGCATCTTCTTTCTCCTCTCCCCCCACCCCTCCCAACACCCCACACCCCTGCAGGATGATCCTCAGTGTGCTCACAGGGCTGCTTTTCGGCAGCGATGGCTACTATGTGGCACTGGCCTGGACTTCATCTTCACTCATGTACTTCATCGTGAGTCTGGGGCTGCCCCTCCCGCCTCTTCCCCCGGGGTTGGAGCTGGGGCCGAGCCTCCCCATCCTGGCACAGCTTCAGCTCTCTCCTTTCTTCTAGGTGCGCTCTTTGCGAACAGCAGCCCTGGGCCCCGACACTATGGGGGGCCCAGCTCCCCGGCAGCGTCTCCAGCTCTACCTGACTCTGGGAGCTGCAGCCTTCCAGCCCCTCATCATATACTGGCTGACCTTCCACCTGGTCCGGTGACCTTTGGCTCCCACTGGCACTGATTTTTCCATACATTGAAGATTTGATTTCCTTGATTGTATTTGACCCTCGTTCCTGGGGCCTGAGGTGGTGGTGGTGGTGGGAGGGGGGGGGGTGGTCTCCATTGCCCAGGGTTTATCAGGCTCTAGGGACCCAGGGGAGGGCTTCCTGGAGTTGGTGGTCTTGATACTGCTTTGAAAGGCAGATGGAAGGGTTTTAGCAGCAATAGCTGTTTGGCTGTGACGAGGAAAGTGAGGACAGAAGGGAGCAGCTGCCAAGGAGACCTCGAAGGCCTCTCTGATCCATCTGAGGGGGTCCCTGGAGGGTTCGATGGGCCAGTGGTTTGAGCCTCTGTCCTGAGGATTTAGCCCAGGGCTGTCCCCTATAAGTCCCTTTGCCCCCATGTCCTCTTCAAGCCTTTCAGGAGCAGAACTGGGGCCCACGTGTTTGCAGTAGTTTATTCATATTTTGTCACAAATGGCCGGGGAGGGGGTGCCGGACTCCTCCAGGCAACATAGAAAATAGGTCCAAGAGACAGGACAGGCTGGGGTTGGGGCAAGTGGGAATGGGGAAGGGGGAGATCTGGAGAGAGAGCCTGGGGGAGGGGAGAGGGCAGACTAGGGGTGGGGCTGCCCCCCTGCTGAGCCTGCTCATTCCTGGTGTGGGTACCCCCCCACCTGCAGGGGGAGCCTCAGGGTGGGGGTGGAGGGGGGTGGCCTAGAACTTCCAGGGTCAAGCCCTGCCCGTTGGCAGGGCCCGTTGTCCCTCCCCCCCTGCCCCACCGAAGTGGACAAGGCTGGAGGTTCCACCCCTTCCAAGACTGACTGCCATGCCTACAGGCTGGCAGAGGAGCCCCTGCCCCTATTTAGAGCTCTGCCCAGCCCTAGTCCAAGGGGAGGGGGCTCTGAAGGCGGGAGGTCCCCGCAGCAGCAGTTTGGGGGGGGGGGGGCGTGGAGAGGAGGCTGGGGGCACCAGTGCCCCCTCCCTCCCCGGGGCTGAGGCCTCTGCGGCCGAGGGGCAGGGCTGGGGGTGCACAGGCGTCCGGTCCATTCTGGGCTTGCTCCCTGGCCGGCTTCCCCCTTAGAAACTCACCAACGTATAAACCATACTGTGGGGAGATGAGGCAATGAGCCAAATCCTGAGTAGGCCCAGCTACTGGCCACCCCCCCATCATACCCTGGGTTGCCCTCAGTCCTCAAGGGAAAAAGGCAGAAACTTGGGGCCCAACCACCCCTAGGATTGGAAGCATGGGACCTAGAGCATCCCTTCCCTGACTTCTGACTGCCATGAGCAGGGCCTCCTCACCTGTACAGGTAATAGAAGAAGGAGAGCAGGTAGAAGGCGAGTTTGCACCAGGACTCCTTCTGGCAGTAGTTGAGGATGTCAGCATTCATGATGGAGACCGCATCATACATGACCTCGGAGCCATCCGCAGGACGATGGAAGTACCTGGGGTGAAGGAGGGGCCTGAGCGCCCACCATCAAAGCGTCCACCCCCATCTTGCCCCTGCTTCTCCACCTCACTCCCCCACGCCCCACCAGGACAGTTTCCAGAGGTGGGAGTGGAGGGGGATGTTGAGGTCCTCACCTCCAGAGGTGGTAGAAGAGGAGGGGGATGTTGAGGCCCAGGGTCACCCACTCTGCTGCACACAGAAACATCAGACAGAAGAGGCCGTGGATGGAGTATTCTGGGACCACCAGCTGGGGAGGGAGGATGAGAGGTCAGCTGCCCGGTGCCAGGACAGACCCCAGCTTCAAGGGCACAGAGGGGAGCTGGGATTCGGGAGGTGCCCCCTTCCCCACCGTGACCTTGGGATTAAAGGGGTCTCTAGCCTCCCACTCCCTCCCGGTGGCAGAGCTGATCAAGCAGGTCCCAGAGGGGTAAGGCCCTGGTGCGGGTCACAGGAGAGGAGGGCTGAGCTGGGCTAGAAGCCTCCTGCTACCAGCCCTGACACTGACCTTCCTCAGGAGGCAGCAGATGCGTTCGATGTTTTTTAAACGCTCGCGCTGTAGGGGGAGGAAAAGGCCGCCATGGGGGAGGCGGAGGAGCGGGCAATAGGGGCGCTCCCCCCCCCCCCCGGGGTGCCCCCCCCCCACCGCCACCGCCACCGCCGTCCCTACGTCCCCACGTCCCCACGTCCCCGGCCGACCTGCACGTGGCCGCCAGGGGGCGCCAGAGCAGCTTGCGGCAGGGCAGCAGCCGCGCCGTCCCCATGGCAACCGTCGCCATGGAGGGACCTTCACCCGCGTCTCCACGGCAACGGCCCAGAGCCTGGCAACGGCCGCTCCGCCAGGAGGAACCCGAGCCCTGAGCCCGCGCCAGGTGTTTGCTGGGGGCGGGGACAGACAGGAAGGGGCACAGCCGCCGGTCCCCCCCTCACACCCCCTTCTTCCCGTTCCCCACCCACCCCCCTTCGCCTGCGACAGATGGAAAGACAGACGGACGAACACACCTCAGCACAGCACATGTATCACTTACTGCCCGCGCTGGGTTCCCCTGATCGATGGGGTTCTTGAAGTCGGTCCGCAGCTCGTCAAAGGCTATGATCTGGGAGAGGGGCGTGTGCCCGTCAGGGCAGGGGCAACAGTTTATGAGTCCCCCACCCACCCTTCTGTGGGATAGGAATTCACACATGGGGACTGGACCAGATGGAAGCTTGCTGCACAGGTGGAGAAACTGAGGCTGAGGGAAGGGCAGGGCCTGGCTCAAGGTCACACAACAGTCTGGAACAGAGTCCTAGTGTGCTAATGCCCAAGTCAAGCCATGTTCACGATGCCTCCACCCAAAACATTCCAAGAGATGGTGTCTTAATCTGCCCTGTGCTGACCACTGGGGCCCCAGAAGCCTGGGGCACAGCCCTTGCTTGAGAGGACCTCATATGCTTGGGAGGACTGTGAACTATATTCCAGGGTGATCAGGACTACTGGGGTGCTTGGTCCAGCGTTAGAAGTGATGGGGGGGGGGTGGTCAGGCTGGACTCGGAGTGGGTGTTCGGTGAACAAATGGGGGAAGGGAGTCCAAACATCAGGGACAGCAGGTACAAAGGCAGAAGGTTGAAAGACTAAGGAACATTCAGGAAGCTGCAGATTTCATGGGGCCAGAGTGAAAAGTGGGAAGGAAGATGGGAATGTGAGAGATGGGCTGCAGATGCTGTAAGCTCAGACCAGATGTTTGGACTTTAATTCTAAAAGTAATGGGAGCCATTGAGGGGTATAAAGCAGCAGAGTAGGGCGGTCAGGCTAATGTTTTAGGATAGATGAAGCAGGAGGTACACATTGGCTAACAGTCCCACCAAGACATACATGACGCTTACTCTATGCCAGCAGCTTCATGTTTACTAACTCATTTAATGCTTGCAACAACCTGATGACGTAGGTACTGCCATATCCATTCTGCAGATAAAGAAACTGAGACTGGTTAAGTGACTTGTCCAAGGCTACACATAGCTAGTCAGTGGTAAGAATGGATTCTAACCCAGACTCCAGAGTTAAAATTCTTAACTGCTTAGGCCAGGCCAGAGAACTGTTGGGGGTGGGTGGGGGGAGGACTCACGTTGATAGTGATCTGAGTGAGGAGAATGGCAGTGAGGGTGGAGAGGTGTGGACGGATTCCAGAGCTATTTAGAAGCCAGACTCCAGAGGGCTTGAATGGCAGCGGGGTGGAGGCAGAGGGGCCCAAGTTGCCTTTGGGTGTTCGGGCATCTGGTAGATGGCAGTGTCCTCATTGGGATGGGGAACTCCTGGGAGGAACAGGTGTTTGAGGGGATGATGGGACAGACCTGGGTGGGGGGTGGGTGGGTGCAGCTAGCATGGGAAGAGGTCTGGAAGAAAAGCCTTCTGAGATCCCCTCCTCTCAGCACCAGCCCTAGGACGAGGCACGCACAGGGCCCACACCCCCAAGCATCTCAGACCCCAGACGGCTTGGAGGGAGAGAACATGGGCTTCCTGGAGGGAGCTGGGCCATCTGGAGCAGCACCCCTCTCCCCATGAACTCTGGGCAGCCACCTGCCCGCCAGACACAGCAACAGGGTCCAGCAGGGAGCGGAAGGGTGCCGTCTGTCTGCCCCAGAGCTGGCACCACCAGCAGGCAGCGGGTGTCATGCCTCCCACCCCCCAGGCTGCCTGGCGCTGACTCAGCCCCCTGGAACAAACAATCCCCCACGATGACAGCTGACACACGTCAGTCACCATCAGGGATGCCTAGCAACCAGTGGGGACTGGATCAGGGTCTGGGGTGGGATCTGGGGTCCTGCCCTGGAAGTTTCTAGTTCTTACCAATTTGGATTCAGGACCACACCTCCTATGCCCATCCCCCAACTCCCTTAGTAGGACATGTTCCGGGCACTATGATGTAAATACGACAAACCCATTTTGCCCACAAGGAAACAAACAGACCTAGCATGGGTGACTTGCTAAGACCACCCAATTAAATAGTTAAGTGAACACAGTGCTTGACACATAATAGGTGCTCAATAAATATTTGTTGAGCTCTTTCCCCCAGCCTAGGAGCCCCACAAGGGCAAAGCCTGAGTCTTATTCATCCTTGACTCCCCCACAGCTACCTAGAGCCTGGTTGTCTCAGTGCTTCCTATTGACACAGGTGTGTTGAATGGAGGGCTGCTCCGAGTGGTCCCTAAGGATAGGGACCACCAGAGGGTCTGCGGGAGGCCTCTGGGTGGGCAGGGGTGTGGAAAGGGGCTTCTTGAATTCCAGGAAACTTTCTCCCAGGAGCTGTTTGGCTCTGTGTTCCCAGCCTGCGACCCTCAATTTCTTCCAATCTACAGGACCCCAGCCCTCCTGTCCCCAGACCACACATAGGATTGTCCACTGCCCTGGGATGAGATAGGAGAGATCGAGATGGAAAGGGGGGGGGGGGTGCAGTATGGAGGCAGAGAAAGAGGAAGATAAGAAAAAGCAACTAAGAGACCCACAGAATGAGAGAGAGAGAGAGAGGCACAAAGCCAGGCTTAAGGCTGGAGATGGGGGGTGGTGCATGTTGCAAAGTGCCTGTAGGGCCTCACTCCTCACACAGGAAGGGTGCAGAGTCCACGGAATCCTGATGTCAAGGAGACAGGCAGCTGCAGGGCAAGGGGGATTGTGAAGGGAGAGCTTGGTCAAGGGCCAGGGAGGATCCGGGGCCAGGCAGCAGGTCCCAGGAAAAGAGAGAGGAAGTGGGGAGACCAGGAAGGAAGCAGGTGAGGTATGAGGAGGAAGCGATAGGAAGGAAAGAAGGGGATACGGGGGGAGAGACTGGAGAGGGTGAGGGAATCCCCCTAGAGAGGATGGAGATCGGGAAGACATGTCTTGGTCATGGGAGCAGAGGATGCCGAGATGGACGGGCCAGCGCTGACCGAGACGGGCAGTCCTCATTGAGGGGATCGGGGTGGGGGCCACAACCTCCGAGGGCTGGAGGAGGGAGGGTGGCCAAGGGCCCCAAACAATGAGCTGGAGACTGAGCGATAGTTCTTGGTGAGAGGAAGGGAGCCAGGCAGAGAGGGCTGCTGAGGAGAGGGCCCCAGACAGAATGAGGGAGAGGGACTCTCTCTAAGGGGAGGTGATTAGGATAAAGGATGAGAAATGGACATTCTGAAAGATCAGGTGTGAAGCCACACCAGAGTGAGAGACAGACCAAAGGGGGCACACTAGACAAAGGGGAAAGTGGGCAGGAAGAGGAGGGGAAAAGGAGAAGTGGGGAGGAAACCTGCTGAGAGGAAGCCGGTAAAGGAGGGGGCAGGGAAGCCCGAGGGGAGCTGGTGGTGGGGACTAGATCTCTGGGGCCGCTTAGAGCCAATCGCAGCTGGGTCAGGGAGGTGAGTGAGAGGGAAAGGGTTAACAGGCTCTGCGATCCGTGGGTCCTGTAAACAGATGCAGTTGCCATGGCAACCGGCTCCATCACTCCTGGCTGGAAAAACCCACAAAGGGGGGGCAAGCAGACAGACAAACTGCCCGACAGACAAACGGGGGCGACTGGATTCGGGGGTAGGAGAGAAGGGAGCAAGAATCCCAGAATTCTGCCCCACTCCCCAAGACGGCATGGGGCAGGGGAAGTGGGTCAGAGACCAACTGACATACCCACAGACAGGCGGGGGCGGCGGAGGAAGGGGGCTCCGGGAAGGAAGCCGACGATGGGAGGGGGTGTTCATGGGGGCGACCAGAAGCCGACCAAAGGGGGATAGAGGAGACGAGGCTCCAAGTTTCCCCAGGCCCTGAGCCCATCCTCCCGGACCCTCCCGCTCTGTGCGCCCCCGGTCCCCCACCCCGCCCCCAGCCCCAGCCCGGCCTTACGTGCCAGATGACAAAGAAGATGAGGGAGGCGCACAGCACCAGGGTGAGCATGTAGCAGAACGCGGCGAAGGTGAACGCCATGGCCCCCGCGCCGGGCGGCGGCCCGGGGGGCGCCAGCGCGGGGCCCGGGCGCAAGGGGACGCCCCCCGGTCCGCGTTTAGGGCCGGCCGGGCATGGCCCGCAGGCCTCGGGGGACGCGGGCGGCGCGGCCGGGACCGGGGCCGCGGGGCCGTGGGGCGCGCGGGGCGCGGGCCGGTGGGCTCTGGGGGCGCGTCCGCTGCCGGCTGCCCGGGCCCCGATCGCTCATCCTGCGATCCCTCGCCCGCGGCTCCCTCGCTCTCCAGCCCGCGAAGCCGGCGGGGCGGAGCCGGGGGCGGGGCCGCCGTGCTAGCGGCCTCGGGCGGGGCTGGGTCTCCGCGCGCCCCTCCGCTTGCAAAGCCCGGCCCGGGAGCCACCTCCCCGCCCCAACCTCAGGGACACGTAGGCACGGACGCACATCTCTGGCAAGTGCCCGCCCCCGCCCCCCGCGTCACACAACGAGCTCGGTCCACTCGGACGAGCACACACACACACACACCCCTACCCTCACATACGTGTTTTGTACTTTGGCCGCGAGGCCAGGCTAAGAGGTCTTAAGTGGGAGGAACTTGGCACTGGGGGGGGGGGGTGGGGGGTGGGGGGGGAACACCTGGCTTGAATCCAGGGCAAAGCTGGGAGACGGGCTGAAGGGGATGCGGGCCAGGCATGATGGGGCACATCTGCGGCCCAACCTCACAGCATGGATGGATGTGCGCCTGTGTGGGTGTTGGCGGCGGCTCACCAGGTACTCGCCGATGTCCGCCTGCCTCCCTTGCAGCCGGAACCGTGCTGGGCCCGTAGGGACACACCACAGAAGCAAAAGCAGGCAGCCCTCCTGGCTTTAGGAAGTGGGTCAAGGGCTTTCAATAGCAACCCCAGGACACACAGCCCAAGCCAGGACCCCTGTACTGCCAGCCAAGCCCAGGGCCCCAGCTCCATTTCCCCACCCCAAGACAGCTCCCGCCACAGACCACACTCAACCACCACAACTTCCTTGCAAAAACCCTCGGCTCACCGGAGGGCCAGTGGAAATTTATTTATTTTTTGTCCTTTCTGTCTTTCCCCAAGTGGCTTTTCCTTGCAAAATGCCTGACATGACACCAGAGGGGAACCTGGGAGTGGGGGGCACCCCAGGGACTTAAATACAAGCTGGAGGGCAGGGCACAGATGGGACAGGCGAGAGACAGCACAAGGGACATGGCTTCTCAGGTAGAGACCAAAGGTTTGTTTTTCTGCAGGAAGAAGCTGTGCCAGAGGGCAGGGGGCTAGGATCCCGGTGGGGGGGGGGGGCGGGAATGGGGAGACCCTCAACCCTGGGTTTGCACCCACATTCCCCAGAGGAGAAGCAGCACCAGGGTATGAGGACCTGCCCTCATAGGTTTCCAAGAACAGAAGGGGGAGAATAAGCCAGATGTGCTGCCTCAGGGACAGGGAGGTGCTGGCAGAGTGAGGGTTAAGGCTGGCGCGCCCGGCCTCTGGCACGGTGGGCCTTCCGCCTCTGCCTGCCTTGGGGACAAAGGGGCACGGTGGGCAGGCAGCACATGGGCCTGGCTCTGGCAGGGCAGGGGGTGGCAGGAGCAGGCTCCCTCTGGGCTCAAGACACAGGCCCAGCATGGCTGCCCGCCCACCTGCTCTAGATGTGCTCAGACCCCACCGCAGCTGGACGGCTCGAGCTGTGAAGTGTGGAAGGGGAGGGGAGGGGAGGCAGGGAGGAAAGGGTGGGCTGCTGGGCCCCTGTGGCCCCCATGCCCTTCCTGAGGTCCAGCCCAGGGCCCTGGATCCTGGGTCCTGGATCCCCTGGTCCCATTCCTGGCCCTGGGTGCTGACTGCTGACAGGGACTGCAGCGGCCAGGGAGGCTCTCAGCTCTTGGGGAAGGGGGGGGTGGGGTGGGGTGGTGTGGGAAGGAAAAAGGGTAAGGAAAGAAACCCACTGCAGCATACATGGGGGGCAAGGGAGGGGAACAGAGGAGCCCTCATCCCAAAGAAAGGTGTGTGGTGGGGTACCTTTTAAAGTTACCTAGAGGCAGCAGCAGAGCAAGCCCACATCCCCACCCCAGCCAAAGGTCCTGGGTGTCCTCCCTTGGGGGCCTTGACAAAACCGGGGCTCAGGGCAGCAGGCAGATGGGCCAGAGGGAGATGGGGAGCCCAGGACACCCCAAAGCCACAGACTCAAATGCCCCAGGACAGGGAGGCACCTCCTGTCCCCTCCAGGGGCATCATCTGGAGAAGGTGCCCCCTCCTGTCCCACCCCATGTGCCCCTCCTAGCAACAGCCACCACCAGCCGGCTTCACGGGGGTGCTGTCAATCTTGAGGTTGGGCCGCTCACCCCCTGAGGCTGCCCCAGGCCCCATCCGCTTTTTGATCTCAGCAGCCATGGTCATGAATGCCTGCTCGACATTGGTAGCGTTCTTGGCACTCGTCTCCAGGAAGGGGATGCCCAGAGAGTCTGCAAACTCCTGACAAGGGGAGAAAAGAGAAGAGGAGGGGAAGGAGGGGTGAGAGGCAGCAGACACCAGCCCATCCTGGGCGGCCTGACCCAGGCCCCGCTCACCTTGGCTGTGGTGTTATCCACCACTTTCTTGGTGGTGAGGTCGCTCTTGTTGCCCACCAGGAGCTTATTGACGTTCTCACTGGCATAGCGGTCGATTTCCTGTAGCCACTGCTTCACATTGGCGTAGGATTCCTAGAGGAGCCAGAATCAGAAGTTATTTTGCTCTCAACTCCCATCCCTACCCAAGGCCAGGAGAACCAGGGCTGTTAAAGGGGGCTTCCCTGGGCTCCTGAGAGAGGCAGGAGCCCTGAGAGCTCAGGGAACCAGACAGAAGAAGCTTTCTCCTCCAGGTTTAGGTGTCCTCTCTGATGCCCTCCGTCTGAGACCCCCAAAGCCAAGCCTGGCACCAGCTATCTGCTAACAGCCCCAGTACATAAAACAGCCCAGGCCTAAGGGCCAGCCAGCTCTGCTTCATGCTGTTGGTCTCTCCCTGAGACGCAGAAAAGGTTGAAAACCCGCAGGGAGCAAATAACGAAAGAGAGACCAGAGAGGAGACGGAAATGGAGTGGAACAGGTTAGCAAAGTTCCCATGGTGGCCTTAAAATCCCTGTAAGGTCTGAAGTCTTACAGCCCAATGGCAGGTGGAGGGTCCTCGCAGAGGAGACCCTGGCCTATTGAGAGAGACACATACCCGGGAACAAGGCCAGACATGCATTCTGCTTCTGGCACCAACAGCCTCCTCACTCAGACCAGCCTTCCCAACAGCTGGCCACTCCCTTCCCCCTACCCCTGGCTCACAGACAAAGACAGATCTTTCAGGAACACGCGTGAGCCAGAGCCACTTTCCCCTCTTAGGAATCAGAACGTGGGGGGCTATCCCACTGGACTCGAACTTACACCTCCTGCGTGTCCTAGGCTGGGGCCCTGTGGACAAGGATGGGACACATACCTAGGTCCTACCCTAAGGCACTCAGGAGACAGTGGAGAACTAGAGCAGGACACACACGATGGCAAGACAGGGAGAGGAGCGCTGTAGGGATGGAAGGCAGGAGCCGCTGCCGCCCTAGGACTGCTTCTGCCCAGAGAGACTGCAGCTGACCTACGTCCGAAGGTACAAACTGGCCTTGTGTGGAAGCAAGTGGAGGAATGGGAAAGGTGCGAGGGGAGGAGATGACACACACCAGGTCAAGGAATGGGGTAGGGGGGTGAGGGGGCGCAGTGCCTTTGGAGAGCAGGGGGAAGCTGAAGGTTGCTGGCTACAGGCCTCGGGCACAGAAGGAAGGGGAAAGGAGGCAGGCCAGAAGATGGAAGGTCTTAGCTTGGCTGAATCTAGACAACCAGGAGCCCACGAGAGTTTTCTCAGGAAGGGAGCAGCAGAAGCACACCTGTGTTCTGGGAAGACAGTCCAGGTAGGAGTGTAGAGGCCAGTTCAGCCTGGTGAGAAGATGGAGACCAACTGGGAGGTGGCTGGAATATTCTAGGGAAGAAATGTGCGCCCTGAGCCAAGGAGTGAGGCAAGGAAGAGTGCAGGATTCAGAGTCAAGACCATCCTGGGTTAAGTCCCCAGCTCTGCCAAATATTTACTGTGAGACCCTAGATTTGTCACCTGACCTCTCTGAGCTTCAACTTCCTCACTTCTATAAAACAGTATCTCCCGATGGGGCTGTTGTGAACATGAGATAATGAATGCAGGCCTGTCTCATGACAAGTGCTTAATTAGCAGGAGCTGCTATTATCCTCATCACTGCTATTATTACAAGGGAATGGACCTGAGAAAGAAGACAGAGAAGAGAACTGGGGGAAGGAAGAGTTTTCTGGTCAGACCAACAGGAACTCTGTTACAAAGATGGGGTTGTGGGAGATAGCACGGAGAGAGACAGTGAGGGCCGTGCTGGATACACTGAGTTCTGAAGATGATCCGGAGCTGAGAGGTTGGCTAGGGGAAGGGAAGGGTTGGCTTGGAAGCCAAGAACCCTGGTTCAAACACTGGCTTTGCCCTTTCTGGCTATGAGACCATGGGCAAGTTACCTAACACCTCCCTAAACGTATCTCAGCCAGAAAACAGGGACCCCAGCACTCAGTTCACTGGACAAAGTGCCAGCAAGGCAGAACACAGAAGAAAAGACCCACAGTGATAGCCGTTTGCACAGGACTCACAGAACATAAGACAGGAACCAAACCACAAAGCGGCCAGACCCATGCAGGGAGAGTCAAGAAACACAAGATGACGATGGGGGCAGGAGGTGGTAGTACAGAGCAAACCTGTAAAAATTCACTCAAAAGAGAATCTAATGCAGCAAAAGGTAGGCGAGCTGGAGATAGTAAACTTTCCAAGGAGAGGGAAGAGAATGAAGGTAAAAGCCATGAAAGGTCAATCAGGGCAAGAACTGAAATGAGGTCATGGGACTTGGCAGCTAGAGGTCCTTGGCGACCTCTGTCTGAGTAGAGCACAGTTCACCCACAGCCTGTTGTCCAAAAGACATCATGAGTTCCCAGTGAGCCCAAGGGCCCAGCTGCCCTTCAGAGCGGGAACCCCTCCAGGCCCAGGGCTGATATAAGTATCTCCATGTGCCCAGGACCAGGCCCCCCACTAAGCAACAAGGTTTAGTTGAAAGAACAAAGGGGGCAGAATCAGGTTTTCTGTCTGTCACTCAATGAACTGCGTGGCCCCAGGCAAGTCTCCTCACCATGCTGACC
Source organism: Prionailurus viverrinus (assembly GCF_022837055.1). NCBI lineage: Eukaryota > Metazoa > Chordata > Mammalia > Carnivora > Felidae > Prionailurus > Prionailurus viverrinus. The sequence goes on from NC_062570.1 coordinate 107,092,658, forward strand.
CGTTTCCTCATCTGTAAAGTGGGAACCTAATGCAGACTCCTTTAGAGTGTCATGAGACTGTGGCAGGTTCTCTAAAAACTATAAGGTATGGTGGGACTGTTTCAGGTTCTAATGCCACCACTGCTGCCAGTGACACATGACTAATGCTGCCACAGCAGATACTGGGCTTCTACCTTGGCTCACAACGTGCCCCGAGTGCAGGGCTCCCCCACCTCCTTGTCTAAAGCCCTCCAATCGCTTCTCCACAGGATCTTCACACAGGAAGCCATGGGCCCAGCAAGGCAGCTGATCGGCTGACCAAACCCCTACAAAACACAGGTGCCCCGACTCTAGAATAAGGTGGCAAGTTTGGCCAAGAGTTGTGAGGCCTGGTTCTGCAACACCCTGCAGCAGGGCCTCAGGAGGATGCACTTCTGCGGCTGCTTCCCTCCTTGTGAAATGAGTCCGAGTATAGTCTCCTTTCCAGGCAGCATCCGGAAGAGAGGATGGGAAGAGTAAAAAGAAACAAGAACCAAAGACCGGGGGCACCTGACTGGTTCAGTCAGAACATGCGACTGTTGATCTCGGGGTTGTGAATTTGACCCCCAAATTGGGTGTGGAGATTACTTAAAAAAATAAGACCTTTGGGGAAAAAAAAGAAAAAAAAAAAAAGGGAACAAAGATCCAAAACAGAGGAGGCAAAGCCGGGAATGTGGCCCCAGGAGTACCTACCTGGTCGGTGACATCGTACACCACAATGATGCCATGAGCCCCCCGGTAGTAGCTGGAAGTGATGGTCCGGAACCGCTCCTGACCAGCTGTGTCCCACTGAAAGAAAGTAGGAGAGAAGGGAAGGACAGGTCAGCTCTGGGCCACGTGCCGAGAACCCCGTCCCAAGGCGGCTGCCCCTGCACCAGGGACTGGGCAGAGCAACACTCACGATCTGAAGTTTGATGGTTTTGCCATCCAGCTCAATGGTTCGGATCTTGAAGTCCACCCCGATAGTGCTGATGTAGCTCTCTGTGTATGTGTCATCCTGGAAAAGCGGGGACCAGTGAAATGGCCTGGGTGAACAGGGCCAGGGCCCATCTGGAAAACCTCCCTCCAGGTCTCTGCCCCCAGCTGAGCTTGTAACTGCCAAGCCCCCACTCTCAGCACCCCAACCTGCCAGCCCTGTGTCTTTCATCCTTGGGGTCTAAGGTCTTGCAACTACTGGGCTCTGGGCTGTCCCCTCTCCCTCCTGCCACCAGCCAGGACCCCAGATGGACGGTATGGGAGGCTTCTTACTCACAGCAAACCGCAGAAGCAGGCATGACTTGCCCACGCCCGAATCACCAATCAGAAGCAGCTTAAACAGGTAGTCACTGGCAAGAAAGGATGGGAAGACGTGAAGGAAGGCAAAGAGCCCACCCGCCCCGCCATCCTGCAGTCACAACTACGACACTCTCCCACGCCGTGAGGCTTGCCTTGGTTTAGAGTATTAAGGTGCTCACAAGATCCTCCCGCAAGTCCTGGGCAGGGGAGGGCGGACCACCGCCCATATTACAGCTGGCCCAAAGGACTGTCTAAATTCCCACCCTACAGGGAAGGAAACTGAGGCACGGAGAGAAACATGACTTGCCAAGGATCACAGTCATTAAGGGGAAAAAGCTGGACATCCTTTCCTGACTCCTGGCAGGCTCCATGGTCTCGCGGCCAGTAGGGACCATCTAGGGAATCCCCCACACTTCCCTGGGGCCCACGTGGCTTGGCAGGGGAGGCCCCAGAAGTGGAAGCTAGGGCCCAGCCTAGAACTTAAGTGAACCTCTATGTAAGGAGCCTGGTAAGAAGAGGTGGTCAACAAGTAGCAACGAGAGCAGTTAAACGGCACTGAGTTCCTAAGTGTGCCTGGCCCTGGGCGGAACACTTGAGACACATCATCTCGTTTAAGCCTCACAACAGCCCTGTGAAGCGGACGGTGTGATTCCCAACTAATGAGGAAACCAGAGGTCAGAAGAGGGAAGTGTGACTTGCCCTAAGTTACACAGCTGTTAACTTTAAGACTGGAAACCAGGTTCAGACTCCAAAGTCTCTGTGAGAGCCTGCTGGTTCCCTTCTGTGTCCCTGATAAGCCAGCTCAGAGCTTCACCCTTCCCCAAGGAAATCTGAGGCCTGGATCTGGAGGAGAAAAAGCAAGTGGCGGAAGAGGAAGAAGGTAACTGACACTTGGGGAAATCTGTCAATGAGAAGTCCGGGACAGAGATGTGGGCCACCTACCCGCAGGGGGAGTGACCAAGAAGTGAGGAGAGTCTGAGGTACAGAGAATCCCACTGGAAGGGAGAAACAAATGCCACATTCATCTAAACTTCACCGGCAGCGTGACGGGGAAGGGAAGGGGTGTGACGATGGCGCTGGGGGCCTGCGCAAAGGTGAGGAGAGGGCGGGAAGGGACTGGCCTCCAGGAGCGGCAGGACGGCTAGACCCAGGCAAGGGGCAAAGCGGCGGTCCCGGAGGGGAGGACCCACGGGAGAGCGACCCAGCGCGGTGCCTCGAGGCTTCCCGCGCCTGACCAGCCCCTGAAACAGGATTCCGGGAGAACGGGAAGAACAGAAAGGCTGACTGTCTGACCTAAAGGGCGCCCGAGTCTGGACCCGCTCCAAAACGCCGGGACAGTCGTCAGCACCCAGACCGCCACTCTCTCAAGCAGCAGGTGGGGAAACTGAGGCCGGGAGAGACCGAGGCTGCAGGGTCACCTGACCGATAAGGCCTGGTAGGGGCCGGTGCTTCGGACTCCAAGTAGTGCTCCTCGGGGTCGCAGCGCCAGGGCGCCGGGTGCAAGAACTCGGGGTGCCGAGCCGGGGTCCGGGGGCCCCCGGGGGGAGGGGCAGGACCCGGATGTGGGGGGGGGGGGTCAGCGGAAGAGGGACCCGGATGTGGGGGCGCCGCGCAGTCCTGACCCAGGCCGGACAACCCCGGTAAGCGTACAGCCCCGTACTCGGGATCGAGGCTGCGCCGGACGGCGCGGGCGGGGCTCACTCACTATTCGGGGTTCATGGCGGCGGCGGTGGCCCGCTCGGTCGCTCCCAGTCAGCTCTGCTCCGCCTCCCGTTCCAAGATGGTGGCCGCTCCGCCCCACAGGCCCCGCCCGCGACGCGCAGGCGCAAACATTCCCGACTTGGGTCTTGCTGCGTTGCTTCTCGGAACTTGTAGTCTCCTTGCTTTTCCCAACTCACCCCCGCTGCGCAGGCGTAAACCCGAGGTTGTGTCTCCTAGCTCACGCCCCATCATCGCCGCGCGATGCCTTCTGGGGCTTGTAGTTCGTTCCCCGTAGCCGTACCTGGGCTTGATGAGAGCGCCCAGGAGCCTGACTGTGTCCCCACCAGGAAAACTCAATTTAGGGCTGGGGTTGACACGTTTCGTGTCTGCCTGGCAGAGGTGGTCATCCCTACCCTCTCAGCTCCCGGAGCTGTTAGCATTAGAAGTTCATTTATTTGGGGTTCTTGGTGTGCTGGTACTGTTAATTCAGATGCAGCCCCGGGAGGGTGTCGTCACCCACATTTTATAGATGGAAAAGTCGACTCTCGGTAATTCGCTCAAGGTGAAACAGCCTTGTAAGGGGAAGAGTTCAAAGACCGCTGTCTCTAGAACCTCAGAGATGAAGGTTAGAAAAAACCCTGAACTTGCGAGGCCCCCTAACAAATCCGGGATAGGAGCAAAATATCTGGGCTTCGGCTGCACGGGACCGGACGTGAGAGACACACACAAACGCTCGCTCGCTCGCTCGCTCGCTCGCAGCCTCTCCCGCCCTCACCCCCAATCTAGAGACGCTAGGAGACCTCGGCCTCCGCTCCAAAACAAGCCCGGCTCAGATTCAAACGGTCTTTATTTCTACAGCAACATTTGAAAATAGAAAGCGACCGCCTCACCCCCAACAGGGACAGCCCCTCCTGCCACAGGGGGTCATCACTGCCCCTCGCGAGAAGCTGCAGGCGTGGGATGAGGCGTGGCAGGATGGCTCGACGGGCGGTGCCCGGGGCGGGGACAGGCCGTGCCTGGGCGGGGCCGGGCGGGAGGGGCAGTGCATAGGCCGGGATGCTGGGCAGGGCCCGGCGGTGAGAGGACGGGCAAGGGGAGGGCTCTCCGTCCTGGGGCACGGGGCGATGGTGGGGCTCAACGCGCCCCTGAGAGGCGAGGAGGAGCGCGAGAAGGCCCAGGGAACCCTTTGGGGAGGCGCTGCCCCCCAAGATGTAGAGCTTGGAAGATACCACCGCGCGGAATGGGAGTGATTAAGGCCTGGGCGGTACCACTAGAGGAGGACAGGGTGAGGGGAGAACCGGGGAGTACCGTGGACTGAGGGGGGGGCGCGGCCAATAACTTATTTCTCTATATACAGAAGCAACGGCCGGGGGCGGGGGACGGGGGGGGGGGGGGGAGGAGTGCTGAAGGGACGGCAGGTGCTCAGTGTTCTTGTCTCCGGGGCCTGGGGAGGGCGGGCCGCTGTGTCTCTACCTTGGAGACCCTGGCCAGCCCCTCACGCTGGCCCTGAACCTAAAGAAGAGGGGGCCCTGCTGGATGGAATAAATAAGGGGTAGAGCTGGAGCAGACGGGCCCTGCCTCCAGGGCTTAGGGCTGAGATGACAAGGGAGGAGGTTACCCTGAGATTGAACAGAAAAGACAGGGGTCCTTGGGAAAGACACGTGGGGCAAGCAGCAGGCCCATGCGAAGGGCTGGGGATGGGGACAGTGCTGGGTGGAGGCTCTGGCAACTGGCTGCCCCTTCAGGATTAGCCCACGAGGGAGCTTCGTCGGGAGAGGTCCATGGAGCTGGAGCTGAGGGTGCGGCTGTCAGAGAAACCTGTGCCTCCAGGCTGTGGGCAGAAGGGGCAGGTGGCTCAGCTTCCTGCTGCTGCCAGTCTGTACTTCCCCGGCAGAAGGGGCCTGATCAGCCATAGGCCCTGAGCTGGGCCCCCGACCATGTCGTGGTGCTCTGACACTCCTGCCCACCTCAGCGGTTACCGTGTTGGCCCTGGCCACGTGCACATCCATCCCAGGCAGGAGCTGGGTTTCCCTCATTTGTCTTCCCTGTGTCCAGCCCAAAGCCGGGCCTGGCACAGAGCTGGAAATGTTGCTAGGTAAGTAGACGTGATTGGCAAGCTTGGCCAGTGCACAGGACATGCAGCCTTTGGGCCCTGGGGCCTGGGCTTCAGCTACCCAGTGCCCAAACACCCACCCAGCCATACCTGGACAGGCTCTTCCACACTCTTGTTGAGGAAGTTGAGAGAACTAGCCCGCTTCATCCTGAGGGGAAAGGAATGCCTGGATTTGCCCAGGGTGAATGGGGTGGGCTGGGGGAGGGGGAGACGTGGGAAGGGGGCAGGTTGGGGCTGGAAAGGGAGGCTCACGGGAAGGGAGCAGATCTGGTGGGTGGCGGAGCTTGAGAGAGACAAGGGAGTTCGTGTGGATCAGAAGCTCCTCTGGGGTTGGTGGGTTATTGGGTGGGTTCCTGAGAGGCTCACTCTGGGTGGGCAGCGGGGGGAGTGGGGGCGATCAGGGGCAGAGGCTCACCTGGGATTAGGCGGCTCCTGCGGGCCACCACCCTGCAGCTTCTTCACCAGCATCTCACTGCTCCGCCTCAGGGCATCTCGGAGCTTCCCAAAGGAGCCACTGCGCCGCAAGGAGCCACTGCCATCCTGTGGGGCAGACGTTTGTCTCTATGGCACACTGACTACACAGCCTCCTGGCCCACCCAAGACCCTAGACTCACCCCGCTCCATTCGGCTGCAGGCCCTGCCTCCTCGAGTTCAGACTCAGGCCGAGCCCCAGCACCCCCGGTCACGTCCCGGCTGCCATGGCGGTCTCCCCGTCCACCGCTGCTATCTTTCAGCAGTTCCACCACCCTGGTCTGGCTTGCAGGGTCCAGGCCCTGAGGGAGAGGCAGGGCACATCGGATGGAGCCGTGAATCCTGACTGGAACACACAGGGCCACACAGGTCCCTGCCCACACCCCTCGGGCCTGTTGCCTCACCTGCTTGCGGCTTCGGCTGGCGCAGTCCTCCAGTGTGTGTGCAGCTTCTAGCTTGCCCTGGCGCCGGTACAGGGCCCCCAAGCTGCGCAGGGTAGTGTTGACTGTGGGGCTGTGGATGGGAGAGCGGGATAGTCTCAAACTCCATGTTCCCCAGGAACCAGGCCCATCCAGCCCACATTGGGCCCTGACGAGCCATCCAGCCAACCAGGATCTCTCCCCTCCTGTGTCAAGCCCTGTGCTTGTGCTAGACTCTCCTGGCTCGGAATCACCCCAACCCCGGCCCTACGTGGGATGCTGCCACCAGGACTAAAAGCTGGGAGACCCAAGAGCAAGATAATCGGCCATCCCAACACAGAAAGCCTTTCTGGGACAGGCGGCCCGTGACCCAGGTCGTGAAAGCCTCTTGAAAGCCAAGGTGACAAAGAAGAGGTGTGTGTTCTGGGGGTGAGCAGGATGGAGTCCAGAGCCTGGACTTGGCCCCCGCTCAGGATGCTGTTTCCCTGCCAGCTGCTCTATTGCCAGCCCTGCCCCACTGTCCTCACCTGTCTACTTTACAGGCCTTGTACCAGCTGCCATATTCCCCATAGGGGGTGCTGTCCCGGCGTTTGTCCTAGGGGGAAGGAATGGTCAGCAGAGGTGGCAGAAGTCCCTCCCCTCTAGACATCCCTAGCCTCACCCTCCCTCCCCAGGCCACCCCAGCCCTGCCCATAGAGCTACCTTGCTCTCTTCCCGTTCTTCTGCGTGCATCCAGATGGGCTTGTTGTCCCCTGGGGGGAGAAAGGGGGCTGTCACCAGCCTCCCATATAGGCTTCTCCTGGTTGAAACATAGGACTGGGGTCTGGGGAGGAGGTCAGGGGTACCCAGGAAGGATCAGGGTTGGGCTTTGTTGAATGAATGAATGTATGAATGAATGAATGAATGAATGAATGAATGGGTGAACAAAGAAACAGACTCAGAACATTACTGACCCTCTTCTGGAGCAAAGAGATGACGGGGCACAGGCCTATGCTTGTGGGGCTTGCGATTGAGGGTTGGGGGCAGCGGATCCTTAAACACCTCAAGCCCACAGCCCGAGACATGTGCCAGGCCTAAATGATAGGCCAGGCTGAGGGATCACACGGCAGGGAATGACCAACCATGGGGGGCCAGAAGGTGGCTTCGCCGGGGGGGGAGGGAGACATTTGGAGTGGGGCCTCATGAGGGGCAGGAATTGCCCAGCAGGGGAGGGGAAAAGACTTGGGGCCCAGGGCACGGCGTATGCAAAAGCTGCGTGTGGTACCAGCACGACCCAGGAGGCCGTGTGCGTTGGGTGTGTGTGTTCACACGTGCACACAAATGGCTGGGGACCAGCCGGACCCCACGAGGGCCCGTCCAGCTGAGGTATTTACCCTGGATGCTGATGGCTGAGGGGGCCTGTGCTGCGTGAGTGGGGGGTGGGGCACAGGGTGGTCACAGACTCACCATTGACAGAGCCGAACTCCTTCTCATGAGCCCGGGTGAGGATCTCCTTGTACAGGGTCTCTGCGTCCTGGTACTTGCCCTGTTTCAGGTAGCAGGAGGCCTGGAGGGAAGCGGCCAGAGGGTGAGCAGAATGCAGAGAGTCGAGCCTTTTCCTTCCTTCCTCCCACCCCATTCGTGGCCCAGGGTACCAGGTTATTCTTGGTTTTGGCCACGTTGGGGTCATCAGGCCCGAGGCGTGTGGCATAGATCTCCAGCGCCCGCCGGTAGTAGTATTCCACCTCTTCAGCTTTGCCCTGGTTCTGGCACAGCAGGGCCAGGTTGCTCAGCTGCTTGGCCACATCTGGATGAAACTTGCCCAGGACCTGCGATGGGAGTGGGAGCCAATGGCTGGGCTCAAGGCTGGCCTGGGCCCCCACGTGCCAGCCTTGAGCTGCCCAGCCCTGCCCGCTCTCACCTTCTCCCGGATTTCTAATGCCCGTTTGCACAGTGGCTCGGCCTCTTTGTACTTGCCCCGCTTGCCATACAGAACTGCTAGGTTGTTTAACGTTGCAGCCACCTGGTGGGTGGGAGAGTGGAGGTCAAAGACCCAGGGCGCTGCCTGGGGCAGGGGCGGCTCCCCCCCCCCCCCCCCCCCCCCCCCCCGCCCTCACTCACAGCCGGGTGGTCCTTGCCCAGTGTCTTTTCACGGATGGCCAGGGCATCGTTGAGCAGGTGGGCAGCCTCTTTGTACTTGTTCTGGTCCCTGGGTGCAGGTAGAAGCATGGTAAGTAAGGGTTGTCCTCCAGCCCAAGGCCCTCCCCCTAGTGGTCCAGATCTCCACGGTCACTCCTCTTGTATTTACTGGGGAGTGGGCATGATTATGACCCAGAGCTTCGGGAGACCCGTTCAGCCAGCAGATTGGGGCGGGGGACTTTGGACAGTTCACTCACAATTCACCAGGGCACAGAGTGCCAGGGTGTGAGCCAGATTCCCCTAGATCTGCCACCCCACCCCCACCCCACTGCCTCGTGCCCAGGGCACCTTGTTGTCTGTTCCTCAGGGCCTTTGCTCATACTCCTCTTTCTGCCAGGGGAAACGTTTCCAACACTCTCATGTTCTGGGCAACTCATCTTTCACCAAAGATCCTACTTAAGCCTTAATGCCTGGAGAAGCGGTGCTGACTCCCTGGTATCCTTAGGGTCTCCATGTGCTGCCCTGGTCCCTACTTACGCCCAAGTCTTTCTCCTCCAATGGACTAAGCCTTATTCACATCTGTAGCCCAGGTTCACAGGGGCCTAGGCATCCTGTGGACTCCGCACCCTCTGGACACATGCTCCTTCTCTCTGCCCAACTGCCCAGTGGAGCTGAGTCCTGACCGTCACCAGGGCCTAAGGGTTTGTGACCAGGGCTGGAGCTTTCAGAAAGTGTGCAGGCACTCCCATGGACGACTGTGGCCAGAGGAGCCCTCACCGATAGACCAAAGCCAGGATGTTCAGCATGGTGGCAACATCAGGGTGGTCGTGGCCCGATGTCTTCTCCAGGTCCTCGAGCGCCTGCTTGCAGAGTGGCACGGCCACCTCGTAGCGGCCCTGTGAGGCGTACTGAATCACCAGGTTGTGCAGGGTGCGGAGCCGTGCTGGGATCTCATAGCCCCCGTGCTGGGCAGCCACATCCCCTCCTCCAGGGCTGGGGGCTGCAAGGCCAAGGGCAGATAAGATGTACCAACTGGGTTGAGCTGGCACACACCAGCCATGTCTTTGACCTACCTGACATGTGGCCCTGGGCTAGTCACTTACTATTCTGCCTTAGTTTCCCCGTCTGTAGAGTGGGTAGAATCCGGGCCGCAATGCCTCAAGCTATGTGTTCTAGAGCAAGCCACCTAACCTCCAAGCCTCGGCCTCCCATCTGCAGAAGGGACACTTGACACTGTAAGCGCTGGCCCAGGGCTCAGTACTGTGCACACATCCTCCATTAACCCTCAGAGGCTTAGAGAGGGAAAGAAGCCTGTGGCCCCAGAACAACTGGCGGCAGAGCAGGACTTAAACCTAGGCTAGGCAGCTCCAAAGCTCTGAACTGTGATAACTGCTCCTCAAGGCTTAGGGGGAGAAAAGCACTTTTAAACTCTAACATGCTGGGGGGCTCAGTGTGTTGAGGGTCCGACTCTTGATTTCAGCTCAGGTTGTGACCTTATGCTTCGTTTGAGTTTGAGCTGACAGCTCAGAGCCTGGACTCTGCTTCGGATTCTGCGTCTCCCCTTCTCTCTGCCCCTCCCCCGCTCATGCTCTGTTTCTCTCAAAAAAAAAAAATTAAAAACTCTAACATGCTGGGATGTGATGATCAGAAATGAGGCGGGAAAGAACACAGTTGCCTTTTGGTCCCTGTTTCTGGTGACCTCTGGGTCCCAAGGACAAGGAGTTTGCACAGCCCTCCCTCCCCCTGCCCCCAGAACCAGCTGTCCCTCTGCACCTGGGCTCTGCTCCTCCTCGTTGGGGAACAGGTCATCCAGAGAGTCTTTGGGGACGTCCCCCTTCTCTTCCTGGGGAGGACAGAACGAGTGTCAGGGAAGGCAGGGAAGGCGGGGCGCGGTAGCCCAAGTGTCAGTGGCTGGGTCAGAGCCAGCCACGCTGCCCCTCCCCCTCCCAGGCCCCCCTGCCCGATGGCCCTAGGGGCTCACACTGGGGGATGTGTCCTCATCCAGCTTGCGGATCTGGCTCATGAACAGCAAATGCTGCTTCTCCTCCTCCAGCTGGGCCACAGCCTGCTCGCTGCGCTGCAGCTTCTGCTGTGTTCCCGCCAGCTCCTCGCGCAGCCACTGGTTCTCCTGCACCAGGCGCCGCACCTGAGCCCGCAGCTTCTGCTTTTCCGACTCCACGGCCCCCAGGTGGCTCGACAGCGCCAGGATCACCTGTGCCGGCCAGCCAGGATGAGGCTTAGAGCCTTGTGCACCCCCAGCCTGGGCCTCCCGGGGTACTGGGGCCTGGCCCTGCCTATGAGGAGCTACAGGGCTGATCATCAAGGGGGTGTTCCCGCAGGGCCCCAAACGGACCCTCGTCCAAGACCTAAACCCAGGAGATTTGGAGACCCCCCAGTTCCTTCCTTCTGGGGTGGGGAGCCCTGGGCTCCCAGGCCGGCTCTGCTGGACTCTGAGATAGCCCATCCACTTTCCTGGGCCTCCAGCTAGTCCTCTGCATTAAAAATCCAGTTCCCGAGGTGCCTGGGTGGCTCAGTTAAGCGTCCAACTTTGGTTTAGGTCGTGAGCTTGAGGCTCGGGGGTTCGAACCCCACGTCGGGCTCTGTACGGATGGTGTGGAGCCTGCTTGGGATCCTTGCTCTCTCCTCTCTCTCTCTCTGCCCCTCCCCCACTCGTGCTTTTTCTCTCTCTGTTAAAAATAAGTAAATAAACTTAAAAACAAAACAAAACAAAACAAAACAAAAAACCAGTTCCCATCTCACTGGGTTTATCATGAAGACGGCTTGTTGGGGTGTTGCGTTTTCTCTGAATTAGCCTTTCTCTTCCTTTGTCTCTCCTGGGGGCTTGGACTCAAGCCCTGTGGCCACAGCCGCTATAGCACTGCCCCCTGCTCCAGGGCTAGCACTTTCCTAAGAACTCTGATAAATGGCCGAAGGGCCACTGAAAGGCCCCATCCTGACTTCTGCCAAGGTAAGCCCTTGCCCTTTTGCAGTTCCCAGAGAGGAGAGGTGTCCATGTCCCAAGCCTTCAGATGGTCTGGGAACCCAGGGGAAGGGGACCCAGAGGCCTCAGCTTCTGTCCTTACCCCTCTCTCCAACCTCTAGGACTCTTTTCCTGAGCATTTAGGCTCTTCCTGCCTGGGAGCCTTGCATAGGATCTACTCTTTCTCCATCCTGCACAGCCAGGGTCGTTTCTGCAGCCCCAGGAAAGGAAGGCACTTTCCTCTCCCTCCGTGCCACCCTCTTACCCATCTGTGTGGGTGCCTGTGCACACCAGGAGGGGGACCCCTGTGTGTTTATCTCTGTACCTGGCAGCCACCTGGCCAAGGAGGGAATGACCAGCAGGCTGTCCTGCCAGAGGACCGAGCTGTCTGGCACCCTGCACTTTCTATTCGTTAGCAAAATGCGTAAGTGACAGGTGTGCTCACAACCACTGGCTTTTTGAAAAATTCCCTTCACAGCCTGGAAGTATATATACGGCAGATTGCATGATCCTTAAAGACAAGGAAACCGAGATGTTACCACCTGCCCAGGATGCATAGAGCCAGGCGGTGTCTCAGCCAAGATTTGAAGGGCCAAGACTCTTTCCCCCAGAGAAAGCGTGTACTCCTTGTGTACCCCAGTGCCTCGTGAATATCTCCATCTGCACCTCGTCCTGGCAGCCCCAACTTAAGAGGACCAAAACCGAACCCCTGATCACCTAGGCTCTCTCATCACCTTCACTTGCTCAAAGCACAAATCTGAGAGTTATTCTGCCCTCCTTCCTCTCCCTTACTTCATCCCCAGGTCCTGCTGGACCCACCTCTAGAACATCTAGAACTGGTCCTCTCGCTTCCCTCGTGGCCACCCCTTAGTCCAAGCTACTGTTTCTCATTTGAATTCCGGCAGTGCCTTCCTAACTACCTGCTACCTGCCTCCACCCTTGACTCACCAAAGTTCATTCTCCACACCTCAGCCAAAGGGAACTTTTACTCATTTTTTTATTTTTTAAAGATTTTTTTAGGGGCGCCTGGGTGGCGCAGTCGGTTAAGCATCCGACTTCAGCCAGGTCACGATCTCGCGGTCCGTGAGTTCGAGCCCCGCGTCGGGCTCTGGGCTGATGGCTCAGAGCCTGGAGCCTGTTTCCGATTCTGTGTCTCCCTCTCTCTCTGCCCCTCCCCCGTTCATGCTCTGTCTCTCTCTGTCCCAAAAAAAATAAAATGTTGAAAAAAAAAAAAAAATTAAAAAATTAAAAAAAAAAAAAAAAAAAAATTAAAGATTTTTTTAAAAAGTAACCTCTATACCCAACGTGGGACTCGAACCCACAAACCTGAGATCAAGTCGCATGCTCTAACGACCGAGCCAGCCAGGTGCCCCGAAGGGACCTTTCAAAATCTAAGTCAGACTGTGTCTCTTGACTCCTAAAGCCCTCCAAAGGCTTCCTGCTTTCCTGAGAATACAACCCAAACTAATAAGCTCCAGCATGATCTGGTCCCTGCCTTCTCCACAGGCCTCTTCTCTCCCTCTCCTTCCCCATGAAGATCTAGTTAGACAGGTCTTCTCTCAATTCTCCCACTACAAGAGCTTTCCTACCTCAGGACCTTTGCACATGCAACCTCTCGCCTTCCTCCCTTCTCTGGAGGCTGGTTCATTCCTTCCTCCAGGTCGTGGTTTAAATGTCACTTGCTCAGAAGTCTTGCCTGACCAATAAATTACACCTCTTCCTATAAGCTATCCAAGACCTTGTTCTTTTCTTTGGAGAACTTATCACAATATGTAACAAATGTATATGTGTTTCTGACTCTCTCCCCAGTGGACCCGTCTGTCTTGTTGGGGCTGTCTGTCTGGCACATAACAGATTGCCTGACACATAGTAGGCACTTGGTAATTTACCTGTGAAGGAACAAATAAGAGAATGAATGGGGGCGGGGGCGGTTCTTAAGGATTTCCTTTTTGTTTTCTTATGTCATTCAGTCTCTGCTACCCATCAGAGAAGCCAGGAACAGGGTTCTGTGTCGGGGCTAAAGGATGATCAGACTCTCCTGAGGCAAGGCACAGCTGGGGTCTCCAAAGCCCATTTGTTTGTTCAACAGATATTACTGGAATCTTACCATGGGGCTCCAGAGGCCACATGGTTCCCTGCTCAGATTCTGTTCCTACACTGCCAGGTTTCCTCTGTCAGGCTCCATCCCTCCCTTGACCTCCCACCTCGGCATCCCAGACCAGCCTACCTGGGCCTCCCCCAGACCCAGCTCGATGGCTTCTAGGGAGCGACGCAGGAGAACACAGCGCTCCTGTGAGCCGGGCTCTGCCTCGCCAGCTTCATGTGCTACCAAGGGAGCGAGAAGGGCACGATGCTCCCCGCGCAGGGTCTCCAGGCCTTGGATGACGGCCTTGGTGCCCAGCACGATCTCATCCTGGCTCAGCTTCTCCTCCCGCGGAAGCACCATCGTAGCCATGGCTGTGCCGCCTGTGAAGGCGAGGAGGCGGGCAGGCGGGTGCCGGGCCTGGGGCCACACCGCCGTCCACCCCGGATTAGGTAAACACCTTCAGTCCCCGGACGCCTGGGTCCCCAGGGTGCCCGGGTCCCCCAGCCGACAGCCCGCACCGTGCCCGCGCTCGGCCTACAGGGGGCGCGCCCAGGTCGTCTCGGCCGGGGAGACGCAATGCGGTGAGGCCGGACCCGGATTCCGTCCAGACCACGGGCTCAGGCCGGTTTAGGCGGCCCAGACTCGGGACTGCCCCGGCGACTCCCTTAGCCAGGACAGGGAGCACCGGAGGACGGTCCTACGGGGATCGTGCAGGCTCACTCCCGTATGGGAGACCCCCGTCCCTCCAGGAGATCCAGTCCCAACCGCCCCGGCGGCCCCTTCCCCAACAGGCAGGCCGATCATTGGGGGGGGGGGGGGGGGGGGGGGAGGGGAACCCTCCCCCTAAAGGAGCTGGAGATCTCGGCTGCTACGACGTCTCCCCACCCGGGGTCGCGCCCACAATGACCCTTCCCCATAGGTCGGCGCAACGCCCCGAGGACCCCTCCTCCTGGAAAGGTCGAACTCCCGCCCCCGGCCACGCAGGACCGCGCCCCCTCCCAGCAGACCGGCCCTGTTCTCCCACAGGCCGCACCCACGACGCCCCCACCCCTAGGCCAACCCAGAGGTCCCTCTCCCGGCCGGATCGGCCCGCGCAGACCTGCGCCTCCCGCTCCCGCCGGGCTCCGGCTCAGGTTCCGGCTCCCGCCCCGCTTCACCCGGACCGGCAGCCGTGAGCCGGTCCCGCCGCCTCCATCCCGCCGGCCTTCCCAGCAGTCCCTGCGCCGCCTTAAAGGTGAAGCCTCTACCTCGGCGGCGTCGGAGGGGGCGAAACACGCTCTTCTCTTCCCGCAGGCTGCCTTAAAGGAGCGTGCAAGCCGGGCCCGCTCCAGGCTAGGAGGGGGACTGGGGCGGGGCCATCCTGTGTGGAGGGCGGGGCGTGGGCTCCCCCCAGGCACCTGGTTCCAGCTGCCACCACCCACAACCCCGCGGCCTAGGATTCATCGACTGTAAACCTGGCCGAGGCCGCAGGGATGTGGAGAGGCTCGGAAGATCGTGAGCCTGTAGAGCCTGAATGCACGCAGTGCCACAGCCAGAAAGGACGTCGGGAGAAACCGAGGCGCCGGGAGGCTCAGCCTCCTCTGAGTCCAGAGACCCAGAGACTTTTGACATGTATTGACATTTATTGACGGCTATTGAGGTAGTTGCCACTTTCTGAGCGCTTACTGTGTGTCGGGCGCTTTGATGCTTTAAATGCGTTTACTCATTTACTGCTCACAAAGACCCAATGAAGCGAGCACTGCTTTTATCTGCATCTCACGGATATGGCCCCAGGCTCATTTGTCTCTAGAGACTGGTTTTGCCCCTCACCCAACTCTTTCAGAACTATGTCCCTGTGGGATTCGCGGTGTCTTGGGGCTGCTTTCTGGGGGAAAGGCTTCTGACACTAAGGGAGAAAAGGATAGCAAAGAGCAGCTGGGCATCTGCTGAAACAGAGACTCATGCCCCTGTGGTTGAACACCACAAGTGCTGTTCGTCAACCGGATGCCCAAGACAAGGTGATGTCATTCAGGGCTCAGATTAAATGTCACCTCCTCAGAGAGCCTTCTTTGATTCCCAACCCCCCATAGAGTCCCCTCCATAGAGCCCCCTCCAGTCCATCTCTCTATAACATTCATCCCTTCTAATTTTTTTCTTGTTGATTTTCTGTCTCCTCCCTAGAATACAGGCCAAGGCCTGTCTGTCTTGTTCACTCCCACAGTAGCCCCTGACCAGCCACATAGCTGCACTCAGTAAATGTTGGTTTCTTAAAAAGGGTGGAAGGGTGCACCTATTGGCCTTGCCGAACCCCTTCCAGGCCCAGGTTTTGATCAGATGCTCTGCAGCCCTGGATTGGAAGCTACTCTGGCACTGCCCCAACTGCTTCTAGGTCAGTGTCACTGGTGAGTGACAGCAGGATAACCACCTGAGGGGCAAAACCTGCACAACAAGGCCTGGCACTGGTACCCGAGGAACTTGGGTGTTCCTTGAGTCAGGGTGGGCTCAGACTCAGAGTCCACCAGGTTCAGTGTCCTGGTGGATGCAAGAATCCCTTTGGCACCATCTGATGGAGAGATGGTCCTACAGGACTTGACCTCTAGGTCAAGTATGTCCCAGGACAAGGAGCTCACTACATTCTGCTGTGAGACTGCTCTAAAGGCTAGGAAGTTTTTCCTTAGCCCCAAAAGCACCTTCCTGCAGTGTGCATGGACACCAAACTGAAGCTGTCTTCAGGAAGGACAGCTTTTCTCTTTTGCCGATGGAGATACTTGGAGATGACAATGGTGCCCCACGCAATCTTTGCCTTGCCTAGACTGACAAACACGATCTCTTTCCCCACCCTTGCCCCAAGGTTCCTGACCCTTCTCCATCCTAATTTCTCTTTTCAGGGTGTATTTTAGGTGTCAGTCCATACACTGCTCAGAATGTGGTTGGTGTTCAGTCCAGAGCTCAGGGAGCCAGACAGGGAGTGAACTTCACAGATCATAGAGGGATGGTCCCCCCGCTTAATGAGAGTGCCCCCTGTCCACTGTGAAGTTGCAAGTCAGGCTAATTTTGACAGCCACCACACTATCTGCTTGGGGTCAACTGGTCAGCTAAACCTAGATTGTGTACATCCTGGTCATATCCAGCCAGGTTATCCCAGATCCTGTGCCTCTGCCAGTTACTTTTTCTCCCTGTGATTTTTAAAGGTAGCTAATATAGTCCTATGATGCAAAATTCAAAAGGCACATACAAGAACTGTACTTCTTTCTCTCTGACCACTGTCCTCGGCCCTTCAGCTCTCCTCCCCAGGATCTCCTACGGTGACCAGTGTCTGGTGCTCATCCTTTAGGCTGTTTGCATTAGTGCAGAGCTGGTTTATCCTGTCGGTTTCATCTGGTCAGTGTTCTTCCAGGGCCCTGCAGGTAGGAGTCTTTTGTGTTTGGGATCTGTCTTCCTTAGTCCTTACTTCAGCCTTTTCTCCGGAGGAGTGCTGGCTAGGGTGTGATAATCCAACCTCCCATGCAGGGAGACTCCCATCAGATCATGACTGCATTCCCAACTTGCCAGCAAGTTCCTGGGGAGGAAATGGAATCTGGAGCTCAGGGCCCCTTTGTCATTTTTATTGAGTCTCCGTTTCTGAATCTCTTGTGCAGGGACTTTATTAGAAGGCTCTTTTTTTTTTTTTAAATAAAAGTTTTTGAGTTTATTTATTTAGAGAGAGAGAGTGAGAGAGAAAGTGAGGGAGGGACAAAGAGTAAGGGAGAGACAGAATCCCAAGCTGGCTCTGCACTGTCAGCATTAGAGCCCAACGTGGGGCTCAAACTCCCGAACCCATGAGATCACGACCAGAGCTGAGATCTGGTCAGATGCTTAACCGAGCCACCCAGGCGCCCCTAGAAGGCTCTTCTAGAGATTGGGATTCATTGGTGCAAGGGTGGATCCTGGGCATCTCTTATTATTTCAAAACTTCAGTGGCGCCTGTGCTGTGCGCCCTGGGTTGAAAGCTTCTGCTGAGACGTTTTTACAGGTAAGGAGACTATGGCCCAGAGAGGTGAAGGCAGCTGCATGTGCAGACAGAGCCTGCTGTTCTTGGGGAGCTCAGGCTCCCAGGGACCACCATGTCTTTCTCTAATCTACAGTCTGGTTATTTTGTCCCCATGTATAAGGCAGACTGACCACATGGGGCAGAGGTCAAGAGAACTGAGGTCAGATGGCTGGTTCACACCCATGCAAAAGCACAGTTGTACACGCCCTCAACATGGCCTCAGGCAGGTCCATCCAGAGGCACTGAACAGACACCTGTCTGCCACATGCACACCTCCACGTGCGTGTGTTGATAGGTCCACGTAGGTGCATACCATACATAACCAAGCACAAACACACATCCACAACCTCTGCTTTCTCCTTGTGCTTTCTCTCCGTCTAATAAAGGAGCACATTCCTCTTACCATCTTTTTCCTGTCGCCCTTTATGACTTCTCCTGGATCCTTGCTCTGGCTTTCCTGCTCCCTGCAGTCTTTGGTGCTTTCTTTGTGATTCTCTTTAGGCATCTGGCCCTGCTCCTCCCTGTGTACTGAGTGGAGGAAGGCAGGGTCTGCCCTGCTGGGTTCTCAGGGCCTTATCTTGCTTTCAGTGCTTAATCTTGAATGTGTCCAACCTTTTTAGCCACTTGGCTTTTTATCTTGTCCCTGAGGATTCTACTGTGCATCTCCCAGGGGAAGAGACTGTTACTTATCCTGCTCTGTTCTGCATTCCCCCCACAGCTGCTGGTCTCATGCCAGGCTGCTGATGGGTGCTCTGTTGATGGAGAAAAAGGGAGGAGTCTGTCCCAGTGGTGATTCAGCTCCTTATGCCATTTTCCGCAGAGCTTATCAGCTTGCCCCCGCCTGTCCCATGCCTGGGCAAGTTGTTCTTGCTACTTTTAATGTTTTCTCTCTTGAAATCACTCCCGCTGTTCTGCCCCTTCCCCTCGGATCCCCAGAAGCACGCATCCCATTGAAATCTGTGTTCTTATTCTTTTTTCCTTGGCTAGTTTCACTACTTTTCTTTGAAGTGTTTGGGGGGCACTTTTTTTTTTTAAGTATAATTTATTGTCAAGTTAGCTAACATACGGTGTATACAGTGTGCTCTTGGCTTCGGGAGTAGATTCCCATGATTCATCGCTTACATATAACAACCAGTGCTCATCCCAACAAGAGCCCTCCTCAATCCATACCACTCATTTGCCCCCCTCCCCTGCCCCCTCAGTTTGTTCTCATCAACCCTCAGTTTGTTCTCTGTATTTAAGAGTCTCTTAGGGTCTGTCCCCCTCTCTGTTTGAAACTATTTTTCTCCCCTTCCCTTCTGGGGGGCACTTTTTCCAAGCATACATCTACCCTGAAATGTCAGCAGGTTCACCCTTAAGTGCTCAAGACTGGAGGATTCTTAAAGGTCATGCCTCCTTCACATGACGAGTGGCTCACCGCTTCCTGAGGGGCCTGTTCCACTGTGAACATCCCTGGTTGTCAGTTCTTTCTGCCACCAGGTCAAGAATCAAAGCTGCTTAGAGCTCCCCTGAGAGGCTCCTGGTTCCTATCCTTGTAGCCACTTGGCAAACCTGCATCCTCTCTACCTTGTGACCTCCCAGCTAGACTAGAAGTGTCATCAAGCCGCTCAGTGAGAGGGCACACAGGCTTTGGGGTCATACTTGGCTAAGTTCAGTGCCATGTTTCTCCGTCTGCCGGCTGTGGGCCTTTAGGCATGCTCTGTAACTTCATCTGTTTCCTCATTTGTAAAATAAAGTTCCTAATACTTACCTCTTTGGGTCCTTGAGAGAACGGAATAAAACAGCAGAGTTAAGATCTTAACATTATGCCTGGTACATAACAGACACAGTCACTAGTAGTTATTTATTAATATTATCACCACCAAGCTTACTATTTGGTAGACCCCGTGCTAGTGAATGGAGGGTGGGGAGAAAGTATATGAAATGTTGGGCAGTCTCTTACGGTGTTGCTGGAGGGAAAACACATTTGGGATGAAAGCGAGCAATAAACAAGGCAGCAAATGGAAAGGCACGTCTGAATACGAGGGCCGAGATGTTTGGTGCTCGTAATAGGTGCCCTACATGGTCAGGATGGAGGGAGCCCGGCCCAGGCTCCCCAGGGAGAAGGGGTGTTCTCACCTTCTCCCTCCTGGCAGCTCTCCCGCATGTTAAGGAAGCTCCAATCTTCATCCAACCCAGATCATTTCCCTGAGCTCCATCCGGACCTATATATTCAACTCCAATTGGACACTAACCTCTGAACAGCACACACCACCCTTGCCCCAAAAGCACCATCTCCTGCCCAAATCTCCTCCAGGGATGTACCACCAGCTGCCTGTTCACCTAGAGCAGCCGGCCAGTCCCTATCCTTGGCTCTTCTCTTTTGGCCCTAAACCTGTTGATCCTGCCTCTTAAACTGGACTACAGTCTCCATTTTCCTGCACTGCTCCTACCTTCACCATAGTCTACGTCTCTGTCCCATCCTTTCTCAATTGCTGCAACACCCTTCAAACTCTTCTGGTCTTCAGTCTTGTTTCCTCCAATCTGCTGTCACAAGGTGATCTTGCTAAATTCCCTCACCTCACGTTTCTGCCTAAAGCCCTTTACTGGCTTTCCACTGATCCCAGGATAAAGCGACAGTCCTCGCTCAGGCACAGAGTAATGATAATCACAGCTACAAGGCTCCTCAGTGCCCCAGCCACTTCCTTTCTCTTCCGCCCTATTACTCACCATGCCCATTGCTTTTCGGCCACGCTAAACCACATGGGGGTCTGAGAAGAAGCCAGATTCTCTCTTATCTCTAGTTTTTGCTATTTCCTGCATCCAGAACATCCATCATGTCAGGCATCTTTAAGATGCCACTCAGGTGTCGTTTCCTTTGTGACATATTCTTGGATACCCCTTTCCCCAGGCTACATTAGATGCCCTTCTGGCATGTTCCCATGCAATGTGTCATGCTCTGTGGCAATTGTCTATTTGTCTGTCTTCCCTGCTCACCTCAGAGTTCCCATATAGGGAAGAACCCAGCCCCGCGTTCATCCTTGTACCATCATACCTAGGACAGGAACTGGCCCATGGTAGGAATACATGTAGGATGTATGGATGATGGGAAACTTGGGATCTGAGTGCGGCCTCGAGAGATGGTCTGGAGTCAGATGACCGGAGTTAGAAATCCGGCTCCTTCTCAGCCGATCTGTGTGCATTGGACAAGTGATTTAATGTCTCACTCAACCCTTTGGCTAGCCTTTTAGTGTCTGCCATACGCCAGAGTGATGGATGCTGGAGATGTAGCCTGAGTCTCTGCCCACCTGGAGCTCCCATTCTAATGGGGTACAAAGACATTTGTTGCAGGTGACGGTGAATGCCAGGACTGCAGAAAGGGCTCAAGTAAAGGCTAACAACTGGGCTTTGGGAAGGGAGGTTGGGAAAGCCTCTCTGAGGAGGTATCCTAAAGGCAAAGGAGGTAGCTCTGTGGGGTGGGAGAGCATTTAAGGTGGGAAGAGCCACGTGTTTGGGCCTGGTGCAGGGAAGAGGGATGTGATTACTGCAAGATCAGGTGTGGTTCAAGGGTGATGAGCGTGGGGGAGAGAGCAGCTGGAAGTGAAGTGAGGGGTAGTGGGGCTGGATGTGCAGGCCCAACAGACCACGGGTTGGGTGGCTATAGATAGCCACTGAAGGGCTCTAGCAAGGGAGTAAGGCACTCTGGCTTATGTTTGGGAACTCTCTGAGAGGCAGAATGGACAGGGGTCACTGTGGTGACACAGGACAACTAGGCAGCTTCTGGCTTAAGTAACAGGATGGATCCTGTGTTATTACCAAAACTGGGGAGGATAAAGGGAAATCAAGAGTTCTGTTTGGGCCGTGCTAGGTTTGAGATGTCTGTGAGTATTGAAGTCATGTAAATGCTTAAAAATGAGAGTTAGAGTTGGGACAGAGAGGGTAGGGGGAGCTCTCTGACCTTGAGCTTCCTCTTTGGTAACAAGGAAGTATCAGCTGGATTGATTTCCTAGGGCTGCTTGAAGTAGTCCATGAAATAAACCACATGAAGCACTCTGGCAGCAGGCTGACTAAAGAAAAATGCCCTCGGACGATGTTGAGAGGGCTGTCCGTGCCGTCCATCCCTGGACATGGCAGTGGGTGATGAGAAGTAGTTTAACAACAGGGATCTGAAATCTGCTATCTAGAAGAATTCCAAATATTGGATATCGAGGAAAACCTCTCATTCCTTAAGTGTAGGCTATGCTTAGTGGCTTCCTTCCTAAGAGCACAGTATGGAAGGGGGTGTGACTTTACTAGTCAACACTACCTTGGCTGACAAATCGTGTTGATGGCAGGGACCCTTGGCATGATGTGCTGGCAAATTCCAGTCGAGGGGCATTCTACAAAATACCTGACCGGTATCTTCAAAACTGTCAAGGTTATCAAAATTAGGGAGAGTCTAGGAAAATGTCACAGCCCAAAAGATTACATGTAGCGTGGTATCTTGGATACCGGATATCTTGGATTCTGGAATGCATAAAAGGCTTCAGGAAAAAACTAAGGAATTGGAGTTAAATATGGACTTTAGTTTATAATAATGTGTCGATGTTGGGTCATTAGTTCGGATAAACATACCATGTTAACAACAGGAAAAACTAGGTGAGGGGATACAGAAACTCTCTGTTCCATCCTTGTAACTTTTCTGTAAGTCTAAAACTATTCTAAAATAGAAGTTTGTTTTTAAATTAATAATAAAAGCAGCCTAGAGTTGGTATACAGGTTAGACAGAGGTCCTTCCACCTTCTGCACCCAAATGCCAGCCTTCATCTTTAGAGAACGTTTCTGGCAGCCCAGTCCAGCTTTCACCCTTGAGGACTGAGCAAGCCATCTCAATGCGTAGATAGGAGTTGCCTTGTTTTTGGAATTCTGGAAACCATTCCTACACAACCTTTTTCCTTCTCTTTGGAGTCTGTCTTCTTACTCCAGGGCCTATGAGAAAACTCAGGTATGCTTGGGGCTGAGGCATTAAAGTGTCTGAGTGGTGCATCTGGACTGGGGACTCCATTCTAGCAGCACGGGCCTCTTCATTCACTCTGTCAACAGATATTCATTGTGTACCTATGATGAGCCAAGAAGTATCCTGGGTACCAAGGATATAGCAGGTAAAAAAAAAAAAAAAATTCCTGTTTTCTTGGAGCTTACTCTCCAGTGGGGAGAGACAAACAAATGAATAATTAAGTGCCAAGGAGTGAGACGTGCTAATAAGGAAAAATAAAGAAGGGTGAGAGAAAAGGGAGGTGCTATTTTAGACAGGTTGAGCAGGGAAGGCTTCTCTGAGGTGACATTTAAGCCAAGACTTCAATGAGGGAGCAAGCTGCATGGACCTAGAGGCAGGTGCAACAGCTTGTGCAAAGACCCTGAGGCAGAACGTGCCCGGTGTGTCCGAGGCATGTAAAAGAGGCCAGCGGGAGAAGGGCAGAGTGAGAAGAGAGATCAAGCGAGGAGGTCAGATCATATAGGCTTTGTGGGTTATGATGAGGGCTTTGGATTATAGTCTTAGTGGGATGGAAAGCCATTGGACAGTTTAACACAGACTGATTAACATTTTAAAAAGCTCTCTCTGGCTGTTGTGTGGAGAACAGACTACAGGGAGAGTAGGTGGAAGCACAGATAGTTAAGAGGCTATTAGAACATCCAGACAAGAGATAACAGCAGCAGTGAGAGGGGTAGGGAGCTGTTGGGTTCTGGATCTGTCTCAGGAAAGCCTACAGGATTTGCTGGTGGACTGGATGTTGGGTATGAGAGACAAGAGTCAGTGGTGCTTCCAAAGGGTTTCGCCTCAGAATGGAAGAATAAAGGGAGAAGTCTGTGCACAGGGGAGCATTTCATACCACAGGGCTGAGTGTGGGAGAGAGAAGACCAGAGGCCGGAGCTCTGTGTTCCCCAGTGTGCTGAGGCTGGGAAGCTGAAGAGGGTAACTTAAGGGAGGTCAAGAAAGGGCGGGTCAGAGAAGTGGAAGGAGAGCAGAGCGCTGTCCACAGGTCAAGTGGAGAAAGTCATTCTAGCAGGCAGTGGGCATGTACAGGACAGGTCAAGCAAGAAAACAGACCCTTGGATGTGGCCACTCGGGTCACTGGTGACCTTGGTAAGGGAGCTTCTGACGGGGCTGTTGAGGAGAAAAGCTTGCAGGAGTGCAAGTGGAGGCGGGGAGCATGAACAACGCTTGGAGAATCTCACTTTAAAGGGAGCAGAGCCATGGCGTGGCAGTCAGAGGGGATCTAGAAGCAGAGAAGTTGTTTTCAACCAGGGAGCCGTTCCTGCGTGTTGGTGTGCAGATGTGAAAGATCCGGTAGAGATGACGATGACGGCAGGAGAAAGGGGGCAACTGCAAGAGCAAAGCCCTGGAGGTGGGAGGAGGGGAGGCCCAGGACGTGGAGTCAGACGCAGCAGGCTGGGGGTTTATGCCTCTTCCTCACCCTCATCTTTCCCATCATCTGCTCGGTCTCCTCAGTTCTAAGCTGGACCCACACCTCTCCCGCCTGGGACTCCCGTGAGCCCCCAGGTCCCCGCGGCCCCTGCACTGCCTGAGCCCTCTCCCACTGCCTCCCACCCTGGAGGCCTCTCCTGGAGCTTCCACTCTGCCCCGAGGCCACACTCACATCTTCTCTAGCTCACCTTAGACACAATCTGACTTCTGGCATTTCCTCTCACGAACCAAACTTGTTCGGTAACTAACATGCAGACTGCATTTCTGGGACACTTTCATAGACCTCACTGGACTCTTCCCCTTGGGAGGCAGGCATTATTTCCATGTTTCAGGCTCAGAGAGTTTGGTGCAGGGCCACACTGCTGGGTCCCAGAGTCTCCCTCCAATAGGTCATTAGACCACAGGGCTTGGGGAACCAGTGACAGCCCATCCTACCCGGTCATACACTCCTCTGTGGCTGTGTCCTGCAGGGCAAGGATGCCAAGTCCCAATCTCTGGGCACTTCACCACGAGAGGAAGGTTGGTGTGCAGGCCTCTCTCCTGGGAGTGTGCAAAGAACCAGGCACCCAGAGAGCAGGGGCTGTGACTGTGTTCCACCTCTAAGTTAAAGGCAGGCAGGAAAGCCAACCTAATGACAGACCCCAGCTCCACCCTCTCCCCCTAGGCCTCAGACTTCACCAGCATCCAAAAACTATGGCAGGACATCAGCCTAGTAGACGGAAAGAACCCAAGTTCTAATTATCAATCAGAAGACAGAAACTGCCCTTGACATGTCACTGTCTTGGGAAGTGGGATTTGGGGATGGTGAGTCCCAGAGAAAAAAGGTTATTTTGGTGTGAGAAGAGTGTTATTTCTGTTTCTGACCTCTGCTTGCCTCATACCGGGAAAGACAGCTTCATGCCTGTTTCTATAATTAAGGAAATGAGAATGCGCTTCTTCCAGCCATTTGAGAGGAGTTGATTTTGAGAGGAGTCGGCTGTGTTGTGCAGAGGGGAGAGGGTCGGATAGATCCTGCATCACAGTGAGAGGCATAGAAGCCCAAGCCTTGCTAGTTGGTAAGAAATCACCAGTTTATTGAATGAAAAACCCAACATCCACTCAGTCCCCCAAACCCCACCCCTCTCCGGCCCCAAGAGAGCAGCTCAGCCCAGGAGATGCTCTGGACAGCAGGGCTGAGCAGGGGTATAAGGGCTGGAGGAGTTTGGGGAGGTATGGAGAATGAGAAAAACACTTTTCAAAATGAAGTTCTGTGCAAAAACTTCTAGAAGGGGTGAGGGCAACGGTAAAGCTCTGGAGGTGCTGGGGTGGTGGACAGAGGGCTGCGGCTGGGATGGCGGCCCTGCGTGCTCAGCTTCTCCTGAGAAGGCTGATGGTCGAGGCTGAGGAGTTGGCTCAGACCCCCATGGCAAGAGGGAGGGTTTGGAGCCTGCTGGAGAGAGACCTGGCTGGGAAGGTGGGCTCTCTGTCCAGGTGGGAGGTGGGGAAGAACACACTAGGGAATGGGACACAAATGGACATGGTGGGCACGGGGAGATGTAGGGTCACAGACAATATGCCGGTGGGGGTCTGCCTCCCATCTGTCCCAGTCTGGAGTTCAGGAAGAGGCAGGCTGTGCTGGAGGGCAGGGGGTGGGAGGCAGAGGGAGGAGAGTCATCAACAAGGGGGAGCCACAAGGACAGCGACTGGTGCCCAAGCGAGTCACATGGAACCACCAAGAGACTGGCTGTGCAGAGAACCAAAGAAACACTCAAGGATGCTCGTGACATCTAGGGGGGACCTGGGGGTCAGTGAGGAAGTCGTGCATGGGGGAGACCAGGAAGGCCCCTCCACCCCAGAAATACATGGCATCACCACAGAAATGCGGTTCTGGGGGTGAGGGAGGGGTGGGGCTGCTCCTGTGATTGTGGAGGGGAGGGGGTCCCTTGGGCTCAGGGTGCCCCTCCTATCCCACACTGGGAGAACCCACCGGAGTGGGAAGTGGCCCTGGGCCCCACTTGAGGGGGCGACAGGTTGGGCAGCTGGCAGAGGGATGGGGAGGGCTGGATTCCCTGCTGTGGGCCAGGGTTCCAGGTTTCCTATTTCCAGGAAGGAACTGGTGCCATGTGGGGAGACTGGAAGTCGGTGAAGGGAGGCCCAGAGGACTCAATTCCAGGGATGGGTGCCAAAAGGCAAAATCGACACGCCCCGGCCCGGAATGGGAGGGAGAGGACTGAGCAGGAGGGAGGGGAGCAGCGTCCCCACTGGCAGTGTCCTTCAGGACTGGGCAAGAGAGATACAGGCCTCAGGGCCAGGAAAGGGGACGCTGGACCCAGGCCTGCTGGCCTCCCCCTGCCCGCAGGCGGTGAGGCTGGTGGCAGTGCCAGGAGGGAGAGTGGCCAGGAGATAGTGCCCTCAGGTGGCCTTGCTGCCACTGAATAGTCCCACTGGAAAGTGCTTGACATGGGTGGGCCACTGGGCCGCCAGCTGGAAGAACTTGATGTCACTCCACTCGACTCCGTCGATGGACACTGGGGTGACAGGGGAAGGAGGGGGTGACCAGGGCTGCTAAGGCCACCTCCCCAGGGTCCCTCGGGGAGGGCCATCGCCTCCCTCCCCGCAGAGTCCCCTGCCCCTCTTCTTCCCGCCCTGCCCAGCACCCCTCCTCCCGTGTCTCCCCGTACCTCTCAGCATGGTCTGCTGCTGCTTGGCAGAGCAGATGAGGCGGCTGATGCCCTCGATGACCTGGCTCTTGGAATCTACCTCCTTTTCTCGAGGTTTCTTGCTCAGGAAGATCGTGGGAACTGGAAAGCAAGCAGAACCACCTCTGTCACAACCCTTGGAAAAGTATTCACCCCCTCCCCTCTCTCAGCCCCACCGGCCCCTCTTCCTGTGTGTGTGTGGTGGGGGAGATGATCTGCTGATGGACATCCTCTCTCCCCAGCTCTGGGTAGGCAGGCAGGCAGCACGTACCAGGATCTTTGAGTCCTGCCCCCTCCCAGCATAGGCCTCTCCTTGAGCTTCAGTATCATCAACTGTGTAACGAGGACCTGGGGCCAGTTGGGTCTCTGAGGTCCCTTCCAGCTTGGGTGTTCTAGGTAGCCTGTAGGGCAAGGAGCCTGTGCCCTTGGGCTCCTGCCTACTCACTCGCACCCACGTAGGGCCGAGTCTGCTGCGGCTAGGAGGAGGGAGGCCACACCAGAGTGTCTGCACCATCTCTGTTCTAAGGATGTCGGGGCAGCAAGGAGAACACATAGAGCTGTCAGGCCTGCCCTTGTTGCTCTGGCTTTTGGCCTGGCACAGTCCCCCGCTTGCCCTCAAGAGGAACTCTGTGGAACAGAGGCACGGACAGAAAGGGGCCCAGCTGCTTTGGGAATGCTCTGAGGAGGAAGGGTCCAGCGATTAGAGAAAGCCCCTGACAGCTGGGCGATGCGTGGGGCTGGGAGGGCCCACGGGTCACCTGGCAGACTTGTCTGCTATGGCAGGTGCACAGCCAAATCAGCAGAACAGACGGCAGCAAGCTCTGCCCTAGCCCTGGCCTGGTTGTGGGGATTCCTGCCTCATACTCTCAGAGCATAGGACCCAGGCCACCCCCAACTCTACCTCTAGTGACTTAAGTGCCCCATCTTATCCAAAATGGGCTGTACTCCTCTTAATTCTTAAACAACAAACATTCTGCTTCATGGGGACACAGTGATGTCCTCCTCTGTCACATGGTCCATCCCTGAGGGTAGTGGCTGGAAAGGCTCCCTACATTATGGCAGCACTAACTGCCTTGGCCCCTAAGGTGCTGATGTTCAGCAGGTAGGGACCAACTGCTCACTGGGAACATCCATTTCCTTTGTTAAAGAAGGAACGGCCTTGTCTCGCAGGTGATGCAGGTCCCTGGGCTGGACCCCATGATATGTGTGCTCTTCACCTTCATCCAAAGATCTCCCAGAAGCAGATTCTGTCCCAGGCCCTGAGAGGAGATGGGGAACCCCGGTGGCCCCGACTGTCCCTGGCCTCAGATGTCACTTACCTTTCTTGTTCTTCTCTTTGGTGACCACAGTCATTGCCATGGTACCGGAAAGCTGGGCCTCCCCACCATGGGGCAGGCGGGAAACCTGCACTGAGCGGAAGACGCTCTTGAGGGTGTTCTTGGAACTGGCGTCCCTCTTGTCACCTTCCCTTCTCCGCTCACCAGGGTGGCCCAGCCAGTAGTCCACCTGGAGGCCAATCACGTCCCCATATGGGCTGTTGGGGCTCCTGAGGAAGGGGAACAGTAATGGAGAGTAGGCTCTGCCTTCAGTTCCCAACTACATGGCCAGGTTGGAGGGCCCGGGGGAGACTGCCAGGCTCTGGGAGGGGTGAGAGGAGGCGGCAGATTAAACGGCTCTGGGTTCCCTCCAGTCTCATGGAATTGGTTCGTGTGGGAAGGGAGAGACAGGCTGATCGGAGGACAAAGCCAGGAGCAGATAAAGACCTGAGACACTGTGAGGGAGCCAAATACAAAGTCACAGGGCGATAAGGGAAGCAGAGAGGAAAGGAGCTTTAGGAAGAAAGCCTGCCTGCACGCATACATACACACACTCATATGCACACACATACACCCCCCCAGCAAGCACGTATGCACACATATACATACACGTGCACATACACATGCACACATATGTACACACCCAACAAGCAGAGCCCAGGCAAAACCCAGCCAAGGGCTGGAGAGATTAAGTGGGGCAGAGACAGAAACACCTTGGCCAGCTCCACAGCAGCCCCAGGAGGGAGAGCTGATGGTTGCTGACCTGCAGCTTTCTCTTATTTATGGCACTTCTGGCTCAGGGATAATTTTAGCTCCGAGGGGAAAAAGGGCTGATGTTTTCTTGAAAGGAGGCGTCAGACACAATAGGTACACAGGCTACAAAAGTCATCTGACATTTCTTTCTGCCTACTTTCAGTGATTCCATTAAAAACCAGCTTAAATGGGATAGAAAAGGAGGTCGAAGTTAAGGGCTGGTCCCCAGACCCTCAGGAAGCCTGGAACCATGAGGCATTACCGGCTGTGTGGGACTTCCTCCTTTCCTGCACCGTCCCTTCCATAAACCAGTAGAGACCACATGATGGGAAGTGAAAAGGGGAGGAGAGGGTGAGGGACGATGAGGGTTGGGATCCGAGGTGCAATGCAGGCTTCTCGCCATCTAAGAACATTCATGTTCTTCAGGGACCATGACCCTGTCATTGGTGTTTCTGGGACAACCACAGGCTAGTGCCTCCGCTCTCTGCTGCTGAGGACCATTCCCAGGAGAAACACAAAGAGGTAAGGCAGAAAAAGGGAAACAGGGAGGAAGAAGGTGCAGGAGCCCATTTCTGTTCCTGACTCACACCTGCCCTTTTCTCACCTCCCAGCCTGCTCCCTCAAGCCCCCTGCAGGAGCATTCTGCTCCACACTCCGTCTGTCATCTCCTCCTGTTCTCAGGCCTGGCATGAGAGGTGCCTTCTGAGAGGCCACCCTGACTGCCTGATCTAAACTATGGGTACTCGAGATCCTAAAGAAATTCCTTCTCCTTTCAGAACCATCCCCCTACTATTTTTTCATAGCACTTACTGCAACCTACACAATTTGAAAGTTTTTGCTGCTCTGGCATTGCCAGGACCCAGAAGCCTGAGCTCCGGGACTAGGATGAGCCTTTCTTATTTGCTGCTACAGCTCCAGTGCCTCAAACGGGCACTCTGCTGACAGACAGACTGAATGCATGAGAGAAGGCAATAATACCTCCCATGTGCCAGGTACCAAACCATACAGGTTCTTATTTAAGCCTCACAAACTGTGACATGGCTATTTCACTCTACTGACAAAGATGAAAATGAAGCTTAGTAATTTGTCCAAATGACAGATTCTTTGCTTGACCAAACTTTAGAAACTTTAGTCTGGCTCCCAAACATTTTCCTAGGCTCGTTTGTGTACATCTTTGTAAAATCCAGTTAGCAAGAACCCTGCTAAGACAGTTGGCAAGAGCCCCCCACCCTCCCCGTCTGATCACCTGGGATACCTGCTCAGGTTCCTCATCCGCCACCACCCCCAGAAGATGTCTGACACCCTGACCTGTCTTCAGCAAGAATCTCCCGACCCCTAATGTTTCTTCTTAGTCATTTTCCATCCACACCTGCTCCCTGGGTAGAAATCCCCACTTGTTTCGGTTGTGTTGGAGTTGAGCCACCGCCCCTGCAAAATCCATGGCAGTGCTCCCTACACCTGTCTCAATGATCACACCTCGATGTGGTCTCTCTCACTGAGCCTTAGCTTAGAAAGTGTCGTTGAGTAGTTAGTTCTTTACCAAAAGCTAATGTAGCGGACCTAACACAGAACCACGACTCGAACCCAGGTGTGCAGGACTCCCATGCCCACACTCTTTCCCCCTCGCTGGACAGTCCCCCAGCAAGACTCCCGTACAGCACTTTACAGGTTACAGAGGGTCTCTCTGTCATTTGTCTCATTCAATTCTTTTACCTGGGAGACAGGGTAGAGAGTATCCTCCATTGTTCAGGGCTGTTCCACTTGCCCGGCTAGTGACCGAAGGCTCTGAATTCGAACGCCTACGTCCTTGCCACTAACCTGCCTTCTACACTCAGTGTAACATCACTGTTATACAATGCTGCAGGCGGGGGTGAGGGGGCAGTCAGTACGGTTCCTGGGCCCTGAGGGAGAGGGTCGGTGGGAAGGAGAGGTATGGGCAAGAGCCTTACCCCACAACGGCGAGGGCACTGCTCATGGACGGGGACGAAGGAGGAGTGGCTGTGGTATCTCGGCTCAGGCCTGAGCTGGAAGGCGGTGATGTGGAGGGCACAGTAAGGCTGACCACAGGTGAGTCATCCCCATCACCTGTCAGGGGGACAAGCACAGGGGGACAGCCAAGGGGTCAAGGTACCCCTCTGTCTCAGCTGTAGCTGAGCTTTTAACACCTCCCCACCACCCCCTGCCGCCGCTTCACCCAGGAAGTGAAGGTGGCCACAGTTTTCCTGCTCAAATTCTGACTTAACCTTAGGAGCCCCCAAATCTTCACCTTCTGGCCTGCTGGACTAGAGATGAGCCTAGAAGGCATCACCTCACTTCACAGAAGCAAAAGAATCCCAGCCTCACCTGCAGTAGAGGGAGAATCTTCAACCAGACCCACCTTCACCACCTGAGAGAAAGAAGAGATACCGCATTAAGTCCTCTCACTAAAGCTGGACACATTTTGATCCAGTTGGAAGCAGGTGTTTGGACACAACAGCCATTACTATATATTATTTGATCAGAGGCTTTTAAAATCTTTGCAAATCCAGAGCAGCCCAGATCTGTAAGATACGTATAAAAGCCCAGTTCCAAACAATGATGTGGGGGCACATGAGGCCTTGTGGCTCATCTCTAGGGAGGGCAAAAAGCCACCTTGAAGGCAGGAACCATTTCAGTATTCTGATCTCATTTCTTCTAAGATCACGTGGGTAGGAGGCCATTTTCCCATGTCAGAGAAGTAAAGAACCGCTCTGAGAAAGCTTAGTAAGACAGGGTGTTGCAGGGGAGGAGCTCTCTGAAAGCCTGCCTGTTGCACCAAGCAGGGGAACATGCTGATGTGCTGATACCAGCTTCCTCCTTTCCAGATCTGTTGGAATCTGGGACAATATGGATAAGGAGGTGATCCCAGGCACCTTCCTGCCCCTTTCCTGCCTCAAGGAAGTGGTATTAATTTCAGCTTCCCAAAGGATTTTAGATTGCTCATAGAGAATTCTGGGAAGGACAGAGGGGGCCCTCCAGCGGCCAGCAAAGGGCACAGCTAGAAACAGACTAAATGTTACAGCTGTGACTTGAAGTGACAGGCGAATTCCTGTGAAGTAGCAGGCCAAGGGCCTAGCACCCGGCAGAGGTGCAGCAGAGCTGAGAGGTCACAGAAGCTGCACCCTGGGGACTGACAGGGAGTGGAGATGACGTGCAAATGGTCCCGTCATGGCTACTTAGAACACAGTGCTGCTATTCACTGAAGTTTGTCCCAAATTCTCTATGCATCCTTATTTTAGTTCTCGGAAAGTAACATACCGACACTCTGAACTTCCTGGACACAACTCCCTTGCTCCCCTGGCATTATATGAGGCTGCCAGTTCCTTTGTTGGTTTAAATTTTAAATTTTTAGTATTTCTCTCTTGTCTGTGAGGCCAGAGTGTGCAGCAACCCATAGCTCCACAAAGATGTGTATCAAACCATCAGCTTAGGCTACAGGCTGTGGTCTGGAGCCTCCAACATGGCAATGGAAGTAGCCCCAGTGGCTAACAGGAACTGAGTGGATCATTCAGACAGTAGGCTTTAGCGAGGCACAAGAAAGGGCAACCGAATTTCTCCAGGCTCAGGGATCTCCCATGATCACTCTAGACATCCAGAGTCTGGGACGAGCAAAGAATAAGCCCTTCATCTGCTTATGTCCCCCTACCCAAAGCTAGGAGAGTATAGGAAAAGATACAAGCTGACCTGGAAGTGAAATTCAATTGTCTCATACATGGAAATCTGAATTTTCAGCCATGCTTTTGTGGAGTGCTTTGGCCCCACAGGGTGTCAGCTCTGTCACCTCTGGGGTCCCTTTCTTGGTTGGTCTCTGCCTTATGGCCGAGCTACTGCCAAATGAAACAAAGGCCAGTGCCACCTGACATCAGGGATATTTGAGACATTTCCCTTTTGTTTTCAAAATCAATGAACTCATCTAGAGATTCTCCTTTGACTAAATAGGAAGGGAAAGGAGGGATCCTTCTTCTCAGTGGTACATTTGACCCTGAAGACAGAAATACCTACTTCTTGGACTTCTCTTCAGAATATCATCTATCATTATTTCATTTCTGAGGCAGCCTTCTTTTCCCTGGAGACTGCAGAACCTATGCTCTGGATGTCCCTCCCTAGGCCAAGGCACCAGGTTCTGGGCTTGGTGTAATAAATATGAGGATACTAGTGATGATCTGGGGTAGCCCATGATTCAGGAAAAGAGGATACTGAAAGGAACAGCTCAGTACATGTTCCAGCCCAGGGTTTCTCCACTTTGGCATTATTGACATTGGGGCCAGATTAATCTGTTTGGCGGGGCTGGGGAGCTGTCTGGTGCCCTGTAGGAAGTTTAGCGGCATCCCTGGTCTCTACCCACTGGATGCCACTAGCACCCCAACTTCCAGCTGTGACAGCCAAAAATGTCTCCGGGCATGGCCAGATGTCCCCTCGGGACAGAATCACCTCTGGATGAGAACTACTGTCTAGATGAATCTTTTATTTGTGTATGTGTATGTGGGGAGGCCAGGAGAATGGATGGGGTACAGAGGAGTGGGGAGTCAGTACTCACGCCAATGAAGGGGATAAACTTCTGATAGGAGTCTTCATCAGGGCTGTTGGAAGAGAAAGAAAAGCTTTATAGTTAGTGGGTGATACTGCATGGAGAGCTGGGGATACAAGCTTTTGATATTTAAAAAATTTTTTTTTTCAATGTTTATTCATTTTTGAGAGACAGAGAGAAACAGAATACAAGCCGGGGAGGGGCAGAGAGAGAGAGGGAGGGAGGGAGGGAGGGAGAAAGAGAATCTGAAGCAGGCTCCAGGCTCCGAGCTCTCAGCACAGAGCCTGATGTGGGGCTCGAACCCACGAACCATGAAATCCTGACTTGAACCGAAGTCAGATGCTTAACTGACTGAGCCACCCAGGTGCCCCAGCTTTTGATATTTTATTGTGGCTTCAAGGGAGTCCAGACACTACATGACACTTTCCATCATGTCTCAGGATGGCAGAGGAGCCAAAGATAGAGGCAAAAGATCTGATTCTGCATACTTCACCACCTGCTCCCACGTGCGGATTTCAGCCCCTAGGATGGGCTTCTCTTATGCTAAGGGGGCATCTATTTGGGTGGGGAGGCCCAGGACAAGGATGGCGGGGCCTGGATGGAAGGCGGTAAAAACATTGCCTCTCATATTCTCTTGAGTTGCTACAAAGAGAAACAGGTGGGGAGAAGGAAAATACAGAAAAGCAAAGAAAACTCAAGATTTAGCTAGCCCACCCACCCTAGCAGTTTCAAGAAATCCCCTGAAGTGAAACTTACAACTTATGCCTGCAGGTCAGCATGGCTTCAGCTACGGGGAGCTGGTGTGTGACACCTGCCCCACTGACATACTGCATGACCCGCCCGACCACGTCCAGTTGCTCTGCAGAAAAGACAAGAGATAACTGCCGGTTTATTTCAGCAGGCAAACCTGAAAACCTTCTGAGAGATCCCCTTGTTGAGACCCATCAGAAGACCCTCGGAGTCGAGGGAGAGAAAGGGTTCTAAAGATCCTCTGGTTTTGAATATAAGGAACGAAGAACCAAAGCGCTGTTCTCTCCCTTCCGATCTCCGTTTGCAGTTCCTCAAAGCTCCGCTCTCCTCCAGGCTAATCGTGCTCACGCTTCTATTTTGTTCATACCAATCTCGTAACCTAGAGGGACTCCTCCACTCTACCAATCTGTGCCTATCACTTCCTTCAAGGTCTGGCGACACATTTGCTACTCCTCAGCCTTGCAGAACTCAAGCTCACTCTAAGCGCTGCCACTTTTACTCTGTATTTCAGAGAAAAGACGTGGTCAGCACAGTGTTATTAGCTTATAAACAGATTGCTTAGTAACTCTTCTCTGTTTCTTATGCTTGATTTCTACAACTAGAAATGTCCTCCTCATCACCTCCTCGTGGCCCTCCTTATTTCTAGATGCATAGGAGCACAGCAAACAGCAGAGCTTAAAAATGTCCAGAGTGAAGCGGGACTGCACATAATGGGCCTCCTCCTACTAAATACTCACTGCGAAAATAAACATGCAAAGGGATTGGGAGTGGTAGAACCATAGGGAGGAAAAAAAGTAAGCTCTCTTGGCCCCTCCTTTGGCCAAGACTGGCCCTCCATGAACCAGGTGGCATTTTGCCTCAATCCCTCACAAGCGGCCATTACCTGACACTGGGGGCTCCGAGCGACTGAAGAGGTCTCTCCAGCCAGAATCAAGGAAGTTACTGCTGTATCTACTGTCGACTGAGCCCAAGTATTTGGCCACAGGGTGAGAACCTAGGAGATGGAAACCAGAGAAGGTAAAGTGGTTAAGGGACAAAGTACGGCCT
This sequence comes from Prionailurus viverrinus, assembly GCF_022837055.1. Taxonomy (NCBI): domain Eukaryota; kingdom Metazoa; phylum Chordata; class Mammalia; order Carnivora; family Felidae; genus Prionailurus; species Prionailurus viverrinus. Next base: position 107,127,383 of record NC_062570.1, read on the forward strand.
GGCCTTTGAGCTCCCTAACTGTCCCTTCTTAGGGCCCAGCCCCAACATGCTGCTTCAGGAGTGAAATCTACTCCATTTTTACCGAGGGGAATGATGAGAAAGCGCATGTAGCCAAGCCAGTCGGAGGTCTTGCTGGCCAGCGACTTGACAAAGAACCGGAGGATGGAGCTCAGGTAACTCTGGCCTCCCACTGCTGCCACCTTCACCGGCCTCGGCATGGAGGAGTTGCAGTTGCAGCTGGGGAGCAAGGGAAGAGGCACAACCACATTTAGGGGGTTCACCAGCATCCTACTCGGACAAAGGCCCCAAGCTTTGACTTCACTTGATTCCACAACCCACAGAGGGAAAATAAGCCAATAAACAAAATAATACACAGAGAGGCAATGAACCACAGTGCTTTTGCAATAAGGAGAGAAACCTGGGATCAGAGAGGCAGGTGACTGTCTAGAAGGAAGAAAGAATTAGCTTAGGCTAACGGGAGACAATCTGGCAGTGCTGCCAGGGGTCAGCGGTGGGCGTGAGCCCAGATGCCTGGAGGACCTGCGGTTCTCATTTCCATTGGCGGGGACTCTGGGCCCCTCTGGGGAGGTCCTGACTCTGGATGCCAAGTATCGTGGCACAGTTAGAGGGATGAGAGTAAAAGGCCTTTGTAAAACCCTGGTTTTCTCCCTGGTCTTCTTCGTCCTGGGTTTAAGGAGAAGATGTGGCAGGTCAAGAGTACAAGTTGGGAGGCAGGGAGAGCAGGAGAATGACATTTTCACACCCTGACCTCTGGGGCCAGCAGGGACAACAGAGCACCGTGGCCCGCCACTGTAAACCACACGGCGACTGAGGAGTTTTGGGCTGGTGAGGCAGGGCACTCCTGTCACTGCTTAGAAGTCAGGGTGGGAGGATGAAGTCAGAGGGAGCCCCAAAGGGCAGGAGACAAGCAGAGCCCTTACTAGCGCTGAATACGGGTGAGCAAGGCAGACAGCACGGCCTGGACCTCCACGGTGGAGCAGGTACACACGACAGGCTTCCGTTGGTCCTGGAGCAGCTCTGCCACGTACTGGGAGGCAGGGAGGGAAAGGGCAGGGACACAGGTGAGTCCACGCAGCAAGAACGCAGCTCCCCCACAGGCACCAAGGAGCAGGCTAGGCCCAGCTTGAGTGGCAGGGCCCATCCTCTGTCCTTGAGATCAAAGCCGGGCAAAGGTCAGGTCTCTGGCTGCCAGTGAAGAGGTGGGGCTAGACCCCACATAGACATGCTAACCAGGAAATGTGGGAAGGTTAAGGAATCTTTAGATTCTCATGTTGCCTCTGTAGCGTATGTTCTGGGTGTCGGGGCCACTAGGAAAGAGGGATTCTGGCGCCAGGATCTACCCGGGGGCAGGGGGCAGCGGTGACTGGGGGCCAGAGGGTATTGCTCTGCCTCTTCTGAACTGCCTTCCTGGGAACTAGGGCAACCTCTGGCATTTTATAGCACTTTGTACCTTTCAAGATACCTGTGTTCTGTTATGCTGACAGAAAAACCACACACGACCACCCTGGAAGGAAGGCAGGACCAGTAATACTATCACTTTTCTACAGACGAGGAAGCTGAGGTACAAAAAGTTAGTGACGTGAGGTCCCACGGGCCGGAAAATGACAGAACTGGGACAGGAGTCTAGAACTACAGGCTGAGTTCAGTCAGGGAAGAGGGGCCTGAGACATGGGGATCATTTTCCTGTTTCTCCACGTCCTGCCTCTTGCTCCCCAGAACCTCTCCTCCCCAGCCCTGCCATCTTTAGTGCTTTACCTGGCCCTGCCAGTCCGCAGTGTTGACAAGGATGACATTTTCTGGGAGAGCTGCATCTGATACCAGGATCTGATTCAGTTGGTCATATACAACCTTTCTTGGAATCTGCAGGGACAAATGTGCCTATCAGGTAGTCCCCAGGGAGCGTGAGGGGACAGCAGGGTGCACTAGGATAGAGAATCTCTGGGGCAGGGGTATTCAGGGAGAATACAGGGAGACACTGGGAATTTCTGGAGGAGACCCAGTATGCCACTGGCCAGAGCAAAATGGAAAGGACAAGGATAAAGAGTAAGCAGAGAGTCCTCAGAGAACACACTCAGACACCAGGAACAAAGCCCCAGCAGTAGTCCTGACGGAGGAGGGGGAGGGCAGACTAAGCTAGAAACACGATCAGCATGCCCTGAAGGGTAATGATGCAGCCGAAGTACCAGGAGAGGAGGAGGGCGGTAACAGTTACCAGGTGTGCTCGCTCACAGAAACGAAATTGAGGGCAATGGGGAGAGAACCAAGGAGAGCGGCAGTGGGTACTGTGTGGGGAGCCCCACTGTCACAGGGAACAAAAGGTACTTCAGGAACAGTGATTAGCAAGGAGGACGACACCTGACACCTCGCCCCAGGCACAGGCTATTCTGGTCGCCAGTTCATTTTCAGCTATGCAATAGCGGCAAACTCAGGAAGCCACGTTGACACAAACTTTTCTCTTGGTGCTATTTATCAGGTAAGCGAACAGGCTTGCTGTTAGCTCTGGAGGAAGTGTAGTTGTGTGAGGTGCCAGTTTAGAAAGGTTCCTTCCCCAAGCCCCGATCCCACTGGCCTTCAGAAAGAGAAAATAATTCCTGAGGTCTGGTTTCTTCTGCTTCTATTCCAGCCTACTCTTGGGTCTTTTAATCAAAATATTTTAATATTGTTGATTTGCCAGCCTGAAATCACATTAACCGGCCCATAGTAGTACGAAGGGTATCTGAGTCCAGGTGGGTGATGTCCAATGAGATACTGACGGTTGCTGTCCTCTAGAATAACTGATTCACCACACAATCTCTAGACTGAGGTCTGATGGAGGCAGAACAAATCAGGTGTGGAACTGCCACTTGGGGGTGATGGCAGGCTGTGACAATGCTGGCATTTCCTGCTCCCTCCTCCGCTCCCTGCAGATCAGCCCCGAAGCCAATTCCGCACTAGTAGTAAGTAACACATATGTTAGACTTCTCTGATTTAGATCTGTCTTCAAGACTTTTATTCAGAACATTCCACAGTATTCCCTCTTTTCTCTCTACCTAACTGCCCAAGGAAGATGTCAGAACAGAAGCCAAGGTCTAGGGATGCTCAGAGGGCCCTGGCCTTGAGAGGGAGGGGGTACCTGCGTGCTGTGGCCCAAGTCGGGGGACCTCTCACTGTCGGAGCTGTTGGTTCTCTCACTCAGGGGCTTGGAGAGCTGCCGCTCCTTCAGGGGTGTGCTCCGCTTCTGCCGGGGCGTGTGTACCCCATCCACTTTGCTGCCAGAGATGTGGAAAGGAGGTAGTTAAATAGCCCCCGTGACCCCAAAGCCATTATCAGCCACTCTTCCCCCGCCCATGAGCCTATGCTAACTATGGTCACAAGCCTCACACCATCTGCTTGGTTTCCTTAATTCTACCCTCCCTGTTTTAGGATTTTCTTCCAATCTCGAGTACCTGGGAGAAGCAGAACCTTGGAGATCTGTTTTGCTGGACTTCATGGGAGTTTTGACCTTCTCTGGCACAACCAGACTTGTGCTCATATCTCCAAACATGTCCTGGTCAGTAATTTCCTGCCAGCGAGGAAAGGAAACAGCGAGGGTTACTTCCCCCTCAATGACCACCCAGGAGCCTGGAGAGTCTCACAATGAGGGTCAGTCTCTCGCTCTCTTTTCCTAGAAGCACATGGTTCTGCACCTATCTCTCCAATGAGGAAGTTTACTGTTTAATTTAATGCAGTGTACCCACTCTGCTGGGTACTGTCTCTTGCTACTCGATCTGTCCTCTGCATTTATGAACTATTATTTGTCAACACACAAACCTGGGCTGATGACCTGGCTTCTTTAGGTGGGGAGGAGAATTTTAATCGTGACATGACATGATTAGAATTTCTTTTTCTTTCCTTCCTTCCCTTCCTCCTTTCCTCCCTCCCTCTCCCCCTCCCCTCTCTGTTTCTTGGAATTTCATTTTGAAATGACCACTGCAGTATAGACCACAGTCGGGCAAGAGCGGAAGCTGGGTTTTCAGATTATTGGTGAACCATAAAGTGCAAGTGTATAGTAAGCTTTAAATTAACCTTGCATCAAGTCTAATGTTTGGTTATTCACCGGATCTTTGATGTAGCATTATTTACTATAGGAAACAGAAGCCTAAGATAATTCTTCCCTGGACTCCATCAACTACCAGGTCTCACTGTGAGGCTAATGCATAGTACACCCCCGAGTGATACCTGGTAAAGTTCTCTGCTCCCTCCCACCCACTGTGTCCAGCCTCCGGTCCCACTGGAAGAACTTCAGTCTATTCTGAGAGGCCCAGCTCAGATGTCCCCCTCCAGTCAGAATCACTTGTCCTTCCCTGAGCCTCCACAGAACCTCAGGTGTGCATAGCTTGGCTCTCCTCCTGGAGGGTGGTGTCTTGATGGCAGAGGCCTTGGTGTTCTCACCTTCGCATCTTTAGTGCTTAGCACGTGTAGTTACCCAGTAAGTATGTGTGGAGCCAGTGTATAAATTGGGCACTCCAAGCGATACATTCCATTTCTCTAGGGCTTGGCTCGGCCTCCTGGGCAGCTCCAGTCTCTTAGGGGAAGGACTTGACCAATAATCACTTGGAGATTTAACGTGTAGGCTGCCTGCTCACACTAAAAGCAACTCTGGAGGAAGGGATGGTTTTTCAGGGGAAGATACTGGTTGTCATCTCGCAGAAGTAAATAAGGATGACAGATAGTGAGAAATTATCCAAATTAGCATTTAATCAGATCTAATAAAAGAGCAGAATGGGGACATTTCTGGTTTGCTAATTTGGGGAATGACCTGGTCTCCAGGGTAGGTTATATTCCATGGGTAAGGATTCTAGGAGAAAGAGAACACAGAACGTTCACAAGTCCACAGATGCAGGCAAAATTCCCAGGGAGGTCTTGAAGGTCTTTTGGCTTTATTTCTAAAGGCACAAAACCTAAGTTACACAGGAGACTGAGCTGCACATACCAGAGTGTCTGTTTCAGTCAAGCTGTCATCTTGATTTTTAATCCAAGCAGATTTGACTTTTTCTAGAGCAGCCAATTCCATCTGCAAAAATTAGAATAATTAGTCATCACCATCCAAATAACTACCATTCTAACTGGTTCTCTTGGTCCCTCAGAAGCTTAAAATGCTTCCACTTAATTTGAAGATCTCATCAAAATCTTTGGAATTTCCATCTTCTAAGAAGTGTGTTTGGTGAAAACTAAGTGTCAGAAGGATCAGCTATTCTGTCATCATTAAATCAGTAGCACAGTGCAACTCAGAGCCCAGCAACTCTCATCTCTCGGACTCTCACAAGATGTCACAGGGAAGAGAAGATCAGCGTTTAGATGACTTTGTATGGGCCCCGCAAGGCCTCTAACTCTGGGGACAGTAAATGCCCTCGGAGGACATCCGGGGCCTCTTCTGCTTCTCAGAAGTTGCTGGGAAGGAAAATCTTACAGTTCAGGTCTTTGACTTTGAGACTAAAGACATCCATGGTAGCCAAATTTATTTTGCTTGGTAGAAACATCTACAGACCCCTCAAGATAAATGAATATACGAAGCAAAACACACCCAATGCTACGCCATTTAGGTGTGAATTAATTCTCCCTCTGTCCCCAACTCTTATTAGCGTTTTCCATAAACATTAAAAATTTACTTTGTAAATAACTGACACATAGAACTATATTTTTCGTATTTGCTAACATTGTTTCTGGCTGTGCAGATGTCCATGTAAAAGTCACAAGAGTTTGAGCGTTGTTGTGGGTCTTAGATGTAGGGAAGGTACTGGCCTTAGTGAATGTTTTTGGAAACCAGAGAGTTAGGAAAGATCAAAGATATCCTACCTTCTCCCAATCACTCAAATTCCTTCCTCTGAGTAAATTAAATAGTACTGAGAAACACTGGGCTTATAAATTCAAGGGGGTACTTGGAAAACTAATGAACAACTATAGCAAATGTAGGCCCTGTGTCATATTCTACCTACACCATATGGTTTCTCTACCTCAGCCCTGCTGACATTTTGGCCAGATCCTTCTTTGTTGTGGGGGATGTGTCCTGTGCATAGCAGGATGTTAAACAGCATCCCTGGCCTCTACCCACTAAGTGCCAGCAGCAGCACCCCCAACCCCTCAAGTTGTGACAATCAAAACTGTCTCTGGTCGTTGCCAGCGCCAAATGTTCCTTGAGAAGGAGGCAAAAACCACCCCTGGTTGGGAGGCACTGCTCTAAACCATCTGCAAGACTAACCAACATACTTTAACTAGACCTTGTGACCCCAAATCTTGAGATGGTTTGGCTCAGAACCAAACATAATAGTTTGCCTCAGATTGCAAGCTAGTTCATTACATTGTCTACATGAAGAACCAATGTTAACAGAGTCCAGAGTCATGGGAAAGTCCTGGTTAGATTTAAGACTAAAGACGATTTCACTCAGTTTTGGATTTCAGTATCACAAATGAATTAAACACATTTAAAGAGAATGAACTGGAGCAATAACACCGTTCTGCTGAAGGGTTTTAAAGTAGCATGTCAAGGCCTGGGACAAGTACAGAATTGTTTCCATGGTGAAGCTGCAACAACCTTCACTTGGCCTGGGGTTAAAGGGAACCTGCTGGCTATTCACGGACTCTTCTAGATGTTCCAAGCAGTCCCACTAGGAGCAAACTCCCAGTTCTCCAAATTTCTGGTTTTGCTCCTATAAATACGAAGGGCTTTTCTCACCCCAGAACCCTGGGACACAGCCGTGCAGCAGCTGTGTCTAATTGGATAGCACTGGAGGCAGATGCTACCAGTCCAAAGTACTGTGCCCACGGGGCAATGTTGGTGCTACAGGGAGGGTACATGCTCCTGTGAGGGGGGCAGAGTGGGGAAGTATTTAGGCTCTCATTTGTATGAAGTACTAGTCTCTAACACCGTTATTTACAGTGCGATGGAAATAGCAACTTTTAGCAGCAGGAAGTCTCGGCTGAAAGGCTGTATCTCCCGACCTCCCCGACTGAAGCACCGTCAGGGTCTATTGTTATTAGCCTGGAAAACCAAATTCTGCTGCTACTGTGTACTCAAGTCCTGGGAAAGCTAACAACTGTAATAATTTGTATCAGCAGAAATTCCTTCTGGTTTTAGTGATACACTGAATCCTCTGAAACTGGGGAACAAAAAAGAGTATTAAGAAAAACAAATAACAATGCTAGGAAATCAGAAAGAGAGGATAAAAGTTGGGCAGCATGTGCATACCTGCCTATATATGCGTAATCTCAGTATTTTTTTTCCTGCTATATTTGGAGCTTCCCTGTAAAAGCATGGCCTTGCTATGTATTTCCCCAAGTGCCTTTCATACTAAAGGATCCCAGAGCTCTACATCCACATCAAGACACACGGAGCTCTTCAAAACAGAAATATCACAGAGAATCAGCAAAGCAAGTCTGAAATCTGGCCAACAGAGCCAGAGTTTGAAGGGCTCGTTAAAAAGACATCGACATTCTAACAATTTCAGGAGACCAGAACCGAAATGGTTCCGAGACTATAATAAGAACAGCAACAGCAGCCTCCGTTTGCCGCTTTGACTGCATAGTTCCCACGTGGTGGGCCAACGCATCTATCCGGCGAGCACATGCCAGAGGATTTGCCCGCATTCTCTCATGGTATCTTCACACTGCCCCACAAGGCATGTGCCTCTTGCAGGTACTCTGTAGACGAGGAAACCAAGGCCTGGCAACTGCCCCAGATCACGCAGTCAGTGGAAGGATGGGGTCAAGATTCAAACTCAGAGGTCTGACTCCAGAACACATGCTCTCAACTTCAGTGCCCCCCCTGCCCAGAGAAAAGTTCTGCTTAGATAAGGGCCCTGAGGCCATCATATTGTAAAGACTGATACTCAGTTGACTTTTGAGCTAATTGAGCTAATTTTGAGCTAATTAGAGTTAGCTATGCTAACTCTAAGGCACCTCAGGCTCAGAGGATCAGTGCTTCTCTCTAAACTGTGTTAGCCATACAACTGGGACTGAAGTAGAACTTACAGACAAGTTCTATCAACCAAGAAACACCTTCATTAGTATAAAATAATGTATTGATGTGATAACAACAATCCCTACCGTTTATTGAGAATTCATTATATGTTAGGTGTTATGCTTAGTGTTTTGGGGGCGTTATCTCAGTTAATAATTGCATTTTGTTACAGTATTCCTTGTTCCGCATTCCTAGGACACTATGAAACAGTTCTCCTTTGGCCAGGTGCCGGTTTTCTCTCTAGAAGGGTCATCCCTTGTATTTATATTTGAGATGGAATCTGGCTGTAGTGGCCAACAATCTGTCCATGTGGACACTGACCATTCAGGAGGGCTGTTTAGAAAGCCCATGAGAGAGAGCAGCTACAAGCCACAGAAATAGTAAGGTGAGGCCTCCTCGGCTCCAGATCAGAGTGCAAGGTCTTCAAATGGCATGCCAGAGGCTTCTCTGTGGAGGGATTCTCCTTGTGGGCTGCAGTTTTCCACCCCACATTTCTTCAGTAATGCCACCTGCTGCCACTGTTCTAGGGCCAGACAGTGCCGGCTGTGCCTTCACTGGGAAGAGGGATGAGGTGGGAGACAGCCCCACCTGGTGGCAGCAAGCAGTAAGGCAGCCCAAGAGCTGACCCAGGAGCGGCCACAGGGTCTGCAGACACCTGGGACGGATGGCAGCCCTTCCACAGACACAGTACTTTTCAGGGGATGGAGTACCTCACATATCATTTCTTCACAATTAATACCTATTCACAAGGTGAGTTTTGTATGCCCTCTGTTGAAGTGGAGCGAACAGAACTTAAAGGACTCAGTTTCTTAGATCTAAAGAAAAGACACTGGGCTTGCAACAGCACACCGTAAACGACACTAAAATCATGCACAACATCTTCCCTTTAGCTGTAAATGAGAACAGCTTCGTAGGGCCTGAGGTAGATACAGCATCAACCCAGGCTCCAACCCCTGATCCACTGCTAGGGGAGCCTTCCCAAGTAGGAACAGAGCATGGTCCAGGGTGATGCTGGCCTCCCGTGGTGCTACAGCAGACAGAAACTTTTTCCTTTCGGTCATCAGACAAAATGGAAATCTACCTGCTAAATTCCTAATTCTTTGAGGGCACTGCCCCCCTCTAGGAATAAAGCCTATGTAAGTGGGCTTCCTGCCTCTTTATGTTCTTTACCTAGGCTGGAAAGCAGAACTGCTTAACATTGGCAGGATGCCACACTCCCTGCTACCATGTTACAGATGTCGAGAGAGAAATCTGAGGCGCTGTGTGTTCTGGGAAGGAAGGCTCCAAGTCATGGTAGGAACTGACCAAAAAAGAACACCCAAACAGCCACAGCAATGCCCACAAAGAACCAAGCTCCCAGCTAGGACTCTGATGAGGACACCCAAGGTCGACACAAGATAAGACTGCTCTTCTAAGATCACAAAACGAGCCAAGAGCAGAGTGTTCAGAGTGTTAAGCCCCAACACTCCCCTGGTCCCTCTCCCCAACCCCCATATCCGTCGGTCTTGCTCACAGGGCTGGTGGTGTCTTTGCTGAGGCTACCCTTGCTGTTGAGGCTGCCAATCTCCGTCTGTGAGCTGGACTGCGACATCCCCTCAAAGAAGGGCCTGCGGCAAAGAAGCACAGCCAGGGTCAGTGGCCACCGGGGCCCGGAGCAGCAGCCTGTGGAAGGTTGGGTGGCGATGCGGTGTTCAAGAAAGATCAACAACCCGGGCTTGAAGGATGCCCACTGAGGAAGGACACAGCAGAGTGGACAAGGAGGACCTGGACCAAAGGACTTCAGGAAAAGTCCTATCAGGACTTTTGCCAGCTAGAGGCAAAAACAGTGATCCTTATCCAGACAGCTGGAGGTTCAACAGGGTGAGGAGCCAAACTCCCTGGTAATGGAGGGGAAGTGAGGGAGGGGGCCTAGGAGACTGTGCTGGCTTAGGAAGGAGATATGCAGGGAGACAATTCGATAGAAGAGGTTTGGGCCTCACTTGAGCTTGGGCTTTGGAGTGCTAAGGATGCTCTCCGTCTCTTCCATTTCAGGGCCACTGTCGCTGGGATTGTACATCTCCAGACTATCATACAGTTCATCCAAGTCCTCTTCCACCTCTCGTATCTGCTCTCGGGATACGTGTTCCAGCCCGAAGCCTACCTGTGGGGGACAAAAAGCTTTGAGTTTGGGGTTACCTCTATTAACAACTATGGTAGATGCATAACTCTTTCCTCCTGGACAGGTACCAACTGGCCTCCTTAACTAGTCGTCCTTAAGGGGCAATGCCATAGCTTCGCATGCATCGGGGTAATCTTAGTGTCCTTTCTGTGATCTAATCCTGAGAGCAGGGATGTGATGAGGCCACCTTTCCCTTTCAGTGCCTCCCTACCACTCCACACTATGGGCCTGGCATGAGAAGAAAAGTACAAGTGCTAATGTACTTCTGCCAAAGCATGGGCACAAGAAAACCCAGAGGACTGTGACTCTGTGCAGGCCGGTTCTATTTTCCAGGAGCCCACAGAAGGACAAAGACACCTCAAGACAATTTTCTTCCCCATCTCTTTCCGGTCCATTCAGAAGAGAAGCCTGTGAAAACTGGCACCAGGCCGGTCAGAGCCCAGGGAGGACACGGCATCTCTAGTTTTTATTTTAAGGTTATTTATTTATTTTGAGAGAGAGAGTGCAAGCATAAGTGGGGGAGGGGCAGATAGAGAATCCCGAGCAGGCTCCTACACTGACAGTGCAGAGCCCAACGTGGGGCTCAATCCCACAAACTAGAGCTGACCACCGAGGACGCCCCTACCTCACAGGCTGTTGCTCACAATGTTCCCCGTCCAATAGGAGGGAAAATTCAACAACAACAACTAGATTTGTTACTGGCACCCCATAGCAGAGGCGTGGTATTAAACAACAGTTGAGCATAACCATGCTACCCTTGCTTCCAGGTACCATGAAACTTTGGGTGCTACATGGAAAGCTTTCCTTTGTCTTTTCAAGTAGCTTAAAGCCCTTCTTTAGCTATGTTCTCACTTGGGGTTCCTGCAATCCTGACTCCTAGTGGCAGGAAAGAGCACACCCCAGGAACGACGGTGAAACTCAGGGGATTCTTCTACTCACCATCAACCTCGGGAGTAAGGGGTCGTACCTCATCTGAAACTTTAAACCGCTTCAGGAGGGCCACAAACTTCTGTTTGATGTTAGGTTGCTGTAGGGACAAATTGCACAATAATTCTCAAACAAAACCCATTTGTGGACTGATCAAGTGAAGTCAACAGAGTGATCCAGAGCCCGCTTTTGTAAAGAGCTGTGGGAGGACACGAAGACGGGAAGACAGTTTCTCCCCTCTGGCACATAAAACCCACCAGGGCAGCAGGCATGAGCATTTAATGCTGGGGCAGTTCCCAGGGCTGTGGGCATAGATGGAAGGAGGGCTCATCTCTCCCTAGGGCCCTCCACCACCCACACATCTCCAGCTCATCCATTTCTCCAGTCCTTCAGATCCATGGTGCTGCTTGGTGATTTCCACCTGCATATACAGGCACCTCAAACCCAGCATTTCCAAGAATTCATCACCTTCTCCCTGTGTTCCTATCCAGGGTACCATTATCCCCCACTGATTGTAGGAGTCTGAACCTCGAGTCTCTCCCCTCCCCTTTCTCCTCACAGCCGAGTGTTCACTAACTCCTATGTTCTTTTTCATCTGTAATACCACTGCTTTCCTCCAGGCCTTTTTGTCCCCACAACTCTGTGGGATCACCGCAATGGCCTTTGACCGACACTCCCCCAACCCTCACGCTCCCGGCCAGTTTCCAGTCTTGTTCTCTCCAGAGTCCATAGTGATTATCACAAATGCAAATCTAATGTTACTCTCCCCAAATTAGAGGTCTTCACTGGTCCCCAGTGCCCAGGGAACGAGCTGCAGCATCGAGCCCATGTGTGTCTGAAGGCTGCTCTGCCGGTCTCTAGCCTCACATCACCAACCAACACCCCACACCAGCATTCAAGTGGAAACTGCTTATAGTTCTGTAAGGAATGGCATGCTGCTGTACCCCTCTGGGCCTTTACACACGGTACCTTCTGCCCTGACTAAACATTCTCTCCCAATCCACTTGGCGAATCTCTGTTTATCCTTAGAAACCCATCTCTCTGCATCCAGTCTGTGAAGCTCTCTTGGCACTTCTGCTCAGAGTCGGTCACTTTCACCTTAGTGCCATCGCTGTCCCTTACACCAAACTCTATCTTCTAGCCCCTACTCTACTATGTCGCAGCCACTTGTTTAGACGTCGTTTGTGTCTAGACACTGTGACCTCCTTGATGGTATGGACGAGCCCTTTCTTATCTCAATGTCTCAAACTCCAGGCACAGTGATGAGCTTGGGGTCTTAAGTACTTCCTGACTGAATGACAGACTTGCCATCTGGGGACGGAAGAGACTAACTTGCAAGTAAGGCTGAGCCAGGCCTTCAAGAAAAAGCAGGGGCTCCAAAGGTAGAAAGGGCATCCACAGCAGAGAAAAAACAAACAAACAGCAAGTCAATTAGTGTGTCTAGAACAAAGTATTCTTGGTAGGGAGAGAAGAATGCATGTGTACAAAAGGAGACAGAAACTAAAGAACTCTTACTAAGTCTCTGGTAATCTGACTGGAAAATGCCTGGAGCTAAAAAAAAATAAAATAAAATAAAAAATAAAAACAAAGAACAACCTTTGAGGTAGAGGCTATTAATAGGAGCACTGAACTCTGGTCATATAACAGGGTAAAGCTGGTTCATAGGAGACCACAGGGAGAGGGGATTTATAAAGCTCCAGGAGGCATCCTATGGGAAGAAAGTAGGACCTCTCTTTGGTTACAGAGCAGGAAAAAGAAAAACTTAACAGAAGGAGGTACAACACAGAGTGATCCTCCAGTCTCTTCCCATTGTGAGTACAACGATACAAGATGTCTAAGGCTCTGGGGACATGCCTTATCCAGGTCATTTTGGAGTGCCAATCAAGGATTAGATACCTGAGGACAATGAAGCAGTTCTCACACTCTCTAGTCATTATTCAACGGGGGAAATCAAGACCATAGTCTTGAGAATTTACATTTAAGCCCAATGATACCTCAGGAGGCATGGAGATGACAGTGTTGTTTCATGGTGAATGCCAGGTTTAGATACAACACATCTGGAAGGTCTGGCCTACATTTAGTTCATTCCTGAAGGTGATAGGAATCTCTGTTCTTGGGGTCCCTAGGCTAGCTCTGTACTAGAGAATCAGGATGTGTCAGGAAAAATGAAACTGAGTTTCTAGCACTTTGACTCTCCCACACTTTAGCACAGGAACTCCAGAATCAGTCAAAGTTAACAGACCAAGAAACAGACTCTTAACTATAGCTATAGAACAAACTGCTGGTTACCAGTGGGAAGGTGGGTGGGGGATGGCTGAAATAGGTGAAGGGGATTAAGAGTACACTTATCATGATGAACTCTGAGTAATTTAGAGAGTTGTTGAATTACCATGCTGTACACCTGAAACTAATGTAACAGTATGTTAACTATACTGGAAATTAAATTAAGTTAAAAAAAAAAAACCAACCACCAAGGTTAACCTAGAAATCCAGGTATTAAGTATCTCAGTCCAGGACCCTTAATTTCACCAAAATAGTGACTCTTGAGGAATCTTATGTAGGAGACACAATTCAAAGGCATCTGGCCTCTAAGGTTATAGATCCATTAAAGATCCAAGTATATCCAATGTATATATATCCAGTGTGTGTGTGTGTGTGTGTGTGTGTGTGTGTGTGTGTGTGAGAGAGAGAGAGAGAGAGAGAGAGAGAGAGAGAGAGAGAGAGAGAATATATCTGTATCTATATCTATATGTCTGTATCTCTCCAACTATATCCAATGGAATTAGACCTTACCAATTGCTTACAGTTCTAAGCACTAGCTTATTATTTCTGGGTTAAAATGATTAAAAATTTGATACCCCTAGAGAAGACTGGGTCTGTCTATGTGGTAGGCAGGACGTAATTTGAAGTAACCTCCTTGAGAGGGAACATGGGGTGTCTGAGGTGTTCTGCTTCTCGATAAAGCATTTTCTGCTCTAAAGTCTAAAACAGGTTTCTCAACCTATTTTCTATCCTGACATAACCTGAAAAATATAACACACTCCCATAAGTAACACTGCTTCTCTACAACAGTGACTTTTAATTAGGTAGTGGTGGGGGTGGGGTGGGGGTGGGGGAGGAAGAGGAGGAGATAGAGGGGTATACCAGAACCTTCAGGGAATGGCCATGTGCAGATTTTTAAAAAGACTCCAGGAGGTTTCAATATACCACTCTCATCCTACCTCCAAATTGAAAATCTCAGGTAAACATTCCCCAGACCTTCGAGGCTCACCCTTGTGATGGCAGAGGTTGAGGTTAGTTTCCTCCGGGTCTTCTTTACTTTCCGTAGATCCTCATCTTCATAAAACAGGTCCTAAGTGGGGAAAGGCATGGAATGAAGTTAGGAAACCCCAGGAGGGTCTGGAATTATTTCTCGAGACACTACATGTGAGGGGCTGTGGAAAGTTACCTGCCCGTGCAATGGATCATCACTGCCTTCCTGTTCTGATGAGAAACTCTCCTCCTCTTCCTCAGAATAATTGTCAATATCAGGAGAACGATCTGGAAAGAGACACCTTAGTAAGACAACCTTGAAGTGCGAAGATCTGGCCTAAGAGAATTTGGTTGGCTGAAATCAGGGCTCTCGTCAGGCGGAAATAGGTCTGGGGGAGAGGCGAGGGCCACAGCCATGGTAAGCCATGTTTTATTTTGAGGGATCTCTAAACTTCTCTTTCACAAGAACATTTTAGGCCCCATCAAGTTCAGCTTTCCCAGGATGGGGAACAGGTGATGGGCTTGTTCTTGACCCACAGGGCCTCCAGATACCACATACATCTTACCAGACAGCTTGGATTTGATTCCTTCATGGTCAATGGGCTGGCTGGACAGAGAGTAGATCTTTATTTCTGCCACAGGCACAGAGACATCCTTCACGTTACTGTGCAGGCCAAGCACCAGAGCGCCTTCATTAGGGTGCTGCATCACCTGAGAGCACAGGGCAGTAATGCAAATGCCTTACTAGGAGAGGTGAGTTGTCCATTTTGATAAATCCAAATGGATGTGCAAGCCGATGGGAATGACATTCTGCTAATACATTTTCTTTCTCACTATCTTTCAAATCCAGGCCTACTTTTCTCCCATTGCCTTCAAACTCTTACTTGAAAATTATCTCCAGAAGTGCCAGTCACTGGTCAGGCCTTGTGCTTAAAAGAAAATCAAGGCTCGAGCCTGAAAATGATGGCTAATCTCTGGGACTACATTTTAGTTTCAGTCCTTGACAGAGAACTAGTTCTCCAGGCTGGGGCCAGCCTGCAGATGGTGATCACCTGTGTCTGGCAATGGGAAAAACGATCTATAGTACCTGAGAAAACACAGGTGGGGAAATATGGCATCCATAATACTTCACTCCCCATAGTCCCTCATACTGATTCAAAACCTGAAGAGGAAAGATAGATGGGCTGCCACGATCTCATATATTCTATTTATTAAGGTCACAGAAACTTTCCTATTTAATGTACTAAAGCACAGACATAAGTTTTTTTTTTTTAAGTTTATTTATTTATTTTGAGAGAGAGAAAGAGTGAGTGAGCAGGGGAGGGGCAGAGAGAGAGGGAGAAAGAATCCCAAGCAGGCTTCATACCATCAGTACAGAGCCTGACGTGGGGCTCGAACTCATGAACTGTGAGATCATGATCTGAGCTGAAACCAAGGGCTGGGCGTTTAACTGACGGAGTCACCCAGATGCCCCCAGACCTAAGTTTTAAACCTGACTGTGGGCCAGCTACACAGGAGCTGGGAGCATGGCAGCCGCAGAGCTCTGCACAGGGGGAAGACCTCTACATGCCAGCCATGCAGGGTGTTTCATGAGAATGGAAGAATGGGAGACCACTAGATCCTGATGTCATGCACGTCGTCAACTATTTCCAAACAGCAGGATTTGAGGAGCAAACTAGTGCTTTCTGGGAACAGGAAATTGATGGAAAATCCCTGCTACTGATGACAAGAAATGATGTACTGATAGGACTTCAGTTTTTAAAAGGGGGGCCTGCTCTCAAAATCTACCAGTATCGGGGTGCCTGGGTGGCTCAGTTGGATGAGCGTCCGACTTTGGCTCAGGTCATGATCTTGCAGTCCGTGAGTTCGAGCCCCCCGTCGGGCTCTGTGCTGACAGCTCAGAGCCTGGAGCCTGTTTCAGATTCTGTGTCTTCTCTCTCTGACCCTCCCCCATTAATGCTCTGTCTCTCTCTCTCTCAAAAATAAATAAACGTTAAAAAAAAATTAAAAAAAAAATAAACAAGAAAATCTACCAGTATCATGTAAAACCTCTGCTGACAAAGCATTTAAAGAACAACTCTTCATAGTACAAACTGGGGTCTTACACCTCAAAAAACATACTGACATAATTTAGTTTCATGTGATAAAACTTAAAAAAAATATTTGTTTATTTTTTAGATAGAGCGTGAGTGGGGTAGAGGGACAGAGAGAGAGAGAGAGCAAGAATCTCAAACAGGCTCCATGCTCAGTGAGGAGACTGATGCAGGCCTTGATCCCACGACCCCGGGATCTGACCTGAGCCGAAATCAAGAGTTGGACGCTCAACTGACTGAGCCACCCAGGCACCCCTCATGTGATGAACCTTTGTAAACAGAATACATACATGTGTAGATGTGAAGAATTTTAGTCAAATGAAATGTCTTGGGTGAACTAGGCAATCCATCAGCTGACCTGAATTCAACCAGGAGGAACAAGGATAACTTGTGGACAGGATGGTTTTCCTTGTGGAGCTTGTCAAAGAGAGTCATCTTTGACATGACTGGACCTCCCTCCCCACTAAAGGGATTTTCTTCACAGACTGCTTTTCCAAAATCTTTGAAAAAGGATTGAATTGAATCATCTTTTGGTTTCAGATGTAGGGAGATTAAAAACAAGAAAACTTGGAAAAGGGGAAAAAGAGAGACTGCTGTCTCCCTTGAATTCCTCTTCTTCTTAGAGCTTGTATTATTTGGATGGAATTGTTGACACTACTTTTTATAGAGGCTCCTCCACTTGACCTTATTAAGGTTTTTTTTTTTTAAAGTTCTTTTTAACATTTATTTATTTATTTATTTATTTATTTATTTTTTTTTTTTTAATTTTTTTTTTAACGTTTATTTATTTTTGGGACAGAGAGAGACAGAGCATGAACGAGGGAGGGGCAGAGAGAGAGGGAGACACAGAATCGGAAACAGGCTCCAGGCTCCGAGCCATCAGCCCAGAGCCTGACGCGGGGCTCGAACTCACGGACCGCGAGATCGTGACCTGGCTGAAGTCGGACGCTTAACTGACTGCGCCACCCAGGCGCCCCAACATTTATTTATTTTTGAGAGACAGAGAGAGACAGAGCAGGAGGGGGGGAGGGTCAGAGACAGAGAGGGAGACACAGAATCTGAAACAGGCTCCAGGCTCTGAGCTGTCAGCACAGAGCCCGATGCGGGGCTTGAACTCACGAACCGCGAGATCATGACCTGAGCCGAAGTCGGACGCTCAACCGACGGAGCCACCCAGGTGCCCCAAGGTTTTGCTGGGCTATACTGTGATGTTTGAAATGAACATGCTTCATGGCCCCTACAGGTGGAACCTCTGAAAAGAGAAAATCTGTTGTGTCTTGGAGATATCCATCCATATTCAGCTTTTTTCACCGGGGATAATGGTATTTTCTGTATAGATTTACTCTCAAATTGGCTCTTTGTTTCCATGGAAGAAAACACTTTTTCACTTTATGGTTGGTATCTACACTAATTTTTTTCTGAAGAAATTTGCCAAAAGTTATAGATCCAAAGCCTTGTTACTAGTATAAATGTTTATAAATATATATTCTTCATGATGGTGTATTATTTTTTTGATTGCTCCGATGCTTTGATTTTTGATTTGAGAACCTGTTTTTAAGAACTTGAAAAAGCAGTCTTGCTACATCTCTGTTCAGAGACATTTGTTTGAATCTCCATGTGTCAATGCCTTACTGAATTGGTGCTTTGTCATTGCAATAAAGCATTGCTTCAGTTTAAAAAAAAAAAAAAGTGGCCCCCTTTTTTTCCCCTTTGTCAGGGTTAAGAGGATTTATCTGGCACATAAGGGAACTACACAAATGAGCAAACATATTGAAGATAATGGGAGCCTGCTTTCATCCTGCTGGAGGAGGGAATCAGAACAATGGACAGGGAAAAGGCAAGCATAAGCCCAATGGTGTTGGGTTGGAATTGATTGGAATGTGTGAGCTCATGATCAGACAGACAGACAGACAGGGAAACAGGTATGACATGTGTGTGGTGTGTATGTATGTATGTATGTATGAGAGCATAAGCACATATGCAGATACATTTCCCAGCTCTGTCTGTTCATGGGGAGTAGAAGCAATGACACTCCAGCTGGGAAAATAACTCTTAATAGTCATGGAACCCATTTAGAAACCAATGGTTTCTAAATACTATTCTCCGCCAAAAGGAACCAGGACTCTTTGGAGAATCAGTTCACTCCAAGGCTGGGTCAGGGAAAGTGCAAGATGCTATTTTGTACCAGAAAGTAAAGAAGTGTATAAAGAATGATGGCACATATCAAAAAAGATATAGGGACTAGCTTGGAGGGGTTCCCACTGGCCAAATCTGAGATAATTTAAGCATGAGAAAAAAGAAAGATAGTAACAGATTGAACCCCACTGAAGCAAACAGGAATCCACAGGTCCATAACTAATACATATAAGTGAAATGATCAATAAATGGGAAGAAGAGGAAGCTCTGCCTTACAATAGAAAGTGAATTAATATATACAGCAGGAATGATGGGATTAGAAATTCACTGGCAAGCACCAAAGTAATAATTGATCCAGGCAAGAATCACTAATAGATGCTAAAACTAGTTGAAGATATGATGAGAAAAAAGGTTTGTTACACTGTCTCAAAACATCTCCCTATAAAATATTGTTTTAAATTGGGAAATACAAAAAAAAGTGTTAATTTACGTTGGAAATCCTGGCAGACATCATCTTAACCAAGCAATAAAAGCTAACCTCGCCAGAAATGGAACAAATCAGCATGGAGCATTGCCTGTGTAGCACTTAGAAGAACACGTCATTACTTCTGTGGTAGTTCTGCCAAAAATGCATAAGCTGAATCTAATCTTCAGAAAACATCAGACAAACCCAAACTGAGGAACATTCAACGAGGTAACTAGCCTGTACTCTTTTTTTTTTCCTTCCTTCCTTCCTTCCTTCCTTCTTCCCTTCCTTCCTTCCTTCCTTCTTCCCTTCCTTCCTTCCTTCCTTCTTCCCTTCCTTCCTTCTTCCCTTCCTTCTTCCCTTCCCTTCCCTTCCCTTCCCTTCCCTTCCCTTCCCTTCCCTTCCCTAAGTTTATTTATTGAGAGGGAGAGAGGATCTGAAGCGGGCTCTGTGCTGATGGCAGAGAGCCTGTCGTGAGGCTCAAAGTCATGAGCCGTGAGATCATGACCTGAGCTGAAGTTGGACACCCAACTGACTGAGCCACCCAGGTGCCTCTAGCCTGTACTCTTAAAAAAAGTCAAAGGAATGAAAGACAAGGAAAATCTGAGGGACTGTTGAAAATTGAAGGAGACTAAAAAGGCAAGACAATTAAATGAACACTATCCCAGATTAAATACTGGGCCTGTAATGGATATTATCGAGACACTTGGCACAATTTGAGCAGGGGCCGTGGGCTGGATGATGATCCTATATCCGTGTTGATGTCCTGACCTTTATGACGGGCATGATGCTGACTACACAGGAGAGTATTCTTATTTTTAAGAAATTAACATAGTACGGCATTAACGTGTAGTAGGGCATCATGTCTGCAACTTACTCTCAGTGGTTCAGAAAAGAAAATAATATGCATAAATGTTTATATATAGAGAGAAAAATAAGGCAAATGTGGTAATATGTTAGCACTGAAGAATCTGAGTGCAGGGTATATGGGCATTCTTTACACTACTCTTACAATTTTTCTGTAAGTTTGAATTTTCTTTGAAATTTAAAGAAAAACATTTTGTGAGGGAGAAATTACTTGGGATAAAAAGAACAATTACTGGGGCGCCTGGGTGGCTCAGTCAGTTAAGCATCTGACTTCAGCTCAGGTCACGATCTCACGGTCCGTGAGTTTGAGCCCCCGCATCGGGCTCTGTGCTGACAGCTCAGAGCCTGGAGCCTGCTTCGGATTCTGTGTCTCCTTCTCTCTCTGCCCCTCCCCCATTCATGCTCTGTCTCTCTCTGTCTCAAAAATAAATAAACATGTTAAAAAAAAAAAAAAAAGAACAATTACTTGGGATATCCTGAATTTCCAAAAACAGAATTAACTTGTAAAAGAAAATGAAACACCCAGCCACTAGGCTGGCAAAATCATTTGCTAGCAGGCTCAACTGGCTGGGCCTGGTGTGCCTCACAAACTCTCGGGCTTAAAGACTGGCGACTGTGCCCCTCACCTCTGCCATGTTGATAAGTCCCACAGCCAGGGTCTTATAGCCCAAGATGGTCCGGTTCTTGTAACGCTTTCTCCTTTGCAACATGATCTGTAGCTTGTTGGCATCTCGCTTCAGGAAATGAGGGTACTGCCAAGTACAAAAGAGTCAAGCATCGTTAATGAGCTCCTGGGCCCTTGGGTTCTGGTCCTGTTGGAAGATATGCAATCCTTCCGTGCTTCACTATCTCCTGTCTGTACAAGGGAGCTGCGTGGGGGGAATCAGGGGTGAAGGAGACACCATTAAGTTGCCGCTGAGGCTTCAATTCTCCTTGGTGCCTGATTTCCATTCTGTAGCTCTGTGGTACACACGTGTTCAGAACTTTGCCTCTTTCTTTGCCAAGTGATCAAATGTTTTCTCCATATGCTTCAATTTGGGATCCTGGGATTGTGATGAGAGAGAGAGAGACATACTAAAGAGGCATAAGGAGAAGGGAAGGAATTGAGATTACAACATGGGGGCAGAATGAGACTGAAGGGGACACACTCAGCTGGAGTGTGTGCCGCAGATTACTAAGGAGAGGTAACGGGGCTGAGCGAGATTGGGTGGGCGAACAACAGCCTTATCCAAGGAAAGGGAAAAAAAAGAACTCGGGTCTCAGCATCCTCACTGTGGCTGGCTGAGTGACTGCTTCAGTCCTCCAGGCTAGCCACAGAAGCTCAATTCATTGGGTAACTTTCATTCATTGGGCTGTGGCTGTTCTGGGATAGAAAAATCTCCAGACTGCAGGACTACCTGGGGACTAGACTAGACATTAGTGACCTAAGATTCAGTAGCTTCTCACCTGAAGGGAGAAGGTTAATTGGAGTTCTGTTTCCACAAGTCCACTAGCTGGAAGGATGATCTCGTTGGAGCGAAGAATCCTTTTGGAACCCTGAAACAAAACAAAACAAAACAAAACAAAACAAACAAAAAAAAAAAAGGTCAAATCTGTGTCATCAAAAATCAGACCAAAAGAAATACTAAGTTTGCAAACAACTTTTAAACTCTACAAACATTCTTACCAAATATTTTATCGGTTTTTATTATACTCATTAAAATCAAGCCATACCAGAAGTATGATTTTACATGTATTATGTTGTATGTTCATAAAAGATTTTCACATAAAAGTGGTTTATTTTTGGACGTGACTTTTCCAACATTCCCCAGAAGAGTCAGGCAGGTAGCAGCACCATGCTCACCTCTGCCTCCCTTCTTCCTCGCAAATTGACACTTCACTTGCACTGTCTTGTCTTTTCACATGCTTTTTCTTTCTCTTCTTGGATGCTCATTTGTGCTTCTGCACACAGCTAAGGCACTCCCCTTTCAGGTCCCCGCTTAATGTTTTCCCAGGAACCTCTCCTTTCAGCTCCACCTCTTCCAGCCTAAGAATGGGTTAGATACCCCAGCATTTTTAGTTCTAAAGTTGGGCCAAACTATTCCTAAAGTGCAAAAAGAGATCAGCAGGAGGGCCTGAGGAATGCCAATAAACTTGTATAAATTACTTTTTCAAAAAAAATTGAGATTTAAAAACCGTGAAATGTCTAGATCTTGAACACACAGGATCAATGAGTTGATAAATGCATATACCTACGTAACCCACATCTGCCTCAAGATATGCAACATTTCCGGGGTGCCTGGGTGGCTCAGTCGGTTGAGTGTCTGACTCCTGATTTTGGCTCAGGTCATGATCCCAGGGTTGTGAGACTGAGCCCCATGTTGGGCTCTATGCTGAGCATGGATCCTGCTTGAGATTCTCTCTCGCTCCCTCTCTCCCTCTCTCCCTCTCTCTCTCTCCCCCCACTCCCTGGCTCATACTCTCTCTAAAATAAAATTAAAAATTAAAAAGAAAAAAGACGTACATTTCTATCGCTCCAGAAAAGCTCTGTGATCCTGCCCAGACAATCCTACACTGCTCTCTCAGAGGCAAGCACTGTTCTGACTTCTTTCACCATAGGTTAGTTTTACCGATTCTAACATTCCATATAAATGGGGTCATACGGTATGCGCTATTCTGGTTGGGCTTCTTCAAACATCATCTTTGAGGTTCATACAGGGTGTTGCATATATTAGCAGTTCATTCCTTTTTATTGCCGAGTAGAATTCTATTCTACTGTTGCTGAACATTCACATTTGTGTTGTTTCTAGTTTTTGGCTACTATGGCCAAAGCTGCCATTCTTGTTAGAAGTCTTTATAGACATATGTGTTACTTTTTCTAGGGCAAACACCTAAGAAAGGAATTGCTGGGTCTTAGGGTAGATGTATGCTTAACTTTATGAGAAACTGCCAGACCAGTTTCCAAAGTGTTGGTACCATTCCCACCCCAGCAGCAGTGTCTAAAAGCCCCAGTTGCTCCTTATCTTCACTAGCAGTTGGTGCGATCAGGTCTTGATTCATGGATTCTAATGGGTACGCACAGTGGAATATCACTGTGGTTACGATTTGCATTTCCCTGATGACTAATACTATTAAGCACATTTTCATTAGTTTATTGATCATTTGTAAATCTCCATGTAAATCTCTATGAGGTGCCTGGTCAAACATTTTCATCCAGGTTTTTTTATCTTGTTTTTGAGTTGTAAGAGTTTTTTAATTTATACAAGTCACTTGTCAGACATATGTATTGTAAATTATTTTCTTGTCTATTCAGTTTATTAATGGTATCTTTGGATGAAGTATTTAATTTTGACCAAGTCTACTTTATTATTTAATGGTTAATGCATTCTGGCTCCTATCTAAAAGATCTTTGCCTACTCCAAGACTGTGAAGTTACTCTGCCATGTTGGAGCAGATATTCTGCTGCTTCCTTGTAGAAATTTTATAATTTTGGGGCACTAGGTGGCTCAGTTGGTTAAGCCTCTGACTTTGGCTCAGGTCATGATCTCGCAGTCCATGGGTTTGAGCCCTGTGTTGGGCTCTATGCTGACAGCTCAGAGCCCGTAACCTGCTTCAGATTCTGCATCTCCCTCTCTCTCTAACCCTCCTACACTCACACTCTGTCACTCTCTCTCAAAAATAAACATTAAAATTTTTTTTAAAAACAATTTTTATAATTTTAGTTTTTATATTTAGGTTTCTTATCCATTTCTAATTATTTTTAATTAGACTGAGCCACCTAGGCGTCCCTCCGTTTCTAATTTTTAAAAAATATTTTTATTTATTTTTGAGAGCGAGAGAGAGAGAGAGAGAGAGAGAGAGAGAGAGAGAGAGCATATGAGCTGTGCTGACAGCAGAGAGCCCAATGTGGAGCTAGAACTCGTGAACTGTGAGATCATGAGCTGAGCTCAGGTGGGGACACTTAACCAAGTGAGCCACCCAAGCACTCCTAACTTTTGCTTTTACAAAATGCAAATTTTGCTTAATGCAGGAAGGAAAATCTAAATACAATATTTCAGAATGTTTTTGTAACTAGAATAGAATTGTAATTAGAATAGTTTTGTAACTAGAATAGAATACCAATTAAAATAACAAAGGAAATTCTGCCTTGTCTGTTAGAAAACACTTTTTGTAGTAACCGCTATTACAAACAAGAATCTTGACAAAGTTTTCACCTGAGTTCATTGATTTTTAAAATCTCTGTAAAATGAATCTCAGAAACGCTGAGAGAATTCAGAATGTGGCTTATATATATATATATATATATATATATATATATATATATATAGTGGTGGTTTCAACAAAAGGTAGGAAACATTTGGCAATATTTAGAGATATTTTTGGTTGTTATAACTGGGGTGGTATCTGTGTGTATGTGAGGTATTTCTAGAGCGTAGAGGTCAAGGTTGTTGCTGACCATCCTATGATGTACAGAGCAGACCCCACAACACAATGATCTGGCCCAAATGTCTAGAGTGCTGCCGCTGAGAAACGCTGTTCTAGCTGAAACCTCACCTCCACTGAGGACATGCTTCTTGGGTAGGTAGTTCTCTCAAACGGTGGCTGCTTTTCTCCTATAATGCGCACACTTGGCTTGGAGATGAGGAAGATGTCCTCCTTATTTTCATCACCAGCTCTAGAACATTCTCCCTTCCACCTCGCCAAAAACCCTATTCTGAATTGATACCCTCAGTTCATACCACCCTCTATTCCCTGCTGTGGCTGGGATCTTTAACTGTAGTCATTTCTGCTTATTTCTTGATTTCAGCTCCTCACTCACTGTTCCTTTCCCCGGTACTATCTCAGCCATAAGTCTCTATGGTTTCAATATATGCTCTTTCCAACACCTTGGCTGCCTCAATCTCATAATCCCTCTCTTTCAATGATCTTGTCCTCACACTTGTCTTAGCTACTCACCCACATGATCACATGCTGAATCTTATCATTACCAATAATTACAAGCAATATCTAATCTCAGTTTCATGTACCCCACTCTCTGATTACACCTATCTTTTCAGCTCATTCTCTCAGGTTTGTCAACAATAATTCTTCTGCCAGGGCCTATGATCCAAAGATCCTTCCATTGTTTCAATTTTCCTCATGGCCCTGCTGTCCCTCTTTCCTCCTTACCCAGCTTAAATGCCACAGTCAATCTTTATAAATAAACAGGTTCTTGCACACACTCTGTTGCTAGTCTGCCATAGTCATTTGGTAAATTACAACTCTGTTGAAGTCCAACTGCACTAGCTGAACACGCCCAGAAGGAATCATATAATCAGGCGGCCTGGTCTGTCTTTAATACATGTCCCCGAATCTGTAGTGGGCTGACAAGACAGTCTGGCAATTACTCTGTATTTTCCCAAGTCTTTCCCCTTTTCTGCTCTGCTTGATGATGCATTTTTCCTCAAACCCCTAACACCTCCTAACCTCTCCTCACTTTAGTTGATAACCTTTATTCCTACTTAGCTGAGAAGATGGAAGCACTAGGAAAAGGGCTCCCACAACTCCCAGCACACTTACCTACTTAGCACATTTGTGCTCATGTCCCCTCCGACCCTCCTGTTATACAGATGGAGGCCCTACTCCCATCTAAAGTCAACCACTGCACTTGGGCACCAGAGCTCATCCCCCCTCACCTGCTCAGATGCTCTTCTACCCAGTCTTTCAGGTCCTACATAATCAACCTTCCTCTTTATTCTGGATCATTTCTATTAGCAAACATGTTGTTATCTCTCTGATCTTAAAACAAAACAACAACCCCAAAAAACCCTCTCGTCACCATGTGCCCTGCTGGCTACCAACCCCTATCTTGCCTTCCCTTAGCAAACTCAAGAGCTGTCTATTTTTGCTCTCCTGAAGTCCTCTGCTTTCATTTTTCTTGTAAATGCATTCCAGTCAACTTTCCTATCTCCACCATCCCACCACAAATGCTACTGACAAGGTCTCAAATAACCTTCACTTTAAAGAACCTGATGACCCATTCTCATCTCCTTGGGCTTATCTGCGCCTTTTGATAGTCACTCTTGACTTCCAGCAACACTTCCTTCATCTGGCTTCCAGGATCCCATACTCTCTTTGATTTCCTCTTATCCTCCGGCTGCTCTCTCTTGGCTTCGATTTCCAGTCCTTCCTCTCCTCTCAGACTTCCTAATGCTGGAGTGCCTGGGGCCTTAATCCTTAGACTTGTTCTCTTCTCTGCAGTCACTCACTCCACTCCTAATTATCTCATCCAATCTTAAGGTCTTAATTAAATATACTCTCCAAATTATCTCTCTATCCCAGACCTCTCTCCTGGACTCTAAACCCATATATTCAATTATCTATTCAACATCTCCTCCTGCATGTTTAATAGGCATCTCAGACATAACACGATAAGCTGAGTTTTGTTTGGATCTTTCCCTTGAACCTGCTTCAGCCAGTCTTCTCCATCTCACTTAATGGCATTTCCACCCGCTAGTTGTTTAGGGAAAACCTCTGGCAGGGTGCCTGCCTGGCTCATTCTGTAGAGCATGTCGTTCTTGATCTTGGGGTTGTGACTTCAAGTACCATGTTGGGTGCAGAGATTGCTTAAATAAACTTTAAAAAGAAAAGAAAACAATCCGGTGCTACCCTCATCTCTTGCCTCAACCACTGTTATGGCCTATTAACAAACTGGTCTTCCTGATTCCTCTTCCCTACCTACAGTCTCTTCTCTATACAACAGCCACAGTGATCCCATCACTTCTTTGTTCAAAACCCTCCAATTCACACAGATCGAAAGCCAGAGACTTTGTAATTATCTGCACATATCCTGTTCCTCCCTTACTTTTTTTTTTAAATGTTTATTATTTTTGAGAGAGAGAGAGAGAGAGAGAGAGAGAGAGAGAGAGAGAGAGAACACAAGTGGTGGAGGGGAAGAGAAAGAGAGGATCCGACGTGGGCTCCATGCTGATTGCAGAGAGCCTGATGCAGGGCTCGAACTCACGAACCTTGAGATCATGAGCTGAAGTTGGACACTTAACTGACTGAGCCACCCAAGCACCCCCACTACGCCTTACTTCTTTGACCTCACCTCCTTCTGCTTTTGTTCCTCTCCAGCCTCACTGGCCACCACTTCCTTCCTCTTGGTTCTGTCAGAAACATTCCTGCCTTAGGGCTTTGCTTTGCCTTTTCCCTCTGCCTAGAATGCTCTTTCTCCAGATATTGCATGGCTCCCTCCTTTCACCTTCAAAGTCTTTGCATAAATGTCATGTCTCAATGAGGCCTACCCTGACCACCCTAACTTCTCTCACCTCTGGCATGCTAGATCCCTTTATCTTATTTATTTCCCCACAGGACATACCTCCTTCCAATAGCAACAGCCCTTATTATTTGAACTCTCACTATCCAAATATGTGCTATAAATACTTGTAAAACTTTCTATCCCAATTGCATTATCTGAATTGCAAACCTGTTAAAACCAATCTGTGTGTGCAGGTAACAGGACATAGAGTACAGGGCAGTCCCAGGATCACAGTGAGCACTGGTGCTTTCAAAGCATGGTGCACTACTCTTCTCATCTTTCTCATCCTTCTCCAAAGATTTGCTCTTCATGGGCCACAGTACTTGCCTCTTCCAGGGCCTAGGGCACTACCTACTTGGGTCCAATTTCAGAATTATCTTTAGTACCTTTACATATCATCTTTAAGCTATATAACAGTACATCTTCATTTACAGTATAGAAGCAAGACAATTTATATCTGATTCTACAATATCATTACTTATAGTGCATAAAAATACCCATTAATGAGTATTATTACTGCATTAAAAATTAGGTTCCTGGTGTTTTTTATTTTTTATTTGAGAGAGAGTGTGTGTGAGTGGGGGAGAGGGGCAGAGGGAGAGAGAGAAAGAGTCTTAAGCAGGCTCCACGCTCAGTGCAGAACCTGATGTGGGGCTCGATACCACAACCCTGGGATCATGACGGGAGCCGAAATCAAGTCGGACACTCAACTAACTGAGCCACCCAGGAACCTGGGTTCCTAGTGTTTTAAATGCTTCCTTTTAAATGCAAAATTATTCATGAATGGCCACCTACAATTTTAAGAGTCCTGTAGTAATCTTTTGAGAAAATAGGTAGAGGGGCACCTGGGTGGCTCAGTTGGTTAAGTGTCCGACTTCGGCTCAGGTCACAATGTCGCGGTTTATGGGTTCGAGCCCTGCATCGGGCTCTCTGCTGACAGCTCAGAGCCTGAAGCCTGCTTCAGATTCTGTGTCTCCCCCCATCTCTGCTCTTCCCCTGCTCATGCTCTGTGTCTCTCTCTCAATAATAAATCAACATTAAAAAAAACATTTATAAAGAGTTGGGACCCTTGGTTTCGGCTTAGGTCACGAACTCACGAACCATGAGATCAAGCCCCACACACAAAAATTATACACCCAAGTAGCTTTTGTTTATGTAGGTACAACTATCAGTATTTACCATATTAGGAATTTAAACTGAGACATTTAAAAATATGTATAGGGGTGCTTGGGTGGTTCAGCTGGTTAAGTGTCCGACTCTTGGTTTCAGCTCGGGTATGATCTCTTGGTTCATGAGTTCAAGCCCTGCATCAGGCTCACACTAACAGCGCAGGGGCATGCTTGGATTCTCTCTCTCTCTCCCTCTGCCCCTCCTGCTCGTGCTCTCTTTCTCTCAAATAAATAATAAATTTTAAAAATATAATAAAAATATGTATTAATTCACTTAAAAATAAACCTTTCACATGTTTACATTAATGAAAAATGTCTTTTCCAAAACAAAAACGATTTAGTAAGAAGATGGCATGTTTTTTTTTAAACAATTTCATTGGGATAGAATTCAAATACTATACAATTCACCCATTTAAAGTGTACATTTCAATAGCTTTTAGTATATTCAGAGTTGTGCAAACATTACCACAATAAGTTCTACAGCATTTTCATCACCCCAAAAAGAAACCCGATACTCTTTAGCTGTCACCCTACTAATCTTCTCACCCTCTACCCCCAACCCCAGGCAACCACTAATTTACTTTCTGACTCTATCAATGTACCTACCTATCAGGGACATTTCATATAAATGGAATCATACGACATGTGGTCTTTTGTGACTGGCTTCTTTCATTTATTAGCACAATGTTTTCAAGCTTCATCCATGCTGTAGCATGGATATACCACCTTTCACTTATCCATTCGTCAGTCAATGGACTTGGTTTGTTTCCAATTTTTAGCTATTATGAATAAATGCTGCCAATGAACATTTTTTTTTTCAACGTTTATTTATTTTTGGGACAGAGAGAGACAGAGCATGAACAGGGGAGGGGCAGAGAGAGAGGGAGACACAGAATCGGAAACAGGCTCCAGGCTCCGAGCCATCAGCCCAGAGCCCGACGCGGGGCTCGAACTCACGGACCGCGAGATCGTGACCTGGCTGAAGTCGGACGCCTAACCGACTGCGCCACCCAGGCGCCCCGCCAATGAACATTTATGTGCAGTTTTATGTAGACATGTTTTCATTTCCCTTGGGTAATATCTAGGAGTAGAATTGCTGGGCCACCTTATGACTCTATGTCACACCTTTTCAGGAACTGCCAGACTATTTTTAAGGTGGCTGCATGATTTTACATTTCCAACAGCAGTATGAAGGAGATAGCATTCTTTTACATTTCTGCAAATCTCTTAAAAAAAATTTTTTTTAATGTTTATTTATTTTGGGGACAGAGAGAGACAGAGCATGAATGGGGGAGGGGCAGAGAGAGAGGGAGACACAGAATCGGAAGCAGGCTCCAGGCTCCGAGCCATCAGCCCAGAGCCCGACGCGGGGCTCGAACTCACGCACCGCGAGATCGTGACCTGAGCTGAAGTCGGACGCTCAACCGACTGAGCCACCCAGGCGCCCCTCTGCAAATCTCTTTAATGTCTGGCTAATAGTTGGATTCTCCTACCTGCTTCTGTATTCAATTTGTTGCAAAGTAATGTTTTGGTTGGGTATATGAAAAAAATCCACACTCAAAGAGATACAAAGTTAAAAAAAAAGGAGACTTTTATAGCACTGTTACATATTAAAATCCAATTAACAGAAAAAGGACATCAATGGCAAAACTGAGAAATCTGAATAAAGTCTTTAATTTAGTTAATAGTATTGTACTAATGATAATTTCTTAGTTTTGATAAAGGTACCATGGTTAAGAAAGATGTTAACATTGGGAGAAGGTGGGTGAGGGGAATACAGAAACTCTATATATTATCCCCGCATCTCTCCTGCAAATTTAAAATTATTTCAAAATAAAATGTTAAAAACAAAACCCAATCCATTGGTCTATTTTGTTCTTTGAACAGATCTTTTACCCAGCATGATTTTGTAACCTCATGCACTGGTCATTTGGAAAACACGGGTTCACTGAATCAGGCAAACCTTTCTACACATTTTACTATACAACTGAGAAAAACACTGCCATTACTATCACCACTGATCTCTTCAGTAAAGTCCTTAAGAACTGGGAAGCTGTCAGGCTTATACTGACACATTTTCCAAAATTCTAATTTTCACATGAAAGATCAAATTTTATTTATCATTGGCCAAAAATATTCTCAGTTGTTTCCCTTTAAGTGATAGGTTGTTCATTTTCAAGAAAATGTCTTCCAAGTAGCCGAGTCTGAATAACCAGTTTGTCTGTAAGCCCTTCTTTCACATAAAAATGCTATTCCATTACAAAAGCAACTATTTTAATTCACAACTCAACTGCACAAGTGTTTGTTCAAGACAACTGCATACTTCACCATGAGCAGAAGTGCTTTATGCATGTTTCCCATTTCTGTTTTATCCCCTCACTGCTGTATCCCCTGTGCCTAGAGCAATGCTTTGCATATAATAGGTGCTCAGTAAATATGTATTAAATGAATGAATAAATGAATAAACAAGCCACTGGATAAATGATAACATCTGTAATTACTTTCAGCTGCTTGGAAGTAAAGCAATAAAAAATTCAGGATATTTATAGTTTTTGGGTATAATTTTAAATTTCACAGAATGTTAAATATTTAATCAGGAAATAAAGGACATTATTTCTTTTGGCAAAGGCATTTGACTGTGGGGATGGCAAAAGCAGCAGGGAACTTTCAAAACCATACCAACAGTGTTTGTACTGGAAAGCAACAGCTTTTAGCAAAGGCAATGGTTCCTGAAAACTGGAACCCTGCCCATGACCTAGAAATGGGTATAAAATCAGGACAGAAAGAAAAGACACTGTAAGTCTCCACTTGCACATCGTTGCCGTGTACTTGTTTTTTCAACTCAGGGTGCCTGGGAATGTTTCACAGAATTGGGAGGAATTACATGCACAAAGATGAACAGGAAATCAAAATATAAAGTGGGACATGCAGGCATTCATAAAGAGTAATTAAAATACTTTAAGTTTTGAGGACTAAATTAAGATAATGTGTTTATCTCAGAAAGCGAGCTGAGGATCTCAGTGTATGGGACACATACTGGGAGTGCCACAGATGTGGATTTTAATGAGGCCACTATTAGAACAATAGACTGCTCATAATAGGTGATCCAGCTAATAAAATGTGCTGGTTAGTAGGAGTTACCATACAGTTCACTACTTTCCAACCAGTAAGAATTCACTAAATACACCATTCTTAAGCTAAAGGATCCAATCATTATTTAATGACTCTAGAATCTCAGTAAACTCTAGGGAGTCATCCTTAGGAAGGACTTACCAGTTAAGGAAGGCCTGGTAGTGGAGTTTAATGACTACATAAATTACCTGCTCTTTAGTTTCTGGTACCACTTCTGCTACCTGGTAATGAGCTGGCAACAGGTAAATTCCTTAACCTTCCTGTAGTTCAGTTTCTCCCTTCTTTCCTGAACTTTGGGAATGCTTAGAGTACGAATGTTTGTGAAATATTTTGGGTCCCTTTAAGATACTGAATAAGTATAAGGAATAAATGGGTGGATTGCCCAGAAGCTAAAATGTTCAGTAAGTTTCTAATTGCCAAATTTTAAACAATAATCTATAAATTTCTTCTACCCTATAGAAAACCTCGAAACAAACACTGGCCACCACAGCAGTTTCTGGATCATTTATCCAACACTTTAGCATCTGTATCACTTGATCTTCATACTAATCCTGTTAGATATGCAAGGCAGGAAGAACCGTTTTAAATCTTCAGACAAAGACACTAAAGTTTAAAGAAACTGAGTGGTTTAAGAGACAGAACTGGGACTCCTTAAGTCTCATGAGCTCAGTCATCTTATACTCCTGCTCCTTGCTTGGCTGAGGGAGGGAGGGAGGGAGGGAAGGAAGGAAGGAAGGAAGGAAGGAAGGAAGGAAGGGGAAAAGGAAAAGAAAGGGAAAAGGGGAAAGGAAAGGAAAGGAGGAAGGGAAGGGAAGGGAAGGGAAGGGGAGGGGAGGGGAGGGGAGGGGAGGGGAGGGGAGGGGAGGGGAGGGGAGGGGAGGAAGGGAGAGGCAGACCCTCATCAGTATTTCTCAAGTCCCAACAGCAGGCATAAAGCTATCCAGCTTCCTTGGACCCTGAACAAACAATCCTGGCTCAACTTACCTGTAGCTTCACAGCAATGACCACCGAGTTAAGATCTTTGTCCATTTCTTTTAGCATGACGAGTTTCTTCAGGGTCAAGCTGAATAGCCTACAAAAAATTTGAGAAAGACAATCCAGTCAAACGTAAGGAATTTAGGAGAAAAGTGATAGATGATCTGATGGGGAAACCACTCTACCTAAAGAAAGAATGTTGGAATGCCAAACAGCGTCCTCCTTTAGTAAAAAAGCACTCTCCTGTTTAACTTTTATAAACAAGTGTCAAAAGGTGTATTATTCCATGAATCTCTGTGGATGCCCATTGATCTCAAGCTAAAACTGACACACTTTTTCCCTAATACGTGGGAGAAATTTCTGAGGGGAGACCAAGGACAGGTACAGATGTTTGTTTTGCTTATCCAGTCCCTCTTCTAATTTACATCTAATCACACCTGAAACATTTACAGATGTACATCTGTAGCAACAAGGAGATAATCCGCACAAACAAAATAGATACCATTTGCAGAAAATGATTTAAATGGCCACAATTTGGGTTTCAGTTGAATTGTGCTTGAGGTGTGCAGAAAATCCTCAGTGCCACCCAATGAGGAAGTTCCCCCTAACTGAAAGAGACAGGACTGTCCCTTGCTCTGGAGTCAGCAACTGTCATTTGACTTGACCTTGCCTTACCAAAACAGGCCTACCCTGGTCTTCTAGGAAGAGTTGGGAGGGAAACTTTGGATACTGCCTTTCTACTTCTGGTTTAAGTGGTTCAAATCCAGCACATTCTCTTCCTTGGAGAGGCTCTGACAAATGGGGAGTCACACAAAGGATGCTGCTTACCAGAGTCATCATGAGTTCTCAGACTCCATTTTATGCTTCCTCTCTCTCCCGTGCTGCAGCTGTCTTGCCCCTGCTTTCTGTCTGTCTTACCTCTCTGCGCTCCTTCCTCATACTCTAAACTCCAGTCATACTGAGTCTCCTTTAGGTCCTTGGGTGACACACACCTCTGGCCTTCTGCCAAAGGGCTTGGCAAAGTATAGCTGCTCAGCAAACATCTGTTAGATAAAATGTTATAACTTCCTAATGCCTCCTCATTCACCGACTAGCGCTGGGAGCAAGAGCTACCTCACCTGCGCTCCTAAAACATGCTCAGGTTCGTTAAACTGGGATCACCTGGGTTCATGCTCTTTCCTCCAAAATCTCCCCCTCAATGCCTACCCACAGCATTATATGTTTCTCTTTCCCCTTCAGAGCAGAGACATGCTGGCCCAAAAGGAACTCTGGTTCTGCCAACATCAAAGGGATTATTATATTCCACAGAGCTGGCTATTAAGAAACGTATGAACTATGTTGTTCAACTATGTATCTTCAAGCCCTGCTAGAAAGGAAAGGGAACATGACTGGATGAACAAATGGAGGAGACTGCATATGCTGTTTTGTTCCTCGTTGAAGGCTGCTATTTATGAACGCTTTCAATGGGTTAAGTTTTTGTTTCCTTCCAAAGCAAACATTTTCTAGCTTCTGACTGATGGATCTCTATCCAAGATATAAAGAGTCACAGAACTAAATCTGGGACACACACTTCTTCCCCTCTGCTTGTTATCCTTCTTCACCCGTTTACACATTCCATACATTAAGTGAGCGTTTCTTGTACTCTGGGTACCAGGTTAGTGGTTGGAATTGTAGAGGGATGTGGTTCTCAGCCTCGTGGAGATTATACACACCAGAGGGGAAGACGAGTAATGACTTACATTACACTCCTTGCCCTCAGCTTTTTCATGTCCCATAAGGCTCTGGACCATCTTTCCTTTTCCATAACATGTAAAAATTGTCGGGTAATGCAGCAGAATTTTGTTAGGAAGGAAAAACATATCATAGACCAATAGGTGTTTACTGACTCCATAAACCTTTATGCCACACCACCTATGTCAACAAGAAAGCCAAGAACGATTTAGTACCTGAGGTAACAAGGCAATAGCAAGACTGGATTTTCTCAGTGTTTGCTTAGAAACTAGATATACCACACTGATTTCCATATTACTGGCAATAGTTCAATAGATATTTTTTGTTTGTTTTTAATGGTATGACTCAAAGGGATGTGGGGACTTAAATGCATTCTAGTTCTTCAAAGTGTAAGAAAATGTGTATGACTCATTAGGCACCCACCATGTCACACGTACTTGTTATATGCTGCATTATCTCATGTAAGTCTTATAATAATTCTAACAGGTGGGTAACATATCCACCCATTTTACAGATGAGGATGCCTGAAGGATTAAGCGACTTGACCGAGCTCACACAAAGTGGTCGAGCCAAGATGCAAACTTAGGCCTATCTTAGCCCAGAACCCAATTTAAGTTACTACAAGGCACTTTATTAGAAAGTTAGAAGACAGTATTTTAATTACAAGTAAATATTTTCAACATACATTTAATATAATAGAAAAACTCTGGAGAAATAAGATACATTTCTGCTTAAACCACACTCACACACAGTTGGCTGCAACAGTCCTAGATGGCTCCAAGGATGACTAAGCCTGACTGAGCCTGGCAAGATGTTCTGACTGGAGGTGCCACAATGCATAAGAGGCTGAATTAGATTATGATCCTAGATGTTCTTGCTACCATATGTTTTACTGGTTGGGTACTTCTTATGCAGTAAAAATACAGAATCCAAGGCCTAAAAGGAAAGGGTCCTTCCCTGACCACATTCCTGTTTTAATCAGTTTTTCTACAGCAGAAAATAACTTCACACTAAAATTATAAAAACTAATAATTCCAAGTGCTGGTGAAGATGTGGCATAACCGAAGTCCCCTGTGTGGCCGGTGAGAGCGTAAAATTGTACAACTGCATTCAAGAAAAGCACTTGGTAGTTTATCAGTTGACATTAATTATATGACTATTCCTACGCCAAGCTCCCAAGAGAACCCAAGAAAATGAAGGCAGACCCCACAAAAAGACAGGTACAGGAATGTTCAGAGCAGCTCCACTCATAAAAGCCCTAAATCAGAAATAACTAAAATGTCTACCAACAGAAGAATGGACAAACAAATGTGCTATGCAAAAAAGAACAAGCTACTGACACATGGGACAACATGAAGGAATTTCAAAAACACTAGCTATGTTGGTCTAAAGAAGGCAGACACAAAAGACTACAAACATATGATTCCATCCATATGAAGTTCAAGAATCAATAAGACCAATGCATGGTGATAGGTGACAGCACAGTAACTGAGGCAAGTGGAGGCATTCATTGGGAAGGGACATGAGGCAAGGGAACCCTTTAGAGTAACTGATACATCATGGTGGCCACGTGGGTATACACACATGCAAAACCCCACAGAGCTTTAGATCCAAGACCCATGCAGCCCACTGTATACAAACTACACATACTTTTTTTTTTTTTTTTTTTTTAAGACCAGAATGAAGGCTTTAGAGCCAGACATAGCCAGGTCTGAATTACAGTTCTGTCACATTACTCTCACTTATCCAATCAGCCTACAATGAGCCAGGCGCTGTTCTAGTTATTTGTGACGTTATCAGTAAACAAAACAGACAAAGATTTGTGTCACAACTTTAATTTTTATATTCTAGTGAAAAGAGTCACAAACAATAAACACAGATATTTTAAAAATTTCATAGTATGTTAGATACTAACACATACATAGTATGTGTTAAAACAGAAGTAGGTAAGGGGGATTGTGAGTGTGAAGCAGAGGGCAAGGAGGGTTGTAATTTTAAGTAAGTTGGTCAGGGTAGACCTCACTGAGGAGTTCTACATTAAGGGAAAAAAGTGCAAAGGTCTTAAGGTATAGCACACTGGTCTGTTTGAGACAGAGGAGGCCAGTGGAACTGAAGCAGAGTGAGCAAGGGTAAGAGTGGTGTGGGATAAAGTCAAATACATATTTGGTGGGTGGGGGGCCTTACCAGCCATGTGGGGCTGTGTAGACCATAATAAGGACTGGCTCTTATTCTGCAAGAAATGGGGAGTCTGGGGAGCTACTGGCTTTAAGTGAGAGACATGGCTTGTTTTACATTTTAATAGGATCGTTCTAGCTGTTCTATAGGATAGAATGAAGGAGAACAGAGGGGAAGGGGGAAAAGTTGAATCAGAAGGCAACTACCAGAGTGCAAGCAGTAGACTACTTGTAGTTCAGAGGGTAGTGTAGCAGGGTGGCAGCACTGGAGGTGGTAAAAAATGGTTTGAATTCTGAATACACTATTGAAGATGTAGGTCAACTCCTGGGTTTTGGGCCTGAACATCTGGAAATAAGCCGGTGCGGTTATCATTAACTGAGATGGGTAAAACTTTGGGTAAAGCAGGTTTGAGGAATTTAAGATCAACTGGACACTTTAAATTTGAGAGGTCTCTTAGATTTCTAAGTAGAGATGATGAGCAGCGAGTTAGATATAGAAGTCTGCCTCTGGGCTGAAAACATTAATATGTAACTGTGGCATAAAGGTGGAATATAAAGAAATGAAACTGGATGAGATGATCCATAGACTGAGCACATATACAAAGACAAGAGCACCAGGGTCAAGCCCAAGAATACTTCCACATTAAGGACCAAGAGGTGAAGATGATGAACTAACAAAGCGATCAAGAAGGATCACCAGGGAGGCAGGAGAAACACTAAATAAGTGGGATATTCTAGAAGTCAAGAGAGACTGGTCAGCTGTATCAAATGCTGCTGATGGGTCAAGAGAAAGACTGAGAACGGATGACTCAATTTAGCCACACGGACCTTAACAAGACCAATTTCACAGAATAGTGAAAAGGAAGGCATAACTGGAATGAATTTGAAAGAGAAGGGGAGGAAAGAACTGGAGACAGAAAGTATAAAGACACAAATCTGTCTCAGTCCTAGCTCTACCCCCAGCATCCTGAGTAGTAAACTTCTTGTCCAACAGAAATACAGTGCAAGCCACAGGTATAACTTTCCTTTCTGGGAGTCTGTAATTTTGCTATGTGCTAGGAAGAGGGTACCCAACCAACGAGCCCCCAGTAAAGACCTGGGCCCTAAATCTCTAATGAGCTTTCCTGGTAACAGTATTCTCTAGGTGTTGTCACAATTCAGTGCATCTTGTGTGACTCCACTGGGTGAAAACTCTTGAAAGATTGCACCTGGTTTTCTCCAGACTTTGCCCATGTACCTTTCCTCTTTGCTGACTTTGCTTTCGTATTCCTTTTGCCGAAATAAGTCATAGCTGTGACTACGGCTATGTTCTGAATCCTGTGAGTCCTCTTAGGAATCCTTGAACCTGGTGGTGATCTGGGGGACCCCCAGCCCAGAGTGGGCAGAAAGGGACAATTACAAAAGGGTACTTTTGGGGTGATGGATATGTTCGTTACCTTAATTGTGGTGATGATTTCACAAGTATGTATTTATGTAAAAACTTGTCAAATTGAACACTTTAAATATGTGCAGTTGATTGTAGGTCAATTACACTTCAATAAAGCTGATTTTTTTTTAAAGGAAGGTTCCACCCACTGTGCTATAGTCTGCTAATTGGCTGCCCAACATCTATTTTCCCCTTTCTACTTAATAACAGAGCACCAATTTTTAGCTAAGCATGTGGCTTCCTAAAATAAAAGACCACACTTCTCAGCTTCTTTTGCAGTTAGGTGGAAACACGTGCATAAAATCTGGCCTGTGTATAAGTGGACATACTAGGTATGACGAGTGGGAAGATTTTTCAGAGGGAGTCCACTCACCTAACAGGTTCTTTCTCCTCCTTCTGGTCTGCAATGTAGGCTGATGGCTCTAGCTCCTGCAGCTAACTTGGACCATGAGGGAACCTTGATAATTCAAGCCATGTGTGAGGAATGTGAATTAGATTTCTTTTTTAATGTTTATTTATTTTTGAGAGAGAGAGAGAGAGAGAGAGAGAGAGAGAGGAAGAGGCAGAAAGAGAGGGAGACACAGAATCTGAAGTAGGCTCCAGGCTCTGAGGTGTCAGCACAGACCCTGACCCGGGGCTCGAACTCATGAACTGTGAGATCATTACCTGAGCCGAAGTCAGTCACTTAGCGGACTCAGCCACCCAAGTGCCCTAGGAATGTGAATTAGAAAGAGAGGAGCCATGGGGTGCCTGGGTGGCTCAGTCGGTTGAGCGTCCGACTTCGGCTCAGGTCACGATCTCGCGGTCCGTGAGTTCGAGCCCCGCGTTGGGCTCTGGGCTGATGGCTCAGAGCCTGGAGCCTGCTTCCGATTCTGTGTCTTCATCTCTCTCTGCCCCTCCCCCGTTCATGCTCTGTCTCTCTGTCTCAAAAAGAAATAAACATTAAAAAAAAAAATTAAAAAAAAAAAAAAAAAAAAGAGAGGAGCCAGGATCTTTGATGACACTGTAGGAGCTACTATTATCAACCCTGGATCGTTTATCTCTGGATTTTTAAATTTTGTCATTTAATTTTTTAATTTTTATTTGTTTACTTATTTTTTAATATGAAATTTATTGTCAAATTGGTTTCCATTCAACACCCAGTGCTCCTTCCAACAGGTGCCCTCCTCAGTGCCCATCACCCACCCTCCCCTCCCTCCCACTCCCCATCAACCCTCAGTTTATTCTGTTTAGAGCTGCACTTTCAACAATAGCCAAATTATGGAAAGAGCCTAAATGTCCATCAACTGATGAATGGATAAAGAAATTGTGGTTTATATACACAGTGGAATACTACTTGGCAATGAGAAAGAATGAAATATGGCCTTTTGCAGCAACGTGGATGGAACTGGAGAGTGTTATGCTAAGTGAAATAAGTAATTTTTTATTTTTTAATTTTTTTTTCAACGTTTATTTATTTTTGGGACAGAGAGAGACAGAGCATGAACGGGGGAGGGGCAGAGAGAGAGGGAGACACAGAATCGGAAACAGGCTCCAGGCTCCGAGCCATCAGCCCAGAGCCCGACGCGGGGCTCGAACTCACGGACCGCGAGATCGTGACCTGGCTGAAGTCGGACGCTTAACCGACTGCGCCACCCAGGCGCCCCAGTAATTTTTTATTTTTAAATAATCTCTACATCCGACGTGGGGCTTGAGCTCACAATTCCGAGATAAGAGCTGATCTCTACCAACTGAGCCAGCCAGGCACCCCTTTTTATTTTTTTATGTGAGGAAGAAATAAACTGGTGTGTGTGTGTGTGTGTGTGTTATATGTAAGTAAACCTATTTTTAAGTGATATACCAGGAACAGATTCCCAAAGTGTTAGGACTCAGTCACCAGCTCCCAAATACTTTTAAGAGAACCAGATGAATTATTCCCAAAGTCCATTTTAAAGAGTGATGCCCTATCAAGAAATCCTGACTCTCACCCTTATGAAAGGAAGGGAAGATATCTCACAAGTTAAAGGAAAAAAGGTTCTTTCCATGATCCTTAGAAGAACCAAATTCCTAGACTTCTGCATTCCAGAGAGCTCACTAGGAACCTCTGTGGTACCATGGGTTGGAAGCCAGTCTCATGGTACAACTTGGGAACATGGGAGCTGGCTAAAGACTCCTCTGTACTTCCCTTCCAACTTGTCTCCTCATCTGGTGATGAGACAAGAGTGAAGTTCTAGCTAAAAGTTTTTAACCAAAGGTTTCAAACGGAATGTATGGCTGGGATTCCCCAGCTAGTCCACCTCTGAAATGTCGGTCAAAGGCCAGATAGAGAAACATGCACCTCTATGTGCCAGAACTCAAAGAAGTCAACCATCTGCCTTTAAAGTAGAACAGAATATCACAAAGATGGCTGAAATCCAAAGGACTTGTAAAGGAGGATTCCAGGTTATTCAGCTCAAAAATAATCTTCCCTTCTACAAAGGCATTTTGAACTTATACTGGTAATAGGACTTGTTTATTGTCATTTTTTAAGACTCCATTTGTAAATGCTAGTGAAGTCCAGCATTAATAAAACAATGAAATGTCAAATCAAAGTCCCCTGATTACTCAAAGTGCTTCTTCCTTCTGCATTTTGGTCTCTTCCTGATCCCACTCCTTTCTTTCCTTGTTGGGTAACCTTTGGTGACCTCTGTGCCTCAATTTTTCCACATAAAATGAAGACAACAACAGTACCCCACTTAATAACATTGTAATATAGTTTAATTGAGGGAATGGAAGGCGAAACAAGGCCCGGCACGTGGTAAGATGCTATAACCGCCACATTTGGAATTGTCATCAGCAATCACCATTATTTATTTGTTCACAGTTTAAGGCTGTATTTGATCTCCTTTGGGGATGTGGGGATCAACTTGCTTCCAAGCAGAGCAGTGAGGCAACAGCCATTATGAACAGGGAGGGAGCTCCTGGCCTCTACTCTCATCCCCTGTGCCCAAGTCATTTCCCTTCTGCTTTGCAGGCACCGCAGCCCTTGAAGAGAACACCCTCACTGCCACCACCCACACGAAGGATAGTCAGAGTAACACTGATGGAGTCTAGAACTGGGTTAAAGATTTTCTTTTTGCTCAGCAAGATTTCCATCAACCATTTACTGTATAGATCTTCACTGTACTTAGCTCTACACTAGAAGCTATAAGGTACATAGAAAAATAAGGCATAATCTCTGTTTTGGGGCACTTTATAACCTAGTTGAGAAGACAGGATTTAAGTATATCAAACAATTATCTAACAACTGTAACTGCATACAAAATTAAGTACTAAATTACATACAAGAAGATTATGAGTGATTGTGCTACAGCTTCAGGGAGGACATATCACTTGAGCCCAGATAAATTCTCTCAAGAAATTACTTTCTTTGATTCCATTAGACTGAATCTGAAAGAATAAAGCTGTCTCCTTGATAAGTGGATAGAGAATGATACAATATTATAACAAGAATCTTTTGAACCTTCTAAATTATTCTATTTTGTACTTCACTGTAAGATAAAGGAGAAACAGCCTTAAATGTTTTCTACAAATGGTCCCCAACCTGTATTTCACAGCTGTTTCAAACTTAACTCCATGTAAATCAGAACTAGAGAGGCTCACCAAAGGACAGTCCTATTCTACCCCCTTTCCCCAAATCTATTCTGTACTAGGGTATCAATGAACAGTGAAATGGCCACATTTTGCACAGAAAAGGGGGAAGAAAGGAGAAACAAAGATCTGGATGGAATCATAAACTGCATAGTAAGTCTCTGAATCACACTGATGGTCCTTTTGGGACCAGAAGACTGGTGACCTGGATGATTTTTGGCCCTACCAAGAAATGACTATGTTATATGAGCAAGTCAATTTTTTCTCCCTTTCAGTTCTTTAATCGCAAGATGGGGAGGAAAAAAAAAAAAAAAAGCTCTACCTTCTCCCTGCAATAGCATTTATCAGGACAAAGAGCAAATCAGTAGAAAAATTTATGGAAAAAATGTTCCTTTATGAGAGTAATTTTCATTTCTACAATTGCTTCAATTTTAACAGGGCACCTGTAGATGTCTGGATGAGCTTCAATCACAATAACACAAAAGGTAAATTTCTGAGCAGTGTACTTAAAAAAATTTTTTTTAACATTTATTTATTTTTAAGACAGACAAAGCACGAGAGGGGGGAGGGGCACAGAGAGAGGGAGACAAAATCCAAAGCAGGCTCCAGGCTTTGAGCTGTCAGCACAGAGCCTGACACGGGACTTCAACCCATGAACTGTGAGATCAAGACCTGAGCCAAAGTCGGACGCTTAACCGACTGAGCTACCCAGGTGCCCCCTCCTTCCCCCGCAGTGGTGTACTTTTACTGCTTAAGAAGTTACTTGAACATGTGGACATTAAAGTTATAATTTTATATAAGCATAGACTGAGAAACAATGAATTAAAGCAGTAATATTTTAAAATTAATAACTCTAAAGCAGATTTTTAAAAAGCAAACCAACTCAGTTGTCATCCCGAAAGGCACAACTTGGGAGAGATGGTTTGAATGAGATAGAGAGAAATGGACTTTACAATGAATGGGTTAAGAGGAAAAAAGACTTCTTGCTTGTTATTGTATCACAAAGAAATCAGATGGAACTAGGCAATGTTCACATGGTAAAACACCACAGAATGAGAAAAAACTCAGACCCAAACAGAAAACATTACCCAACAATAGGCTCTGGCATGTTTTATTCTGTAGCCATAGGATGTGACTTTCTGTGAAGCAAAGGAACATAAGGTTAAGTAAACCCCTAATTTTCAGCCACCTAGCATATGTTTATTTTGGGGGCATAAATGCCAATTTCTTGCACATGCCAACAGGATTTATAACATTACCCCCCCCCCCCCTTTCTACAATCTCCTTGATGATAATCTAAATGGAAAGGGCCTCAAATATGGGGGGGGGGGAGGGGAGAGGAGGGCTCTTGCTATTAAAACTACACATGAAAATCCTCAAGTCTGTAGTTCCTTCAGTAATACAGAACAGTTTTCTCACCCATAAAATAGAACTGCTGTGTGAACTAAGAAGTATGAGAAGTACCAAAGCGTAGAGCCTGGCATATCAGAAGTGCTCAAAAAGGTTAAGTGCCCTCCTTCCTTAACCTTTCTTTGCTCAAAGGAAGTCTACATACCATCAGCATCTGCCAAGTCCTAGTCACTTAAATCACACTCCTTCATTATGACAATCCCTTAATCCAAGTGTTTCAGTGACAGAGGCAGAAGACGTGTATGGGAAGAACAAAACAAACAAAAAACCCTCTGAATTTTGGTCCAGCCAAAAATAAGTGATCTTGATGTGAGAAACAAAGGCAAGCTGAGTGCAAAGCACAAGCTAACCCCCTCCTTAACTGACAGAGATCCCAGTCAGGACACGAGTCTCCATCAGTTTGCAACTGTCTTAATGATTTACAAGAAAAAAGGCAATCTCCAGAAACCTACAGACTCAATTTCCTGGAGCCCTAACATCACTGTTCCCTCCATAGGATAGAAAATCTTAATCAGTCACTCCAAGTGCAGCTCTTTTTGCCCATGGGTCCTGACCCCGTGCTTTAATAAAATCACTTTTTTGTATTGAAGAGGTCTCAAGAATTCTTTCTTGGCCATCAGCTCTGAACCCCAACACTT
Source organism: Prionailurus viverrinus (assembly GCF_022837055.1). Lineage (NCBI taxonomy): Eukaryota > Metazoa > Chordata > Mammalia > Carnivora > Felidae > Prionailurus > Prionailurus viverrinus. Next base: position 107,170,821 of record NC_062570.1, read on the forward strand.
CAAACCACATCCGAGTCAGAGGCAAGAAACAATAAAGTGCATTAAAACAAAAAGATAAACATATCTGAGAGAGACTCCCAAGGCAAGCATGGTTGAATATTAGGGACTTATTAATACACCTTATCACATTAATAGGTTTGAAAGAAAAAAATGCAATTACTTTATTAGATGCCAAAAAGGCATTTGATAAAATTCAACATACATTACTAATTTTAAAAAAGACCCTTAAGAGGTACCTGGCTGGCTCAGTCTGTACAGCCTGCAACTCTTGATCTTGGGTTGAGTTGGAGCCTCATACTGAGTATAGAGAGAACTTAGAAAAAATAAAAAATAAATAGGGGCGCGACTGAGTGGCACAGTCAGTTAAGCATCTGACTTCAGCTCAGGTCATGATCTTGTAGTTTGTGAGTTTAAGCAAAGGACTGTCCATAATTTCTTTGAAGTGACAAAAAATACACTAGTGCCAGTTGTGGGCACCTTCCAACATTCTGAAAAATCACTGATTTCTGCCAAACACCGTGGCCTGAGACTGAGCATAGAAGACAATCACCCACAATCCTGCAGCGAGAGAGAGAGAGAGAGAGAGAGAGAGAGAGAGAAGAACCATTGGCTCAGTTGTGATCATGTGATGTTCAGCATCCTATACTGCTTGTTGCAAGACATCACTTGTTTATCAACTTAAAATTTATTAGAAATGGTTTGCTTGTCTTGTGGAACACTTGCAGAACAAGTTACAATCCAAGGTTTTACTGTAAATGATACCAAAGCTGAAAACAATTTCCAGTTGCACATATATGACTGTGTACTAGAACTCAAGAGAATCAACCAAAAAGCTAGGAGAATCATAACGAAAATATCAAAATAAATATATAAAAACACAAAATGTCCTTAATGCAAACGATAATAATTAACTATAATTAGAAAGTAGAGATGCACATAGTAGGATGCACACAGCAGTATTCAAGGGGGAAATTATTTTGTAATTAACTTCACAATACTTTAGAAAAGAATTTTAATAATTGTTCAATCTAGGAGATGAATATTCATGGAGGCTCATTAAACCCTTTACTTTTTTGTACGTTTAAAAAATTTCATAGTAACAAGAAAGAAAAGAAAAGAAAAGAAAAGAAAAGAAAAGAAAAGAAAGAAAAAGAAAGAAAGAAAGAAAGAAAGAAAGAAAGAAAGAAAGGCCAATATTCCTGAAACCAATACTATACTATATGTTAATTAACTTGAATTTAAGTAAAATCTTGGAAAGGGAAGGGAAGGAAGGGAGAGGAGGGGAGGGGAGGAAAGGAAAGGAATCCAGCCAAGAAACTTTTGGGGAAAAAAGAGTAAAGAAGAAGGCTTTATCCAACAGGATATTAACATGGATTCTAAAGCCAAAGTAATTAAAACGTCTTGGTATTGGGAAAAGAATAAACAAAGAGATCAATGGAAGGGAACAGAGTCCAAAATTAGACCTAAGTATAAACAAAAATTTACTCTATGAAAGAAATAGTTGAGTTACTCAATTAATAAATAGTATCGTAAAACTGGCTAGTTATTTGAATAAAAACAGTGATGGCTATCTCACCCCTTACGGTACTGCATACACAGAAACAGTATATTTAGAAATGAGGGTTAGTTAAAACATTTTCAGGTAAACAAAAAGTTGCTGTCAAGATGTTAGTCAGGGTTCAGGTGTCTGGGTGGCTTCATTGATTAAGCGTCCGACTTCAGCTCGGGTTATGATCTCGCAGTTCAAGCGAGTGGGTTCAAGTGGGTTCAAGCCCCATGTTGGGCTGTGCTGACAGCTTAGAGTCTGGAGCCTGCTTCAGATTCTGTGTCTCTTCTTTCCCTGCCCCTCCCCTGCTCACACTTTGTCTCTCTCTCTTTCAAAAATAAATAAACATAAAAAAAAAAAAAAAAAGATGTTAGGGCTGCAATCATCTTGCCCAGGGCTGCAGCATCCCCTTCCCAGGTGGCTCACTTACAAGTACTGGCAATTGACAGGTGGCCACAGTTCCTTTTCCAGGGCTGACTGACAACCTCATGACATGGCAGCTGGCTTCCCCATAGAGTGAATGTTCCAAGAAAGAGCAAGGTAAAGGGAGAAATGTATCTTATGACCCAGCCTCAGAAGTCACACTCCATCATTTCCTGAATGTTCCTTACACTGTGTAACCACTAGGACAGTGTAACCAATGCCCTTTCAGGTTAGAATGGTCGGCCCTATAGAGTGGGAGGGAACTACTTAAGAGTATGAATTCTAGAAGGTGGATCACTGTAGGTGCCTTGGACAGTGGCTTGAACATTAATGCTACTTCTTAAGGATTATTGTAAAAATAAGAAAATGGTCCTAAAATATCAGGATAGGAAAAGAAATGGTGGACAAAATAAAATCGCAAAAATGTAGGTAAATTTAAACAAACATGGCTAATATGAAATAATGTTTGATTCACACACTGTAAATATTACAGCATGCAGGAGACAGGAAATGACCCAATCACAGAATGTTTTAAAGGTCCCTGAATTGTTTCAGAGGGAAAAAACGGGAAACTAACATTAAACTCTTATGTAGTCAACACTCAAAGTTTGAGAGTAATCATGAAGAAACTAAAAGTTGAATACCTATCTTTCAAACTCATAGTTTAAACGGTATGTGAGAAAAACCCTCCACCAATTCAAAAGGAAACAAAGAAAAAGGGTTAAGAAATTAATTACCCAGAAACACAGGAAAAAGAAGAAATGAGAAAATACTCAGAACCCAACATTAATGAAACATTATGTATCAAAACTAAAGAGGTTCTTGGAGGAGATTTTATTTCATTATTATTTTTTCAGGAAACAACAGTCTTAAGTGGTTATGTTAGATAAGAAGGAATGCTGAAACTAATGAGCTAAGCAGCCATTAAGACATTTAAAGAAAATAAATAAACCCAAACACCTAAAAGAAAATGATAAGGACAAAACTAATTTTATAAAATAGACAATAAGATACATGTCTTAGTAATAAAATTTAGAAACCTGAAATTGTTATTTTTTTCATTTTTAAAAATGTTTATTTGAGAGAGAAAGAGAATGGGGGGAGGGAGGGAGAGAGAGAGAGGAAGACAGAAGATCTGAAGCAGGTTCTGTGCTGACAGCAGAGAGCCTGATGTGGGGCTTGAATTCATGAACTGCAATATCATGACCTGAGCCGAAGTCAGCCACCTAACCAACTGAGCCACCCAGGCGTCCCTGGAATTGTTTTTCAAAGGACATACTCCAGATAAAGCAGAGACTTACAAGACCATGCCACAAACCACTTATGCAAATTAAGTTGGAAATTTAGATGAAAAAGGCAGATTCCTAAAAAATATAACATAAGAGAAATGACCAGGGAAGATGGAGAAAACCTGAGTGGTCCTATAACCACTGACGACACTGGGCAATAATTTTGAACTCTGCTAAGAAAGAAAACATCAGGTCCAGATAATTTTTAAAGGCAAATTATATCCAACATTCAAGGAAGAGATAATTTTAACCTTATACACATTTTCCAGAGGATAAAAAAAGGGAATACTTTCCAATTCATTTCATAAAATTACCATGGATCCTAATCCACAAAAGAGAAAAATTAAAAGCCAATCTCATTTATAAGCATAAACATAAACTTTCAAAACAAAGTATTAGCAAATAAAACCTAGTAATGTATTCTAAAAAATACACCATGACCCATTTGGGTTAACTGCACAAATGTAAGGTGGTTAGAAAACCTAATGTAATTTTCTTCATCAACAGATTAAAGACTAAAATATACAATCATATCATATCAATATGATCAAATCATATTAAACACTTGGTAAAAGTAAACATCCTTTCGTGTAAATGCTCTTAGCAAACTTAGAATAGAAAAACATTCCTTGACATAAAGGATATACACCAAAGACCTTAACGATAAAGTATTAGAACATTCCCTTTAAAAGCAAGACTATGACAAGGTATCCATTTCCACTTCTATTCAAGTGGAATTCCACTTCTATGACATATGCTGTCATATGCTAGTCAGCCCAGTAAGAGAATAAAGCACAAAAACAAAAACACATAAAAATATAAGGATTAAAATGGAAGAAACAAAAGTCATTAGCTTATTTGGGAAATCTGGAAGAATTCTCATTATCAGACTGATGAGAGTTTAACCAGGTTGCTAGATTTCCAAAAATCAACTTCATTTCTAAACATCAGCAACAAAGAAATAAAATGTAATTTAAAAAAAAGATACTATTCACAAAGCAACCAAAATTAAGACACCTGGAATAAAACAATAATAGCAAGAGGTAACAATTACTAAGCATTTATTATGTATCCCTATGAAAAAGAGACTCTTGTTAACTGTTTTGCAGATGAGGAAACTGAGGCACAGAGAGGCTGATTTACCTAAGATCGCAGTTAGTAAGCAGCTAAGTGAGGATTTAAACCCAGGCAGTCTGGTTCTAGAGCCTTTGCTCTTAATCACTACTCTAAACTGCCTTCCTTTGCAAGATGTGCAAGGCCTCCATGGAGTTGCAGGATATTTTGTACATGTATAAATATTGTTCTGAGACATTAAAGAGGTAAAAGAAATGCCATGATCATGCATAAGGGAAATTCTAGCATCAAGATCTTAATACTCCCCCAAATTGATACACAAAATTAATAGAACACTGATCAAAATTCCAACAGGATTTTCCATAGATGCTAATTCTAAAATTTATAAGGAAAAAGGCAAAGAAAAACCAAGATACTCTTCAAGAAGAGAGACAGGTGGGTAAGTCAGCCTATCAGATAACCAGATTTATTACAAGGGAATATTAGTTGAGACAGTATGGATTAGTACAGTAACAGAGAGCTCAACATAACAGACCGGAGTGCCTAGAAACGATCCTACAATTAATTTTTTTTAATGTTTCCTTTATTTATTTTGAGACAGAAAGTGTGAGCAGGGGAGGGGCAGAGGGACAGAGGTAGAAAGAGAGGATCTGAAGCAGACTCTGCACAGACAGAGCAGAGTCTGACACAGGGCTCGAGCTCACAAACTGTGAGATCACAACCCGAGCCAAAATCAAGAGTCGGATGCTTAACCAACTGAGCCACCCAGGCGCCCCCAATCCTACAATTATACCGAGACTTTGTTAGAATAAAGTAGTATTTCAACAACTGAGAAAAGAATAACTATGAAATAGGCGAAAAACTGAATCCATATCTTACACTATATATAAAAAATAATCTCCAGGGGGAATAAATGTGAAATGCAAAATTATAGGAGAAATATGGGATATTATCTTTCATTACTCTGAGGTAACGATGGATTTCTTCAGCAAGATACTGAAAACACTGAGAAATTCAACCCCATATTAAAAAGTTCTCATGAGGGGCGCCTGGGTGGCACAGTCGGTTAGGCGTCCGACTTCAGCCAGGTCACGATCTCGCGGTCTGTGAGTTCGAGCCCCGCGTCAGGCTCTGGGCTGATGGCTCAGAGCCTGGAGCCTGTTTCCGATTCTGTGTCTCCCTCTCTCTGTGCCCCTCCCCCGTTCATGCTCTGTCTCTCTCTGTCCCCAAAATAAATAAACGTTGAAAAAAAAATTAAAAAAAAAAATAAAAAGTTCTCATGAACTTGGAGGAGACATGTGAAATTCATAATACTGAGAAAGGGTTTAGAATATAAAGAACTACAATTCCATAAGAAAAGACTCACAAATCAATAGAATTGTGGGCAGAAGATATGAACAGATGTTTCATATTTCCAGAAGAGGAAACACTAATAGCTAATAGATACACAAAAATATGCTAAACCTCATTATGAATCAGGGAAATGCAAATTAAAATCAAAATATCATTCACACCCACAAAATTGGCAGAGCCAAATGTGGGTGAAGACGCAGTGCAATGGGAAGTCACATGCTGCTAGTGGGAGCATCGACTAGAACAATCACTGAGAAAACTATTAGGTATCATCTTGTCAAGCTGAACATGTGTAGAATCCATGATCCAGAACTTCCTCTCTTAGGGAAACTCTTACCCTTGTGTACCAGGAGACACGTTCAAAAGTATTCACAGCACTCATGACCCCTGTGACCTTGGGCAAACTACTTCATCTTCCTACACCTCTATTTCCTCATCTGTAAAATGAGGACTGTCACGCCAACCTCATCATTGTGACGATTCATACATACGAAAGCACTGAGAACAGTGCCTGGCTCATGTTATATCCTCTACAAATGAGGTATTATTTGTATTATGCTCGTTAGAACCCATACGTACACTGTTGAAGAGCAGAAAGACAAACTGGGGTATATTTATACAATCAAGTGCTATCCAGCGGTGAAAATGTATGAACTAATAAGCTTACACTTCACCATACATTGATCTCCAAACATAACTTTGAGTTGCAGAAGACTACATATAGTATGTTACAATATCAAATCCAAAACCAAGCAAAAATAAACTATTAATTGTTTAGGGACATACATGAAAGTAAAACTATAAAGAGCATGTGGCTGAAATAGAAAAGGAAGCTGGGGTATGTGAAGGAAACAAAGAAGGCACAGGGAGTGAGGAGAGCAGGAAGATGTGGGGTTGGAAAGGCAAATGGAGGCTGGGCCATACAGCAGAGACCTTTACTTGATCGTGGGAAGCCAATGAAGTATTATAAACGAGTGGATGATATAAAATAATTTGTGCAAGATCACCCTACTGTTATGTGAATAACTGTCCACAGAAAAGGGAGGGTGGAAACAGGAAGACCAGTTAGGAGGCTGTTGTAGTGGTCCAGGTAACACAGGAAGAAGATTTGATCTGGAGTAGTAGTAGCAGGGGTGGATAGAAGGGTAGAATTCAGGAACACTCTGGTAGAACTGACAGATCTTGCTAATGGATTAAATGCAGGAGATGGAGCAAAGAAAGCTCAAAGATGTTTATAGGGTTTTGTTTTGTTTTTTGAGTAACTGAGTGTATGCGATGGCATTACAGTTTACTGAGATGAGGGAGATGGGGAAGTTTTGGAAAAGTCAGGAGATTACTAAGTTTGAGACATCCTGAATATCCGAGTGGAAAAATTAAAGTAGACAACTGGCTATACGAGTCTTGAGCTCAAGGGAAAGGTCAGGCTAGAGCTAGAGATTTGGGGGTCATGGTATAAAGATGGTATTTAGAAGAATGGCAATGGCTGAGATCTTCCAGAGCAAAGTCAAATAAAAAGAGAAAAGGCTGGCATGCCTGGGTGGCCCATTGGTTAAGTGACTCACTCTTGATCTTGGCTCAGGCCATGATCTCATCATGGTCTGTAAGATTGTCGGCTGTGCTGACAGCTTAGCGCCTGCTTGGGATTCTCTCTCTTCCTCTCTCTCTCTGCCCCTCTCCTCCTTGGTGACACACACACGCACTCTCTCTCTCTCTCACTCTCAAAATAAATAAACATTTAACAACAACAAAAAAGGCCAAGGATGGAACCCTGGGCATTCCAATGTATACATACAAGTATGGCAGCAGAAGAGAAAGCTTCCAGTGAGGTAGGAAAAGGATGTGCCTTCATGAACCTAGAGAAGAAAGTGCTTAAGATGATGCATCAAACACTGCTGGGAAATAGAATAAACTGAGGACAGAAAATGGAGAATACTAGTGACCACAATACTAGGCATTTCAATGTAGTAAAAACAAAAGCTTGGTTGAGGGACTTTTTCTCCATAAAAATACAAGCAGTTGCAGGGCGCCTGGGTGGCTCAGTCAATTGAGCAGAGGACTCTCGATTTCAGCTCAGGTCATGATCCCAGGGTTGTGGGATCGAGCTCTGTGTCGGGCTCTGTGCTGAGCATGGAGCCTGCTTAAGATTCTCTCTCCCTCCCTCCCTCTCTCTCTCTCTCTCTCTCTCTCTCTCTCTCTCTTCCCGCCCCTCTCCCCTGCTTGTGCTCTCTTTCTCTCTGAAAGAAAGATAGGGAGGGAGGGAGAGTGGAAGGAAGGAAGGAAGGAAGGAAGGAAGGAAAGAAGGAAGGAAAGAAGGAAGGAAAGAAGGAAGGAAGAAAGGTGAAAAGCAGTTGCAGATGAAGAGGAGAACAGGGAACAAGATTTCAAGCTGGAAAAAAGAGCAATGTGGTACAGAAGAAAGAACTTGGTCTCCATACTGACTAGCAAGTGAATGTAACAATTACCACTGCCTAACATTCAGCTTCTTCCTAAGATGTTGGGACCAAATGGTCTTGTCTAAAGTCCTTGTGGTTCTCAGAATTCCCCTGGAAAGAGGGAGGTTTATCTGAGAATATAGGGAAGAGAAGTGACTGGGGACCTGAACAGAATAAGTCAACAAAATAGAAAAGATTTTTTAAAACCAGTTCTGGTATGACTCTAGAATTATACACAGAAAAATGATATAGCATAAAAGTACCCAGAATGTTTCAATTATGTGCTACCATATCATTATCCCAGGACCACTGTACTATTTTTGAAATCACAAAGGTGAGGAGTTGATCTTTCTTTCCTTTGTAATGAGACTTGACAGACAAACTGAACAACACATGAGGAAGAAATCTTTAACTCTGTGAAGTTCAGAAGCATAACGAAAGCAAAACGCTAAAAACAAAGATCTCTCTCTGTCTCCTCTTGTCCCAATTATAGAGGTAACTCAGCCATCCAAATCCTGCCGCTCCACACACACTAAAGGCCAGAAAGGAAACCCCAAACTGTTACCTCCATTCTGTTTCCCTTTCTTGTTTGCCTTCTCTTTCCTTTATTCTCTCCCAATATTCAGCCGCTGGCAGATTCTTACAATGTTTAAAATAACAAAACAGGAAAACTGTAATTTGGGTTCAAGATGTCTTTCTCTACAAAGACAATTAACATTTTTATTTTTATTTTTTTTTTTTTTTAAATTTTTTTTTTCAACGTTTATTTATTTTTGGGACAGAGAGAGACAGAGCATGAACGGGGGAGGGGCAGAGAGAGGGAGACACAGAATCGGAAACAGGCTCCAGGCTCTGAGCCATCGGCCCAGAGCCCGACGCGGGGCTCGAACTCACGGACCGCGAGATCGTGACCTGGCTGAAGTCGGACGCTTAACCGACTGCGCCACCCAGGCGCCCCAGACAATTAACATTTTTAAAAGTAGGGCACGCTGGGTCTGAAACAGCTTGCCATTTTACCTTTAAATGATACATTTTGAAGTACTGTATAACCAGCTGTTTCTTTCTTTTTTTTTTTTTTTTTTCCAGAGATAGTTCCATCTTTCTCTGATCTCTCCATCCATCCTACCTCAAGGCAGGAGCCACATTTTGTTCCAGAAACAAACAGCTGCTGGCAGCGGGAGGTAACAGGATAATCCTTAGGCATTCTTGTTAAAGGCCTTCACAGAGAGGAACTACCATTATCTTACTGTTTGAAATCATAGGGCTTCAAATAAGAATATGTGACACATCACAGCTATCTATTCAGAGATCTTCCACCTTGAAAAGAATGCGGGGATGTGAATGAGCATCTTTAAAGTCCACTATTGGGGCTGTAATACCTGGAGTACAAATTCAGATTAAGATCTGAATAATCATTTACTTTTTTTTAGATCAGAAATGTTAGAAGCAACAAACTAAAAAATGAAACGAAACGAAACGAAACGAAATGAAATGAAATAAAGCCTGGTCCCTAAGTAATTATAAATGTTAGGTGAGATTAAGATACTGGGATAAGAAGAGTATCAGGTCAGGCTCTACCAAAGCCTATTTTCAATCTTTTTTTTTTATATCAAAATAATTTTTTTTAACATTTATTCATTTTTGAGAGACAGAGACAGAGCATGAGCGGGGGAGGGGCAGAGAGAGACAAGGAGACACAGACTCTGAAGCAGGCTCCAGGCTCTGAGCTGTCAGCACAGAGCCCAACGTGGGGCTCGAACTCACGAACCGTGAGATCATGACCTGAGCCGAAGTCGGATGCTCAACCAACTGAGCCACCCAGGCACCCCTATATTAAAATAAAATAAAACTTACTTGTATGGTTTTTAGTATTGTTTTAGTTATTCTCTAATGGCAAATTTAATGGACACATTTATAAGTCTGCCTGATGCACAGACACACAGACATACACTCTCCCTCTCTCTTCATCTTTCCTAAGGGCTCCAAATAAAAAGGGTTGTTTTATTATGCTTTTCAGGATTATTTATATCTAAAATGTTATTTTTTACTTTTTCCACCCCAAATTTATTGTCTATAATATTTTGAGATTTCTTACTTGGCTTTAGTCTACAAATGCAAGATTTTAAGAAAATATTTTTGTGTGTCTGCATAAAATAGTCGTCCCATTGACAACTTCAAATATGCCTTATTTTCACCTTTCACTGTATTAGTTTCCTAGGGCTGTCATAACACATTACCACAAACTTGTTGACTTAAAACAAAAGCACCTACGGGTGCCTGGGTGCCTCAGTCGTGTAAGCGTCCAACTTCAGCTCAGGTCATGATCTCGCGGTTTATGGGTTTGAGCCAGGTGCTGGGCTCTGTGCTGACAGCTTGGAGCCTGAAGCCTACTTCGGATTCTGTGTCTCCCTCTGTCTGTCCCTCCCCCACTCTCTCTCTCACTCAAAAAAAAAAAAAAGAAAAAATTAAAAAAATAAAATAAAATACATATACTCTTCAGGTCAGCAGTCCTTAAAAAACATAAATACAAAACCAAAAAACACCAGAAATCTATACTCTCATAGCTCTACTGGCCGGAAGTCCAAAATTAAGGTGTCGGCAGGGCTGTATTCATTCCCTCTAAAGTCTCTGAGAGAGAGTCCTTCCTTGCCTCTTAGTTTCTGGTGGCTGCTGGCAGTCCCTGGCATTCCTTGGCTTGCAGATATATCACTCCAATGTCTATCACTGTCTTTACCATAAACTTCTCCCTGTGTTTATCCTGTTTCTCTATGTCTCAAATCTCTCTCTCTGTTCCCATATAAGAACACCAGTCATTGGATTTAGGGTCCACCCTAAATTCTGGAGGATCTTGTCTTAAGATCCTTAATTACATCTGCAAAGACCGTATTTCCAAATAAGGTCACATTCAAAGGTACCAGGGGTTAGGCATATCTTTTAGGGTCCAGGGTTCAACCCACTACATAGATTAGTATCTACCTGGCTGGGATCCTAAAATAAAATATGTCTGCCTCTCATGGCACTTGTCATGTTCTTCCTAGAATCCAGCTTGACTTGAGAAAAGGTATTATTTATAGGAAGTCAATAATGAATCCCTTAGGAATGCTCACTTCCTAATTTAGCTAACTTTGAATTCAAATAAGAGTTTTTTTCTATAGGAAAAAAACATAGCCAATTGAATCTCTACTTTATCTGGCTGAGATTTCAAGTGAGAATTTACTCACTGTCCCAATGGAATTTTATTATTACTATTGCCCATAATATATACATTCTGATTTTCTACTTGAGTTTAAAACCATGGATTTATTCCTTTTTTCCCCAAATCCAGGAAGAAATTATTTTCCATTAGGGAGAACTAAGGTTCCATTTAATCCAGTAACCCCCTCTTGGTAATCTGTAACTACTTTTAGTTCCCTTTCTCTCCCACAGTGTCATCCTTTACGCTAAGTCATGCAAATCATGTGCACGTGCACGCGTGTGGGCACGTGCACACGTTTATTCCCTGTAGGACTCCTTGATAGCCTTTCCCCTCATCAGTCCTACTTATTTATATTTTCTTTTCTTCAAGTTTGTTTATTTAAATAATCTCTATACCCAATGTGGGGCTTAAACTCACAATCCTAAAATCAAGAGTTGCACACTCTTCTGACTGAGCCCGACAGGCGCCCCTATTTATATTTTCTATTTCAGAGGCTAATGGGAGTTCTTTAAGTCTTGGCCATACACACACAGAAAGAACAGCAGCAGTACAGCCCTTAGAAAAATAGCCTTCCACTCTTCTAAATGCTTTATGTATATTAACTTAATCCTCATTCTATGAACAGTATCATCATCTGTGTTATACAAATGAACAAACTGAGAGATTAAATGGTGAGACCAGAATATGAACCCAAGAAGGTGGGCTCCAGAGTCCATGTTCTTAAATGCAAGACTGCCTCTGATGTAATGTGCCAAAATGTTCCATAGTGGTGAGGTTACAGGTGAATTTTTAAAACTGCTTCTCTATATATCCCACATTTCCTACAATAATTATATAGATTAATTCTGTGACCCAAAAATATTCATTTAAGTAGAAGGAAAAAAAGTATCCATTTGTGAGGGTACAACATAATAGTAAGCATAGAACACTATGAGCCAGGCACTGTTTGCAATATGTGATTTATATACATTAACTTAATCCTCAAAACAATTACGATCTTCAATTATAGATGAGAAAATAGAAGCACAGAGAAGTTAAATAGCTTGCCCAAGGTCATACCGCTAGCATGTGGCAGCGGTTGTCTAGCTTGAGTCTGTGATCTTAACTAGGTTACGTTGCCTAAAATGAGATATAAAAGTGTCGTGCTAAACTCCAGTCTGACTCTGCTAGAGTGTACGAATGTCAAGAAAAGATGTGTTTCACATCCTGTCACCCAAACCAGATAAAAGACTATTCGAAAACGTTCCTTTGCCACTAAATCTCTGTATCTATCGCTACTCATTAGCACGGCCACCCTAAGTACCACCTCTCTCCTGATCTCCCACCACTGAGGGGGCTTTTGCCCTTCCCATAGGTCACACTGCTTCCACCTCTTACAGCACTCACCATCTGCTTCCTGGAATCACAGTCATCCCATACTAAATGTGTCTGAAGGACAAGGACTCTGTTCTTACTCTGACGTAAATCCCTCTAACTCCTAGCACAGTGGTTTAGAAGAAAACAGATGTCCAGTTTGTTTAGTTAAGCTGTAATCTCTACCATTCAATGTAAATATATTTAAAAGGAAGATTTTTAAGGGAAAAAAATGTGCTTCACCACACTAAGTATAAAAAACCTAAGTGTTTTCATTCTAATAGACTTCTTAATTGGACAATTTTAGCCCAGACTAGAGGGCATTTATTTTTTTTAATATGAAATTTATTGCCAAATTGGTTTCCATACAAAACCCAGTGCTCATTCCAACAGGTGCCTAGAGGGCATTTAAATTACCCCTTTCTAAACAGTGTCACAAATGCAGAATACTTTTTCCCTTTGTCATTGGATAAATTGGGCACTTTGCCAAATCTTTTTCTAACTAGGTCCTGTGGTTAATTTCTTAATCTGTCAGCATCTCCTTGCATCTTGTTAAAAGTCAAGACAGTTGGACTTTTTCCATTGTTTTTGTGAAAGTGAGGTAATCTTCCTATGGCAGCCTCACAGGAATAGACTCATCACTAAATAGCTGCCATCCTTCACCTATCAGGTGAGCAAATACCACCACCACCAGCACCACCACCTAAAACAAACAAACAAAAGCCCTAGAGCACTGTGGGCACGGTTGTGGGAAAATGGGCATTCATACACTGCTTGTAGGAACCTACTTTGGCACACCTTTACAGAGGACAATTTCTACCCAACTTGCAAATGCATATAATGTTTGACTCAGGCTTTCTACTCCAAGAATTGATTCTATAGATATACATTGTAAATCTCATGACGATAGCTGTATAGCAGGCTCATACACTAATAATCCAGATGAGGAGAAAAAGGCCTCTAAGAAATAAATTTTTGGGTAAAAGGGGAACTCCATGCAACGATAGTATAAATGAGATATCAGGGGTGCCTGAATGGCTCTGTAGGTTGTGTCCGACTCTTGATTTCGGCTCAGATCATGATCTTACAGTTCGTGGGATTGAGCCTTGTGACAAGCTCTGTGCTGATAGTGTGGAGGCTGCTTGGGATTCTCTCTCTCCCTCTCTCTGCCCCTCCCCTGCTCTTTCATGTACTCTCTCTCTCTCTCTCAAAATAAATAAATAAAAATAAAAAAAAAGAGGTATCATAAAAACTTGAGGATATAATAAAAGCATGTTAAATCTGCCAACAAGAAAAAAGAAAAGCAATGGTAAATCCTAGGAATAAAACCCGGAAAGTCATAAAAGAAATGACCCAAAATGAGGCAAGGTAAAATATGACATAATTTTTTTAAGTTTATTTATTTTGAGAGAGAGATAGAGGGAGGGAGGGGCAGACAGAGAATCCTAAGCAAGCTCTGCACTGTGAGTGCAGAGCCTGACACAGGGCTCGAACTCACCAACCCATGAGATCGTGACCTGAGCCAAAATCAAGAGCTGGATATTCAACCTACTGAGCAACCCAGGTGCCCCAAAATACAATTTTAAGTAAAATTTATGAAAAAAGAAGTCATGTGATCTTATCCTGGGAACTCTCCTTGGAGTATAGAAAATGTAATCTTGGTACTGCAAATACTTAGATTTGTAGGACTACAGTCACAATAATTATACAGTGATAATTATTTATTATGTTATTTATTATGTCTTTCAATTTTAAAGTAGGAGAATAATATCTAACTAAAGGTAATGGCATTAATGGAAGCAGAAACAGAAGTGTAACTAAAACACGTAGGTCACAAAGTTAACAACAACAACTACAACAACAATAAATTTGAAGATAGTTTCCAAACACAGGTAGGAGGAAGAAGAAAGAAAATAAAGGGCTACACATTAAATTCTCATTTTTCACAATAGAAAGTCAATAAATCTTTTATAATTCAACAAAGAGAGGCAAAAAAAAAGTGCAGTTATGTCCCATGGGAGGGGCTCTCCCTGGTTAAAGGGGTGATTCTTGGTTGGTCTAATCCAAAGATGCTAGTATGTATATATTTATAAGAGAGAAAGAAAGAAAGTGTAAGTGAGGGGCAGAGAGAGAGAGGAGACAGAGTGGAGCCCAAAGTGGGGCTCGAGCTCACCTGAAGCGGGGTCTGAGCTCACTCACTGTGGGGCTCGAGAGCATGAACTGTGATATCATGACCTGATCCGAAGTTAGATGCTTAACCGACTGAGCCACCCAGGTGGCCCCAAAGATGCTAGTCTTATTCTAAGAACAAAAAGAACTGCAAAGACATCTTAACTTGTATCAAGTAACCATACTAGTAACAACATGGTATTATTTAAAAACTATTATATATGGTGTAGGATAAAAGACATAAGTAATTATGATAATGTTGAGATTTTTAGCATAAAAGAAATGCAAGTTAAAAGAAAAAAGTTTAAAACCCTGAAATCAAGATTTAAAAAAAAAATTTTAATGTTTTTATTTTTGAGAGAGAGTGAGAGCATGAGTGGGGGAGGGGCAGAGAGAGAGAGAGAGAGAGAGAGAGGGAGACGCAGAATCTGAAGCAGGCTTCAGGCTCTAAGCTGTCAGCACAGAGCCTGACGCGGGGCTCAAACCCATGAGCCGTGAGATCATGACCTGAGCCGAGGTCAGAGGCTTAACCAACTGAGCCACCCAGGCGCCCCAAATCAAGGTTTGTTTGTTTGTTTGTTTTTTTAAGAAGAGAATTCTTTAGTTCTGACCACTTGAAAAGGCTTAGAAGCAATGATCATCTCAGTTGCATTATGTATCCCTATTACCCCAATTGTGGTCTCTAAATACTATTTCCCATTAAAAGGAAAGTAATGGATTGTAAACCTGGGGCAGGAAGTGTATAAGCCTAGAAAAATCTTATCATACCAGAAAGCAAGGAAGACATCAAAGACTACTAGGATTGTATCAAAATGCCATGGAAGCCACCTTGACAGAAATCTCAATGGCCAAAGATGGGACAATTTGAACATCCAAAATAATGATGGCAATAGATTGAAAATCACCAAATATATAAAAATCCATGAGTTCATAACACACACACACGCACACACACCCCAACTTTGAAGGTAGCCAGGGAATGAACTCATCATTCTGAAAATAGGGAAATAAATAAAAAGAATCAAACCCTCATTTACATAGCATGTTACCTCACTCTACTCACGCTTAAACAATGACAGCTGGAACTCCCATCACTACGTCCTCAACATCTGTCATGCATCAACATCCAGAGGCAGAAAATAAGAACTCACTTTCTTCGGTCTCATTTTCTTTTTAAAGTTTATTTATGTATTTTGAGAGACAGCACATGAGAGCAGGGGAGGGGAAGAGAGAGGGGGAGAGAGACAGAATCCCAAAGCAGGCTCTGCACTGCCAGTACAGAGCCTGACGTGGGGCTTGAACTCACAAACCATGAGATCATGACCTGAGCCCAAACCAAGAACTGGGCAGTACCCGGGTGCCCCAGCTTAAACTTTTTTAAACTTAATTTTTATTTGTATCAAAATAACAAGTATACACTATTTAAAAGAGCAAATCATACTACAAGGCTTAATCGGCAAAAGTTTCCTTCATCCCTTCTTACTTCTTAGTTGGCAGGAATAGGAAGGAAGTAGTAACCTGAAAGGGTGAGGTGCTAACTGGGTACTAACTCTTCCATACTTCAGACTTTCAACTAATATTCCTATTTTCAGGCTCAATGTATATCCCACGTTCACAGATACCTAAAACGTATCCCAGAACATCGCCTACTTACAGTTGAAAATGGGTTTGCTTCTCATTAGCTTCCACCGTAAGTTGGAAGTTTGCTTCTCATTAGTTCCATTATAAGCTTCCATCTGTATTTCATATAGTCCCTGTGCCTGCTTTTGTTTTCCTTTCTCTCAGGTAAGTATCTAGGAATGGATTACTGGGTCCTATGGTAAGTATATGTTTAATATTAAAAGAAACTGCCACCTGTTTCCGAACAAGCCATACCACTTTGCTTTACATTCTCGGCTGAACACTAAGAAAGTTCCACTTGTTCCACATTTGTCAATTTTAGCTATGCTAGTAGATGCACAGTGGTAGTTCACTATGGTTTTAAACTGTTTTTCCCTGACGACTAATACTGGAAGTATCTTTTCATGTAACTTCTGGCCATTAGTATAGCTTACTTGTGAAGTAGTCACATCTTTGGCCCATTTTGAAAAGTGGGGTTACCAGCTTATTGTTGGATTACAACTTCTTTACAGTCCTTGTCAGACACATATATTGCACACACGTTGAACATATTTTATCCCACACTATGGTGTGCTTTTTCCTTTTCTTAATAGTGTTTTCAAAGACCAGCATTTTACTTAATTTTAAATGTTGATTTATTTAAAAGAGAGAGTGTGCGAGCGAGGAGAGGGGCAGAGAGCGAGGAGAGAGAATCCCAAGAGGTCTCCACACCATTAGTGTGGAACCCAACATGGGGCTTGAGATCATGACCTGAGCTGAAATTAAACAGTTGGCTGCTCAACCGACTGAGCCACCCAGGTGTCCCAAAGACCAACATTTAAAATTTTTATAAAGTCCAATTTAGCATTCATTTATTTTTATGGTTTGTGCTTGTTGTGTCCTATTTAGGAAATCTTTTCTTACCCAAAGGTCATAAATATTTTCTCTTATGTTTTCTTCCAGAAGCTTTATGGTTTTAAACCTTACTTTTAGGCCTCTGATCCATTTTGACTTATTTTCTGTGTAGGATATACAGTAAGGGCTAATGTTGATTTGCTTTCATATAAAAATTCAGTTGGCCCTGCATCATTTGTGGAAAAGACTTTTCCTTTCCCTACTGAATCGTTTTGACACTGCTGCAGAAAGCTTCTTGTCTACGTATGTGTGGATCTATGTATGTAGGACTACTCTTTTTTTTTTTTTTTTAAGTTTATTTGTTTATTTTGAGAGAGAGAGCAAGCAGGGGAGGAGCAGAGAAAGAGAATCCCAAGCAGGCTCCATGCTGTCAGCACAGACCCCGATGCGGGGCTCGCTCCCACAAACTGAGATCATGATGTGAGCCAAGGTCAAGAGTCGGATGCTTGGGGCGCCTGGGTCTCTCAGTGGGTTGGGTGTCCGACTTCGGCTCAGGTCATGATCTCATGGTTCGCGGGTTCGAGCCCCGCATCGAGCTCTGTGCTGACAGCTCAGAGCCTGGAGCCTGCTTCAGATTCTGTCTCCCTCTCTCTGCCCCTCCCCCACTTGCACTCTGTCTCTGTTTCTCAAAGATAAATAAATGTTTAAAAATTTCTTTAAAAAAAAGTCAGATGCTTAACCAATTGGGCCATCCGCACGCCCCTATGTAGGTCAACTTCTGAACTCTATTCTGTCTTGTTTTATCTATATATCTGTCCTTTTGCTAGAACCATAACTTAATGGTACTACACGTAAGTCCTTCCACTTTGCGCTTGTAAAAACTGGATCTGCCTATTCTAGGTCTCCTGCATTTCTATATGCATTTTAGAGCTGGTGTGTCAATTTCTACAACAAAAATAAAACAAAATTTTGAGACTGTATTATATCTATAGATTTGTAGAAAATTAGTATCTTTATGATATTGAGATTTCCAATCCATGGGCCCATTTAGGTCTTTTTTTATTTCTCTCAGAAATGTTCAGTAGTTTTCAGTATACAGGCTCCACACACATTTTGTTAAATTTACCTCTAAGTATCTCATGTATCTGGATAATAAGGCAAATGGAACTATACTCCCCCACCCCCAATTATTTGTTGCTAGTGTATAAACAATGATTTGGTTTGGGTAAACTCACCTTGTATCCTACAACTTTGTTAAACTAACTTATTAGTCATAGATGCTTTTTTTTTGTAATCTCTTAATGAATTTTTATATACATGATCATTTCATCTGCAAATAGCAACCATTTTATTTATCTTTTACAAATCTTAGCCTTTTTCATCTTTTTCTTGCCTTATTGCACCGACTACAACTTCCAGTACAATGCTGAATAGATGCATTTAGAGTAACATCTGGGGATGCCTGGGTAGCTCAATCGGTTAAGCATCCGACTTCAGCTCAGGTCATGATTTCACAGTTTGTGAGTTCAAGCCCTGCATTGGGTTCACAGCTATCAGTGAAAGCCCACTTCAGATCCTCTGTCCTTCTCTCTTTCTGCCCTCCCTGACTCAAGCGTGCTCTCTCTCTCTCAAAAATAAACATTTAAAAATAATAAAGTAAACATCTGTGCTTTGCTACCAATCCTCCAAATAACTTATTGAGTTATATAGCTTTTTTTTCTTCATTCTGTTAATATGATAATTTACATGATTGATTTTCAGGCATCTAATCAACCTTGCATTAATGAGATGAACCCTACTTGGTCACAATGTATTATACTTTTGTATATATTTTTAGATTTTATTTGCTAATATTTTGTCATGTATTTTCACAGCCACATTCATGAAAGGTATTGGTCTGTGGTTTTCTTTTTTGTACTGTTTTTGCTTGGTTTTGGTACCAAAGTAATACCAGCCCCACAAAATTAGTTATGAAGTATGTGCAATAGATATTACATTCAACAGAATAAAACAGTGAATCCATCTGGACCTGAAGTTTGCTTTGTGACATAGTTTTTAATTAAAAATTCAATTTATTTGGTAAATATAGGGCTATTCATTATTCAAGTTTCTTGTTTCTTCTTGTGTCAGCTTCGGTCATTTGTGATTTTCAAGAAATTTGTTCCGGGGCACCTGGCTGGCTGAGTGAGTGAAGCATCCAACTCTGGATCTTGGGGTCATGAGTTCAAGCCCCGTGTTGGGTGTAGATTACTATTATTTATTCAATTTTTTAAAGTTTTCAAATTTATTTTGAGAGAGAGCAAGCAGGGGAGGGGCAGAGAGAAAGAAGGGGAGAGAGAAAACTCAGCAGGCTCCGTACTGTCAGCACAGAGCCCGACACGGGGCTTGGACTCACGAACCACGAGATCATGACCTGAGCTGAAACCAAGAATCAGACACTTGACCAACTGAGCAACCCAGGTGCTCCAGGTATAGAATACTTTTTAAAAAACTAAAAATTAACTTGTTCATTTTAATTGCGAATTTATTGGCATAAAATTGTTCATAACAGTTCCTTATTATCCTTCTAATGTCTAGTGGATCTGTAGTGGTGCCCCTATTTCATCCCTAATGCTTATAACCTGTGTCTTCCCTTTTTCTTGGTCACCATAATTAGAGGTTTATTGATTTTATTTATCTTTTCTAGTAATCAACTCTTGGTTCAACTGATTTTTTTTCTATATTTATATTCTCTCTCTCAATGATTTCTGTTCAAATCTTTTAATCCTTTTCTACTCAAGGTTTAAGTAAAAAGTCTACTTTTTCAAGCATTCCAAGTTACAGCTTATATAATTAACTTTAGATCTTTCTTCTTTTCTAATTTTAGTATATATGCTATGGAAGCAACAGTAGTTTTTCTTTTCTAATAAGTACTTAAACCTGTAAATTTCTCTGAGCAGTGCTTTTGCTGCATCCCACAAATTTTGATGTTATATTTTCATTATTATTCAGTTCAAAATATTTTCTAACTTTCCTTGTGATTTCTTCTTTGATCCCCAGGTTGCTGAAAAATCAATTTCCATATATTTGGAGCTTTTCTACATGTCTCTATAATTCATGATTTCTCATTTAATTCTTTTGGAGTCAGAGAATATACCCTATATCACTTTTTCAAGATTTTATTTTAAGTAATCTCTACACACAACGTGGTGCTTGAACTCACATCTCCAAGATCAAGAGTTGCATGCTCTCCTGTCTGAGCCAGCCAGGTACCCCAGATATCAATCTTTTAATTCTACGGAGATTTGTTTATGGCCCAGCACATGGTTAAATCTTGGTTACTGTTTCATATGCATGTAAAAATGGAATGTATTCTGTATATTACTCTGTAACAATTATGTTACGCTGGTTGCAGTGTCACTCAGATCTTCTTTGTCTTTACTGATTTTTGTTTCATTTTTCAATCAGTTACTAAGAAAATAATGTTAACATCTCTAATAATGATTATGGATTTGTCTATATCTCCCTTTAATTGCATCAGTTTTTGCTTAAATATTTTGAGGCTCTGTTATGGGCATACACATCTCCTTTTATATCTCCTTAATGTACTCTTTTTTTTTTTTTTTTAATGTTTATTTCTTTATTTTGAGGGGGAGAGGGGCAGAGAGAGAGAGAAAGAATCCCAAGCAGGCCGCATGCTGTCAGCATGGAGCCTGATGTGGGGCTCCATCTCATGAACCACAAGATCATGTGAGGCAAAATCAAGAGTTGGCTACTTAACCGACTGAGCCACCCAGGCATCCCCGTATGGATTCCTTTATCCTATAGTGTCTTTCTTTATCTCTAGTAATATTCCTTGTCTTGAAGTCTATTTTGTTTGATGTTAACATAGCTACTTCAACTTTCTTATGCTATTCACATAGTATATCTTCTTTCATCCTTTTACTTTCTATTTTTTATAAGGTTTTTAAAAAATGTTTATTTATTTTGGGGCACCTGGATAGCTCAGTTGGTTAAGCATCTGACTTTGGCTCAGGTCATAATCTCATGGCTAGTGAGTTTGAGCCCCACATCGGGATCTTCTGTCCCCCTTTCTCTCTGTCCCTCCCCTGTTGGTGCTCTAGCAGAGAGAGAGGGAGAGAGAGAGCCCCAAGCAGGCTCCACACTCAGCACAGACCCCGGCGCAGGACTCAGTCTCACGACTGTGAGATCATGACCGGAGCCCAAATCAAGAGTCAGACACTTAACCAACTAAGCCACCCTACTGCCGCATCCTTTTACTTTCAACCTCTATCTCTGTATTTAAAATTTATCTTGTCACAAAAAGGTAAAATATAAGAGCCTTACAAGAGTAAATTTCCATTTACCCCATACCATCTTGGTGCTACTGTTATCATGCTACAGCTCTACACATTATAAACCCAACAACACAGTATTATAATGTCTCGTTTAACATCGTATTTTGGAGCAATTCAAGAAAAAATATAGTCTTCTACTTTTACCATTTCACGGATTTACCATTTCTAGTGCTCTTCATCTCTTTCTGTAGATCTGAGCTACCAGGTGGTGTCATTTCCCTTCATTCCAAAAACTTCCTTTAGTGTAAGTAGTGTAAGTCTGCTGATAATGAATTTTCTGTTTTTGTTTATCAGGAAATGTCTTTATCCTTCATTTCTGAAAGACAGTTTCTCTGGATGTTGGATTCTTGGTTAGTAGGTTTTTTTCTTTCAGTATGTGAATGTCTGGTCTCCACTGTCTCCGATAAGTTAGCCATATTTGTAACACTGATGTTCTATATGTAATGTGTCATTTTTCTCTATCTGCTTTCAAGATTTTCTTTTACCTGTGGTTTTAGCAGTTTGACAATGATGTGCTTACAACTGCCTTTCTTGTGTTTGTTCTCCTCAGAGTATACTGAATTTCTTGGATCTGCAAATTAATATTTGGGGAGTTTGGGGCCACTGGTTTCTTCAAATAGTGTTTTTGGCCCATTTTTTCCCTCTCCTTTTGGAACTTCAATTTCAGCTACATCAAACTACTTCATATTGTCCTACAAGTCTCTGAGGTTCTGTTCACTTTTCTTCAATATTTTTCGTTTCTCTCTTCTTTAAACCGGGTAATTTTTTTTATTTTTCAAAATATTTTATTTTTGAGAGAGAGAAAGCAAGCACAAGCGGGGAAGGCCGAGAGAGAATGGGGGACAGAGAATCTGAAGCTGGCTCTGCGCTGATAGCAGTGAGCCTGATATGGGGCCCAAACTCATGAACTGTGAGATTATGACCTGAGCTGAAGTTGGACGCTCAACTGACTGAGCCACCCAGGTGCTCCTAACAGAGTAATTTCTATTGTTCTGTTTTCAAAGGCAGATTATTTTGTCTATTATTTTTGAAAGTAATCAATTAACCTATTTATTTACTTACTTATTTTCTTTTTACATAATCTCTATGCCCAATGTGGGCACAACCTTGAGATCAAGAGTCACATGCTCTACCCACTGAGCCACCCAGACATCCCTTGTCTATTATTTCAAAACCGCTCTGCTGTTGAGAACATCTAGTGAGTTCTTATTTCAGTTACTATTTTATTTAATTCCTAAAATTTCCAATTTTTCAGTTTCCATTTCTTTGCTGTAATTTATCTCTTCAACCACTTTCTTCTTTAATTCTCTGATAGTTTCCTATACTTGGTATCTGTAATAGTTCAAGTCTTTGCCTGCAAAATCCAACATCTGTACCTACTTAGACACTCAAGTTGATTTCTACTGATTGCCTTTCTTCCTATGAGTTACACTTTTCTGTTTCTTTATATGTCTAGTAATTGCAGGTTGAAAACTAGACACTATAGATAAGATGTTGCAGCAATTCTAGATTCTGCTATGTCCTTTTGAGGACTGTTGCTTTTTAATTCTACTAGGCAGTTAACTTGACTAGATTCAAACTACAAATATGTCTCTCCTGTGGTATACCACAGCTGATAAATCTGTTCAGTTCTTACAGCTTCTAGCTACTGCTTTTTTAGCCTGGCTCCCTAGGGCCTCCTCTGCATAATTTGGCGAGTAGCCAAAGATTTGGGCCACTTCTACTCAGATTTGAGGGCTCATGCTCTCTGTGATTTTGTTTTCTGTGATTTCCCCCTCATTTTCTAAATGCTCTGCCAGTCTCAGGGTCTGTTTTCTGACACCACAAGCCAGTACTTCAGCTTTCTACTGCCTGAGTTATGCACAGTTTAGGAATGTATTCAGTTAAATTAAAAACAAAAAACAAAAAACAAACTTAGAGAGTTCAGCTAGTGTAAGTCTAGGACTGATTCTTCTCTTGCCTCTGCCTGTTTGTTTGGTTTGGTTGGTTTTTATTTTTGTTTTGTTTTGCTGGGTCCCTTGGGGTCTCCCCTACACATCTGGAGTTTAACAACTGTGATGGCTAATTTTACATATCAACTTGACTAGGTTAGCTGTTTTACCAGAGAGCTGGTAAAATATTATTTCTGAGTGTGTCTGTAAGGTGTTTCTAAAAGACGTTAGCATTTAAATTTTTTTTAAGCGTTTTTCATTTTTGACAGACAGAGTGTGAATGGGAGAGGGGCAGAGAGAGACGGAGACACAGTATCTGAAGCAGGCTCCAGGCTCTGAGCTGTCAGCACAGAGCCCAATGTAGGGCCTGCAGGGGGCCGTGAGATCATGATCTGAGCCACCCAGGCACCCCAAAAGATGTTAGCATTTAAATTGGTGACCAAGTAAGGCAGAGAGTCCTCATTGAGGGTGGGTGGGTGTCATCTAATCCACTGAGGGCCTAAATAGAACAAAAAGGGCAGTGGTGGGGGGGTATCCTTGGCTGGCTCAGTCAGTAGAGCAAGTGACTCTTAATCTCAGGGTTGTAAGTTCGAGCCTCATGTTGGGTATAGAGGTTACTTAAAAATTGGGGCGCTTGGGTGGCTCAGTCAGTTAAGTGTCCGACTTCGGCTCAGGTCATAATCTCACAGTCCATGGGTTTGAGCCCCATGTCAGGCTCTGTGCTAACAGCTCAGAGGCCTAGAGCCTACTTCAGATTCTGCATCTCGCTCTCTGCTCCTCCCCTGCTTTCATTCTGTCTCCTTCTCTTTCAAAAATAAATAAATGTCAAAGAAATAAAATAAAATAAAATAAAATAAAATAAAATAAAATAAAATAAAATAAAATAAAATAAAATAAAATAAAATAACATCTTAGGGGTGCCTGGGTGGCTCAGTGGGTTAAGTGTCTGACTTAGGTCACTGAAGAAGTCATGATCTCACAGTTTGTGAGTTTGAGCCCCACCATGGGCTTCCTGCTGTCAGCACAGAGCCTGCTTTGTTCCCCTCTCTTTCTGCCTCTACCCTGCTCACACTCTCACACTCTCCCACAAAAATAAAAACATATTTTAAAAATTAAATGAAAAATAAAATCTCTTAAAAAATCTTAAGAAAACAAAAAAGAACAAGAAGGTAGAAGAAAGGTAAATTTGCTCTCTCTCTGCTTGAGCTGAAGCATCCATCTTCTCCTGCCCTTGGCCATCAGCACTGCTGGTTCTTGGGGTCTCGGGCTTAGACTGGGACTTTCACCGTCAGCCCTCTAATTCTCAGGCCTTTGGACCTGGACTGAATTACACCACCAGCTTTCCTGGGCCTCCAACTTCCAGACTCCATGGGACTTCTTGGCCTCCATAATTAAGTGAGCCAATTCCTACAGTAAATCTCCTCACATGTATCTAAACACATCCTATTGATTTTGTCTCTCTGGAGAACCCTAACAGAACAGTCAACCAGGGATTTGGCAGCAGTTTTACTCAGATATTGAACCTCATCCTTTCTGTGATTCTCTCTTGCTTTCAGAATTTCCCCTTGAATTTCCAGCTGCTCTTCCATCCCCAGTCTCTTCTCCTCTCACCTGTAGGCTAGTTTTTCACTGTCCTTGCATTCTGCTGTAGCCGCCACGGGGACTAGAATATGCCTTTGAGCAAAAAAAAAAAAAAAAAAAAAAAAAAGCCACCAATTTGCAAAGTCTTGCTCCTTACCTTACAAATTTTTAGGAATCAATTCTCCTCCAGTTTCTATCTGCTCTTGGAAGTTTTTAGTGTTTTCTTATATTTTGTTCAGATTTTCTATTATTATTCTAATAGAATAGAAGGTTTGAGCAACCACTTCATTCCATCTCCTTTACTGGAAATCTCCCCTAATCCAACGGAGAAGAATTTACAATCAAATATAACTTTATTTTCTTTATAATACCCTACCTTTAAAGGCATAGTGTTATATACAAAAAATTTATAAGTAATAAAATTTTTAAAACAAGGAACAATAACATCTCAATGGTAAAGTCCTGATTGTCTTCAGAAATTCATTGAGTCAAACAGTCCATGGGCCACATGTAACAAAGGTAGAAAAGGCTTGGGACTGTTTTTTTCTATTTTAATGAAAAGGAAACAACATAAAATGAAAGAAAAATAGCCCATGCCCCAAATTAAAGAAGCTAGCTAGAAACTGGAATTCTGAACCTAGAAAATGAGTCTTCTTCCTGCCTAGGACTCGCCACAACTCAGTCTGTTCTACATTTAGGAACTGGAGGACATGGGGAAAATAGAACTCTTCTTTGTTTTAGTTTTGTTTCGCTTTGTTTTGATAGTCTCAATGGGTATTTTTGCAGTCAGGAGAAAAAAAACATGGATTGAATAGCTATATTACTGATTACAGTACTGGATTCCAATTACTGTATGGAAGAATTGCTGTATTATATGTCTCTAATAAAGTATAAATATTTGCAGGTGATCTGCTATGTGCAATGCGCTACATAAAACAGGAACAGAGAAATGGGATGAGGGAGAAGCAAACAAATATGAGTAAGATCAATTTGCCCCCAAAGATTTTTTTGGTAAACCTCCCAATTCCAAATCTCAGTTAGTATTATGCTGCGAGTTGCTCTTTAAAAAAGTCTGTGTGGGGGCGCCTGGGTGGCGCAGTCGGTTACGCGTCCGACTTCAGCCAGGTCACGATCTCGCGGTCCGTGAGTTCGAGCCCCGCGTCAGGCTCTGGGCTGATGGCTCAGAGCCTGGAGCCTGTTTCCGATTCTGTGTCTCCCTCTCTCTGTGCCCCTCCCCCGTTCATGCTCTGTCTCTCTCTGTCCCAAAAATAAATAAAAACGTTGAAAAAAAAATTAAAAAAAAAAAAGTCTGTGTGTGTGTGTGTTTATAAAGTATTACTGGTACATTGTCGAAAAAATATCTAATTTATTTTGGAAATATATAAGAGAGTGAAAGAAATATCCCATATGCCTCTAAAGAGGATTATTTTTTTTTTAATTTTTTTTTTCAACGTTTATTTATTTTTGGGACAGAGAGAGACAGAGCATGAACGGGGGAGGGGCAGAGAGAGAAGGAGACACAGAATCGGAAACAGGCTTCAGGCTCTGAGCCATCAGCCCAGAGCCTGACGCGGGGCTCGAACTCACGGACTGCGAGATCGTGACCTGGCTGAAGTCGGACGCTTAACCGACTGCGCCACCCAGGCGCCCCTCTAAAGAGGATTATTGTTAAAAGTCTAAGGAAAAAAATGTGTGAATGTGTGCCCATCAACCTTTCAGCATATGCTTTTTGTACTTCTCTCTCCCTCTTTCTAACAAAATGGATATTATTCATATCTTGCAACTTATATTAATTAAGTGGGTGTCTTTCCATGTTAGTAATCTTCCTGGACTAAACATGCAGAATTTCTCTCCCCTAAGATAAAGGTGGCTCAGTGGGTTAAGCGTCTGACTTAGGTCACTGATCAAGTCATGATCTCACAGTTCATGAGTTTGAGCCCCAAAATGGGGTTCCTGCTGTCAGCACAGAGCCTGCTTTGTCCCCCTCTCTCTCTGCCTCTACCCTGTTCACACTCTCGTACTCTCTCTCACAAAAATAAAAACATATTTTAAAAATTAAATAAAAAAATAAAATCTTTTTAAAAATCTTAAAAAAATCAAAAAGAACAAGAAGGTGGACAAAAGGTAAATTTGCTCTCTGCTTGAGCTGAAGTATCCATCTTCTCCTGCCCTTGGCCATCAGCACTGCTGGTTCTTGGGGTCTATGGTGTGCAGCCAGGATGTCTCCACTTAACTGCCCCCTTTTTTTTTTAACTCTTGTTTTTATTTTTTTTATAAATTATTTAAAAAAATGTTTAAAAATGTTTGTTTATTTTTGAGAGAGAGACACACACAGTGCGAGTGGAGGAGGGGCAGAAAGAGAGGGAGACACAGAATCTGAAGCAGGCTCCAGGCTCTGAGCTGTCAGCACAGAGCCTGATGCGGGGCTTGAACCCACGAACCGTGATATCATGAGCTGAGCTGAAGTTGGACACTAAACTGACTGAGTCACCCAGGCACTCCAGTTCTTGTTTTTATTTTTAAACCTGACTTCCTAGGGCTTGCTGTGTCTATACAGTTTAACAATCAGCCAACGATTGGCTAAAGGTTGTGCTTTCATATCTAGGCTTCCAGCCTCTGCCCAAGGATCTATGGAGGGATTACAGAACACAAAGTGTAGGTGTGCCCCAACTTTTACCTTCTGCTGGACCCTCTTGCATCTCCATCTATATCCATTCAGCTTCTCAGCCCAGCAGGGACATGTGGATAGCTTGGGACCTCTTTAGTCTTACCTACAAGTGTGCATAGGTTCCAGGCAGGACTGCATAGAGAGCTTTTCAAGCCTTTCTACAGCTGTGTCATTTCCAGATTCTCCATTAAGTTTTTGGCTAGTCCACCAGTCTATTGCTTGACCCAACAGGGACGATTATTTAGGCTACCAGAACTGCCTTGTTCGCCTGCCACTGAGATCACAACTTTCACGGACAATACCGATGGGCATGGGAGTTTTATCTTCTGTTCCAAATCAAGGGGGCCTCCTCTGGCAGCCAAGTTGCTAGTTTTCATGGTCTGCTCCACCCTTAGAGAACTACTACACTAGGGAGACAGGCAGTCCCAGGCAGGACATCAAAAACTCCCACTGTTATTACCCTCAAATCAGTAGTTTCCCACAGACAAATACTTCTCAATCTGTTGTTTGCATTTGTTCTATTTCCAGAGCCCTGAAATGTTTTGGGTTTTTTTTGACAATTTTGCCCAGTTTATTGTTGGTTTTGAGAAGGGATTTGCCAGCTTCCTCATTCCACCTATCAAAGTCCTGCCTCCGTCCTCACCTACTTTTCTTTTTTTTAATGTTTGTTTATTTCTAAGAGACAGAGAGGGAGGAGAGTGGGGAGGGGCAGAGACAGAGGGGGACAGAGGATCAAGCAGGCTGCTCAACCGACTGAGCCACCCAGGTACCCATCGGTTATTTTTGAATCTTCTTTCATCTTCAAGTGTACCACTCAGTCTCATGACATAAAACTACATTGTAAGTCAAATATGACAACATAAAGAAAAATGAACATTCCTCACATCCCATTGTCTTCCTGTGCTATTCTACCACATACCTCTAGGTGTTGAAAGAACAAAATAGAACTTTTTTTTAGTTTTTAAAAAACATCTATTTATTTACTTTGAGAGAAAAGAAAAAGAGTGAGTGGGGGAGGGACAGAGAAAGGGAGAGAGATAATCCCAAGCAGGCTCTGTGCTGACAGCACAGAGCCCTACACATGGGGCTCGATCCCATGAACTGTGAGATCATGACCTGAGCCAAAATCAATAGTCGGATGCTTAACCAACTGAGCTACCCAGGCACCCCCAAAATATAACTTTTTAAAAGATGGCTATATAACTCTACCTGGTCTAAAAATAAACCAAGCCCTTGTGTTTCAAGTCTTACCATAAACAGGTTTCACCTTGACCCTTTCATGAAAGAAAGCTGCTTGGCTATTTCTTGTTCTCCTTTCCTGTCAGCTATGTGTTCTCTCTATTGGCTGGCATCTGAAATCACCCATCAGCTACCGAAAGCTGGTTGCCCAATATCTAGTGAAGACAGACTACCCTGATAGCCTTTTACGTTTCTTTGTACAAATAACAAACCCAGAACTTCTTTTCCCTTGTCTAATAAACTTTGTTCTCTTCCTCAACATGATCCCGTTTCTTTTTGTAATATAAACGGCTCATACTGCTGTACCTTACCCTATTAAAACTGCAAAATATCACATGGTTTGCTCTGGTCATTCAGCAAACAGGTATTATTATTAACTTTTGTTAGTCTTCCTATTCTTTGATAAGAACCCAACTCAAGAAAAAGCTAAATATAGTTAGTTATCAGTAAGAGGCAAAGGGGATCAAAGTTCAAGAATCTCTAACTCAGTTCTACGATTATGCAATCCCTCCCCCCCCAAATTTCAATATTGTTGCTATGCTGATACTGGCTGAGTTTGTGAAAAAACATTTATTATTCCAAATCACTTTGGAATTTCTTAAAATGCTTTTTCCTCACAAAATTCTCCAATAGCAAGTGGCTTCCCAAACTGAATATTATAAACTAAATGAGGGCAAACACTATGGCAATCTAATTTCTCATCCATTTCTTCCCTTAGGTTGGTGGTACAACATGACAGACGCACACAAAAGAGCAACAACCAGCATAAAGGACTCTGAGGCAACCACAGCCAATGTAGCTGAGTACATACAGTGAGGGCATCAGCCGCAAAACATCCCCAAGCCAGACATCCACTATTCTTTATGCTCAGAGGCTGCTCCCAAACGCTTTCCCAGCATATTAGCGTCACAAGTGAGTAAGAAATAAGCCACCTGAGGAATGAAGAAGGTGGAAATGCCTCAGATAGCATCTCTTCCAGACAGCAAGATGCTTTAAATAATCCACACAAAGACTCTCGAAGCCAGTAGTCCATTACAAGTACAGTTAACTGATAAGGTAGGATTGATTACAAGAAGGTAATTCAATTGCAAGACTCTTGACAACACCATAATCTAATACTGCTTGGGAGGGAAATCACTCTTTTTGTTTGGCATATTCATTAACAGAACCACCTGACTGCAGTTTTAAAAATTCCATCAGGAGGGGCACCTGGGTGGCTCAGTCGGTTGAGCGACCAACTTCGACTCAGGTCACGATCTCACAGTTTGTGAGTTTGAGCCCCGCGTCAGGCTCTGTGCTGACAGCTCAGAGCCTGGAGCCTGCTTGGGATTCTGTGTCTCCCTCTCTCTCTGCCCCTCCCCTACTCATGCTCTGTCTCCTCTGTCTCAGAAATAAATAAACATTAAAAAAATTTTTTTAATTCCATCAGGAATAAAAAAACCTCTTATCGTCTTTAGTCGTTAGATTGACCTGACCTATCTATAAATAAAAACGATTTCTGGCCGGGGCGCCTGGGTGGCTCAGTGGGTTAAGCGACTGATTTTGGCTTGTATCATGATCTCCCGGTTCGTGAGTTCGAGTCCCACATTAGGCTCTGTGCTGATAGCTGGAAGCCTGGAGCCTGCTTTGGATTCTGTGTCTCCCTCTCTCTCTCTGCCCCTCCCCCAGTTACACTTTCTTTCTCTCTCTCTCTCAAAAATAAATAAACATTAAAAGAAATTTAAAACAATTTCTGGTTGGGGTGCCTGGGCAGCCGACTTCAATTCAGGTCATGATCTCACAGTTCATGGGCTCAGGACTGGTGTGAGGCTCTGTGCTGACAGTTCAGAGCCTGGAGTCTGCTTCGGATTCTGTCTCTCTCTCTCTCTCTCCCCACTCATGCTCTGTCTCTGTCTCTCAAAAATAAATAAATGTTAAAAAAAAACAAACAAAAAAAACCAAACCAATTTCTTGTCAAACCACACAGCCGGAGTCAAAGTAGGCTAAACTTTGGTTTGTTGAGTCATTTTATTTTCTCAGTGATGGCATACCAGATACAAATATCATTCATGGATTTGGAGCTTTCCCAGTGAAGGTGTCCACATGAAGTGGATAGAATGTAAAAACCCTGGACATCATTCAGATCAATGCAGTGTCTCAGGGCTGTGCTAATGGTGTAAGTAGTGTTAGATGGCAGCTTGCCTGAACCCTTCTCCGCTCTTTTCAAGACTTCCATTCTCATTTGGCTTTAACGAACAGCTCTGAATTATAGAATGCATCAGGTTTATATCTGACAAAAATTATTTACTTCCTCTTTTTTTATAAGCTGCTGGTTCATAAGAGATAAAACATTCTACCTGGACTATAGAAAAAGAATATATTTGTCTCTCTATATATAATCTCACAAATCTTTTCAATGTTAATAATATTCGGGATGAGAAAACACCTTCCAAATCCACCAAGAGAGAATTTAAAGATATAAAAATAATAACATTGCATTAAATATATTAAAAGTTCAAGGTAAATAAATTTTAAGACTTTATAAAATAGAATAATACTGCAGCATAACAGACAACAAAATGTATAATGTACACAAAATATATGAATGCGATGAATTTATTCTCTGCAGCATTGTTTGCAATAGTAAGAAATTTGAAACAATTTAAGCATCTTTCCTTTTTTCCTAAATAAAATCCATGAAGTCTCTAAACATTCCCCTCATACTGGAGGAAAAAGTTCTTAACTAAAGGTCAGTCAAAAATCTTGTTTTTGCAGGGCCTCTGGGTGGCTCAGTCAGTTAAGCGCCCAACTCTTGGTTTTGGCTCAAGTCATGATCTCACGGTTAGTGAGTTCAAGCCCCGCATCGGGCTCCACGCTGATGATGCGGAGCCTGCCTGGGACCTCTCTCTCCCTCTCTCTCTGCCCCTCCCCTGCTCATGCTTGTGCTCCCTCTGTCTCCTCCTTAAGAATAAACTTTAAAAACTAAAATAAATAATTTTTTAAAAATCTTGTTTTTGTGTTCTAGATGAGAAGCTTCAGTATCACTTCAGAAACTTGTGAAAAATGCAGAATCCCAGGCCCTACCCCAGACCTACTGAATCAGAATCTGCATGTCAATAGATCCTGGTTATTCCTATGTACATTAAAGTTGGGGAAACAAAGAATATAAACAATGCCCAAATAAGTCTTACAACTGACACTAAAATCCTAATCTCTTTCTAATATATGATGTTGCATCTCTTGATATAAGAGTGAGTGGTGGCCCTCTACTAATGTCCACAGGACAGCCCGATACTGGCCAACATTTTTGTCACTCTTTCTCATCAAAGGCTTGGATAACGACATGAAAGAGATGCTTAATTTGCAGGTGGCACAAAGCAAGAAGCTGCTAATGCAAGAAGTAACAGAGTCAAACCACCTTGACAGGCTGAACATTTAACTATGGTAAGTATATAAAGAGTTTTACATTTAGGCTAAAAATTTCAATAATGAATGTGTAAGATGTGTGATGGTATTCTTGGCAGCAAAACATAGGAAAATCCTCGGAATATATCCACAAGTATGTCATGAATTTAACATAATGGGATTTCAAATCAGCAGGAGAAAATGAATAATAAATAGTACTGGAGGGTCGCCTGGTGGCTCAGTCAGTTAAGCATCTAACCCTTGATTTTGACCGAGGTCATGATCTCACAGTTCATGGGTTCGAGCTCCACATCGGGATTTTCTTTCTTTCTCTCTTTGCCTATTCCCTGCGCATGTGCGCATGCGCTCCCTCTCGAAAGAAAGAAAGAAAGACCAACAAGCCAAGAGAAAGCTTAACCTGGAGAGACTGAGGCTGAGAGCTGACCTCCAATAGCTGAAGCGCATTCTTGTGAATTAAAAAATTGAGTCATTTCTTGCTATAAATGGTTGAATCAGGATTGGGGGTGGAAATTCCCATGAGTTAAATGTCAGCTGAACATATAAAAGAACTTTCTAAGAATTAGCAGAGTCCATAAATGGATTCAGGCCAAGACTAAACAGCCAACTTCCAGGAAATTTTTGGAAGGAAGGACCACATTAGAAGGGAAACTAAGCTGTGTGATCATTGAGGTTCTGTCAAACTCTAAAATTATGTAAGTCCATCCCAAAGATCACACTGGCTCTGGAAAATTAAGAGCATGAAATCAAATAATGACAGGCTCTCACAACTCCACAAACACTGAACACAAGAACAATTGTGGATATATTCCGATATGCTCATCACTCATAACTCTTTATCATAAGTACAGCAGTCTCTGGGGGGAGGGGGAGAGGATATGAATGATTTGCTGAATCATGATTTCCTGTACTCAGGAGTATGATGAGCTTTTTTGTGGCAGTGGGGTTGAGCAATCCTGTTTCACTCACTCTCCTCTCCTAGGCTCCTCCATTATTGAAAATGAAAGCAGTTTTTTTTTTAATGTATATAATTTATTGTCAAGTTGGCTTACACACAACACTCAGTGCTCATCCCAACAAGTGTCCTCCTCAATGCCCATCACCCATTTTCCCCTCTCCCCCACCCCCATCCACCCTCAGTTTGTTCTCTGTATTTAACAGTCTCCTGTGGTTTGCCTGCCTCCCTCCCCCTCTATTTGTAATTTTTCCCCCTTCCCTTCCCCTATGGTCTTCTGTTAAGTTTCTCAAGATCCACATGAGTGAAAACATATGATATCTGTCCTTCTCTGACTGATTTATTTCACTCAGCATAATACCTTCCAGTTCCATCTACGTGACTGCAAATGGCATGTTTTCATTAAAAGCAGAGTTTTGAAAGAGAGTGAATTAGTGTTGGAGGGTTAAGTATGAAGTCTCCGTAGTATGGTTCTTTGTTGCATAAAACCCATAACCCATAACCCATGGGAGCTACCTAGGTATCAATGTCACTTTCACTACAGTCTTATTATGAGCTAAAGAGCACAAACAAATAAATGATACAAGAATTCAACTTACAAACCAGAAGCTGGTTTGCAAGTCAGTTGGATAGAATTTGCAACAGCACTAAGAATGTGGAGAGCAGGAGAGAAGGAAAGCCAAGAGGAGGGTGGGTCCCTCAGCTAGCCTATATCAGTGCACACTCAATCCACAACGTATCTGAGATACTGAGCACCAGCATTTTTCCCAAATAGAAATACCACTGGAATATTAGTAGTTTATAAAGTGAAGTAAAGTTGAAGAACTGTTTTATTTACCTGGAATTCTAATGCTTAAGACAAAAGCTGAGAAGGTTAACAAAAATCTGTAAAGATTCTGAAAAGAATGTCTTATGTTATCTCAAAAGCTCTACAAGTCAGCAACAGTGAGTCTTTCTTGAGGTATCTAATTTCACTCCAAAATTAAATGCTTCCTTTTACCTTAATAAGGACATTCTGCTAAATACTTTTTAGCTGTGATTGGGCAAAGTTTTTAGTTCAAAACTGTAATGAAGAAAATGAGTGGGAAGAAGAAAGAAGATACTTTTGAGGTAAGAGAACAAATAAGAAGATCCCAAAGAGGAGATAAGAAGGATTATCTCAAGTAAAATTACCCAAAATGCAAGACAGAATAAAAGTACATAAAGGATGGGGTAGGGAGAGAATTCTCCAGGAAAGGGAAAGAAGATGACACTGACCAAATTTCTGTCCAGGCCATCAGGGGGCACCATGATTCCAGGACAACTCAGCTATTACCAGGGTGTAGGGAGAAGAATCTAACTGGACTTTCATATTTATAAGACATTCCAAAATGGGAATACGATAGTAAATTGTAAACCATGAGAAATGCTTTCATAGACAGGTTAATGGAGGGAAAAAAAACATTAAAAAAACAAACAAACAAAACTAGTTATCTGCCATTTGTTTCTATATTAGCTTATCCAAATCAGAAAGGACAGTGATAAGCAGTACCATTTGGTGTCCAGAAGGAAGGAAGGTCGGGGAAAGCTGAAGAAATTTCTTCATGGAGCTCTGCTGCTCTGAACTTAGGAAGGAGTCAGGATGGTCAAGGCAGCAGAGAGTATGGCTGGGGCCCCTCAGACCCAGGTTGTGGTGTAGGGGGATTAAGCCAATGGGGATTTCAGATGAGGGCAGAGGTAAGAGACGAGAGCAGTGACAATTTATATTCACCATAGGAATAAATATAGATATAGATATGTTAAAGCTAGCTTTTCATATCTCTGAGAAATGAGAATAAACATGGGGTAGATGTCACCGGCATCTGAAAAAGAAGGAGGTCAAATGTCTTGCTCAGTATCACACTTAATCAGGACAAGTATTACTGGTATAATGGTTTCACTTGTCTGGTTCTTTCCACTAGACATAGATAGATTCATGATTTAAAAAAAAGCAAAAAGCATTGTTTTAAGGTACATTTAACAAAAAAAAGTCTGCTAAATATCCTGGCCTGGACAATACATACAAGCAAATCTGTTTCTTCAGAAGCTACTCTGTGTGGTCCTCCTACCTCAGACCTCCTGGCAGGCAAAATCTAAGACATCTCTTCACCTATATCACCTCAGGAACCATTAGCCTTACTAGCTGTTCTGATAACCTGTACCAGGGTTAGCAACATCCTTAGTCCTAAGTGTCAATCAACAGCGAGGCTTCCAGCAGTCACTAGAGAAGCCAAAGAGGAGACCTAGAGGAGTGACAGCCAAAGGAAACACAAAGAGGAGAGAAGCATAAGTATAAAAACAGAGAAGAAACTGGTATAGTAGTTTACTTTACAGAGTGCCACTCAAATTGTCATTCAGTGAGATCTCTCTTGCTAGTTGCTTTCATCTGTCCCTGCAGTGGAATAAGAATGGTTATTCATCTGTGCAATTTTAATAAGATTGGCTTAAAATTTATGTAACATAACCAGAAATGTTAGAAATG
The DNA here is from genome assembly GCF_022837055.1 of Prionailurus viverrinus. Classification (NCBI taxonomy): domain Eukaryota; kingdom Metazoa; phylum Chordata; class Mammalia; order Carnivora; family Felidae; genus Prionailurus; species Prionailurus viverrinus. Next base: position 107,206,723 of record NC_062570.1, read on the forward strand.
CTGTTTTTACATCAACACTTGGTGTTTAGGAGTTCTCCCAGAGGAGGTAATGAGCTTTCAGAATTGTGGGGGCAGCTTTGTTCTGAGACAGGATGGGCACACACTGCCAGGGTGTCTGCTAGGCATTTTCATAAGTTATTTCACTTAATCTTCAAAAATATCAATAAGGAATGGGTCATTATCTCCACTCTATAAACAACAAAACACATACAGAAAAGATAAATGACTCACCTAAAGTTTTAAAACCAGTGACTGGCAGAGCCAGATTCAAACTGGAGGCTGAAATGACAGCTGCCTTCCTCTCCCTGAGAAACAAAAAAGCAATTCCTCCCACCAGCAGTATATGGGCTACTTAGGACTGTCTGCACTGCAAGAGATACTGCCTCCAAAGTCCATTCATTCATTCAAAATAGATTTACTAACTGCCACCATGTGCTAGAGCACTGTTGCGAACACAGATACAACCATGAATGAGCCAGATTCAATGCCCTACTCTCATAAACCTAGCTGTGAAGCTGTGGGGGGAGGGAGGGAGTGATGCAGTGAATAAATATAATAAGCAACATAAATAATATCAGAGAGTAACAATGACTACCAAAGAGTGAGAAACAGAGGGGAATGGGGCAAGGGTCCTAATTCAGACTGAGTAGTCAGGGAAGGCTACTTTGAGGGAGCAACATAAAGCCGAGGATGGAAGGCAAGAACCAGCTGTGCAGATAACTAGGGGCAGAATATTTGAGGTAAGGGAACTTCAAGTAAATTCCCTGAGGAAGAAAGAGGGTTGGTATGAAACAAAAAATAGACCTATTTGGCTGGAGCAGAATAGGGGAGAGAATAAGAGGTGAAGTTAAACGAATACACAGAGATAGGTCATATTGGTCTTGAGGCAAAGCTAAAGTGCTTGCATTTTATTCCATGATTGGAAATGAACAGAGATTTTTTTTTTTAAGCATGGAAGTGACATGTTCTGACCAGTGTTTATAAGAGGTTACTCTGTCTCCTAATGAACTGGAAGGAGGCCAGTGGGAAGGCCATTGCTGGAGTCCATAGGACAGATGATAGGTTTATAGTAGTAGCAGGTGGCATTGAAAAGACAGGGACAGGGGTACCTGGGTGGCTCAGTCAGTTGAGCATCTGACTCTTGATTTCAGCTCAGGTCATGATCCCAGGGTTGTGGGATTGAGCCCTGCGTTGGGCTCCATGCTAAACATGGAGTCTTCTTAAGATTCTCCTCTCTCTCTCCCTCCCTCTGCCTCTCTCCCCCACTCACTCACGCTCTCTCTCTCTCTCTAAAAAAAATTTCATTAAAAAAAGGAAAAGACGGGGATATATTTAAGATATATTTTGGAGCTAGAATGTATAGCACTTGCTGACAGACTAGATGTGAAGAACATGAAAAAGGAAAGAAGCAATGACTTTTAGGCTGTTGGCTTAAGCAATGGGGTGGAGGGTGGTGCCCATTTCCTTTGATGAATAAAGACTGGAAGAGATTTTTTGTTTTTAATAGGGAAAGGATAAAATAAAGAGGTCTGTCCTAGCAATGCTAAGTTTGAGATATCAGAGACTCGGAGCTATCAGGCAGGCAGTGGGTAAACTGATTCAGAGATCGATGAAAAAATCAAACTGGAGATATAAATTTAAGAGACACCTAAAAACCTAATGTGTTTCTTCTAATTAGAAGAAACTTTAGGGTAATTTCTTAATGACCTGAAGATAGGAAAAGATTTCTTTAAAAAGTTATCAAAAAGCACAAATCTTGGGGCGCCTGGGTGGCTCAGTCGGCATCCAACTTCGACTCAGGTCATGATCTCACGGTTTGGGAGTTAGAGCCCCGCATCAGGCTCTCTGCTATCAGCACAGATCCCACTTCAGATCCTCTGTCCCCTCTCTGCCCCTCCCCTGCTCACACTTTCTCTCTCTCAAAAATAGACATTAAAAAAAAAAGCACAAATCTTTATACTTAGAAACACTGAAGGAAATGACTATATCAAAATGAAGGACTTCTGTTGAATAAAAGGCATTATGCACAAAGTTAACAGATGAGGGAAGGCCACGAGAAGACGTCGACAACTGACCTAGGATTAATATCTAGAACATATAAGAAACTTCACTGGAAAAATGAGAAAATGGCATGACCAGGTCATTCATTAAAAGAGATATCCAAAGACGAATATATACAGAGACCTCGTCCTCACTAGTAATCATAGAAATATAAATTAAAACAAGATAATACATTACATCCACCAAATTGACAAAAGTTCAAAAGACAGATAGCAAGTGCTGCACTTTGTAGTGGGAATTTAAAGGGAGCAATCATGTAATAATCAGTGAAACTGAGTATTCTCTGTGACCTAACAATTACACTTGTTGGTATTTAGCTAGAGAAACTCTTGTACAAGTCCTTAAATAGATACATACATGAGGGCTTTCATCAGAGCATTGTTTGCGGTGCAGAGAATAGGAGAACAAATTAGGTGTCCATCGCTAAAGGAACAAATAAATAAAAGGTGGTGGATGCTAGTGATAAAACACAATGAAACAGCTAAATGCAACATGTAAACACAATCACATGGACAGAACTTAAAAAACAGAGTTAAATAAAAAAGGATCAGGGGCGCCTGGGTGGCGCAGTCGGTTGAGCGTCCAACTTCAGCCAGGTCACGATCTCGCGGTCCGTGAGTTCGAGCCCCGCATCGGGCTCTGGGCTGATGGCTCAGAGCCTGGAGCCTGTTTCCGATTCTGTGTCTCCCTCTCTCTCTGCCCCTCTCCCGTTCATGCTCTGTCTCTCTCTGTCCCAAAAATAAATAAAAAACGTTGAAAAAAATTTTAAAAAAAAAGGATCAGAATGAGAATTATGACATAATACTATCTATATAAATTTATAAAAAATACCATATAGGGATACAAACCATATCCAAGGAAAAATACTAAACACATGAGAAAAGATGCCAATGGGGACAGAAGTGGGAGAAAAGACAGAAAATGACAATAATGAGAAATAATAAAACAAGGAAGCAGTCTTGTAGTATCAATATAAAGTTCTATGAACTGAGTTGTATAATAAACTCTGCATTTGAGAACTAAAAAAAAATAACAAACTTGCAGGGCAACGGAATGTTCGTTCTGTTCCAACTATCTTTCTCAAAGTGCCTGTCATTCCGGCAGTTGATTCATTAGATAAGGAAGGGAGCCAGAAGGGAGAAAGGAGGGCACCATGTCATAGTATAGATGTGGCCACACTGTAACATGCACCCACCTTTACCACGGCATTTATCAGAGTGCTGAGAGTGTGTATATATGTATGTGTATGTGTGTGTGTGTGTGTGTGTGTGTGTATACACAATTATCTTCACACCCTGAGAGTTAGATCCTTAAGGGTAGAACTCAACTTCATAAACCCAGAACTCAGCACAGTGGATGTGACAAAAAACATTGTATAAATGCTGACTGGGTGACCGGTTTTGTTGCTTGGTAGACTGGATGAAAAATCAAAATTAGAAACCAACTTAACTGTTTTCAACTCAGGTGTACATTTAGTACAGCTATTATAATTCTTGACTCTTATAATGTAGCCAAATGCATGTTCAATAAGTTATCACTGGAGATGGCTAGGTCATCTAGATGCTAGATGTCCCTAGGTTGCTAGCATTATTTCTTCTAGCATTAAAACACATGCCCATTTGGATGACAGATACATGAACAAACATATCACAAAAGTAAACTCTACGGCTTCAAGGAAACATCAGAGATGCTACAGCAAACTCAGAAGTGTGAATGACAAAAAATTTTAAGTAGGGGGAAAAATAGAAATGTAGTACAAGTCAGATGATTCCTACTACCTGGCAGTTCTAGGTAGCATTAAACCACTGAAATTACTATTTTTTTTTTTCAACATTTATTTATTTTTGCGACAGAGAGAGACAGAGCATGAACGGGGGAGGGGCAGAGAGAGAGGGAGACACAGAATCCGAAACAGGCTCCAGGCTCTGAGCCATCAGCCCAGAGCCTGACGCGGGGCTCGAACTCACGGACCGCGAGATCGTGACCTGGCTGAAGTCGGACGCTTAACCGACTGCGCCACCCAGGCGCCCCCTGAAATTACTATTTGACACTGTATGTACAACATGGGAAAGCCCTCTGTGCTAACTTTTAATCAATTTTTTTAAATTAAAATTTTCTTTTTTATTTGAGAGAAAGAGAGCATATGTGCAAGCAGGGAAGAGGGGCAGAGGGAGACAGAATCCCAAGCAGTTTCCATGCCCAGTGCAGAGCCTAACCAGGGCTTGATCCCACAACCCTGGGATCATGACCTGAGCCAAAACCAAGAGTCAGAGCTCAACCAACTGAGCCATCCAGTATAAAAATTTAATCAATTTTAATTAATTAAAAATTAATCCATCTTTTAAAATTTTTATATATTTATTTTGAGAGAGACAGAGACAGTGTGAATAGGGGAGGGACAGAGAGGGAGAGGGAGAGAGTGAGAGAGAGAGACAGAGAGAGAGAGAATGAATCCCAAGCAGACTCTGCACCGTCAGCTCACAGCCCAATGTGGGGCTTGGACCCATGAAACTGCGACATCATGACCTGAGCTGAAACTGAGAGTTGGACGCTCAACTGACTAAGCCACTCAGGTGCCCCCAAAATTCATCAAATTTTAAATCAACTTAATTACAGCATAACTTGTATACAATAAAAGGTACCCATTTAAATGAACAGTTTAGTAAGTTTAAATGTATGCACCTGTGTAACTACCACCACGGGCAAAATATAGAACACTTCTATCACCCCAAAAGTTTCTTCATGTCCCTCTGTAGATAGTCCACTCCTCTGTCCCTGGCTCCAGGTGAACGCTGATTACCTTAGGTCAAGATAGCCATTTTTATATACTTAACATAAAACAGGTTTAATTTTATATTGGGAAAATTTCAAACACACAGTAGAAGGGTATAATGAACCTGATATAACACTCAGCTTCAACAATTTTTAATGCATGACCAATCCTGTTATCACCCATACTCTTGCCCACACCCCTACGTGCATTGTTCTTAAGCAAATCCTAGACACCATTTCTCTTCTCTATTTTTTTTTTTATATTGAGAGAGAGAGAGAAAGAGAAAGGGCATATGGACACAAGCAGGGGAGCAGCAGAGGGAGAGGGAGAATCCCAAGCAGGCTCCATGCTCAGTACAGAGCCCCATGCCGGTTCAATCCCACATCCCACAACTATAAGAGCATGACCTGAGCTGAAATCAAGAGTTGGATGCGTAACCAACTGAGCCACCCAGGCACCTCATATGTAAATATTTTAATACGTAGCTCTAAAAGATATTCTTTCAAAACATATCCATAATACCATCGTCATTTAAAAAAACTGACCATGGGGCGCCTGGGTGGCGCAGTCGGTTAAGCGACCGACTTCAGCCAGGTCACGATCTCACGGTCCGTGAGTTTGAGCCCCGCATCGGGCTCTGGGCTGATGGCTCAGAGCCTGGAGCCTGTTTCCAATTCTGTGTCTCCCTCTCTCTCTGCCCCTCCCCCGTTCATGCTCTGTCTCTCTCTGTCCCCAAAATAAATAAACGTTGAAAAAAAAAAAAAAACTGACCATAAGTTTCTCAAGACTATCAAATAATCGGTCAATATTCACACATTTCTCAGGTTGCCTCACATTTTTTCCTTCATTTTGTTTTCTAAATCAGAGCCCTATATTACCATTGGCTCATTTATCTCTTAAGTCTGTTTTCATCTAGAAGTACCCCTTCTATCCTTTCCCCCCTTATAATTTATTTGTTAAAGAAACTAGTTCATTTGTCCTATGAAATCCTTATAGTTTGGAATATACTGACTGCATCCGTACAAAACATTTACCATGTTCTCTGTTCCCTTGCATTCCCTACAAATTTGTAGTAAGATCTAGAGGTTTTAACAAGCTCAGGTTGGCAAGGCTGCTTTACTATCAGGAGATATATATATATATATATATATATACACACACACACATACATACAGTCTAATATTCTCTTTTGTCTCACTTTTGGAAAAACATAGTCTTTTCCTCAACTAATTGAAAATAAAAGCAATTATTATAGGGTATAAGACTCCTTTTATCGAGAGAAATGCAAGACATCAATCCCCATTAAACAGACTGCTTCTGGACTAGAGTCATTCCTACAAAGAACAGTACTCCCTGAGTCATTGTTTGAAATTTTAGATGGTTCTAACCACTGTATCCACATGTCACTTATTTGAAGTTATACGTAACATAAACTTCCATGTTCAAATCTTGTGTATGTCATAGCTCCTCCTGTTATATTTTTAGCTCCTGAGAGAAAGACAGTCTTACACCTCTACTCAGTTCCTAACACAGACAGCCCTGCACACAGACGAGAATGATAACCATGCAGTTCTCAGCTGAGGAAAGGCCCTTCTCTATCCTTGGTGCAGTCCAGCTTCTTTTATTGATTCTTCACAACTTTCCTCCAGAGTCTGCACCATCCACATTTTATCAACCAGAAAGCAGAGGCACATAGAAATATGAACAGTGAATCAATGGAAGCTTACGATAACTCAAAATCACTGGTCGTTCAGGAAAACCTGCTGAGTTAAGTAGTGTTTCTACTTTAATGACTCCTCCTTCCCTTCAGGGAAATATGTGAGTCTACACAATATGAGTCTTTGAGAGAAAAAGCTGTGGATATTGCGTAGACAAAGAACCAGAGGGCCGGTAATGGGACCTTCCTGCTCTCTTTGGCAGGACAAGTCCCTGCTTGACAAGAACCAAGTTATCACAAATGGGAGTAAGAATCAGTTTAATTAAAGAGACAGGCCATAAGGAGTGCCTGGCTGGCTCAGTCGGTGGAACATGTGATTCTTGATCTCAAAACTGTGAGTTTGAGGCCCATGTTAGGTGTAGAGATTACTTAAAAATAAAATCTTTTAAAAAAAGGTTGGGGGTGGGGGGAGATAAGTCATGAAATTTGGGATGGGGAAGAAGAGTTTAGATTCTCACCTCACCAAAGTCCAGTGTTGAAGCATGTTATTACGGCACTATGCAGAGGAAGTTAAGAGTCATTAGCAGAACACTGGGGCCTCTCCTTCCCATTTTGATAAAACCCTCTGCCACCTGCAGCAAAGTGTTGCACTAATAGCTACTGGGCCCTCCGTTGCCAGTCACCTCCCACTCATCTCTGTGCTTGGCTGGTTCTTTACTGCCTCCAGAAATAAAAGTTAGAACATTAGACTTGCTATGCCAGCAATCACTACCTGGTAACATAAAATCCAGAAGCACAGGCCTATACTTACTAACAGCATAACCTCCAACAAAAGGATAGAGCTCTCACTCATCCCTGCCCCCACCCCTGGACAAGCACAGATTAAATTAAGAATTCTCAAAATTCCCAATGGTGTCAAAAGCATTTAAAGTTGCCAGGTCAAAGATTCATTTTTTCAGCAGACAACCACAAAGGATTTCAGTGCTACATACAGTGGAAATGATTGTAAGAAATTCTAAATATGGACAGATCAGTAATTTAAACTCTTTTTCTAATGGCTGATACCTTCTTTTCAGTTCAATATCTGATTCTAAGTCAGACTCCAATTAAGGAAAGCAAGACCCAGTTTTCTGGTTCCACTGGGATTTACTCATTCAGGGATTACCTGTCTGCCAGTTGTGAATCTCTTTCCAGTCAACACTCTACTGAAAACTGTCGTGACTAACCAATGTGTTTCAGAACAAGGAAACACCCTGGTTACTAGGAGTCAAGGGCAAAGTAAAGCCCACAACAAGGAACTCTCACTCTTGGTCTGGTGCTTTCCCCAGCAGGCCACTGCCATTGTCTTGAACCAACTGTGTAAAGTCTGAAAATCAACCTACCTAGGTTCTTGATTTCCTCTTCAGAAAAGTGAGACCAGCTGATCTTTAAAAGCTATCTCTATCCCAAGATTCTACAATTCTTTTGACAAATATGTGCAAATCATATGCTAAGCATAGTAGTGTGCACAAAAAATCAGAAGTAAACTTGGAAGAGCCGCCAACAGGAGACATGTACAAAAAATAAAATGCAAAGAAGAGAAAGTCCATGACAGGGGCGCCTGGGTGGCTCAGTCAGTTGAGCCTGAGTGTCCAACTCTTGATTTCAGCTCAGGTCATGATCTCACGATTCATGAGATCAAGCCCCATGTCAGGCTCCACACTGATAGCACAGAGCCTGCTTGGCATTCTCTCTCCCCCTCTCTCTCTCTGCCCCTCCTCCACTTGACACGCGCTCTCTCTAAATAAATAAATAAATAAACATTAAAAAAAGAAAGTCCATGACAGAATAGTAGTACATAACAAGGGCTTAAATTAACACAAGATATAGTGTTCAGTGAACAAAGAAAGTCACAGAAGAGAAAGTACAATACAAAATTATTTCTGTGAGGGAAAATATATGTGCATATGTATGGTTATATATGTATCCTTCATGAAGTATGGAGGGAAATTAGTATAGCTAACTATCAACAATGGTTATCCCAGGGAAGGACTCCAAGAAACCTCCAATTTCTACTTAATTTTTTTTCCAATTTCTACTTTAGAAATTACTACTTAATCCTTTTTCCTAGTATGTTTTACTTTTGCAATCAGAAAAACAAATTTTTTTAAGGAAAAAAGCAAGGGCACCTGGCTGGCTCAGTTGGTAGAGCATGTGATTCTTGATCTCAGGGTTGTGAGTTCAAGCCCCATGTTGAGCATGGAGCCTACAGGGGAAAAAAAAGAAAAGGAAAAAAGCAAAAGAAGAAATTCAAAGCTAGCAATTTGCCAGGGCAATAACAATACTCTCTCCCCTCTATTCAGATGGAAAGTTAACTGTCCTTTATTATCTCCTTATATATGGCAGAGGTAACTGTATTCAACTGTGAAACCACTGTTGATAGAAATCAGAAAATAGAGGGGTGCTTGGGTGGCTTAGTCCATTAAATGTCTGACTCTTGATTTTAGTTCGGGTCATGGTCACGCAGTTTGTGAAATCTAGTCCCGCATTGCGCTCTACGTTGGCAACATGGAGCCTGCTTGGGATTCTCTCTCTCTCCCTCTCTCTCTGCCCTTCCCCCACTCGAGTTCTTTCTCTCTATCAAAATAAACAAACATTAAAAAATTAAAAAAAAAAAAAGAAATCAGGAAATAGCGCATGAGAAACAGAACCCCACTGGTCAATCTGACTGAACACTAACACATAAGTGGCAAATATCTGAAATGCAAGCACTAAAGCTGACAAGATATTTCAAGCAAAAATGAATAGCTTTCTTCTTAAATTACTTTCATACTTAAACTATCCCAGTGCTCCATTTTGTTTTCCTTACATAGGCATAATTAGATTTTAGTTAGAATAAGACCACAGACAAATTATACACTGGTAACTCTACTCATAAGAGTAACTAATGCATACTCTCATTCACTTTCAATTACTTAATGTGACTTAGCCCTTTGACCCTAAAAATCACTCTGAATCTACTCTCAAAATAGATGATGGAATACAATTATTTCTAAGATCACTTTCAGTTATTTGGTTCATATTTTTTTTAATATGGGATCAAATTCCATCGAGCATCAAGGTACTATCTCAAAATATTTCAAATACTGAAATTTCATCATATCAAATGATGCCAGAAATAGAAATTTACTTGCAACAAGATTTGGTCTATGTATTAATGAAATGATGCTGCATTTTAAACAGAATTTACTGTACATTGAAGTTCATAGCAGCAGTACTCACAATGGCCAAAAGGTGGAAACAACCCAAATGTCCATCGAGAAAGAGAGACGTGGAAAGGAACAGTCCCTCTTCGTCCCCTGGACAGTCTTATGTCTATCTGTGTCACCCGAAATCACAACAGACTACCTGAGACCATGGGGAGCCACCCACGACAAGTGAATGCACTGAAGATGGCAGGGCAGGAAGATGGAATGAACAGCAATGTCTTTGCTGCGTTGCTAAATTAACCAGTACTGGAGTCACCCTGTCTCCAGACTCCTTGTTATCTGAAATAGTGTCTGTGTGTTTAAGTCATTGAGTTGGTGTTTCTGTTCCTTGAAGAAGGACTGATAGCATTTATTGGCCTAAAAAGCTTTGCGCTCTGTGAGACTTATACAACAATGGAAGGTAGTATGATCTCTAAAATAAAAACAACAACAAAAAAATCTTGTTCTTGTCATTAAAACATGAGAAAGGCAAGGAGCACCTGGGTAGTTCAGTCAGTTGAGCATCCAACTCTTGATTTCGGCTCAAGTCATGATCTCACAAACCCAGTGAGATTGAGCCCTACGGCAGGCTCAAGTGCTGTCAATGTGGGGCCTGCTTGGAGATTCTCTCTCTCTCTCTAAAATGAATAATTTTTTTTAACGTTTATTTATTTTTGAGACAGAGCATGAACGGGGGAGGGTCAGAGAGAGAGGGAGACACAGAATCCGAAACAGGCTCCAGGCTCTGAGCTCTCAGCACAGAGCCCGACATGGGGCTCGAACTCACGGAGTGCGAGATCATGACCTGAGCTGAAGTCGGATGCCCAACCGACTGAGCCACCCAGGCGCCCCGAATAATTTTTTTTTTAATAAGAAAGGCTTAGAACAAGTAAAGAACAAGGTTATTAGGAAAAGCAAAGTGGATCTACACATTTAACAATCTGATGATAAAACACAGGCTCAGATGGGAACGCAAGTTGGTGCAGCCACTCTGGAAAACAGTATGGAGCTTCCTCAAAAAACTAAAAATAGAACTACCCTAAAGACCCAGCAATTGCATTACTAGGTATTTATCCAAGGGATACAAGTGTGCTGTTTCAAAGGGACACATGCACCCCAATGTTTATAGCAGCACTATCAACGACAGCCAAAGTATGGAGAGCCTAAATGTCCATCAATGGATGAATGGATAATAAGATACACACACACACACACACACACACACACACACACACACACACACACTGGAGTATTACTCGGCAATCAAAAAGAATGACATCTTGCCATTTGCAACTATGTGGATGGAACTGGAGGGTATTATGCTAAGTGAAATTAGTCAGAGAAAGACAAATATCATATGACTTCACTCATATGAGGACTTTAAGAGACAAAACAGACGAACATCAGGGAAGGGAAACAAAAATAATATAAAAACAGGGAGGGGGACAAAACAGAAGACACTCATAAATATGGAGAACAAACAGAGGGTTGCTAGAGGAGGTGTGGGGGGGAAGGGGCTCAATGGGTCAGGGGCATTAAGGAATCTACTCCTGAAATCATTGTTGCACTATATGCTAACTAATTTGGATGTAAATTTTAAAAAATAATAAAATTTAAAACAAAAAGAAAGAAAGAAAACATGGGCTCAAAACTAGCCTGAATGGGTGACTGTGCTTCATTTCAGAAATACTAATTGGAAGATAAGGACTGAAAATAGTCTTTATGTTTACAACAACCCTATGAAGTAGTGATATTATCCTCATTTTACAAATGAGGAAACTGAAGCACTTGTCCAAAGTCACCTCATCCATGCAGCTTCTCCTCCAGGAACTCTTCTCTCTTTTGACTTAGCTAACTCCTACACATCTGTCAGTTTCAACTTAAGTAAATATCACTTCCTTAGGACAAAAAGCCTTCTTCGATGTGTCCAGACAAGGTCCAAAGCCCCTGTTACACACTCCACTGCATTCTGTGCTCTACTGCAGCACAGTGTACACTCATGATTATTTAAATATCTGTCTTCCCCACTAGGGTGCACATACCCTGAGAATAGTTCTGTCTTGTCCGCCACCATAGGGTATTTCCAAAGCTGCGTAGAAAGCCTCGCCCGTAAGGGGCTCACAGTCTGATAGAGCGGTAGCAAGTAAATAGTTCCTTACAATGTAATGTGGGAGGCAGAAAGCCATGCATAAGACTCCATGGAAACACAAGACTGGGAGTGAAGAAGGCTTCATGGAGAAGATGTCCCTTGAACTGAGTTCTGAAGGATAGCAATGCAAGAAAAAGCAGAAAAAGGAGAAAGGTGTTCTAAGCAGACAGAGCTTAAGGAGATGTAGAGAAAAGAAAGAGGCTATGAAACTTTAGGGAAACTACCACTAACTCACTATGGCTACAGCTTGATGCTAGGTAGCAAAAAAATGAAACCTGAGAGATAGGGAAGTTTCAGTTCCATATTTAAAGATAGCAAAATATTGCAGAGACCTCTAAAATAATCTAACGACAATAGATATGATGGAGGCACTCACGGTACATCAGGCACCATGCTAAGCACTTCACATGTATAATTTTGTTTCATCTTCACAACCACCCTGAGTATTACTATTCCCATAAGGAAGTCAGACCACACACAGCTAATAAGTAAATGGCAAGCCAGGCCTTGAACCACAGCCATGATACAGGACTCCAAAGCCTGTGCTCTTAACTACAGTCTAATAGTTGCCTAGCTTACTATACATCGATATGATCTTACATAGTTACATGTAATTCAAATAATTATCTTGATTCTACCAGGAGAGTTGGCTATTTAGTGGAACCCCATATTTTTTTCTCATTAAGCATATACAAATCATAAACACAAATATTTTATACGTTGGTTTTATTTAAAGTATATAATTAGTATTCAATAGACTTTTATAGATGAAGATCAAAAGAAAGTTATTCAAAGACATAAAATGCAGTGTCCTGATTGATAATCCAGGGCTACCATTGTTGTTGTTTAAGTAATCTCTATGCCTAACATGGGGCTCAAACTCACGACCCCAAGATCAAGAGTTGCATGTTCTCCCGACTAGGCCAGCTAGGTGCCCCCTGACTGATAATTCAATAAGGTCTCTAGAACTGTGTTACCTTTACACCACCAAAAATTACATTTAGCAAACATTAGAACTTCTCGGTCTGTCTTCTCTCTCATCAAAGCTAACCTTCCTAAGGGGAATTAAAATTATTCATTAAACAACTCAATCAATTATTGAGAACAAGTGGAAAGGGAAAAAGTAGTTAGTACAGAGGAAAGATGGCATGACACACAAAATCTCTTTTCCCTACTATCATCTGTCTCGAGCATGGGAAATGACAATGTGATTGAATGTACGAAGATAGACACTCTATATGCCAGTTCAAGTTAAAACAGAGCTAGAAAACGTATCACTCAGGGAAAGTCTTAGTTCAAAAAACTTAGTATTTTAGGAAACCAGTTACCAGCAAAACTGCAAATGTATTAAGTCACAGTTGATGGGCTTCTAATAAATCATTAAAACAAACTACTGGGAAATCTTCTTTGCTTTTTAAAATGTCTCCTAATATATAATAGGAGTCCACAGACTGATAATAATCATTAAACACTTATTGGTGCCAGGAGTTTTAAGAACACAATCTCATTTAATTCTTACAAGGTCATTCTTTTTTTTTTTTTTTTAATTTTTTAAATGTTTATTTTCCAGAGACAGAGACAGAGCGAGAGCGGGGGAGGGGCAGAGAGAGAGAAGGAGACACAGAACCTGAAGCAGGCACGAACTCAGGAACCACGAGATCATGACCTGAGCCGAAGTTGGACACTTAACCTCTGAACAACCCAGGTGCCCTACAGGGTCGTTCTTTTAAAAAAAAAATTTTTTTTTTTCTTAATGTTTATTTATTTTTGACAGAGAGAGAGAGAGAGACAGAGCATGAGTGGGGGACGGGCAGAGAAAGAGAGAGAGAGAGAGAGAGACACACACACACAGAATCCAAAGTAGGCTCCAGGCTCTGAGCTGTCAGCACAGAGCCCAACTTGGGGCTCGAACTCACAGACCGCGAGGTCATGACCTGAGCTGAAGTCAGACGCTCAACCGACTGAGCCACCCAGGTGCCCCCCTCCTTTAAAAAAAAATTTTTTTTTAAATGTTAATTTATTTTTGACAGAGAGAGAGACAGGGCATGAGAGAGACACACAGAATCTGAAGCAGGCTCCAGGCTCTGAGCTGTCCGCACAGAGCCCGCCTCCAGGGTCATTCTTATAACCACATTTTTAGAGAGAACTAAGGCACACACAGTTTAGGTAAGTTGCTCAAGGGCATATTAGTAGCAAGTGACAGAGCCAGGATTCACATAAATCTGTCTGACACCAAAGTGCATGCTCCTTCCACAATGCAGCAATGTCTTTAATGAGCTGAAAGATGCCTAGTGACTAATTTACTCACCAATCAACCCTATCATTTAGAGACTTGTAGGCAGGTTAAAGGACTTTCCTAATGTCCCCTGGTTAGTTTACAACACAACCGAAAGTGAACCCCATATTTCCTACTCCTCAAACAAGCACATTCTGTATTCATTTTGACTCACACTAAATCTTTTTGAAAAACATTAAAAATTCCCCCATAAACAAATTCAAAATAGACAAAACAAGAATGATGTAAACGCCTGTTACTGTGCACTGAGGTGTGTATGCATTATGTTTTAGTGGCAGATAGGAGAAGTCTCAGTTTCTATACATGCTAGTTGCAACTAGCAGCTAACAGAAGATAACAGGATTGTATGCATTCCTTTGACTACTATCAACTTTTCAGCCTCCTGCTTTTCCGTAGGGCATTGACAGCATTAAAGCAGGAGTTGGCAAAACCTTTTCTATAAAGGGCCTAAATATTTGAGGCCTTGTGGATTGTGCCATTTCTGTTGCAAATACTCTATAGTTTTAAGGAGAAAAAAAGTAGCCACAGACAATACAGATGAGCGCGGTTGTTGTGTTCCAACAAAGTTTAATTTATGGATATGTAAACTTGAATTTCATATAATTTTCATGTCACAAAATATTATCATTCTTGTGATTTCTTTGAACTTCTTAAAAAGATATGGCTTGTGGGCTACAGAAAAAGGCAGTGTACCAGATGGCATCTCCCCATTCTGCATTAAAATAAAGAAGTACTGGGGCGCCTGGGTGGCTCAGTCGGTTGAGCCTTCGACTTCGGCTCAGGTCATGAGCTCACGGTCCGTGAGTTCGAGTCCTGCGTTGGGCTCTGTGCTGACAGCTCGGAGCCTGGAGCCTGCTTCTGCTTCTGCTTCTGTGTCTCCCTCTCTCTCTGACCCTCCCCCATTCATGCTCTCTCTCTGTTTCCAAAATAAATAAACATTAAAAAAATTTAAAAAAAAATAAAGAAGTACTTTAGGCGTGCCTGGGTGGCTCAATCAGTTAAGCATCTGACTTCAGCTCAGGTCACGATCTCACGGTCTGTGAGTTCGAGCTCCGCGTTGGGCTCTGTGCTGACAGCTCAGAGCCTGGAGCCTGCTTTGGATTCTATGTCTCCCTCTCTCTCTGACCCTCCCCTGTTCATGCTCTGTCTCTCTCTGTCTCAAAAATAAATAAACATTAAACTAAACAAGTACCTTCCCTCAGAAGAGAGCAAAGGAAAAGCATCCAGCAACATAGCAAGGCTATGGTCTTTTTCTCATCTCAGTTCTGATGCCAACGATGCAGGAAGCCTTCGGGACCATCCCTCAGTCCCACTTGGGGGAGGTGTCACACTTTTGTGTTCTCACTCAAACTTGGGCCTATCTCTATCTATTCTAGCACTTATCACAACATACTATGATTGATTATTCAATTGTCTGTACTTCCCCAAGCATGAGGGCAAGCAATGTTTTCATTTGTTTTTTAATTTGTATTCTGACATGGATGCTCAAAAAAAGTGGGAAAGATAAAAGAGGAACAAGCTCAGAAATTTTTTAAAAATTTTATGTCTACTTATTTTTGAGAGAGAGAGAGCATGCGAGCATGTGCGATCGGGGGAGGGGCAAAGAGGGGGACAGAGGATCCAAAGCCCACTCCATGCTGACAGCAGACCGCCGGATGCGGATGCGGTGCTCAAACCCATGAATCGTGAGATCATGACCTGAGCTAAAGTCAGACATTCAACTGACTAAGCCACCCAGGCGCCCCCAAGTTCAGAAATTCATACCTTTATACAGTATACCTTTATACAAGCCTCTGTGTCACACAGATTTGATGGCACACACCTGAGGTGTAAATCAGTGGCGCACATACTTTTTGCATATGTTGTTTACGTCCCATAAATATGCACAAACACTTCAATCTGTTCCGTACTGTTATACCTGCTCAAGGCCAGGCCTCTGATTAACTTGTTTAGACTAATCTAGATAAGAAGGATCTAGGCATAAATTTAAAATGACCCCAGGGTCAGGGCACCTGGGTGGCTCAGTTGGTTGAGCGCCGACTTGGGCTCACTCAGGTCATGATCTTGCGGTTCATGAGTTTGATCCCTGCATCGGGCTCTGTCTGAGGGACAGCTCAGAGCTTGGAGCCTGTTTCAGATTGTGTGTGTGTGTGTGTGTGTGTGTGTGTGTGTGTGTGTGTGTCTGCTCCTCCTCTGATCACACTCTGTCTTTCTCTCTCCCCAAGAATGAATAAACATTAAAAAAAAAAAATGACCCCAGGGTCTCCAGAAAAACTTCAGGGTATTCTGGGGTTCTACAGAGCACAAATGGAAAAATCCCTGTCCTACAAACTAGCCTCAAAAAAGAAATGACGTCTTCAAATCATTTAAAGAAAACATGAAAAGCCACATTACCCAATACAATATGAAAATCAGGGTGTGTGGGTGGCTCAGTTGGTTAAGCATCCAATTCTTGATTTCGGCTCAGGTCATGATTTCACGGTTTGTGAGAGTGAGATCGAGCCCTGTATCTGGCTCCACGCTGACATGGTGCTTGGGATTCTCTCTCTCTCTCTGCCCCTTACTTGTGCACATACATACGTGTGGGCTCTGGCTCAAAATAAACTTTTAAAAATTAAAAAAAAAAAAGAAAATCAACATGGAAAAGTCTACCTCATCACTATCACAGGGATAAACATCTTTTAATCACACAAAGTCAGATGGCTGACCCTCTACTGCAGGGTTCTTAACCTTTCCTTTGTCATGAGTCCCTTTGGTAGAATGCAGAAGCCAACAGACCCCTTCTCAGAACAATGCTTGTGAATATATAAAATAATATGCAGTTTTAAAAAAGAAACCAGTTACAATAATAACTAACCCACACTACCTCCCCTGTAACATCCTGACTTTTTTCGCTGCTTTATTTTTATGCTTAGCATTTGTCACTAACAAACTATACTATTTCGTGTTTTGTTATTTAGTAGCTGTCTCCACAGCTAGAACCTAATTTTCTTTTTTTTTTTTAATTTTTTTTCAACATTTTTTATTTTTATTTTTGGGACAGAGAGAGACAGAGCATGAACGGGGGAGGGGCAGAGAGAGAGGGAGACACAGAATCGGAAACAGGCTCCAGGCTCTGAGCCATCAGCCCAGAGCCTGACGCGGGGCTTGAACTCACGGACCGCAAGATCGTGACCTGGCTGAAGTCGGACGCTTAACCGACTGCGCCACCCAGGCGCCCCTAGAACCTAATTTTCATGAGGGCAGAGAAGTTTATCTATTTTGTTCATCCCTCTATTCCCAAAACCTACAAAATGCCTGACATATAGTAATACCTAATGTATATTTGTTGAATTATTAAAATTCCTGTCTCCTGGGGCGCCTGGGTGGCTCAGTCGGCTAAATGTCTGACTTTGGCTCAGGTCATGATCTCACCGTTTGTGAGTTAGAGCCTCGCGTCGGGCTCTGTGCTGACAGCTCAGAGCCTGGAGCCTCCTTCCGGACTCTGTGTCTCCCTCTCTCTCTGCCCCTCCCCTGCTCACATTCTGTCTCTTTCTCTCTTGAAAATAAACATTAAAAACAAAAATTAAATTCCTGTCTCCTAAGAGCTATACTCTAAGGACAAATCAAAGCCAGTTGTACTAGAAATCTGTCATCCTTAAGAAAGATAATATATAATTCTTCATATTTACAAACACCTTCTTGGTAGACACTGGAACCCTCTTATAAGCACAATCTCATTCATTCACAGTAAACTTAATATCTAATGATGAAAGGCAAAGAAATGACATAAGGTAGATAAGGCAAATGCTTCGTCAGGGAACAAAATCCATGGGCCAGGTCTGCTTTTTAACTCTGTTCCTTCACTTTACCCACTGCCTTCTGAAGCTTTTGCTGCATTACCCTAAAGTATAGAATTGTTCCCGCTAAAGGTATCTATCTAGTTATACACTACCAATAAGAGACACTTCCATGGGATCTGGCTTTCACAGGATCCAAGAAGACTCGTTCGTAACAAATAGTTAAACGCTCCTTTGCAACCAAGTTCTAGAATTTCCAACTTCTTCCAAAGGCAATTCTTAAATAGAGGAAATGGTTTTCTTTTAAAATTAATCTTTGTTTTAATGTTCATTTTTTTAATGTTTATTTACTTTTGAGAGAGAGTCAAAGCACAAGTGGGGAAGGGGCAGAGAGAGAGAGGGTGACGCAGAAACTGAAGCAGGCTCCAGGCTCCAAGCTGTCAGCACAGGGCCCGAGTGGGGCTCGAATTCATGAACCATGAGATCACGACCTGAGCCAAATTCAGATGCCCAACCGAAAGAGCCACCCAGGCGCCTCTCTTTTAAAATTCATCTTAATCACAATAAAGTAAAAGGAATGAAAACTCTCAGACATGATGGGCTACCTATACTGTTTGTTTCATAAAATCCTAAGAGAAAGCAAGCTCAAAGCCAAGACAACTAAACCCACAGAGAAATGTAATGATTTCTACCAACTGCAGTACCTTCACTCTATAGCGTGATAACAAATTAGAATGACAAATCAGAAACCGAAAAAAGGAAGAGGGGGAGGAAAGATGAGGTTAACAACGAGGTCAGTTAATATGAAAGAAAACAGCGTCCTCCGACTGTTTCATAACTAAGTAAGCCGTCAAAACCTAACATGAAGGCAGTTTGGGCTAACCTCCTTGGGTGGTTAAAACAAACGTCAGCCTGCTCTCCACCCCTCTATTTGCCCAAAAGTAGAGCTGAGAAAACACACTTATATCATGGGGATTTTGAGATACTCAAACACATCTGCTTAAAATGCAACTTTCTAATTCTGCTTCAATATCAGAACTTTTCATATTTGTACATCTGCCTACATCCTGGAAAAGAAAATGTGAAGAAGCAGCCTTTTGGTGTGTGTTTGCTAATAAACTAGCAACAGCTGGTCATCAACAGAGGCTGACTGAAACTTCCACAGCGATGATATGCACTGACAGGATATCAAATTAAAACACATACACACACACACCAATGGAGAGAGAAAACATTTTTCACATATGCTTGACTCCAGCTCAACGAGAAAATATTAACCTAGAGCAACCATTACCACCAACAGCTGATTTCTTATATCATTCTAGTTCTAATCCTTAGCCATGTATGCTTCTTTTTAACTAACTAGGTAATTAAAAACTGTAAGATAATTTTGCAACTACTTATAGTGCTGTTGCTTTATAATCACACCTAAAAAGAAAGCCCTGAAGACATAAGGCTAATTAAGACCTACGGTCACACAGAACTTACATTTAACCTATTCTTCCAAAGCAAAGATTTCAAATAGTGTCCCAACATTAAAACATCAGTGAAGTATGCCATACCTCAATAAGCTTAAAATTAAAAAAAAAAAAAAAAAAAAGGTAGTATAGCTGGTGGGAATGCAAACTGGTGTAGCCACTCTGGAAAAGAGTATAGAGGTTCCTCAAAAAATTAAAAACAGAACTACCCTACGACCCATCCAAAGGATACAGGAGTGCTGTTTTGAAGGGGTACATGCACCCCAATGTTTATAGCAGCGGAGCTATCGACAATAGCCAAAGTACGGAAAGAGTCCAAATGTCCATCAACAGATGAAGATGTGGTGTGTGTGCATGTGTGTGTGTGTGTGTATGGGTGTGGGTGTGTGTGTGTATATATATATATGTATATATATACACACCCACACACATATATATGTATAATGGACTATTACTCAGCAATCAAAAAGAATGAAATCTCGCCATTTCCAATAACATAATCTTGCCATTTCCAATAATGTAGATGAAACTAGAGTGTATTATGCTAAGCGAAATTAGTCACAGAAAGACAAATACCATGACTTCACTCATATGTAGAATTTAAAAGATAAAACAGAGGAACATAAGGGAAGGAAAGCAAAAATAATATAAAAATAGGGAGGGGGACAAACCATAAGAGACAATTAAATATAGCAAACAAACTGAGGGTTGCTGGAGGGGCTGTGCGAGGGGGGATGAGCTAAATGGACAAGGGGCATTAAAGAATCTACTCCTGAAAATCATTGTTGCACTATATGCTAACTAACTTGGATGTAAATTAGAAAAAAAATAATAAATGAAAAAAATGAAAAAAAAAGAAATAGAGGCACCTGGGTGGCTCAGTTGGTTGAGTGCCTGACTCTTGGTTTCGGCTCAGGTGATGATCTCACAGTTCATGAGTTCCACACCCACATCAGGCTCCACACTGACAGTGCAGAGCCTGCTTGTCCTCACTCCCTCTCTCTCTCAAAATGAATAAATAAACTTAAAGTAGTATAATTATACAAATGAACAAAAAATGAAAAACGCTACAACCACAAATTTACATTAATCTAAAATAAACTAAGTATTTAGGGTATTAGTTAAATAAACTGTGTTTGGTCCATTCTGTGGAATACTACATAGCCATTAAAAAGAATGAAAGAAGGGCACCTGGCTGGTTCAATCATTGGAGAGTGCAACTCTTGATCTCGGGATTCTGAGTTCCAGCCCCATGCTGTGTGTGGAGATTACTTAAAAATAAAATCTTAAAAAAAAGAGAGAGAAAAAGAATGAGAGAGACCTTTAAGTACTAAAAAATGGATGGGGCGCCTGGGTGGCTCAGTCGGTTGAGCGTCCGACTTCGGCTCAGGTCACGATCTCGCGGTCCGTAAGTTCGAGCCCCGCGTCGGGCTCTGGGCTGATGGCTCAGAGCCTGGAGCCTGCTTCCATTCTGTGTCTCCCCCTCTCTCTGCCCCTCCCCCGTTCATGCTCTGTCTCTCTCTGTCTCAAAAATAAAAAAATAAAACGTTAAAAAAAAAAAATGGAAAAATCTCCAAGATACCTTGTTCAGGAAGAGTAAGCTGATCAATTCATACTGATTCTACTTCTGTAAAATATTTACGTGAATCTGTGTATATATATTGTATGTGAATGCTTGGGAAAAGATCTAGAAGAATACATGCCAAATTCTTAATAGTGATTTTGTCTGAGGAGCAGGGAGAAGTGAGAGAGCTTTGCCAGGATTTTCACATTATATTCTGCGTATGGCCTAAATATTTTATAAGGCTGTAGTCATATTTCACTTGTGTATAAAAAGTCTTTTTTTTTTTTGAAAAGGGGGCGCAACTGAGTGAGGGACAGAGAGAGACTGAGAATCTCACAAGGGGCAGAGAGAGAAAGAGAAGCAGGGCTTGTGTTTTTTACCCAATGCAGGGCTTGAGCTCACCTGAAGTAGGGCTCGAATTCACCAAGGGCTCGAATTCACCCAATGTGGGACTCAAACTCACGAACTGTTAGATCATGACCTGACCCAAAGTCAGATGCTTAACGACTGAGCCACCCAGGTGCCCCTCAAAAAGTCTTAAAAAAGGAAGAAAGGACTAGATGATTCTATGAACTAAAGGAAAGAAAAACAAGATGAAAATATGTTTGATAACAAATAAAGTATAATGTCAGAGCAAGAGTTTGACTATTAGACAGTCTTCTAGCTACCATATCTCAATGTAAATAGCTTTTAGTTCACCCATTATGTTGACAGTAAAGGATGAATCATAAAGAATAAGATTTCTGAAGTGGTAAGTCTACTATGATCAAAATGATGATAGATATGGAAACCAATTTGACAATAAATTTCATATATTAAAAAAAATGATGATAGATGTTAAACTAGATTTACTGTGGTAACCATTTTTGCAACATATACAAATATCAAATGTTCATGTTGTATACTTGAAACTAGTATGTCAATTATACCTCATTAAGAATATATACAAGTCATATCTAAAAGAACTGAGAGTTTATTTAAAAAATTTTTTTATGTTTATTTTTGAGAGAGAGACAGAAAGAGTGCAAGCGAGCAGGGGAGGGGCAGAGAAAGAGGGAGACACAGAATCTGAAACAGGCTCCAGGATCTGAGCTATCAGCACAGAACCTGATGTGGGACTCGAACCCACAAACTACAAGATCATGACCTGAGCCAAAGTGGGATGCTTAACCAACTGAGCCACCCAGGCACCCCAGAACTGAGAGTTTAAAATGTACACTTCTTATGTCTTCCTATCAAGCCAAATGAACTACAAATATTTTCTTGTTTATTGTAAAACAGCCATATTTCCATTGAAAGAACTTGTTCTTTGGAATTGAAATCCAACTAGCCTTGATGGCAAGTTCCATCTGAAAATTACCAATAGCACTGAAATTAAAAAGATGCTCTGCCAACTAAAGTTAGAGGACAGGAGACCCAAAGAATGTTGGTACTGATTCAGAAACAAGAATGCTTGCATGTCTAGGATGAGTCAGCAGACAGCTAGGAGATCTTGAAATTTAAAGTTATTGGCTCAAAAAGTAGAAAAGTAAGACAAAAGAAATCCAAAATGCACTTAGATGCAGAGACCAGAAGTTTTTTAACTTTACTGAGGTATAGTTTATATGCAATAAAATGGACCCGTTTTAACTGTACATTTTGATGCTTTGACAAATGTACACACTTGTGCAATCACCACCATATTCAAGACACAGAACATTTCCCAAACCCCAGAAGGTTTTTTGTGTCTCATCCGAGTCAAACTATTCCCATGTCTGGCCCCAGTTAAACATTTTTGTCACTATAATTTTTTTTTTTTTTTACATTTATTCGTTTTTGAGAGACAGAGAGAGACAGAGCACAAGCGAGGGAGGGGCAGAGAGAGAGGGAGACACAGAATGGGAAGCAGGCTCCAGGCTCTGAGCTGTCAGCACAGAGCCCAACGTGGGGCTCGAACTCATGAGCTGTGAGATCATGACCTGAGCCGAAGTCGGACGCCTAACCAACTGAGCCACCCAGACGCCCCACATTGTTGTCACTATAGACTAGATTTGTCTTTTCTAAAATTTCATATAAATGGCTCTTTTGTGTAAGGCTTCCTTTTACTCAGCATAATGTTTTCAAGGTTCATTCATGTTACATCATTCTTTTTTTTATAAAAAGTTTTTATTTATTTAAGTAATATCTATATCCAAAGTGGACCTCAAACTCATAACCCCAAGATCAAGAGTCGTATGCTCTTCAGATTCTGTGTCTCCCTCTCTTTCTGCCCCTCCCCTGCTCTCTCTCTCTCTCTCTCTAACAATAAATGTTAAAAAAAAAAAAAGTTGCATGTTCATCCAACTGAGCCAGTCAGGCACTCCAGCGCTTCATTCCTTTTAATGGCCAAATAATAGTCTATTGTATGGAGCCCAATTTGTTTATCTGTTCATCTATCAATGGACATTTGGGTTGTTTCCAGTTTGGGATTATAATGATTCAGTCTGCTATGAATATACGAACACCAGCAACTCTGATGGCTTTCAGTTTCTAACTCAGTACGGTCCATACACTCTCAGTTCACCACAGCTCCAACACATACACTGGCTCTATAACCATGAGAAAAGGAATCAGTCATTCAACAAATAGATATTAAGAACCTACTGTATGCCAGGAACTATTCAGGCACTTGGGATACAGTAATAATTAAGACCGTACAATCCCTCTTCTGTACAACTTACAATCTTTTGGGGGAGACAAAAATAAACAGGATAATTTCAGATAGGATACGTAACAAATGTTAAAATAATATATTAACAGTGTGCCAAATTCAAGTCCAGCAGCCAGGGAAGGCCTATCTGAGCTGAGATCTGAAGACACAAAGGAGATAGCCATGTAACATCTGAGATTAAAGCACTCTAGGCAAAGAGAACTCCAAGTGCAAAGGTCCTAAGGACAGAATGAACTTCTCTCCAAAAGTAGAGATAATGCCAGGGTGACAGAAATGTAATGAACCAGATTAGGTGAAGGGCTAAGAGATGAAACTGAAGAGGTAGGCAAAGGCCTATAGGCCATAATAATAAGTTTGGGTTTTATTGGAGGGTATTAAGCAGGAAAGTAAAATAATCAGATTTGCATTTCAAAAAAGACCACACTGGCTGTGTACACAATTGTAAAGGGAAAGAGTGGAAGCAGATCAGGTGGGTGGCTACTGCACAATGCAGGTGGTGTTGACTTGGGACTACAGGGAAAGCAAAGGAAACATGAGACATCAGGATGGTTTTAAGACATCCTAGAAGTAGAATCAACAGATCTTGCTAATATGTTAGGTATGGTTAGTATAAAAAAGAAGAATCTATGACAATTCCTGTGTTAGACTTGGGCAACTGGGCGGATGACAGTGTCATTTGCTGAAATGGGGAAAACTAGAGGAAAAATAAGTTTGGAGTTGTAGGGAGAATCAAGAGTTCTTTGCTAGTTAGGCTAAATTTATGATGCCAATTGAACATCCACAGGCAGATGTCAAATAGGCACTTGGATATATGAATTTGTGGTTAAGAGGAAAAGTCAGTGCTGGATACATAGTATTAGGGAATAGTATCTGAAACCAAGAAGCAGATTATACAATTTTGCTTCTGAAAGTAATATACATATACCTTGGTGCCCCACCATCACACCAGATAAATAGGACTCCAAAAACAATTTCACTTGGAATCAGAGGTAAGGGGGATAGGAAGGGATGAATTTTATATCTGAACACACACACAAAATGCTGAATTTAAACAATTTTTCAAGACTAAACATAAGGGATACCTGGGTGGCTCAGTTAAGCATCTGGCTCTTGATTTAGGCTCAGGTCACGATCTCATGGTTTGTCAGATCAGGCCCCACATTGCCTCCACACTGATGGCGCAGAGCCTGCTTGGGATTCTCTCCCTCCTTCTCTCTCAAAATAAGTAAATATTAAAAAAAAAAAGATTAAGCATAAGATTTCAAAGAAATGTTGTGGTTGTAGCAGGCAGTCTTTGGACTGTAAAAGACCCCTAGAGATACATTTTCATCTCTCTCTGAGTATTTCAGGGAAAAAGCTGGAGAAGCATCAGAATACGCAACAATGAACAACTATCTATACAGACTGCACCACTGTGTCTGTAGCTGTGGGGATTACAAAAAGATAGAGTAGTACAATTGTTAAGGACATGGACTTGCATACAGTCTTTAGAGCCAAACAGATCTAGGTTCGACTCGTACCCTTGCTACCTATTATCTGTGGAAACAATAACTCTCATAAGGTTACTGTAGGGTTAAATGATGGAATACTTACAATGCACTTAACCATAGCCTCTGATTAAACATTAACCCCTAATACTGTCTCTCTCCATGGTCTCACTGTCTAGTGAAATCTACAAAGTACAAATTTCTAAAAGAACAATAATATAAACTACATACGAAAAGTGCTAAACATGGTTGGTAGGGTGGTCAGGAAGCATTGAAATTTGGGGTAAAGAAGATTATTACAGAGAAAAAGGAAGGCTTTTAGCTTTTATTTACTTTTATTTTTATTTGAGGGGGAATAATTTAAAAAAAGAAAGAAGTGAAAAAATGTGGACAAGATGAGAACTACCATTTACTGAGAACTTACTGAGAATTCTTGCTTATCAGTTCTTTTAAAAAAAAATTTCTTTAAGATATAATTCACATGCTATACAATTCATTCACTTAAATTTTATAATTCAATTTTTGTTACTGTATTTACAGAGTTGTGGAACCATCACCACAATCCATTTTAGAAGGCTTTATTCAACCCAAAAAGAAACCCCATACCCATCAGCTAGCAGTCACTCCCCATTTCCCCTCAACTCTACAAGCCCTTGGCAAACACTAATCTGTTTTCTAACTCTACAGATTTTCCTATTCTGGTAACTTCATATAAATAGAATCATATAATATGTGACTGGCTCCTTTCACTGAGCATAATGTTTCCAGAGCTCATCTATGTTGTACCTTAATCTTTACTTCATTTTTTTGGCAAATAAATTCTACTGTATAGATAGACATTTTATTTATCTATCCATCAGTTGATGGACATGTGGGTTATTTCCACCTTTTAACTATTATGAGTAATGCTGCTATGAACTCTCACATACACGTTTTATATGGACACGTTTTCGTTTTTCTTAAGTACACACAGGACTCCCCCCCTTCCCCCCCACTTACCCATGGTTATGCTTTCTACGATTTCAGTTAACTGCAGTGAACCATGGTCCAAAAGTGGATGATCTTCCTCTGGTGTACTGTCAGAAAGTCAATAGTTAGTTACCTAACACCACATCATAATAACCATGTCATTCATCTCGCTTCATCTCATCATGTAGACATTTTATCATCTCACATCATCACAAGAAGGGGGAGTACAGTACAGTAAGATATTTTGAGAGAGGCGTGCTGCTCCAACTCTTGTTTTCAGCTCAAATCATGATCTTATGGAGATCAGGGAGCCCCAAGTCGGGCTGCACATTGACAGCAAGGAGCCCGCTTGGGATTCTGGCCCCCTCTCTCTCTGCTCCCCTCTGCCCAAAAAAAAAAGATATTTTGAGAGAGACCACATTCACATAACTTTTATTACAGTATATTATTATAGTTGTCTATTTTATTATTAGTTATTGTGGTTACTGTGCCTCATGTATAAATTAAACTTTATCACAGGTATATATGTATAGGAAAAACAGTATACATAAGGTTCAGTACACTCCATGGTTTCAGGTATCCACTGGGGTCCTGGAAAGTATCCCCTTGGATAACAGGAGACTGCTGTACCTAGGAGTGGAATTGCTGAGTTTTACAGTTAAACTGCTTTGTCTTTTGAAGAATTGCCCAAACTGTTAAAGGAAACATGGTCAGCTCCAAATATTAAAATGACGGTAACTAATTACCTAACATTTCTGGGCAACTGAAGTTACTATCACTTTTCATACTTTCAAATTGTTTATATGGTTTTTAATTTTGTTGTAAAAAGTCTGTAGGGAAAGGTAAGCATGCAGAAAATAAAGAGCAGATCAACAGGCCAGTAAAAGAGAACACTATACCTTTACATCCTCCTTGAAAAAACTGAACACTTCCTGGGACAAACTGGATACAAAAGCCAACATTATAGTCATTTGTGAGAAATGAGAAAAAGAGGTGCTTAGTATCAATTAAGTGCACCCATGTATATAGGATAGGTGTACGAATGGGAAAGCTACACGACCAAGTGAAATGTTTTGCCAACTCTTCTATCCTCTCAAAAGACTATCGACTGCATTTTATGTTCTCTTTTATGGTCCAAGGTTAAAGAAACAGTGGAAATTTCTTTTATACTGATCAATTAATTTCACCAGTTTATTTTTCCCTTTGTTGTGTGGCTATTAGAAAATTTAAAGTACATATATCTGTAAATATTCTAAAAGCCAACAGATTGGGGCACCTGGGTGGCTCAGCTGGTTAAGCATCTGACTTCAACTCAGGTCATGATCTCACGGTTCGTGGGTTTGAGCCCGGAGTCGGACTCTGTGCTGACAGCTCGGAGCCTGGAGCCTGGAGCCTGCGTCAGATTCTGTGTTTCGCGCTCTCTCCACCCCTCTCCCACTCCTCTTCTGTCTGTCTCTCTCAAAAATAAACAAATATTTTTAAAAAGTCAATGGATTATATACTTTGAATGAGTGAATTCCATGGTATATGAGTCAGATCTCAATAAAGTTGTTTTGGGTTTGTTTTTTTTAAAGTACATGTGTGGCTGGTATTGTATTTCTATTTCACAGTGAGTTTCTCCATTTCTGAAGTTACCATGAGTCAGTTAGTAATAATGAGAAAAGAAGAAAAAAGGTGAAAAATCACATTTATTTCCTGTCATATCATAGCCTTTGAATTTTTTTAGCGTTTATTTATTTTTGAGAGAAAAAGAGTGTGACTGGGAGAAACACAGAATTGGAAGCAGGCTCCAGGCTCTGAGCTGTCAGCACAGAGCCCGATGTGGGGCTCAAACTCACGCGCAGTGAGATTATGACCTGAGCTGAAGTTGGACGCCTAACCAACCGACTGAGCCACCCAGGCGCCCCTGTGATGGACCTATTTAAAAAGCAATATAAAATTATACAGCTAATAAAAAAGAGAACCATCTACAGAAGAAATTAACTTTAATAATTACAACGGACAGTTAGCAGAGTATTAGGGAATATTCCACATGAGGATAGAAAAAAATGGAATAAAGAAACCAAAAATATATAAGGCCAGCACTACAATCAAGAAGACCAAGAAAGTCCCACAACAACCAACACCTAGTAAATGTTCAATACATGTTAGGTGGAAGGACAGAAGAGATGGGTGAATGAACAAGCACATTTGGAATAGAAAGATAAAAGGAAGGATAATAGAAAACAAAAAAGATATTTAATAACTTTTTAAAAGCCTCTACTACAAAATTATAGAAGTAATTGAAAATTAGCTCAGTTTACATGTCAGCAGGTCACCTGTCTGGGGAAGTTTACAACCCAAGGACCAGAAACATCAGAGACAAAGAGCTGGGCACAGAAGCATCCAAAAAGAGAAGGATCACAGAGAGTGAGTATTTTGTGGAGTGTGCTAAGAAGTAAAGACATGGTGCCTCAGTTGGTTGAGCACCCAACTCTTGATTTTGGCTCAGGTCATGATCCTGGGATTGTGAGATCAAGCCCCATCTCAGGCTCTGAGTTGAGTGTGGAGCCTGCTTGAGTGTTGGGGTTTTTTTTCCTCTCTCTTTCTCTCCTTCTGGCCCTCTCTCCCACTCATGTGCATGAGTGCATGCTCTCTCTCTAAAATATTAAAAGAAAAAAAGAAGTAAAGACATGCCATTAAAATCAGGAGGCATTTGGTAAGAGCTTTAGTACTTTATCAAAAGATCATGAAGCAATAAGGCATGCAATAAGCGCTTTTTGATTATTTCAAGACCATGAATCATCAGTGAGACCAGTGTAGGAAAAGGCTACTCCCTCTAACTCCATGCTGTTAGAGAAATCAATTATACTCTCATAAACGTGTCTGAGCACAGGCAGGAAAACCAGCTCAGTTTAAAGTGTATGGCAACCAAGACCAACTTAATTTAATGTTATATGTATCCCCCTGAGAGGAGAAAATGTTGGCTGATTATGTAAGGAATTCTCTGGAGTCATAACGTATCAAACCACTTATGCCATTTATATAGTAAGAACTTCACAAAATGCTGCATCAGTAATTGCAGTTTCATAAACAGAGTATTACTGTTGTCTGACAACCTCCTTTATCATTTATTAATGGCAAACAGTAGGCTCTGACAGGGATAGTTTTCACTTAACACCAGGAATTGCCTTTGGAGAAAGCTAAGAGATAAGGAAGAGAACCAAAGGTTCAACTCAACTTGAAGAAAACAAATAAGAAAAAAAAAAAAGTCAGTAATTTTCAATAGAGTATGAAAAGGAAAATCATTGGTTGTTAAATTAACACAGTTAAATGTCTGAGAAGTAGAGGTTGAGAAGAGGGGCTGGAGTAACCATAGCTGAAAGGACTAAAGCCAGGCGAAGACAAAGAGGGTTTGCCCCAGAGTTCGAAGGAACTGCCTTCTTGTCACTGTATGCGTGATTTCCTCATATTACTATATTTTATGCTATTATGCACAAACCATGGATATATTTATTTAAAGACGTGCAAGAATATACACGACCATCCCAAAGAAGCTTTCCTTGACACATGTATACACCCCTACAGTACTTATCACCCTTCTCTGTCTCCTGTATAAACTGAGCTTCATGAGGACAAGGTACAGGCTATCCCCTGAATCTAACATGGGTTTGGCATCTCATCTGAAGCATAATGTTATTTGTTCCAGTAAAAGAAATGACACTTGCTATGGACTGAATTGTGTATCTCCCTCCTCAAATTCATATGTTGATGGCCTAACCTCCAATGTGACTATATTTGGAGACAGGGCCTTTAGGGAGGTAAAGTTAAATGAAGTCTGGTAGGATTAATGTCCTTATAAGAAGAGACCCCAAAGATCCATCTCTTTCCCTCTCTCTCTGTGTGCACAGAGGAAAGGCCATGTGATGACACAGTGAGAAGGTGGCTGCCTCCAAGTCAGGAAGAAAGGTCTTAATAGAAACCAGCCCTTACAGCACCTTGATCTTGGATTTCCAGTCTCCAAAACTATGAGAAAATGAATGTTTGTTGTTTTGTCATGGCAGCCCACAATGACTAATACAACACTCAAACTAGAATACAGATGTTCTCTTGGTCTCATTGTAAGTTGTAAGAAAGCAGCTCCTTAGTAGGAGACTATGAGATGGTATCATGTGCAGGACATCAAGGACATCAATACTTGTCCTTCAAAGCTAGAATTAGAGGGGTAGCTGCGTGGCTCAGTCGGTTGAGTGTCCAACTCTTGATTTTGGCTCTGGTCACAATCCCAGGGTCATGAGATCAAGCCTCTTGTCAGGCTCTGTGCTGAGCATGGAGCCTACTTGGGATTGTCTCTCTTTGTCTCTCTCCCTCTGCTCCTTTCCCCCAGTTGTTCTCTCTTTCTAAATATATATATATATATATATATGTATATATATATATATTTTTTTTTAATGCTAGAATTAGATTTTTTATAAGTGGGTCCTGCAAGCTAGTTATGCAGATTCAAGAGCCATATACCATAAGCCAGACTGTTGCACTTCTGACATTTTCTGTACTCATTTCCCTATTGGTCTCGGTACTAAAACATTTCCTGAAGATCTCTAGCCAATCTCAGTTATGCCAAAGCAGGACCAAGAGAAGGTGTTTTCCTTTTTGCTTATTAAAGGGAAAAACAGGGGCACCTGGGTGGCTCAGTCAGTTGAGCATTCAACTTTAGCACAGGTCATGATCTCATGGTTCATGAGTTTGAGCCCTGCATCTGAGCTGACAGCTCAGAGCCTGAAGCCTGCTTCGGATTCTGTGTCCTCTCACATTGCCTCACTCTCTCTCTCCCGAAAATTATATAAACATTAAAAAAAAATTTTTAAAAAGGGAACAACAGTATCCCTGGGGTCAAGGTAGTATGGTGTAACAGTCATATAAGTAAGAAGATTCCAAGTAGAAGGTGAAACTCAGTGTCCTAGCCACTTCACTCATTCAACAAATATTTACTAAGCGCTTACCATACAACTAACTGACCCATATCTAACCACTAGGGATCCAACAGCAAAACCCCTTGCCCTCACAGAGGAGCTTTCATTCTAGTTGGCAGAGTGGAGGAGATAGTAAACAATAAGTATATTTTATAAGGAAATATAAAATATATAAAAATATATAAAATATATATAGAAAATATATAAAAAGTGTGTTAGAAGTTGACAAGTGCTATGTACAAAAAGAGGTAGGAATGATATGGGGGCAGGGGGCTCAGGGCAGACCTAACTGGGAAGGTGACCCTTAGGCAAACACTTAGAGGAAGAGCAAGAATGAACTGTGTATCTACCCAGCAGAGGCAGGACAAAGAAGCAGGTCATGTCTGACATTTTCCAGGAAGGGCAAGATTTCTGTTGACAGAATGGAGGCACCTATGAGGAAGCAGTAGGTGATCAAATTAGTAAGAGAGGCAGGGAGTCATTTTAGGTAGGCTCTTGTAGACTACTTAGAAGGATGTTGACTTTTACTTTGAATTAAATGCGAAAAGGTACTTCATCATCTTCCCATTGGTTAAACTTGGGAGGTTAAGATTGTGGAATCCCTCTGTATTTTGTTTTGTACTGCAGAATTCCAGCTCCTAACAAGACACTCAGATGAAGCCTCGAGGCAATGGCTGGGATGCTATATATAACCTAGAAATGTAGTTTGGTAGAACAAACACAAACACCTATTGGAAACTCATCATATTCTTGGGAGATACAGAGAGAACAATTTTGCACATGGAAAAACTGAGATACAAAGAAAAGACCTATCCATGTTTTCAAAGGCAGTCTGAAAGTGAAATGGGAAGAAAACCAAATGAACTCCAAATGAGTGCAGCCAAAAGGAAATACTGCCTTTCTAAGGCACAGAGGAAAAGCTAGCCAGAATGTGCATCTCAGACCAAGAGGAAAGAAGGGACATGCTCTCAGAAACACACCCTTACCCAACCACTCCTTTCCACCTTGCCTATTCATGTTCTATTTTAAATAAGAGGAGTTTTTTCTAAATGTAAGCCTCAAATCAGGCTCTAACCAAGGATGCTTACAGGCATACTTCCTGCTGGGAAGAATACTGTAACAATTTATGATGGGATAAAGTGAAAGAAACACCTATCCATAATACCCATCAACCTTTCCAATGCTGAGATTCAATATGAGCCCCTATTTCTGATTACTGCATTATTTGTGATCTACACTAAAGGTTATATATCTGGACATGGTACAGAGGTAGGGGCAGGCAAAGAAACATGGAAAAATTATTTATTTTAAAATCATTATTGAAAACATGAGGAAACAATAGTATTAAAGAAAATTTTGGAGAGAAAAAAAACACCCCAAAACCCACTGTCTGAAAACAATGATTTCATGTTGGTATTATCTTGCAGTCTTTGTCTATACCCACATATAATTTAGACAGGCAGTGTGCATGTAAGATTTTGACCCATCTAAACATGGTTCCACATTTCTAGTGTCTTCGTAGTTACTAGTTTTAATTGCTGCTTACTACTCCATTGTATCAATGAAGCGGTTTTCTAAACTTTGTTGGGAAAAAAGTATAACACATTTACGTTAACAGCATCACTGCCATCTACAGACATATCATTCTTATTCTCTCAAAAGGCTCTAAATGTGTCTAGTGCAGAAGAGAAGCAAAAAGACTAAGGCAATAATTATTTATTCAGCAATTATTTACTGAGTGCCTACTAAGTATCCAGCATTGATCCAGGCCCTGGGAATAGAGTAGTGAACAAAAAAACCACAAGATCTCTAATTTCACGCAGTTTAAGTTCTAGTTGGGGGCGGGGGTGGGAGGAAAAAGACAATAAACAAGGTAACAAACGGAAAAAGGAATTCTTAGAGAAACTTACTTTCTCAAGCTATGGAGTGAATGATAAAGACAGAGCAAAACAAATTCCAAAGCTTCTGATTCATAACTATGGCTGTTCCTAATCTATACATTCAACACAGTCTTCTGGGGGTACTAAACCCAGAAACCAGTTTCTTCTAGATCAGGGCTGAGCAAACTTTTCCTATAAAAGCCAGACAGTAAATATTCTGGGGCTTTGAAGGCCATAGGGTCTCTGTTGCAACTACCCAACTGTGTCATTATAGGGTGAAAGCTCTCATAGATAATGTGAAAATGAACGGATGTAGCTGTTGGCCAATAAAATTTTATTTAACAAACACCAGCTGAGAATAACACTTGGCCCGCAAGTTCTATATGGCTCATAAGATCCACTCAAACATTGTTAACCAGAAATAGAGAGAAGATACATATGCAATCCTCAGCTGGAAAATTCCATTGAGTTTTCCTCTGCAATGACTCATTTTGTCATTTCCTTTCCACTTCCATTGCCACATCCCCAAATCAGATTTTTATTACCTTTCACTTTATTACCTTTCACTTTCACTTATGTACATCCCCCTGCTTTTGCATATGCTATTCCTTTAACCCACATTCCCTTTCTTCCATTCACCACCTATTAAAATCTTCTCTGTAAAGTCCAGTTCAACTAACTATAAATTAGATAATATCGAGGACTTACTGTTAAGTATTTCAGGAAGGATGATAACATTGAGGTTGTGTATTTTTCATAAGTGTTCCTATCTGAGGCACCTGGCTAGCTGAGTCACTGGAGTGTGCAACTCTTGATCTCAGGATTGTGTGTTTGAGGCCCATGCTGGGTGTAGAAATTACTTACAGATTAAAACTTAAAAAAAAATAAAAATAAGTGGTGCTTGGGTGGCTCAGTCAGTTGAGCGTCTGACTTTGGCTCAGGTCATGATCTCCTGGTTCATGAGTCCAAGCCCCGCATCGGGCTCTATACTGACAACTCAGAGCCTTGAGTCCACTTCAGATTCTGTCTCCCTCTCTCTCTCTCCCCCTCCCCCACTCTCTCCCTCCCCTACCTCTGTCTCAAAAATAAACAAAAACATTTTAAATAAACAAACAAATAAATAAATGTGTCCCTGTCTTGGGACACCTGGGTGGCTCTGTCAGTTAAGCATCCACTTAGGCTCAGGACACAATCTCTCAGTTAGGGAGTTCAAGCCCCACGTCAGGCTCTCTGTTGTCAGCACAGAACCTGTTTTGGACCCTCTGTCCCCGCTCTCTCTCTCTCAAAACTAAATAAACATTTTTAGGAAAAAAAAAAGTGTTGTTGCCTTTTAGAGATATATATAAAAATTGTTATAGAAGAGGGGCGCCTGGGTGGCGCAGTTGGTTAAACGTCCGACTTCAGCCAGGTCACGATCTCGCGGTCCGTGAGTTCGAGCCCCGCGTCGGGCTCTGGGCTGATGGCTCAGAGCCTGGAGCCTGCTTCCGATTCTGTGTCTCCCTCTCTCTCTGCCCCTCCCCCGTTCATGCTCTGTCTCTCTCTGTCCCAAAAATAAATAAACGTTGAAAAAAAAATTTAAAAAAAATTTGTTATAGAAGAAATGCTGTGATATCTGAGATTTGCTCCAAAATAATGGGGGGTGGGGCGCCAGGGTGGCTCAGTCAGTTAAGCCTCCAACTTCTGCTCAGGTCATGATCTTGCCCTTGAGTTCAAGCCCTGCATTGGGCTCTGTGCTGACAGCTCAGAGCCTGGAGCCTGCTTTGGATTCTGTGTCTTTCTCTCTCTCTCCGCCCCTCCCCAACTTGCTCACAGGCACTGTGCGCACACGCATGCTCTCTTTCTCTCTCTCACTCTCTCTCAAAAATAAACATTAAAAAATTTCAAAATAATCTAGGGGTGAATCTGGGGGAAGGGAGTGGGGATACAGATGAAACAACCTTGAGCTGTTAATGAAGCTGAGTATTGAGTTCACAGGGATTCACTGCACATTTTCTCTATTTTTCTCTATTTTTAAAATTTTCCATGAAAGAAAGTTGAAAAAATTCCAGTTGAAATGCCAGATTCTACAGAGGAAGTAATGTCTTTTTTTCCTGTACTACATGAGCATGTACCTCCATTTGTTACTTCTTTCAATCTGCTTTGTACTCCTATTTGCTGTTTATACCAAGACAGTGAATTCTTTAAGGACAGGTTCATATCACATTCATCTTTGTAACTTTCCCAACATGTTTTACATATAATTGAGATCTTTTATTGTCTGCTGAAGTTTATCTGAAAAAAAGACCAAAATCAAAGAGACCAGAAAGAAAAACAATAGCAGGAGCACCTTACACTCCAGATCAAAATTCAATCTGAAAAACTTTTATCATATCTACTGGATCATTTACATAGAGCTCTTGGGCTATCCGTAGCTTTGAACTTTAGTCATCCAAACTACAAGTAGAAAATTGCAATCACTCCCTTCAACATTCCTGGAGCCTGGGGAGAGGGCAGGGAGGGAACGATTTTTGTTCCTAAAAAGGAGATGGCATTATTATTCTCTACTACTGACTTCAACACCACTAGTATTTTCTTTTTTTTTTTATTAAAAAATTTTTTTTTAATATTTCTTTATTTTTGAGAGACAGAGTATGAGCGGGGGAGGGGCAGAGAGAGAGAGAGAAAGACACAGAATCTGAAGAGGCTCCAGGCTCTGAGCTGTCAGCACAGACCCCGACGGGGGGCTTGAACTCACAAGCCATGAGATCATGACCTGAGCCAAAGTCAGATGTTTAACCGACTGAGCCACCCAGGCGCCTCAACACCACTAGTATTTTCAATCATCATCATCATCATCATCATCATCATCCCAATGAAATCAGAGTGGTTATCAGGTCAAGAGTTTCAGTGGAATCATGTGTCTGTCCTATTCATTATGCATCCATTACTTAGCTATACTGCAAATCCTCTCTCTAACATAAGAGAGAAAAAAATCTTCCTTCAGCCATTCAATGATGCTAATTATCACAAAGAACCTAGGTTGGTTTGATGTGAAAGAGATTAAAGAAGTTCCAATCAGGTAGCTCTGGCTTCAGATTTTAAATGTCCTAAGTGCCTCTGAAAGACTAGCAAATACACACTGCTATATTTAGCAAAAGGTTCTCTCAACCCACATTATATAAAATGAAAATAAAAACTCTGCTTCTGAAAGATGGCCAGCTTTAAAAAAAAACAAAACTTAATGGATAAAATGTGAATACCCAGGATCCTGGCCTGGAATGAAGAAATCTCATTTGCTGGGTCTACCACAAATAGCAAACAATGAGCAAGACACCACACTCTTTCAAGTGATCATCTATCCTATAGCTTTGCCTGTAAGTTCCAATCCTGCCCATGGACTCATGTGCTTACCATGTCTCCAAGTGTCTCCAATTTCCTGATAGGCAATTTTACTATAATGCAAAAACACTTATTTCCAAAAAAAAAAAAAAAAAGCCATCAATGCACCTTCCCATTACCATTTTTCCCCTCCTTGTCTCCTTTGATGGCACATCTGCTTTAAGACTCCAGGAATATTAGGGCGCCTGGGTGGCTCAGTTGGTGAAGCGGCCGACTTCGGCTCAGGTCATGATCTTGCAGTTCGTGAGTTTGAGCCCCGTGTCGAGCTCTGTGCTGACAGCTCAGAGCCTGGAACCTGCTTCCGATTCTGTGTCTCCCTCTCTCTCTGCCCCTCCCCTGCTCATGCTCTGTCTCTGTCTCAAAAATAAATAAAAACATTTAAAAAAAAATTAAGACTCCAGGAATATTGAGTACTCCTCTCTCTTCCTCATTCCTGACCACTTTTTCTTTAAAACTTGTCCCTCTCCATTCCTATTCTTGTTCCTATTCTCTGAGTCTAATCTTTATCCCTTCATAATTAAATAACCAAATCAGAAAACAGAATATGTGCACAGCTATTAAAAAGAGTAGAACAAAATCTCTTGACTTACAGGCATTTTTACAAGGTGTTCAGTAAGAAAAGCAAGATGCAAAAATCAATTTTAATATAATTCTATTTTTTAATGTTTATTTTTGACAGAGAGAGCAAGAGCGAGCATGTGCGAGGCGGAGGAGAGGCAGAGAGAGGGAGATGGAGAATCCGAAGCAGACTCTGTGCTGACAGCAGAGAGCTGACGCAGGGCTTGAACCCACGAACCATGACATCATGACCTGAGCTGAAGACAGATGCTTAACCGACTGAGCCATCCAGGTGCCCCTATGATTCTATTTTTCAATGTTTATTTTTGAGAGCAAGCGCATGCGCATGCACACGCACCCCAGTGGGGGGAGGGGCAGAGAGAGAGGAGGACAGAGGATCCAAACCGGGCTCTGTGCTGACAACAGCAAGCCCAATGGGGCTCAAACTTACGAACCATAAGATCGTGACCTAAGCCAAAGTCGGACACTTAACTGACTGAGCCACCCAGGCTCCCCAATATGATGCTATTTTTAAAACAATATCCCCAATCCACTATATGATGTGTATATACATTTTTATATTATACAAGAAAAAAATATATAGAAGGATGAAGATATGAGTTACATGGTAGGGAGATAATTCAAAATGAGAAAATAAAGAGAAGGGGGAAATAAGGCAAGCAAAAGAGAAAACAACAGACTTCACTAAACAATATATATAGAAAATATGATCCCTTTTATGTATCTGTGTAAAAATATATATATTTATTTTTTAAAGTTTTAAACAAAATGAAAAGTATTAAACAAATTCAAATGTACAAATGAAAGGACCTTCTATTCATTCAGAAAAATATATGATACTGATTTTAAAACATGTCTACAGGGCACCTGGCTGGCTTAGTCGGTAGAGCATGCAACTCCTGATCTCAGAGTTGTGAGTTCAAGCCCCATGTTGAATGCAGAGATTACTTAAAATTACAAAAATCTTAAAAAAAAAAAAAGTCTACAAATTATTTGACAGTCCTCTCATGAAAAGGTAGAAACAGGGGCACCTGGGTGGCTCAGTCATTAAACATCTGACTTGGGCTCAGGTCATGACCTCACAGTTTGTGAGTTCAGATCTCACATCAGGTGAACTCAAGCCCTGAGTCAGATAAGCCCCACTTCTCTCTCTCTCCACTCTCTCTCTCTGCCCCTCCTGGGATTCTCTCTCTGCTCCTCGCTCACTTGAGCCCTCTCTCTCTCAAAAAAAATTTTTTTTATTAAAAGAAAGAAAAAGTAGAAACAAATTCCTCTCCCCTTAAATATGGGGCTGGGCTTAGGCACTTACTTCTAAGGAACAGAATGCAGTGAAAATGATACTGTGACTTCATAGGCTAAGTAAGAAAAGGCAACAAGGCTTCCACCTGGCTCTCTTTTGTAATGTGTGCCCTTGGAACCCAGCCACTATGATGTAAGAAGAAAAAAGCCACATGGAAGGCCACCTATAGATGTTCTAGCCACAGCCCTGGCTGAGGTCCCAGCCAACAAGCTAGCATTAGCCACCAGACATGGCAGTGAAAGAGCCCACATATGATTCCAGCTCCCACCCAGCCTTTGAGCCATTCTGCTCCTTGAACGGAGCAGAGAATTCTTGCCAAGCTCTGCCTAAACTGCAGATTTGTGTGCAAAATAACATTGTCCATATTTCAAGTGACTAAGTTTTGGAGCGGCTTTTTTACATAACAATAGATAACAGGAACAAATACTATTTAAGATTTTACAGAGTAAACTAGGTTGCTTCTCACTTTCCACCTCTTTGTCCTAGGAGTCATGTTAAGAAGTTTACCATTTCGGGGCGCCTGGGTGGCGTAGTCGGTTGAGCGTCCGACTTCAGCCAGGTCACGATCTCGCGGCCCATGAGTTCGAGCCCCGCGTCAGGCTCTGGGCTGATGGCTCGGAGCCTGGAGCCTGTTTCCGTTTCTGTGTCTCCCTCTCTCTCTGCCCCTCGCCCGTTCATGCTCTGTCTCTCTCTGTCCCAAAAATAAATAAACGTTGAAAAAAAAATTAGAAAAAAAAAAAAAAAAAAAAAGAAGTTTACCATTTCTCTGTTTTCCTGCTTCTGTCTGCTAGTGTTCAAGGACACAAGGTACTCAAGTGGGGTACATACATGGCAAATGGAGAAGGCCAGGGTGGTTGGGAGGTCAATTACAATAAGCAAATAAGTTAATGAATTGAGCAAATAAATAAATATTCTGAGACTAATGAAAGCCAGATTTCTCATTCTTGAAAAAAGGTACTTACAAACATGAAAAGTGGTAAGGCTAGAGAGAAACCCAAGGTATTATGTTGAAATTAAAGATATGAGCTTGACAGGCATCTGGTGGCTCAGTCAGTTGAGCATCCAACTCTTGATTTCGGCTCAGGTTGTGATCCCAGGGTCGTGGGATTGAGCCCCACATTGGGCTCCATGTTGAGTGGGGAGCCTGCTTAAGATTCTCTTTCTCTCTCCCTCTCCCCCCTTTCCCCCTCTGCACATGCTCTCTCTCTAATTAAACAAACAAGTAAATAAGATACTAGTTTGAATGCACGGCTTTTAAAGATATATACAGAAATAGATAAAGAAAGAAATGAGAGAGAGAGAGAGAGAGAGAGAGAGAGAGAGAGAGAGAGAGAGAGCTGTACATACATACCTATATTTCTGGGCTCTGTCTGCAAAGAGCACCTAAAAGCAATGACATCCTAAAGCACTGAGCACAACAAACCCTCAAATGTTGGTTTCTAAATACCATCCTCCATGAAAAGAACCTGGACTCCTTAGAGAAATGGCTGATTCCAGGGATAGGGCAGGGAAAATACAAGATGACCCTGGAACATCCTGTTGTTCTAGAAATCTAGAAGTGCTCAAAGAATGATAAGGACATATAAAAGGGAAACAGCTTGAAAGGGCTCCAGCTGACCAAAACTGGAGTAATCTGAGCATCAAAATAAATAATAATACTAACAAATTACAACTCAATGAATAAATCATAAATCTGAGTCCATACTGAAAGAAAGGTGGGGAGGGAAGGAATGAGAAAGCTCATCTTTACAGCAGAAGGCCAATTTATAAATGCAGAAGGCATAATGGAAACAAACAAAAATCATCACTTGGCAAACATATCATGGCTGCTGATTTAGGGAGGACAGTAATGCTGGTAGCTTGAATCTGATGAGGAATAATATACTGGCATAATCTCAAACTGTCTACACATAAAATACTTGTCAGTTATAAAAAGAAAAACAATGACTTTACAGTGAAGAAAAGCAGAGATAACTGGCAGCCACCAACATGACCAGATGATCAAGGTTAACATCACTGGTAATGGGATTGCTTAATATCGTGTGTCCCTTGATATGAAGTACTGAGAATATTACACATCATTTCTATGATATTTTTGCCAAGAAATCATGACCTGAGTCTGGTCATGAGGAAATATTAATGGATTCAGCTTGCAGATCATCCTCCTGAATATAGGACTGTTGAGGACAAAAATGACAGTAAAAGACTAAGGGGTTACTGCAGGCTGAAGGACATGGAGGACATGACAATGAAGTCCACTGCATGTTCTGCACTGGGATCCTGGACCAAAATGGAAAAGGAAACATTGTTGGGGCAGCTGGCAAAATGTGAACAGGGCCTGCTGCTAAAGGAGTAGGTTTTTATCGATGTTAATTATCTGACTTAGATATGTAGTAGTTAATTAGGAGTGCCCTTGACTGGGGAAAATACACACAGAAATAGTATGGAATCACAGGACAACACATACGAAACTTCAAATGGCTCAGAAAAACCAATTTAGAGAAAGATAGTCTAATAGAGTAAATATGGTAAAATATTAACAGTTTGGGAATCTGGCTGAAGTGAGAGGAATGTGGAAGTTCCTCCCAATCACAGACTGGAAGAAAATAGTACAAGTATATTTCATTTTACTGCGCTTCACAGATAAAATATTTTTTACGAATGTAAGGTTTGTAACAACCCAGTGTCAACCAAGTCTGTC
Source organism: Prionailurus viverrinus (assembly GCF_022837055.1). Classification (NCBI taxonomy): domain Eukaryota; kingdom Metazoa; phylum Chordata; class Mammalia; order Carnivora; family Felidae; genus Prionailurus; species Prionailurus viverrinus. The sequence continues at coordinate 107,247,642 of NC_062570.1, forward strand.
CATACCATTTTCCAAATGTACTTGCTCACTTTCTGTCTCTGTCACATTTTGGTAAGTCTCTCAATATTTCAAGCTCTTTTGTTATTATTATATTTGTTATGGTGATCTGTAATCAGTGATTATGACTTGCTAAAAGCTCAGGTAATGGTTAGCATTTTTTTAGCAATAAAGTATTTTTTTTAATGTTTATTTATTTTGAGACAGAGAAGGAGTGCACGTGCACGCACGCTCTTGAGCAGGGGAGGGGCAGAGAGAGAGGTAAAGAGAATCCCAAGCAGGCTCTTCACTGTCAGCACAGAGCCCAACACATTCTCACAAACTGTGAGATCACGACCTGAGCCAAAATCTAAAGTCAGACACTTAACCTGACTGAGCCACTCAAGGCGCCCAGCAATAAAGTATTTCTAAATCGAGGTATTTACGTTGTTTTTTAGACATAATGGTATTGCACACTTAATAGACTATGAACACAACTTTAACATCTATTGGGAAACCAAAAAATTCATTTGACTCCCTTTCTTGCAATATTTGTATCAGTGGGGTGGTCTGGAACTAAATCCACAATATCTCTGAGATATGCCTGTGTATATCAGATGCACACACATGCATGCACACACACTCACATATACACACACGTATCTAAAAGGACCTGATCTGTAAGATATAAATAACTGCTACAAATAAATTATTAAAAGACAAACATGCCAATTTATAAAACAGGGAAGATTTAAACAGATTTTTCACAGAAAAGGTATCTGTCCAAATGGCCAGTCAGTAGGTACTCACTGTCATATTAAAGAAAGGCAAATTAGGGGCGCCTGGGTGGCGCAGTCGGTTAAGCGTCCGACTTCAGCCAGGTCACGATCTCGCGGTCCGTGAGTTCGAGCCCCGCGTCAGGCTCTGGGCTGATGGCTCGGAGCCTGGAGCCTGTTTCCGATTCTGTGTCTCCCTCTCTCTCTGCCCCTCCCCCATTCATGCTCTGTCTCTCTCTGTCCCAAAAATAGATAAACGTTGAAAAAAAAATTAAAAAAAAAAAAGGCAAATTAGGGGTGCCTGGGTGGCTCAGTCGGTTAAGAATCCAACTCTTGGTTTTGGTTCAGCTCATGATCTCGCAGTTTGGGAGGTCAAGCCCTGTATTAGGTTCCATGATGACAGTGCAGAGCCTGCTTGGGATTCTCTCTCTCTCTCCCTCTCTCTCTGCCCCTTCCCCGCTCATGCATGTGTTCTCTCTCTAAAAACAAAAAACTTAAAAATAAAAAAAAGAAATGCAAATTAAATGAGAGGGAGTTACCATTTCGCACCCATGACCATGGCTAATTAAAAAGACTGACAAAACTTGGGGTGCCCGGGTGGCTCAGTCACTGAGCACCGACTTGGGCTCAGGTCACGATCTCACGGTTCGTGAATTCGAGCCCCACGTCAGGTTCTGTGCTGACAGCTCAGAGTCTGGAGGCTGCTTCTGATTCTGTGTCTCCGTCTCTCTCTGCCCCTCCCGTGCTCGTGTTCTGTCTCTCAAAAATAAATAAACATTTAAAAAAAATTTTTTTAAAGACTGACAAACTAAATGCTAGTAGGGATGTGGAGCAATGGGAGCTTTCATACATTACTAGTCTTAGTTATCTACTGCTGTGTAATAACAGTGCCACGAACTTAGCAGTTTAAAACAACAGGCATTTATTATCTCACAGTTTCAATGGGTTAGAAGTCCAAGCACAGTTTAAGTGGGTCCTCAATAAGATTTCAACCAAGCTGTTGGCTGGGGCTATGGTCTCAAGAGAGGCTTAAGTTTCCAAGCTCACATGGATATTGGCAGCATTCAGTTCTTTGTGGGCTACTGGACTGAGGACCATGCGTTTTTGCTGACTGTGAACTTGAAGCTACCCTCAGCTCCCTGCCATACGGCCCTCTCCATAGGTAGCTCACAACATGGCAACTTGCTTCTTCAAAGCTGGCAAGGAGAGAGTGTCCTCACAATATAGCCATTACAATCTGATGTAACATCATCACATACACATAACGATGTATATCTTGTCACTCTTGTCATAGCCTATTAGGAAGGAACAAGTCCCACCCATATTCAAGGGGAGGGAATTACATTAGGCATAAATGCCAAGAGATGGGGCATGGGGGCCACCTTAGAATCTGTCTGCCACACCAAGTAGGAATGTAAACTAACACAATCACTTTTGGTAAAATGGCAGTTTCTTATAAAGTTAAACAAATAGCTACACTGAGACCTACCATTTTACTCCTACATATCTACCCACAAAGAAATGAAAATATATGCCCATATAAAGACTTGTACAAGAAAACTCATAGCAGTTTTATTCATAAAAGCCAAAAACTGTAAACAACCTCTGTGTCCATCAACAGAAAAACATATAAACAAATTGTAGTCTCTTTTTCAATGAAATACTACTTGGCAACAAAAAAGAATGAACTACTAACACACATGACATGGATGAATCTGACAAAAGAAGGTCAACACAAAAACACATCTTACTGTATATGATTCCATTTATATGAGGTTCAAGAACATACCAATTAATCTCTGGTGATATAAACCAGAACAGTTACTGCCTATGAGAGGTGGGGACTGACTGCAAGTAATCAGTATGTTCTATATATTGATTCAAGTATTGATTACATAAATGTATATATTTGTCAAAACTCACCAAGCTATAAACTCAAGATCTGTGCATTTTACTGCACTTAAATTTACTTCTAAAAAAGAAATACTCATGTACATATTAATAGAAAAGAGAGTTTAGCATGGTAATTAAAAGAACAGATTCTGAGGCTGCACTGCCAAGGTTTAGACTCTGGCTATGTTACTTTCTTGGGCAAGTTACCTAACCTCTCTACCTATTTGATAATTAAATGAGTTAACACACACACAGCAATTAGAACAGCACCTAATATATATCAGGCACTCAATGTTAGCTATTATTAAACAAAAATTAAAAAAAAAAACAATTATTGTTAGGAAAAATTAAAAGTTGGCCAGGAAAGGAAAATCACAGTTTACTACATGACTGAACAGTGACTTGCCTTTCTATTGTCATAATAATAAAAACCAAAATTACACTTTTATTGGGAGAATGTGGTGATGGTGGCGATCTTCCACATATGGAATTCACCATAAAAAAAGACTGTCTCAGAAACAAGGCTTGTAGAACTACCTGACTCTCCAAAATATATGTATAACACTGATTAAAAATAAATACAACAAGGAAAAAAAACTATTAGGGGGAAGTGGACTATTAAAATATAAAACCAGGCTGGGGTGCCTGGATGGCTCACTCAGTTAAGCATCTGACTCTTGATTTCGACTTAGGTCTTGATCTCACAGCTGACATCATGGAGCCTCCTTGGAATTCTGTGTCTCCCTCTCTTCCTGCCCCTCTCACATACACGCACATGTGCACACACATTCTCTCTCTCTCTCTCTCAAAATAAATAAACTTTAAAAAATTAATAAAACCAGGTAGGAAGGGGTATCTGGGTGGCTCTATCGGTCAGGCATCCAACTCTTGGCTTCAGCTGAGGTCATGATGTTGTGGTTTCGCGAGTTCAAACCCCACCACATCAGGCTCTGCATCGGCAGCATGAAGCCTGCTTGAGATCCACACTCTCCCTCTCTCTCTGTCTCTCCACCACTTGATCTGTGTCTGTCTCTCTCAAAATATCTAAACTAAACTAAAATATAACAAAACAGGAAAATAATCAAGTACTGACACTTAAATGAAACCAAAACACAACTAAAAGAAGCATCTAACTGTATAAGAAGTCTAGGGGCACCTGGGTGGCTCAGTCTGTTAAGTGTCCGACTTTGGCACAGGTCATGATCTCAACAATTTGTGGGTTCGAGCCCCACATGCTGACAGCACAGAGCCCGGAGCCTGCTTCAGATTGTCTCCCTCTCTCTGCCCCTCCCTGCCCCCCCCCCCAGCACTCTTTCTCTCTCTCAAAAATAAATAAACATTTAAAAGAAGAAGAAGAAGAAGAAGAAGAAGAAGAAGAAGAAGAAGCAGCAGCAGCAGCAGCAGCAGCAGCAGCTGCAGTCTAGAGAGAATATTAACCATGGGGGAAACATACTGAAATTCAGCATCATTTGAGTATTATGTATATTCCATATTAAAATCGCAGAGATAGTATCCTTCCTCTCTCACAACTACATTTCAAGGTCTTATCACCTTTTTATTCAGTAGTAGGCCAGGCATTTCTCAATCCACTGGCTAGAAAACCATATAGTGAATTAATATGGATAAGGATTTAATTATAATAATGTATCACCTATATTCACATGGAAACTTTCACTGAGGAACATAAAACTTGCGTTGATTTTACCATAATCTTCAAAGCATTTCTAAGCAGTAAGATCATGAAGGAAATGGAAAGTGAGTGGTTTGCCTACTTTCATTCTGAAAACCAAAATTAAGATATAGGAATCACAACAGAGTAGTGATCTTTTTACCTTCCTATAAACACACAAGCTTTTAGAAAACAGACACCACTTTCCACCAACTTATTGCTATAGTGACCATGCGAGAAGAACCCCAGTGGAGCAGATCCAGCCTATTTAAGAGGCTTCACCTTGGTGACTGTGCTAACTGTCCCAAACTCACAAATCAACATCAATGGCATTTCTATTGTACTCTAAGACAAACTGTCTCATCTGTTCTTCCCAACAATCTTGAATAGTCAGCTAGGCAGTTATTTTATTTCTTTCCATTCTAATGAGAAGATTGAAGATTAAAAGGTAACTTAATCCCAAATCACAGAGTTTTCATTAAAGGAAGACTTAATTCTTCTGGCTCCACAGCCAGTGTTCAATCCACTCTACCAGTATATTTATGCAAACAGAAGTTTGTGAAGATGAATCATTTGCTAATTTTTAAAGTCTAGATTATAGATGGCAACATTTGAAACTACTGGCTTGGGGCACCTGGATGGCTCAGCCAGTTAAATATCTGACTTTGGCTCAAGTCATGATCTCACAGTTCCTGAGTTCAAGCCCCGCGTTGGTCTCTGTGCTGACAGCCTGTCAGCATAGAGCCCACTTTGGATCCTCTTTCCCCCTCTCTTTGCCCCTCCCCTACTTGTACTGTCTCCAAAATAAATAAATAAATATTTAAAAAAAGAAAAGAAAAGAAACTGTTCGCTTAGGTCTCTTCCTAAACAAACAAAAGGTCAACATATTTGAGGACATTCAAGCACACTTACATTTATGGGCTATGATAACTATAATCAAAACACAAAATGTTGTAATAAGTGAGTCTTGAGATGCCTGGGTGGGTCAGTAGGTTAAGCATCTGACTTAGGCTCAGGTCATGATCTCATGGTTTAGGAGTTTGAGCCCCACGTCAGGCTCTGTGCAGACAGCTTAGAGCCTGGAGCCTACTTCGGATTCTGTATCTCCCTTTCTTCCTGCCCTCATCCACTTGCACTCTGTCTCTCTCAAAAGTAAATAAACATCAAAAAAAATTTTTTAAGTGAGTCTTAATATAGTAATGATGGTAGTAATGCCTCTAAGGTGCTTTCCGGATTGTCACAATGATTGGGAACTTTACTGACATTTAATGGTGGAAAAACCAAGAATGCCAGACATCCTACAACCCATAATCCCTGTGAGTCTTGCACAACTAAGATATGACTACCTTCTACATGTTTCCAACATTCATGTAAGTGAAAGCATTCCACCTAAAGGGAGAACCAGGTTTCAGAGTGCCTAAAGCTTATTTCATTTGAAGGGTCCTGTATAAGAAAAAGCATACAAGTTCACAATTACAAAATTAGGTCTAGAATTTTAAAATACCAAATATGTAGGACTACATCTAAAGAAAGATGTACAATATTTCTACACAAATAAGTGCAGAATCAATTAAAGACGATCTAAGTAAATGGAGGTACATATATCCATTAATTGAAAGACAATATTTTAAGGATTTCAACTCTCTCCAAATTAATCCACAGATTCAGAGCAATCCTAATACAATTCTCAAAAACAAAGGAAATTGAAAAGCTGGGTCTAAAATTTCTAAGGAAATGCAACAGAGCAAAGACTAGTCAAGGCAATCATGAACACACAGCTGGAAAACTTATACCACCAGGTAACAGGCCTATTATAAAGATATAGTAATAGAGACATGGAACATTAGTGTAAGCATGGACAGACTCACCCATATACAAAACAGAAAGTCTAAAATAGACCCACATGTAAAACATCATGTGATTTACGATGCAGAGCAGTGGAAAAAAGATAATCTTTTTAAATAAATGATGCAGGGAGGGTGGGGGTGTCTGGGTGGCTCATTCAGTTAAGCATGCAACTCTTGATTTCAATGTAGGTGATGATCTCACGGTTCTTGAGCTTGAGCCCTGCATTGGGCTCCATACTGACAGTGCGGAGCCTGCTTGGGATTCCCCGTCTCCCTCTCTCTCTGCCCTTCCCCTGCTCGGTCTTTACTTATCTCTTTCTCAAGATAAATAAACATTTTTAAAAAGTCATAAAAAAATAAATGATTCAGGAGCGCCTGGGTGGCTCAGTCAGTTGAACGTTTGACTTCGGCTCAGGTCATGGTCTCACAGTTCATGAGTTCGAGTCCCGCTCTGGGCTCTGTGCTGACAACTCAGGGCCTGGAGCCTGCTTCAGATTCTGTGTCCCCTCTCTCTGCCCCTCCTACATTCACGCTCTGTCTCTGGTCTCTCTCAAATAAACATTTAAAAAAAAATTTTTTTAAATAAATGTTGCAGGGTTAACTGAATATCCATGTGGAAGAAAATATATCTTAACCCTTACACCACACACAAATATCATTTCCATATGGACTGTAAATTTAACTGTAAAAAGTAAAACAATACAGCTTTTAAAAGAAAGCATCAGTGAACACCTTCATGATACTGAGGTAGGCTAAGATTTCTTAAAGAGGACATAAAAGGCACTAAATGTAACTGGGAAAATTGATAAATTGGACTAAATTAAGATTAATAATTTCTGTTCATCAAAAGACACCACTGGGGTGCCTGGGTGGCTCAGTCAGTTAAGCATCCAACTCTTGATTTCAGCTCAGGTCTTGATCTCAGGGTCGTGAGTTCAAGCCATGCATTGGGTTCCACACCGGGTGTGGCACCTACTTAAAAAAAATGAAGTGAAAGTGCGTCTGGGTGGCCCAGTTGGTTAAGTGTCTAACTTGATTTTGGCTCAGAACACGGTCTCACAGTTTGTGAGATCAAACCCCACATCAGGCTCTGCACTGACAGCATGGAGCCTGCTTGGGATTCTCTCTCCATCTCTCTCTGCCCCTCCCCTGTTCATGCTCTCCTTCTCTCTCTCTCTCCCTCCCTCTCTCTCTCCCTCTCTCTCTCAAAATAAATAAACATTTAAAAAAAATGAAGTGGAAAAAAATTAAGTGAAAGACACCATTAAAAGAGCAAAAAGGCTAAATAAATAAATAGGCAATCCATGGGGGTATAAGCAGATATTTGTAAGAAGAAGAACTGTAAGTCAATAAGATACAGAGACAACCCAATAGCAAAATGGGCAAACAACCTGAATAGACAATTCATAAAAGAGAATATCCAGATAGCTAATAAGCTTATGAAAAAGTATTCAACATCTTGAGGGAAATGCAAATTAAAAACACTGGAGAAACCATTTTACCCCTAACCAGAAGGATTAAAACAAAAAAGAAAGAATACCACCTTTTGGTGGAGATGTGGTACAACTGGAACTCTCATATTGCTAAGCCGAGCATACACATACCCCACGATCTGGCAATTCCACTCCTGCTTATATACTCAAAGGAAAGGAAATGAAATATATGAGTGCTTATATCAACCAATAAACATGTACAAGCATGTTCACAGCAGCACTATCCATACATCATCACCTCAAACTGGAAATTTTCCATGACCATTACCACAGAATGGTTAAATAACCTGTGATATATTCACACAGGGAACACTACACAACAAGAATACATGAACTGCAACTACATGCAACAATGTGGATGAATCACACAAACATCATGTTGAACAAAGTCAGATACAAGAGTGTACACATATGAAGTACAAAGGCAGGCAAAACTTGCCTTACACTGCTATAAGCTAGGATACTTGTCATTTTTGGTAGGGGGAGAGGTAGTGATTAGAAGCGGGCAAGGCAATGTTTTGGGTTGTTGGCAATGTTCTGTTTCCCGATGTGGATGCTAATTATGTGGGTATGTCCAGTGTGTAAAAATTCATTAACTGTACTTATTATGTATACTTTTCTAAGTATAGATTATACTTCAATAAAAGGTTGTATTTTTTTGTAATTTGGTATAGGGCCATGAGGTAACCTGTGCACACGAAAAGCCTTAAAGCTTAAGCTTCATTAGATTCATAATAAATTTGCCTTTGGTCCCACCAGACATATATGTATATATATGTAAATAATTATCTTATAATGACCTAAGTCTGTATCTAAATAGATTTTGCACAGAAATTTCAGTTTTTTCATCATTTTATAAGGAACTTTCCAGGAATGTAACTACTATGTGTATACAGGAAGGGCTGTATATTGTTCTGTTCAGAACTTTATGAAGATTTATTCAGAATTCTAGAAAATCATATCACCAATGGCATTGCCACATATTATCTGAGTCACCCACGCAATATACCTGTATCAGTCTCTATTTATAGGTGTCATATTTACAGAGGAAAAACTATGTGTACCTGCAAGCACCTGACAGCTATGGTTTCTGACGTGCCATGCCATTTACAAATGTCTTCTGAGAATTCACATATAGAAATACAGATTGCATTACAAAGAGCCTTCCTTTTATCTTTCCTTCATATTGCAGTTAAGATATCGTAGACATGTTGGTAAGCTTTATTATCCGGGAATTTCATTTCAGGATAGAAAAAGGGCCATAAGTTCTAATTCCTGAGTTTAATATCTGCTCTTGTACGTGACTCACATTATCCAAATCACAAGTTAAGTAATATACTTACCTAAAATGTCAAAAAAAAAAAAAGGGTGCCCAGGTGCCACTCCAAAAGCAGTTCCTAAATATATCTATCATAAATTTGATCTAGACATGGTAAACAGAATAAAAGGGAAATAAGAGTTCAAACTACAAGATCTAACTAAGCTTCTTTCCTTTTAAATCAGTAAGATCCAGTTTGGCATTCACAAGCAAAGGACTCCATTATTTTCCTGTTCTCTTTTAAAAATAGCTCCACCTTCAAGATTATACAAATTAGATCATTCTGCAGCAGGATTCCTCCTTACAGAGCAGCTCCCAGGAAGCACAGACAGGCTGTCTGCTGTTGAACATTACTCATTAAAAAAAACAAAAAACAAAAACATATTTTTGACTTTTCAGTTTCACTGGGTTAGTGACAAAGAACATGTGCTATAGGTATCAATAGCTTCTGCAACAGATCTCCCTCATTAAAACCCATCAAATAAATAAGGATCACAGAGGAGATACCAGACCAAGCAAGCATGACAGCAGAAAAATCAGGGATGTTGAGACTCAGCTGCTCCATCATAGCTTCATGATGACCTAAGCACTAAAAGAAATTAATCTAACTTATTAACACAATCAGTTGCCAGTCTATCGATTATTCCATCTCCCAGTAAATTCCCAAGGAAATTTATTCCCAATTAATTGCAAATGGCAAAAGTAGAAACAGGGGCGCCTGGGTGACTCGGCCGGTTGAGCGTCCGACTTTGTCTCGGGTCATGATCTCACCGCTTGTGGGTTTGAGCCCCACATTGGGCTCTGCTGATAGCTCAGAGACTGGAGCCTGCTTCGGATTCTGTGTCCTGCTCTCTCCCTGTCCCTCCCTCACTCATGCTCTCTCTCTCTCTCTCAAGAATAAATAAAACATAGGGGAGCCTGGGTGGCGCAGTCAGTTAAGCGTCCGACTTCAGCCAGGTCATGATCTCGCGGTCCGTGAGTTCGAGCCCCGCGTCAGGCTCTGGGCTGATGGCTCAGAGCCTGGAGCCTGTTTCCGATTCTGTGTCTCCCTCTCTCTCTGCCCCTCCCCCGTTCATGCTCTGTCTCTCTCTGTCCCAAAAATAAATAAATGTTGAAAAAAAAATTTAATAAAAATAAATAAATAAATAAAACATTAAAAAAATAATTTAAAAAAAAGTAGAAACAAACTCCCTCAAGAACCTTGACGAGTTCAGTTATACAGATCTCATTCTTATATAATGTCACTTAAGCAAGATAAAGTGGTGACAATAATAGTAAATTTTTTTATAAAAATCAGAAAACCAACACAAGGAAGTTAATGAAATTTTCAAGTCATCTTTGAATCCTTTTGCTCCATCATACCCCAAATCCAACCCATAAACAAATCCTTTAGGCTTGAAAATATACCTAGAATCTGATGAATTCTCTTTTCCTCCACCTCTACCAACCTGTTCCAAGCCAATATTAGCTCCCACGACATCATCACAACACCTCTACCTAGACTCCCTGCTTTCACCCTACCCTTCTTTATAGACTATTCTATACATAGCGGTCAGTGGGTATTTTAATATGAAAGTCATTATCATGCCTCTTCTGTGGCTAAAACCTCTAAAGGCTTCCCATCTCACTCAAAGTCAAAGCTAAGTCTTACAATGGTCTATAAGATCTGGGTCCCCTTTGCTTACTCACTCCTCATTCATTTGGCTCAAGTGCACTGGCCTCTTGGATGTTTCTGGAACCTACCAGTTCTTGCTGTCCCCTCTACTGGCTTGCTTAAATGTGTGCTCCACAAGGACTGTTCCCCCTCTCTGAGATCTTGTAGAACACCTTATTTAAAACTATCTCTCTCGGGGCGCCTGGGTGGCGCAGTCGGTTAAGCATCCGACTTCAGCCAGGTCACGATCTCGCGGTCTGTGAGTTCGAGCCCCGCGTCGGGCTCTGGGCTGATGGCTCAGAGCCTGGAGCCTGTTTCCGATTCTGTGTCTCCCTCTCTCTCTGCCCCTCCCCCGTTCATGCTCTGTCTCTCTCTGTCCCAAAAAATAAATAAACGTTGAAAAAAAAAAAAAAAAAAACTATCTCTCTCTCTGCCCCATTTAACCCCCTTTCCTACCTTACTTTTCCCCACCAGACATACCCTATCATTTGCTCATTCATCTGCTTATGGTCTGTTGCCCACCTAGAAGGTAACCCCCACAAGAGCTGAGATTGTGTCTCTTTTATTAACTGTTCTCTCCTCAGTGTCTGAAATAGTGACCAGCATATGATGTATACTCGACAGTTATTTGCTGACTACATGACTATTAGGTAGAGGAAGAGTTAAAGAGACTTATCCAAATCCACATGATGAAGTAAAGCCAAATAAGAAACCAAATTCTAAAGTCAAAACATTTTTGGCATATGGTTTTAAACAGATTATAGCAATTTGCTGACTTTCCTACAGTGATAAGAATAGGAGGAAATACCTGAATGAGCATCAAACAAAACAAAGCAAAGCAAAACAAAACAAAACCCAAAGAGAGCCATCATTCCAAACATTTTTCTAAAAATGTTATCTTAAATGGACTCAAATAAGATGAAGCCTCACCAACTGAGACATGCATTCATTCATCAGTGAGGCTGCCTGAGAACGAGGCCCTTGCTGAACTTAAGTAAACATATCACTTGGCCTAAGTCCAAAGCATGCCAAACTAATTTTATGACAAATCTTAGTTTAGGAGATCATGTCCCATTTCAAGCCCAAATTCACCCCACAATGAAATGATAATTTCCTTTTTCTCCATGGAGAGAAAAAGCTCACCAAAAAGATTAATGGGTAATATTTAATAGTATTATAGCTATCCTTTTTTTATAAGTTTTTCTAAAGGAAAGATAGAGGGGATTATCTACAAGTAATAAAAACAAAGCGATAATGATAATTACATACAGTTAATGAACACTTCTCCCCATTAAAGACAAGGGCATAAACAATTTATTGCACATTTTGGTGACAGAGAGGAAATACAATTAAATCCATTAATAGCTACAAGAGTTTTTATGTTCCCAAAGGACCTTGGTTTCCAGAGTTGCTTATTCATTTTCATCCACAGCAAAAATGGTGTATGGCAGAGACGACAAATTCTGTAGACTACTTTCCACATACTTAAGTTTTGAGGAGACAATTTTATTAAACAATAAAACAAAACAAACAAACAAAAACCTACTTGTGGGGCATCTGGGTGGCTCACTCAGTTAAGCATCCAACTCTTGACTTCAGCTTAGGTCATGATTTCATGGTTCAGGAGTTCAAGGCCTGTGTCAGGCTGTGCTGACAGCACGGGGGCCTTCTCTCTCTCTCTCAATAACGAATTAAATAAATAAATAAACACACTTTAAAAAAACCTACTTGTAGGGGTGCCTCGGTGGCTCAGTTGGTTAAGCGTCTGACTTCGGCTCAGGTCATGATCTCACGGTCGGTGAGTTCGAGCCCCACGTCGGGCTCAGTGCTGACATCTCAGAGCCTGGAGCCTGTTTCAGATTCTGTGTCTCCCTCTCTCTCTGACCCCCCCTCCGTTCATGCTCTGTCTCTCAAATAAATAAATGTTAAAAAAAAAATTTTTTTTTAATAAAAATAAAAAAAATAAAAAAACCTACTTGTGAAGACAATGTAAAAGATGACTAATGTATCTATCACAGTCTATCACAGGTCAACAAATATTATACCATCAAATTCACAGTTTCACTGACATTACCCAAAAATGGTATGATTTCTATGAATATAAATGCTCAAACATTTTACAAACATTTTGTTTCTCTTCATAACAAATCAGCAAGGCAAAAAAAAAAAAAAAAAAAAAAGGTGTATTCGCTGTTAAAAAACGAGAAAAAAAGTGACTTGCCTAGATGTAATCAAAACAAATTTAACCAAGCAATAGATATAGGGCTTTACTTACCAATTCATAATTCTCCAACCAAACGCAAAATTTGACTTGTATCTCGAACTGCATCTTCAAAAGGGTTTTTGACTCCTTAAGACTTTAGAAGATTAACCCTCTCTACCCTAACTCACCAGCAATCCCATCCTTGGAGTACAACCCAGACGGAGAAGTAGGTAAAATGTTTCTTTCTAGCCCTAAAACACTCCGGCTGTGAATCTCCCATATTCAAATGATACTGTCCATTCCTCTTAGCCTTCATAACACAGAGCCATTCACTCCTAACATATTTGATTGTCTGGTTTTTAGCCCATGGTCTAATCAAAGCAGTAAAGCAGAAAGAAGGCATATTGAAGCAATGGGGGAAATAAAACAAAAACAAAACTAAAAAAGCAAACACATTAGTTTAAAAATATGCAACACATACCAGTCTACACTCTTCAGCTCAAGCCCTGTTGTTAACCATGAGGATCTCATTCATCATGATGATCCACATTTGAAAAGAAGTTAATCTGTGTTTTACATACTCTTAAGGAAGAACAGAAACATGTTAATATATTTGTAGATTTCCAACTAAAATGAGACAGTAGAGTCTTGGTAATTATTAAAGGAGAGAATTAACACACACACACACACACACACACACACACACACACACACATCCAAATGTTTCATGACAGGCCTTAAATGTATTATCAGGTTTCTCCTGTAAGAGAATAGAATTTTTCTATAGTTTGAGACATAAAAAAGAAAGCTTAAAGAGACAAGAGAAAAAATATCAACCCCATTTAAATCCTCATTTTCTTAGGAGTCACTTAGCTTTTATTGGTAATAAATGACTAGCTGTAAACCGGTTTAGTTGCTCTTCTGGCTGCCAAACCAGAGCTAAAGAAGTCAGCAGGTAGAATAGGGAAGCTGTCAAGTCAAATTGGCTCAAAACAAAGTTGTGGTTTGCAGGCGGGGCCTGCACCATCTCTTCCGTTCATATAAGCTGGCAGGATGTAGAAACAGGATCCTGATCCAGCCACTGCTTCAGAGAACCAAAATATTTTGTTTTGACTTTCTAGACTATTAAGCTTGGGGTTTGGCAGGATCTGTGTCTAAAGTGAATCCAACACCTTATGATAGTCCCACTGAGGAAATCGTAATATCAACAAAGTTGCCCTGACTGCAGAAAGAAAGCAGACTTTGGAGGGGTACTAGGGAGAGACCAGAGAAGCTGGACTGGCAATAAAGACAGCAATAGTAATAGTAGTAACAGCTATTATTTTTAAGTGTTTTCTATGTGCTACGTAAGCATTTACTTGTATTAATATCATTTAATCCTCATAATTAATGAGGGGTAGGGACATTAGGCCTATTTTGCAAATGAGAAAATTAAAGCATTAGAGAGGTTAAATAATTTGCCCAAATCACTAAATGGTAAAGGATAGAATCGGGATTAAAATCCTGGCTAACTGGCTCCAGAACTGGCACTTATAGCCATTGTAGTATTAAATTTCTTACTATCTATGATTTGGTAATAGAGCAGCATTCTGTAATTCTAATATGACAAAATATAAACATTAAATATTATTTGTCAACTATGAGAACCAGCCAGGGCTCGGGGAACACCAAGTTTAAACAGAGAAATCGTTCTGGTGTCAGATAATCATAAATCATGAGCCAAATCCCAGCTCCACCTACCTTTAAACTGTGTAGCCTTACAAAATGCCTTCACCTCACTGGGCCTTGATTTTCCTTTCTGGGAAAGGGATCTCAGTACCTGCCTCTGATGGTTATTGTGACACACAGTAAATGCTCAATTAGTTAGGTTTATTTCATTCAGGCATCAGCTAAAACATGGCTTCCCCAGAGGCCTTCTCTGACCGCCCTATCCAAAAGTGCCCTTCTGCCAACATTCTCAATTCCCTCACTATGCTTTATTTTTCATCGTGGTACTCACTCATTACCTATTTATTATAAATATATTTGTTTATTATCTTTCTCCCTCCACCACAATGTATACTCTAGGAGAGAGTTAATTTTGTCAACTTGTTTGCTACTGCTTCCTCAGCACCCATAGCAGTGCTTGGCACATAGAAATATTCAGTAAGTATTTGCTGAATGAAAGAACTGTGTATAACAGATTTTCATTCAATAAACATTATAAATAAAAAGGTACTGTTTATGTGACAAATGTACTTATTGAGCACCTATAAAGTAACTAATAAATGAACAAGATTATTTCAGATGATAGTAACTAGTTGTGAAGATTTATAAACTCCTAGAATGACTAGGCAGGTTATGAGAGCTTTCCAAGGTGGTGGATTAACTGAGATCTGAATGATACCCAGGAGCCAGCCATATGATGATGTGGGACAAGGCATCCCAGGTATAAGTGCAAAAGCCCAAAGGCGGAGATGACCTTGTCTAAGGCCCAGCTTCCCCAGAGCCAAGTGAGCATGGTGGAGAATGACAGAAGAGAAGGTCAAAGACACAGGAAGAGGTCACATCCTAAAGTCTTTCCTAAGGCATG
Source organism: Prionailurus viverrinus (assembly GCF_022837055.1). Lineage (NCBI taxonomy): Eukaryota > Metazoa > Chordata > Mammalia > Carnivora > Felidae > Prionailurus > Prionailurus viverrinus. The sequence continues at coordinate 107,263,043 of NC_062570.1, forward strand.
AAAAGGGGTTTTATTCTAAGTATGATGAACAGTTATTTGATAGTGTCACTAATCTTCACCCACTAGAATGTATATTTTATGAAATCAAGGATTCTGTTTGTGAAACACACCAGCTGGTCTATAAGCATTTGCTAAATGAATGAACTGGGAAGATTATGAAGAAGGGAGTGGCATAAGCTGATTTTCCTTTGAAACATCACCCTGAACTACTACTAGTGGTTACATTCTGGAGGAAACTAAGGTGGCAAAAGATGGGTGGAATTACAAACAGCAGAGTGCAGTGTGGTTTGAGAGGTATGGTAATACAAAGAAACGGAAGAATAAAGCAGCTCTGTAAACCTTGAAGCCATTTGTTGTTTTTAAACAAGAGACAGGAAAAGGTCAGTGAGGAGGGAAGAAGTAAATGACAATTGATGTCCTAAGCCTTTTGTGTTTTCTGTAGTGAAAGAAAGAAAGAAAGAAAGAAAGAAAGAAAGAAAGAAAGAAAAGAAAGAAAGAAAAAGAAAGAAAGAAACTGCATCAAAGAATCTCTATCTCACCTATGAAAAGAGGAACGAAAGGAAACTCAAGACACACACAAAATATTTTGGAGAACAACTGTAAAGAAAAAACACCTTTTTATGTCTAAGCACAATAAGCAGTCTAAATTTCCTCAGGGACAAGTCATAAGCTAATTATACCCACAATGTGACCTAGGGGAAATCTTGCTCACAGTAAGGTTTTGAGAGGCAAGCTGTCATTTGGAAGAGTTAGTCCACAAAAAGAGGAACAGGTATTCCTCTGGTAGGAATCAAGTTTGAAAACATCACTCCCTTCGTATCTACCTTTATCTGTATCAGGCCACTAAAAAATACATACAAGGTAAATTACAGTGTAACTACTAAGATCCACATCACAGTTCTAAAAATTTTTTGGCCAAAACATTCTATGGATATTACCTAGTGTCATTTTCACAGAACTTAGAAGCACAACGAGGGCTGAAAGGGTGAATGAAGAGTGGGTTTATCTGGACCATTGCTCCCAAAAAGAAAAAGGGAAAAACAGTACTCAGGACCAGAAAATGTGTGAAGCTGCACCTAAACTCAGAGATTCTCACCTTGAGTATATCTTAAAACACTTTACTATCTAAAAGAATCTACATAAATATTTAACAAATAAATAAATTGGGGCGCCTGGGTGGCTCAGTCGGTTAAGCGTCCGACTTCAGCTCAGGTCATGATCTCACAGTTTGTGAGTTCGAGCCCCGCAGCGGGCTCTGTGCTGACAGCTCAGAGCCTGGAGCCTGCTTCGGATTCTGTGTCTCCCGCTCTCTGTGCCCCTCCCCTGTTCATGTTCTGTCTCTCTCTGTCTCAAAAATAAATAAAACATTAAAAAAAATTTTTTTAAACAAATAAATGTGTCATTTACAATACTACTTTGTCAGCTATGCTTCATCATCCACTCACCATGAGTGTCTAGAACATTCCCCATTTACCACATTTGCTATCAGTAAAAAGAAATACGCAACTCTAGAACCAAGAAAGGTAATGGGTAGAGCAAAACTTTAGTCCCCCATGTCTTCATCCATTAAAAAACAAAGCTGTTCTTTTTTTACAGCTTTATTACAATATAAAATTTGTAAGGTTCACTCCTTTAAGGTATACAATTGAGTACAGTTGATAGGTATTTTTAAATATATATTTTTTAAAACAATATTCACTGGTCTTTTCTGTAACATGTTTATTACATAGTTTAGAAATCACACAAAAAAAAATAAGGCCAAAAATTATTATCATACATAATCCAATCATCTAAAGTCATTTTAGAATTAATGACTCCAGGGGCACCTGGGTGGCTCAGTCAGTTAAACATCTGACTCTTGATTTTGGCTCAGCTCATGATCTCACAGTTCATGGGAAAAAGCGCAGAGCCCACTTGGGATTCTCTCTCTCCCCCTCCCCCATGCATGCACTCATTCTCTCTCCCTCTCTCAAAATAAATAAATATTTTTTTAAAAAATTAAAATTAAAAAAATAATAATGAAGTCTGTAAAATTAATGTCTCCAGTTAGTTTTCTCAATAGGTATTGACTAATACCTAAAATTGTGGGAAACAAATGGCAGGAAGGCATCAGGAAGCAATTCCCTACAGGAAGAAGTGAGCAGATTAAAAGGTAAAAATCTTTAAAGGAGAACAACTAACAGAAGAAAACTAACAGGCCCTTGAAATAGTGAAGAAAAGGGGCATATTAAAATAATTTGGAAGAGGACAAAAGAATTCAGTTTAATTAAATGAATAAGGAGAAACCACACAGATATTAATACTAGAAATATCACAGGCAATTTTCTCTTTAAAATCGTGTTAGCTGGGGCACCTGGGTGGCTCCGTCGGTTAAGCGTCTGACTTCGGCTCAGGTCATGATCTCACAGTTTGTGAGTTCGAGCCCCACACTGGGCTCTGTGCTGACAGCTTAGAGACTGGAGCCTGCTTCAAATTCTGTGTGTCCCTCTCTCTCTGCTCCTCTCCTGCTCATGCTCTGTCTCTCTCTCTCCTTCAAAAATAAATAAAAACATTAAAAAAATAAAAAAAATTTTAGTGTTAGCTAATAGAACTTTCTATGGTGCTGAAAATGTTCTATATCTGCCTTGTCTAATACAAAAGCCGCTAATCACATGTGACTAGTGTGACAAGAAATGTGGCTAATAAAACTAAGAAAGGGAATTTAAAATTTTATTCAATTTTAATTAATTTTAACTTAAATAGCCACATGCAACTAGTGGTTACTGTACTGAACAGCACAGCTTTAAAGAGAAAACAGCTTATGATGTTAAGATGTAATTGGATGTCAAATGGAATGCTTTCAGAAACTGTTTTCTAGAAGATACACAAGCTAAGAAACCATTTATCATCATTTACTGGCCTTCTCTACTGCTCTTCTACTCTACTTCTCTACCCAAGGTAGAGGCCAGGTTTAGGTCAGCCTAAGAGACAACCTGAGCTGTGACTACAGCTATTCTCTGGTTTGTAAAAAGGAAAAAGGGAGTACAGGTCCAGCAGGCTTTCTAACCAGACAACTGCCCTATGAATGGCAGGAAAAGGAAAATACTCTATAGAGTTGGTGCCTAGGCATAAACATCGTGATTCCCTAAAACCATCAGAAGCTATGCTGGTTGCTCTTCCAACTAGGCCTAGGGAAGGCCTAGGGAATGGAGGATTCTATCAGTGCTTGCCAATCTAGAAACAAACCACCTCACTCAATCCAGCCCAAGGGGCTTCTGAAAGACATTCTAAGACCAACTTCAAACTCTCTTTTCTCAAGAGCCCTAATACCACTCTGAATCCATAATGGAAAAAGACCAGCTCTTGTGAGCATTCCCACAGCTACTCTAGATGTCTAAAGTACCCGCAGCATGTGACACCACAGATGCAAGCAAAGCCAACTCCAAATTTCAGAGGACCCACTGAACCTTCAAGTCCAGGCCAAAACAAGACAAGCCTCCTAGGTTGAAGCAGTGAAAAGACACAGCCCATATTCTTACTTGTACCTCCCTCATGCACACTGAGACAAACACTCCCAGTAACAGCTTATTGGCTCAGCTAAGAAATTGGAAAACTAGTTTAAAAAGAAATCACATAACCACTAATGTGCCCAAAAGATCTGTAAATCAATACTTGTAAAGCGGACTTGTGAAAGTCATTCTCTTTCTGACAAGGAATCTGAGCTTCCACAGGGACAATGGATAATATTACCACGATAGAGAAGATATTCTATTACAACACTCACAATGTGAAACTCAAATCTAAGATACAAAGATGCTTTTAAGACTTTTAATGCTAAGGCAATAATAGAAATTTCACCAGGTCTCTCTCATTTGACCAATTTCATTTACTTCATATCTATCATTTAAGAAGTACCTTCTCTTACAATCTATAGGTCCTATTATATATTTATTTCACCCACATTTTAGAATGAATGGCAAGTAAAAGTGTTCCCAATTAATGGATAAAAAAACTAAAGTGTGGAAGAGTTTGCCTTGGCATCCAGTAAGAATACAAGGGTAATATATCCTGGCTTGCCTAGTGCTTTTGTGGTTAGAGGGGCAACTGCCCCTAAGTGTCCTGATGAAAATAACACTTCTACTGTATACTAGTAATGCCAACTTAGCCATGACCACCTCCTTTGGTTCTAACAGTTTTGTCCAAGCAGGCTTAACTTCAGTACCCCCTTTAAAAAAAAAAATGTGGTCTAAGGAGAAATGTGACTCATAACTCCTGAACTCTTTCCCTAAGTGTACATACAGATAAGGATATGCAAATATGCTTTGTACTCAAAGACAAATGTGATACAGTTTGTGAGTGATACAGCAGAGCACATTTTATCTCCTAATAATTGGTTTTACAAAATCCACTGAGGACATTTTGTATACCTGTGAAATTTAATGATTTTTCTGCCTCTCCTACTGAAGTATCTCAAATAGAGAAAAGAACACCAGGGGAAACTTCACCATATACCACACAAGAACCAAAGAGAAGAGATCAACAATGAGACTCTAAAACTCTTCCCTTGAGGCACCTGGGTGGCTCAGTTGGTTAAGCATCAGATTCTTGATTTCAGCTCAGGTCATGATCTCACAGTTTGTGAGTTTGAGCCCAACATCAGGCTCTGTGCTGACAAAGCACAGATTGGGATTCTCTCTCTCCCGCTTTCTCTCTGTCCCTCCACCACTCTCACAAGCGAGCTCACTCTCTCTCAAAAATAAACAAACATTAAAAAAAAGATAACATCAAACAACATGCCACCTGGCCAAATGTCACCATACCACTAGCCAAAACATGGGCCATAGGAGAGGAAGCACTACTTAGTACAGAGGGAAAACAATGCCAACATCTAAAGCTGTGAATTTTAAAAAGGAGCTATAATAGATCCACCTGCTTGTAACAGAATCTTAAAAGCCAACTGTATTTCCTAGTGATCACCTGTGGAAAGCAAAAACAGAGACAAGACTAGGGCTTTTTCCTTCATAATTCCCATCTTTCTGTACTGCTTGAATGTCTAATCATGGACATGTATCAATATTTTAATTAAAAAAATGTTGATAAAAATGTCAATGAATAAGGGCATCTGAGTGGCTCAGTCAGTTAAGCTTCTCACTGTTGATCTGAGCTCAGGTCTTGATCTCGGGGCCATGAATTCAAGCCCCAAGTTGGGCTCCATGCCCAGCATAGAGCCTACTTATAAAAAAAAAAAAGTGGGGCGCCTGGGTGGCTCAGTCAGTTAAGAGTCCGACTTCAGCTCAGGTCATGATCTCATCATTCATGAGTTCCAGCCCTGCATCGGGCTCTGTGCTGACAGCTTGGAGCCTGGAGTCTGCTTTGGATTCTACGTCTCTCTCTCTCTGCCCCTCCCCTGCTCATACTCTTTCTCTCTCTCAAAAATAAACATTAAAAAAAATTTTTTTTAAATCAATGAATAAAACAATTTAGTGGGTTGTTTTTTCTGTTGTTTTTTTGTTTTGAGAGAGGGAGACAGAGGACACACACACACACACGAGAGAGGGAGACAGAGGACACACACACACACACGGCAGAGGGAGAGAGAAAGAGACAGAGGACACGCACACACACGAGAGAGGGAGACAGAGGGGACACACACACACACACACACACGGCAGAGGGAGAGAGAAAGAGACAGAGGACACACACACACGAGAGAGGGAGACAAAGGGGACGGACGGACACACACACACACGAGAGAGGGAGACAGAGGGGACGGACGGGGACACACACACACACACAGAGGACACACACACACGAGAGACGGGGACACACACACACACACACACACACACACACACACACGGCAGAGGGAGAGAGAAAGAGAATCCCAAGCAGCTCGGAGCCTGATTCCACGATCCTGGGAGCGCAACGGGGACACACACACACACACAGAGGACACACACACACGAGAGACGGGGACGGACACACACACACACACACACACACACAGAGGACACACACACACGAGAGACGGGGACGGACGGACACACACACACACACACACACACACACACACACACACACACACACACACACACACACACACACACACACACACACACACACACACACACACACACACACACACACACACACACACACACACACACACACACACACACGGCAGAGGGAGAGAGAAAGAGAATCCCAAGCAGCTCGGAGCCTGATTCCACGATCCTGGGAGCGCAACCTGAGCCAAAATCAAGAGTTCGACACTCAACTGACTGAGCCACCCAGGTGCCCCCAATTTAGTTACTTTAAAGCCAACTATCAGTATTCTCTCCAACCATAAAACGTTTTTAAAAAATACTACAGGGGCGCCTGGGTGGCGCAGTCGGTTAAGCGTCCGACTTCGGCCAGGTCATGATCTCGCGGTCCGTGAGTTCGAGCCCCGCGTCAGGCTCTGGGCTGACGGCTCGGAGCCTGGAGCCTGTTTCCGATTCTGTGTCTCCCTCTCTCTCTGCCCCTCCCCCGTTCATGCTCTGTCTCTCTCTGTCCCCCAAAAAATAAATAAACTTTGAAAAAAAAAAATTTAAAAAAAAAAAAAAGAAAAGGAAAGTGACCTTCCTAACACACAACTTTCAACTCTCTCTTCTCTGTACTAGGTAGAGGAACACATTTGCTAAAACTGAGTCCCACAGCATATATATACACATATATAGCCTTAGATCCACAATCATGTTCACATTTCTTTTTTTTTTTAATTTTTTTATTAAATTTTTTTTTCAATGTTTATTTATTTTTGGGACAGAGAGAGACAGAGCATGAACGGGGGAGGGGCAGAGAGAGAGGGAGACACAGAATCAGAAACAGGCTCCAGGCTCTGAGCCATCAGCCCAGAGCCTGACGCGGGGCTCGAACTCACGGACCGCGAGATCATGACCTGGCTGAAGTCGGACGCTTAACCGACTGCGCCACTCAGGCGCCCCTCACATTTCTTAAGTGCACGTTTCACACGCTTCTCACTTGAGTTACATGAGACAAGAACATTAATCTTAGACTATCTACAGAGTGATGTACACAGGTTGCACATTGCCAATATATTTTAAACAACATGAACAAGTAAACAAGGAGACCTCAAATTAACCAGATGACTCTAGTAATTGGAAGGGCCAATAGCGGACATTTTCTCCCCACAGGGTGTTATTTTCCATCCTGCAGATAAAACAGCATGCTCCAGAGAGCACAAGTGTTCCACAAGGAGCTGGGAGGCACAGGGTGATAGCTGAAAAACAAAGTCAGAGCAGGACAGCTGACAATCTCAAAGACTCGTTAGTAGACATGACAACTGCATGCTCTCAGCAGGGGCAAACAACAAGCCAACCAAGCCTCTCACACCAAGTTAGCATAGTAATTACCGATTTACTCAGGAAGATGGGCAGTTTCTTTGGCTAATAACTTATTACATAAGACTTCTCAGTGACCAACAGGTGCAGAAAAAAAAAAAATCAAAGATTTTATTTATCAGTGATTTTATTTATCTCCCTCTGTTGCACAGCAGCTTCTTCCCAGTTGGCTCAATGCCTTTTCAATCTAACAAGCTAGAGAAGGCAATTGTCCAGATGTCACCTGTCAAACATAGCGATAGATGTAAATGAAGAATGGGCAAGCATGTATTACTAACACTGGACCAACGTGGGAAGGGGCACAGTGCTTTTACGTTTGAAAGTAGATTAGAATACTTCAGCTACAGACGGACCTACCTAGAAAGAGGCCTGCTAAGGACCATTACACACTAAACTCCCACTTGAGTTTGGTGTTGTGCTAGGGCACTGGCCAAAACAAACTAAACTAACATGGCTTCTGATTACCCTAAAAGAAGGGCAAAGAAAAAAAAGAAAGTGTAAGTCAGTGAGGTAAATGCTGAAACACAAAGGACATGAAGAGTGAGGGAGGAGGAGCACGAACAGGGCACAATTTAGCATTATCTAAAAAAGTTTCAGATGTATACCCTGCAAATAGCAATTCCACCCCTACATATAAAAACAGAAAGAAACTTTTGCAAGGATCACTAGGAGTCCTGGGCAAAACTATTTACGGCATTACTGCTCCTATTAACTAACAAGAAACAACCCAAAATATTCACCGAAAAAAGAAGTATGATATAGTCATAAAATGAAATTATATCCGTTAGTGAAAATATTTAAACTACAGCTACCATACCCCACTGACAAGTCCCACGAACTTAATGTTGAATTAAAACACACACATGCACTAAGTCCCAGAGCACATACAGTATGATAGCACTTATATAAACTTCAAAAACACCCTAAACCATATTGTTTACAGATGCATGTATGCAGCAAAACTATTTTTAAAAGACAAGGGAAATAATAAACACACAATAGTGTTTACCTTTGGGGCGGGGGGGGGGGGGGGGGGGGGGAGGGAAGCAGGGCATGTGGTCAGGAAGGGGCATCCTGAGGGCCTCATTCAACATAATTTATAATGTTCTGTTTCTTAAACTGAGTCAAGTATAGAAATGTACTTTTCATCATTTTGTAAAATGCCCTAACCAGGAGATATATTTTTGTGTGTGTGTATAATTTTGTATGCATGAAATGATTCAAAATAAAGAGAGAGGGAAATAAATAGAGTTGAGGCTGGAACCAGACAATGCTTCTTAACCCCCTACTGACACGTCCACCTACCCAAGGCTGGGCTAAAAGAATAAGGAGTGGGTCCAAAACTCCAAGACAACAGAATCAACTCAGTTTAGAGGTGACAAAAAGATCACCTCCAGGCACTTTTCTGGGCTTCCTAGGCGAAACCAGCTCCACAGTGTCTGCTCAAGGGCTAAACTGTAAGACACCGCACACTGTCCCCAAAGAGTTGGAGAAAGACTGCTTTGCCAATACAGAAACAGAAAACATCACAAACTCAGGCATATTTTACCAATGAAAGGAAAGTCCCCAGATGGTTCCAACAGGCAGAGGAATGGATTGAATTTAGGAACAAGGCAGTAATTTTATGTAGCCCTGCAAGGCTAAGAGAATTTGTGACTAGCTACTGGGGAGGAGGAAGGGGATGAAAAATACAATTAAAGACACACTAAACAGGGCTTTTACAAGCGCACAGAGGCCGGGGCAGAATGTGTGTAATCTGAAGCACAAATGAACGTGTGTGTGTACTGAACACCAACTAGAAGCCTCCAGGGTTACTTACTATATGGGCTTTATCTGGCAGAAGGTGACAACCGACTTTGGCACACGCTGAGTATATTGGGAAATAATAATATCAAAGGACATCTATGTAACATATGTACAGCCCACGGGCGCCAACGAGGCAGGGGAAAGAGTCCGTGACATTCGCAGGGAAACTGACCGTCAGGAAGGCCGGATTCGGTCAGATCAACGAGAGAAGGCCCAGGGCTGAGAGTCCAGGAGGCCCCAATCGGGGGAGAGGAAGAGGGTGGTCCCGGCCCGAGGCAGAAGGTGGGGCTGCCAGGAGAGGGCGGGGTCCCCGCAAGAGGAGTCCCGGGAGGCCCGCCTAGAAACAGGCCGGGCAGCCGGGGGGAATCCAGGGAGGGGGGGGCGCTCCCTTGGGCGCTGGGACGGAGAGGAATGAGAAGGCGGGGGCCTGTCACAGACCTGGCCCTGCGGCCCCGAGGGCCCGGTCCCCCCGCCCGCCGCTCACCTGGGCACGCAGCTGGACGAGCTCCGGTCCACCTCCCAGGTGGCGTACAGGTTCATCTGCACGGGGGCGGGGGTGCGGCCTGGCCCCGGGCCGCCGGGAGGCGCGGACCCGGAGGCCACCGCGACGGCCATGGAGGTGGAGGTGGACGAGGACGAGGAGGAGGCGGCCGCCGCCGAGGTGGACGAGGACGACGAGGTGGCCTGGGCCAGCTTGGGGGGCGTCGGCTGCTGAGGCGGCGGCTGCTGCGGCGGCTGCTGCTGTTGCGGGGACTGGGCGACCCCAGAGCCCCGCTGGCCGCTGCCGCCCCCGGCGCCTCCAGGACCACCGCCCGCCCCTCCGCGTTCCGCCATGGCCCGGCCGGGGGTGGGGGGCGCGGGGATAACGGGGATCGGGGCGACGCAGAGAGGACGCCCAGGCTTCTCCCACGGTGGCGGCGAGGGCTCGACTCGTCTCCTCAGCCCGCCCGCCCGAGCGCGCGAGCGAGCGAGCGAGCGAGAGGCTGCACGCACGCGCGGGGCCTCTCGGCGCGCGGTCCTCGCGCTCGCCCGCCGCTGCCTGTTGCGGCTCGCGCCGCCGAGACACTGGGTGGGCGTGTCCGGGGGGGCGGGGAGCTCTGGCTCGCGCCGGCCCCACCCAGCGCCAAGGGGCGGGGTTCGCGCTCGCGCTCGCGCCCCAGGCGAGCCTGTGGGCGCGCTCTTCTAGCTTCCCTGGAGAGGAGGCCTGGACCCCGGCTGGCTCGGCCAGACCCTCCCCTCAAATCCGCAGTGCGAGCGGCAGCCAGCCGGCCCGGTCCTCCCCTCCCCCGTCGTGCTCTCTGCAGCAACAGCCAGGCCGGCGGAAACTCCGCTTTTCCGGGGCGCGGCCCCGGCTGGGGTTGGCGGGGGGGGGGGCTTGACGCGGGAGCGCGCCTCGGGCCCCTTGGGTCCCCGGAGCCTACAGAGAGGCCGAAGCCTGCATCGCGGCATCCTGCTTGGCCCCTGCTCTGCCGCCCCGGGGTTTCTTCACAACCTACAAAGGGAGCGGGTGGCGACTCCACCGTCGGCCCGGTGCGTCTGTGGGCCGTGAAGTTTCCGTCCCTGCTGCTCTTCATGGAAGGCAGGGGGCTCAGGGACCTGGAGTCCAAAAGGCCCTGGCAAGGGTGAATTACGAACCTAAGCCCTGGCCCACCTGGAGCCACCCTTCCCCCCATGAAGCATTATAGAGTCCCAAGCCCCCCATCCCTGCCCTCAATTGCTTCCACCTGTAACGTTTTCTCTGCTTCACCGTTTAATTTCTAAAATCCTACTCCCCCAAGGCCTACCCCGATTGCCACGTCCAACGTGGGATCTCCCACACTACCACCCACATCCATCACCTCCAGAAACCATCTTGAAATCTCCTGACATCGACATCTCAGTTGCTGCACTTCCAGCAAAGCAACACCAGTAGCACCACAGCAGAACTTCTCTCCCAGCACCCGGCAAATGCCCGTTGGGCCCCTTAAGTCCAACCTAGTCTAGCCTGTTGGGAAGACTTCTGAAGACCAGAAGACTAGAACCTGGAGAAAGCAAGCTCCCCCTCCCTCCCCCTACCAAACTTAGAGGCTGGGTGGCTGAAACCACCCAGGGATTCACGGGGACTCCAGACAATCTAGATTTGGGGCTGTGTTCCCTCCCAGGTAAGGACTTGGGACTCTTTCGGCCACAGGTCTATTAGGAAGGCCTGACCTGGCCTACTTCCCAAGCCCACTGCACCTCCTCAGCCCAGCCAGGGTGCTAAGCTGGCTATTTTTAGTCCCCAAGGACAAAGTAGTAAGGTCAAACCAGACCTAGAGATACTTGCCCCAGAGCCTTCCTACAAAGGCAGGTAGTGGTGAAACAATTTCAGCATGGCTTTGGAGTTATCACCAGTCTCAACTGCAACATCTGACCCAGGTGCATGCCCCTGGCACTGGGGCAGCCCCGAGGTTGCAGAAAAAGCCAATGTTTTAGTCCTTTTGCCCCCATTTTTTAGTCCTTTTGCCCGAGGGGATTAAAAGACACCTGGGTGGCTCAGTCAGTTAAGCATCTGACTCTTGATTTCAGCTCAGGTCGTGACCTCACCGTTCAAGCCCCATGTCAGGCTCCGAGCTGACAGTGCAGAGCCTGCCTGAGTTTCTCTCTCTGCCCCTCCCTCTCTCTTGTTCTCAAAATAAATAAATAAACTTAAAAAAAAAAAAAAAACACATAAAAAAAACGAAGGAGGATCAGAAGTGTTGCATATGCATCTCTTTCCTTGGGAAACAGCTTTATTTACAAAACAGATCTAAAATAAGAACATGAAATGACAAGCCCTTGGGAACTGTGGGAGAGCTGGCTCTCGGGGACCATGTGTGAAGCCCAAGCATCCAGACAAAGAGCTGAAAGGAGGGCCAGGTATGCGAGGGGGACCTAAAATTTGAACTCCTTATATTTCTTGCTGCCCCCGCGGCTGTCCTGGGGCTGAGCTTTCCGTTTCTTTTGCTGGAGGAGAGAAAGAGAAACAGGTTACAACAAGTGAAACAACCCACTGATCCCCAAGACAAGGGTGGGCAGCCTGACTCAGCCACACAGATCTGTGGAAAAAAGTGCTAAAACTGGATTCTCAGACTTGGATGAGCTCCCCTCCCTGTGCCTTAGTTTCATCATCCTTAAAGAGGGCAGCCCACCAGAGGATTTCTAAGGTTTCCAGCACCAGGGAAGCTCAGGGCAGCAGACAGAGAGGACACCACTCCACTGAAAAAGGAGTCCCTGGTACCTAGTTCCTGGCTCACACCCAGCCGGGTTCCCCTGTGACCTCCTACCTTCTGTTTGGCAGCATGCTCAGCCACCATGTCACTGAAGTCTTCCTTCTCCACCTGTGCCTGCTGCTCCCGCACATGCTCCTCATACTTCTGGGTCATGGCCATGGGATCCAGCTCCAACTCTTCAGGTGCCAGGGCCACTTCCACACCTTGCAGCTCAGGAGCTGGGCCTTTCCGGCTCATAACCTAGAAAAGGGATCAGAGTCTTGTCATCTACAGAGAGGCTTAGAAGACTTAGTTTCCGCCCCCTTTTCCAGCCCCCAAAAGAATACTCACTGTGGACATGTCATAGATATGGGTTGATCCCATCATGGCTCCCCCAACAGTGGCCGTTCTCTTCTCTGGTAACACAGTGAACAGCTGAGGTGTCTCACTTCTGCAGAGGACAATGGGATCAGGCCCAAAAAGGAAGGGATAAAAGGGTTTCCAGAAGAGGAAGCAAAAAGAACATGAGCAGCACCTCCACCCAGCTCCCGGAAGAGATTCCAAGACACCCAGGGGAAAAACAATGCTTAGGCCGCCTCTGCAGGTTATGGAGACCCACAAGAAGAAAGGATTGTGTCAGTGGGGAGAGGGGTGGGATGGCACTGATTCTAGGAAATACAGCCTGGAAGGAAAACAGAGACTGAGTTAAGGGATCCCCTGAACCAAGTTTAGAGATCAGAGTCCAAGATTCCCATATGTGAAGAAGGGCTAAGGGTCAGGCTTAAAGTTTCTGAAAGAACTCTGGTACACAGAAGATGGCAGGAGAGAAGACACTACAAGAGCTCCTGCCCAAAGTTGTACCTGGGGTTCTAACACAGAGAACTTAAACTTCCAATACTTCCTAGGGTACAAGAACCATCCAAGCCAGTCTTACCTAATCCTTGTTCCCTATACTCCAACCATAGTACCCTTCTTTCTTTTCTTCCTTGAATATGCAAAGCCTGAGACTTCTGCTTCTGGAGAAGGAGTAACAGGGACCAGATTTACCCTCCCACCTGAAACAACCAAAAAATGGGCAGAACACAAGAAACAAAGGACATGGGGTAACAAAGGGGAGCGACTCATGAGAGACAGGAAACAAATGAGGTATGTCCTTCAGTTGCCCTGTCTACTGCAGTGAGAGAGTCTGCAGGCCATGAAACAAGGAGGGGGAACCCATGTAGAGCCCAGAGGACTTCATGAGTTGAAGGGATGAACCCCAAAGTCCACAAAGGCCTAGGCAGCTAGAGATCACAGGACAGAGTCTTAGGGAAGAGACAGCAAAACAGAGACTTGAGAACTCAAGAGACCTAAAGAGGGCCCTCCTCAAGTACTCAAGGGAGTACTCTGTGTGAGGAAAGTACCAGAGCCAGGGAAAGAACCACCCACCTGAAAAGCAAGACTTGAGATAATCAAACTGTTTCCAAGTACCTTGATGGTGTTCCTGAACAAAGCTGAAGATTTGTAGAAATACAAAAGAGGGGCACCTGGGTGGCTGAGTCAGTTAAGCGTCCGATTTCAGCTCAGGTCATGATCTCACCATTCATGAGTTCGAGCCCCACCTCAGGCTCTATGCTGACAGCTCAGAGCCTGGAGCCTGCTTAGGATTCTGTGTCTCCCCCTTTCTCTGCCCTCCCCCGCTTAAAACATTAAAAAAAATTTTTTTAAGTAAAAAAAAAAAAAAAAAAAGATATAAAAGAACCTGGGCCCAACAAGGTAAATTTCACCAAGTCTGGCCTTCAAACAAAAGTAAACAAGCATGAGCAGCAGCAGAAAACACAATCCTAATGAGAAAAATAATTAATCAATTTAAATCAACCCAGAACCAGCATGTTATTATAACTGCCTGCCATCTGGTTCAAAAATAGACACCCAGAACATATGAAAAGATCCAAATCATACAGCTAGAGATGAAAACGACACTGGATGGGATTACTGTCAGATTAGAACCCACGGAAAAAACTTGAAGAAACAGGAATAGAAATTTTCTAAAATGAAATACAAAGAGAAAAGGGGTATTTTGAAATGAGCAGAGCATTCATGAGCAGGAGGGCAACTTCAAACAGACCTAATACATGTATAATTGGACTTGCCAAAGGGGAGGAGAAAGCAAAGGGAACAGAAAATATATTTGTAGAAATAATCAGATTTTTTCCAAAATTCATAAAAATGATTAACTCACAAATTCAAGATACTTACCCAACCCCGCACAAAGAAACATGAAGAAACTACACCATACCACACAGAATTAAATTGTTCAAAATGGGGGAAGCGAAAATCTTAAAAGCTGCCAGAGATAAAAGGACACATTATATACAGAATAAAGGAAGGAATGGGAATGCAAGCTGGTGCAGCCACTCTGGAAAACAGGATGGAGGTTCCTCAAAAAACTAAAAATAGAACTACCCTACGACCCAGCAATGGCACTACGAGGCATTTATCCACGGGACACAGGGGTGCTGTTTCGAAGGGACACATGCACCCCCATGTTTATAGCAGCACTACCAACAATAGCCAAAGTATGGAAAGAGCCCAAATGCCCATCGATGGATAAATGGATAAAGAAGATGTGGGATATATATACGATGGAGTATTGCTCGGCAATCAAAAAGAATGACATCTTGCCATTTGCAACCACGTGGATGGAACTGGAGGGTATTATGCTAAGTGAAATTAGTCAGAGAAAGACAAAAATCATAGGACTTCACTCATATGAGGACTTCATTGTTTCACTATATGCCAAGTAATTTGGATGTAAATTTTAAAAAATTAAAATTAAAAAAAATTCTTAAAAAAAAAGAAGAAAGGAAGGAAAACAGACTTCTCCTCAGAAACAATGCAAGAAAGTCACCACAGCAACATCTTTAAAATACTGAAAGAAATAAAAAAATTTAATAAAACACTGTCAACCTAGAATCCTATACCTGGTCAAAATCTTCCAAAAATCTTTGAGGAGTACCTGGGCGGCTCAGTCAGTTAAGCCTCTGACTTAGGCTCAGGTCATGATTTCACGGTTCATGGATATGAGCCCCCACAAAGGGCTCTGTGCTGACAGCTCAGAGCCTGGAGCCTGCTTCAGAATCTGCGTCTCCCTTTCTCTGCCCCTCCCCCTGCTCGCCCTCTGTTCTCTGTCTCTCTCAAAAATAAACATTAAAAAAAAAAATTCTGGGGCGCCTGGGTGGCTTAGTCAGTTAAGCATCCGACTTCGTCTCAAGTCATGATCTCACAGTTCGTGAGTTCAAGCCCCATATCAGGCTCTGTGTTGACAGCACAGAGCCTGGAGCCTGCTTTGGATTCTGTGTCTCCCTCACTCTCTGCCCCTCCTCCACTCAGGCTCTATCTGTCTCTCTCTCAAAAATAAACACTTAAAAAAAAAAAATCTTTCAAAAGGACAAGTGAAGAAGTTTTGAGACTGCCAACACTTGAAAGAATTCATGACCAGCAGCCACACAAGAAATGCTGAAGGAAGCCTTTGTACACAAAGAAATGAAAGATCACTGAAAATGGCAATTACATAGCTTAATATATGACTAATTATGTAAATCTCTCTAAAAGATAACTTAAAAGATAACTGACCTTTTAAACGAAAATAACCACAGTGTAGGATTTATACCACGTAACAGTAAAAAGCGTGACAACAGTACAAAGGTTGGGAAGAGAGAAATAGAAGTGTGCGGTTGTTAGGTGCTTGCTACTCTCCAGAAGCGGCATATCACTTGAAGGCAGACTGTGATAAGGATGGATACTATAAACCCTACAGCAACCGCTAAAAATAACAAAACAGAGCTTTACAGTTAGTAAGTCAACAAAAGAGAGAAAATGGAGTCATGAAAAAGGTTCTATTGAGGCGCCAGGGTGGCTCAGTCGGTTAAGCATCCAACTTCAGCTCATGTCATGATCTCGCAGTTCACGAGTTCAAGCCCCATGTCAGGCCCTGTGCTGACAGCTCAGAGCCTGGAGTCTGCTTAAATTCTGTGTCTCCTTCTCTCCCTCCGTCCCTCTCCATTCCCTCTCTTGCTCTCAAAAATAAACAAACATTAAAAAAAATGTTTTTAATATTCTATCAATCTAAAACATAGGAAAATGGGAAGATGGAACAAAGAACTGTACGGGCAGAAAAGAAGATTATCTCATGGAAAAGGGACCAACTCACCAAGAAGACTGGACAATCCTACACATTTATGTCCCTAATAAGAAAAGTTCCATGGCAGGACCATGTGAAACCCATGCCTGTCTTAGGCACTTCTGGTTCCTCCTGCCCCAGATCACCCTGTGGCTGGCTCTTTCCTAACATTCAGCTCTCAGCTCAAATACCTCATCGAGGCTTTCCCAAAGACCTCCCCACCCCCCAAATCTCTCTACATCCCACTCCCTAGCTTATGTTGCTACACCTATCTCCACCTGAAATTACTTTGTTCTCTAAAGAACTGCTTACCAAGCGTTTTTCACTGCCTAGAGCAGTGCCTGGTGTTCAATAACTGATTCACAAGGGAAGGAAAGGGGGGGGAAAGTCAGCTGGCCAACCCAGAGGCTGAAGGGAAAAGTCCTTCCCTCTCAGCCCTGCCTGGCTCCCTCACCCGTCCATCGCTTCCTCAATCTTCTTCTTCCTCAGCTCGATGAGCTCAGGGGTCTCCATGCCAGCCGGCACTGATGAGAACCCTCCGGGAGTGATGAGGCCACTGTGAAGACAGAAACAAGCTCTGAAGTAAGCAGAAGGCCCGCAATGCCGGACTACTTTAGAGACAGACCCTGCTCTCCCCACCTGTCTGCAGGGGTAATAAAGCCTGTCTCATCTGGTTTATCTTCATCACTTTCTTCCTCTTCCTCTTCTTCCGAAGACTCCTCATCGGATGGCTCCAGCTCCCCCCAAGGGGTCCTATCAATCTCTTCCTCCTCGGTCTTGGTCTGAAAGAGATCATTCATTCATTCAGCAAATGTTTACTATAAGCCTATCATGTGTCAAGCTGTTGCAAACTGAAAGAATATAAAAGTAAACAGACAGACAATAGCCTCCGTGTAAGGAGAGCTCATAGTCTAGTGGAGAGCCTGCAACACATCTCAGGAAATGCATACCCTTTTTCAGACTTTGAAACTTCAGAACACCCAGCTCCTCCCTGATAATGAATCTATAAACCAACTGTCTCTAAACTTCATGACCTCAAGTAAGACAGTCATGGTCTATACCTGAAATTCGGCAGCATTGGTTCCGAACACATCACCGTAGAGTGGTTTCCCAGTCTCGTCTACTGGGGGTTTGCCCCAGCCACCAGCGTGGTACCCAAAGGAACAGCTCTGCGAGACAGGAAATGCAAGTCAGTTCTGCTCCTAAGCTCCAAAACCCTGGAGCTCTGAAGCCCTGGAGAAAAGTCACACTACAAAGAATAGAAACTAGCACTCGGTAACTCTGGAAACTATGATTTCAGAGAAGAATTAAACATCATAAAGCATTATAAAGCAAAAGTAATAAGCAACAAAAATCCAGAGGCAATAGGATGGGAAGATGGGAAGCAGAAAGTAGACTAATAACCTCAGCCTTCAGGGTAGAGCCCATGCTGTCTCAAACTAAAAAAAGTACTTTAAAAAACAGAACTCTAACTTCTACCTGATTTTTTCCTAACTTTGAAAATTCTCTCTCTCCCTTTTCCCTCTCCTGGGCTCTCACGTGCTCTCCCTCTTTCTCTCTAAAGATAAACAGAAATTTCTTTAAATGTTCGTTTATTTTTGGGGCGCCTGGGTGGCGCAGTCGGTTAAGCGTCCGACTTCAGCCAGGTCACGATCTTGCACTCCGTGAGTTCGAGCCCCGCGTCGGGCTCTGGGCTGATGGCTCAGAGCCTGGAGCCTGTTTCTGATTCTGTGTCTCCCTCTCTCTCTGCCCCTCCCCCGTTCATGCTCTGTCTCTCTCTGTCCCAAAAATAAATAAACGTTGAAAAAAAAAATTTAAAAAAAAAAAAAAAAAAAAAATAAATGTTCGTTTATTTTTGAGAGAGAAACAGAGCACAAGCAGGGGGGACAGAGACAGATAGAGACACAGAATCTGAAGCAGACTCCAGGCTCTCAGCTGTCAGCACAGAGCTCCAGGCTCGAGCTGCGGGGCTCGAGCTCACGAACCGTGAGATCATAACCTGAGCTGAAGTCGGATGCTTAACCGACTGAGCCAAGGCAGAAGTTTTTATCTGAAGTTTAACAATTCCTTCTTTTCACTTTAATGAGTTTGCTATCTATTAAAATTTTGACGTTTATTTATTTTTGAGAGACAGAGAGAAACAAAGCATGAGCGGGGGAGGGGCAGACACAGAGAGGGAGACACAGAATGCAAAGCAGGCTCTAGGCTCTGAGCTGTCAGCACACAGCCCAGTGCAGGGCTCGAACCCACAAACCGTGAGATCATGACCTGAGCCGAACTCGGTGCTTAACCAACTGAGCCACCCAGGCACCCCATTAAAATTGTTTTAATTTAACGCTTCATGTTTAAAAATGAAAACTTAATGCCATTCTTGAGATAAAATTATTTCTATCAATGTATGTATCAGAAACACATTCGCCAAATTTTAAATCTTGACTATTTCTGAGTGATGAAATTATGGGTGATTTATTTTCATCTTTGAACTTGTTAAATCTAATTAATTATTTTATGATGAGCATGTCAGATTTTTTGAAAAACAAGAACTATTACCCTTTTTTGGGGGAAGAGAAAAGAGAAAGAGAGACATGGTGGGATGAGAGAAGGAAAACTACATCATCCTCTAGTTAACAAGCAGGGCCAGCTAAAAATGAAAGAAAGGACAGCATTCACCTCAGGGATGGGGGAGTTCAGCCCAGGAATTTTCAGGTTGGGGTATGACGGGGGTGGTCCATATCGCTGCATGGCAATCAGCCACGGGGGGGGGACCTTGTGGGCATTCTGCAGGAAAAAGAGAACAGGATATCATCTGCCCAACCCTGTCCTTTGTCTCCCTTCTGTCCTAATTCCCACCCTCCTCTTGGCTTCCCCAGTCAAGGTAACTGGCACTCACTGGTCCTACTGGCATCCCCAAGGAAATCCTCAGCTCATCAGACAGATCTCCTGGCTTCTTCTCCTTCAGTCGTGTTTCAAACTCCTTCCCCTGAGAAAAAAAGCAGAGCACGCTGTATTATCAATGCCAGACACACACCGGGAGTTCAATGGCAAGAGGACAAGAGAACAAAGATGAGAAGTCCCAATCCACACCAGATACAAAATCCCACTGAGGGCTGCTTAGTGCCTGTCGATTCTCGGCACTCCTTTCCCTGGCTAACGTAGGAAAAAGAAAGGCCAGGAAGGAGGGGAGAACCAAGATTTCCAGTGCTGACATTAACCCACTAGAAAAACATGGCCAGATTTAGGGCCTGCTTTCTCCTCTGTAAAATGAGGGCACTCGACAAGATCATCTCCAAGATCCTTCCACCTTGAAAATTCCCTAATATCACGGTGACTACTATTTCAAGGATCAGGAAAAAAATAAAAACTTTTCTCCCACCCTCGGTCCTAATTGTTTTATACAAGCATCCACCACTTGGCCCCTCTGTCCCTAACCAATTACCACTTTTTAAAGACATGGTCTGGATCTCTCCTCCCAAAAAACGACCTCATTTTATTTTATTTTATTTTTTTTTTTAATTAATTTTTTTTTTTTTAATTTTTTTTAACGTTTATTTATTTTTGAGACAGAGACAGAGCATGAATGGGGGAGGGGCAGAGAGAGAGGGAGACACAGAATCTGAAACAGGCTCCAGGCTCTGAGCAGTCAGCACAGAGCCCGACGCGGGGCTCGAACCCACGGACCGCGAGATCATGACCTGAGCCGAAGTCGGATCCTTAACTGACTGAGCCACCCAGGCGCCCCAAAACTACCTCATTTTAAGATTTCAAATTCTACTCCATCCAAGGGGAGTTAATGAACAATTCTAAGGCTGAGGGTAGGAGCCACTGCGCCAGCTTAGAAAGCCTTCCCAACCAAGAGTCACACAGCCATGACCAACGGCCCAGCCTTTGCTCCCCAGCCCCCGCACCCGAACCTCATAGTATAGGTCCCCGTGGATGGTCAGTTTGGGCTTGGTCTGCCACTTGAAGAAAGCATCGTGCAGTTTCTGGTAGTCAATGTCAATCTTCCCCATCTTGGGCCGAACCTTCTCTCGCATTTTGGACTTCATGGTCTTCTGTTCTTCCTGCGGAGAGTGGCAGAAGATAGGTCATAAAAGGTATTCACCAAGTTTGACACTTCCAAAGAAATAAAGAAAAACCTCATTTACGTCATTCCACAAGTCACACCAAAATCCTTCCCGTTCAAACCTCTCAAACTTACATAATCCATATTGCGCAAAATCGATGTATCCTATAAAATCATCCTTGGCTACGAACGTCGATAAATATTCTTTTAAACCATCTGATCAAGAGACTGACCTCATTAGCTGCCTCCGGAGAGAACTGGGTGACCGCAGTCTAACTGGGAGGCAGTTTTCATCGCGTACTTCTGTACCTCCTGAATTTTTTGCAGTACACACAAGTATTAGCTACTCAAGGTAGATAATTTAATTTAATTTAAAAACTTGGATCTAAGAAGTTACATAGCTGCCATGGATCTCTAGCCACAAAATGTATCAGGCTCACATTGGTAACAGAAAACGGTGGACACAGCCAAAGGCAGCCTGCAGGAAAAGGAGCCGCTGTGTGCAGACAGCTCAAAGAGCTGGTAGTACAGGCAGGGGACGAACGAGGAGACAAGACGGACACCTAGCTCGGAACACTGAGGCAAGCTCTGTCTACCCTTCACGAATTGATGTCTTTCCCTCTCATCCTGTGTCATATGCAGTGCTGACTTCTGGAGAACAGATAATTAGACAGTTAAGAAGTAGACGGGTTTGGGGAACAAGATTCCTGATTTTCAAACAGGCTGATATTAAGGATGTGGATCCTGCAGGGCAAATCTGAGCCCTGCCCCGTCCCTTACCTTCTCCTGCAAGGCCTCCCGCATCTCCTGGATGCCTGTGCGTTTGATGAAGTCTGGCAGCTCGAAGGGAGGCTTCTCAATGCCTCGTTTGCCTTGTAGGTACTTGCGCTTAAAACACCAGTGGCGTGGCACAGGCACAGAATTCCTGGTGGCCTTGAGGTGAACCAAGAGCTTGGGGTCCTGTGCGGTGACATCATGCATCTCCACAACGTCAGGCCGAGCCACGAGCTGGAAACCATAGCAACGTGCCGCTAGAAAGCCCCAACCTCTCAAATCTAAAACTTTCTCTTTCTCTTCTTCAAAGGACACATACCTAAGTCACCCAGGCCTCCTTCAAAACCCTCCTCCCTATCCCCCAAAGAAAACCCCTATGGATTTCTAGGAGCTCCTCATGGGGTCTCCCGGCCAGGCTCCGGGCTCTGCTGGATCATCTAGGGTCTCACCTGCTTGAGTTCAGCCACAGTGAAGCGATTCATTCGGCGCAACTTTTTCTTGGACAACTTGGGGGCCTCGGGCTTCTTCTCCTAGAACAAAACCACCACTTCTTTTGAGCAGGACTATTAGGAGCGAATCACACTGCCCAGCTCACCCCAGAGGGATTCTCCTTTCCAAGAGTTCACCATGGTCCCTCACGGGTTGCATCTCAGCCATCTCAAGTCCCTATCTCCCTGACAGTGGAGGGGACCTCACCTGTTCATCATCACTGCTATCGTCGTCACTGTCCTTGTGCTCCTCCTCAAAGCCCTTCTTCTTAGGGGCTGCAGAGTTCTCCAGTTTGTCAAGTTTCTCTGGCTCCTTCTCTTTCTCCTTCTTCACATCATCCGTGAGCTGAGGAGACAGACACCACGGAAACCCCAGCTGTGTCTCTCCCTAGTTCTTGAACCCAGCACTGTAAAGATGCCCTCCTTACTGTCTTTCCCCATCCCTGCCCCTTCCCCGCTCAGCTTTGCCCCTTCAGAGTATGCTGCTCCTTGTACCTTGAAAGCTTCAAAAATCCTCTTGAAGAAGATGAAGTTGGGCTCATAAATTTCAGGTTCTTCGGTCACGTACTCAATTTCAACATCAGCTGCCGGGGAGTCAGAGCCACGGGACCGGGTTGATTCTTTCTCTCGGTCCCCAGAGCTCTCAGAGGATGCGCCCCGAACCCGCTGGGGCTTTTTCTTCTTCTTTCGGTTCCGACGTTTCCGATTTTTCTGCCAAAATGAGGAAAACCAACTTGGTCAGAGAATCCAAGTACCATGCCTGCTGCCTAATTTCCTCATCCAATTTCCCCAAAGAGCTAAGAAAAGAGGCCTTGAAGTCAGGCTCCAAAGTTCTGCCCCTCTCAAGCTGTGTGCCTTTCAGTAAATTGCTGCACCTCTCAGAACCTCAGTTTTTGCAGCTATAAAACAAAAGCATGCACAGTACTCTGCACTCCAAAGATTTACGGCAATTAAATGAAAAAAAAATCCCTAAAATGCGTAGGACAGAAAATGGCACAAAATAGCAGCTACTACACATTAGAACTGGTGTTCTAATTTAGTGCCCAAATACTGTCTCCTGACGTTCCTTCCAGACTCAGCTCCATCCCATACCTCTTTCTTGGATACAGACACTGTGTCCTCCTCAGTCTCTGACGCTGACTGGCCCAGGGACGAGCGAGTGTCCGTTTCCATTTCCTCTTCCTCTGTAAGGGAGGAAGGTGGCTATCAGACTCCCCACACTGGTACCCTGCCACTCGCCCGCAGTAACTCCTCTTTACCGAGAGCCAGTTTCTCTCTCAAACCCTCCTTGGGGAAGGGATGGAAGGATGCAGACTCGGCCGCAGCCTCTCTGTCCCTGCAGTCCGTGGGACACAACACACTCACCCTGCTGAGAGTTCATCTCTTCCTGGCGGCTCTCCTTCAGCTGCAGGATCTTTTCCAAAGCCTGGGGGATCTTGGGTCCCACAGAGGGGTCATCCATCTGCAACAGACAACCCAGGCAGAGGGGATGATCCCAGGATTTCTGCCTCTTGTACCAGAAAGGCTGCCAGCCAGGGGACGTCAACAGCAGACAGCAACACTGACTGCGTCAAATCATCCTTCAGCGCCCCTCAGAGTGAACCTCTGCCCCAGAAATGTCTCCCAGGCCCTATTTCCTCCCATATCTTGATATGCTTTAACGAAGCATGGCTTCCTCCTTCACCCTCCCACCCCCAGAAGTCCTCCCATCTCCCAGAATTCTCCTAAACCACCCTCTCCTGTCCCTAGAAAGAAATCACCAATCTCACCTCTCTATTCTCATCTCCAGGGGGTGGTGGGGGACCACGAGGCCGGGGAACTGGGGCCCCCATGGGCAAAACAGTGGGAGTGGGGCCCACCGGAGCAGCAACTGTGAGAAGAAAGAAATGCAAGGTCAAAAGAGACAAAACACCCATTTTAAAAATTACCTTCTTTGGGGCCACCCGAGCAGTTCAGTTGGTTAAGCACCCAACTTTTGATTCGGCTCAGGTCATGATCTCATGGTTCATGAGTTCGGGCCCCACATCGCGCTCTGCGCTGACAGCACAGAGCCTGCTTAGGATTCTCTCTGCCCCTCTCCCACTCATTCAAGTGTGAGCTCTCTCTCTCTCAAAAATAAACATTAAAAAAATTATCTTCTTTGCTAAAGGTGTGATAGCCACCCTTAGGGGGAGGGGCTGACAGGGAGTCAGTGAGAGCTTTTGGGGTGCTAGTAATATTTTGGTTCTTGGTCCAGGTGCTGGTTGCATGAGCGGTCAGTTTTAAACAATTCATTGGACTGTACACTTACAATATATGCACTTTACGGGGTATGTACTTACGTGCAAGAGTTTTCGATCGTGTTCCTTTCCCTTCCCTTCCATTTCCAAGGTCTTACCTCGAGGACCCAGAGGAGTGCGAACACCAATCTGACCCATGTCTTGTGGGGGCCGAGGGACTGGGGTGCCCATCTTTGCAATCTCCTGCTGCCGTTCTTGCTCCAGGAGCACAGCTGCCTGCCAGAGACATGGGAGTGAAGACACAGCTTGGAAATCCATCGAACAGACAGCCTCTGGCAAGTGGATTCTTTAAGTCAAGTAACAGGCCCATGGAGAACAATCAGGTACGGCTGAGTTTGGACATCCTCACCACCTGCACCTTTCTAGACTACTGATCCACACGGAGGAGGCCTCCCCTCCCGTCAGAAAAGGAAACCCCTGGAAATAAAAAAACAAAAACAAACAAACAAACAAAAAAGCCCAGGAAACTCCTGGTTCCTAAAAGAGAACTTAACACTTAGCTTAACACTTAACACTTCTCCTAAGAGAACTTAGATAGCTACACACTATCTTCTATTTTCTAACAATGGTTTTTTCCCCCAAGAAGTTATTCTTTATAATTTTGAGAAGGAAAGTGAAAGAGCACACACGAGCGCACGCGAGAGTACTAGTGGGGGAGGAGCAGAGAGAGGAAGACAGAGAAGCCCAAGCAGACTCCTTGCTGTCAGTGCACAGCTTAACTCGGGGTTCAACCTCCCAAACTGTGAGATCATGACCTGAGCTGAAACCAAGAGGTGGACAGTTAACCAACTGAGCCACCCATGTGCCCTAAGGCATTAAGTTATCTTTAAGGAACAATAAATACTTTTCTTATACCTGCTCCTCAAGATCTAGCACAATCTAGGGAAAAAGAGCACTTTGTAAACAATTCCACATTCACTCCTATTAATGCTTATTTTCTAATACTCACAGTAACCCACTGGGAACAACTGATAAAACCCATCTCTGGGACTGAATGTCTTATGTATCATTCCCTAACTTACACCTACCACAGTCTAAATACGAATAAATGGCAAAATTAACCTAAAGTCCTCCCCAAGGTACCAAAAACGACATCACATAGAAGAGAGATTAGCAAACTTTTTTCTGTAATAGGCTAGATAGTAAATATCTTAGGCTATAAGGACTGTTGAAAAGACTACAGTATATTCCTGATTTGTTTCCTTTTTTTTTTAAATAATCCTTTAAAGATACATAAGCTGGGACACCCGGGTGGTTCAGTCAGTTGAGCACCCACCTTCAGCTCAGGTCACGATCTTACATTTCAAGAGTTCGAGCCCCACATCGGGCTCACTGCTGTCAGCACAGAGCCCCCTGTGGATCCTCCATCCCCCTCTCTGCCCCTGCCTCATTGGCACTCTCAAAAATAAACAAACATAAAAAAAAAAAAATTAAAGACAGATAAGCCATTCTTGGTGGGTGGCTCAGTCGGTTGAGAGTCCAACTCTTGATTTCGGCTCAGGTCATGGTCTCACAGTTTGTGGGATTGAGCCCCATGTTGGGCTCCACACTGGCAGCATGGAGCCTGCTTGATATTTTCTCTCTCTCTCTCTCTCTCTCTCTCTCTCTCTCTCTCTGTCTCTGCACCTCCCCACCCACATGCACATGCTCTCTTTCCCTCAAAGTAAATAAACTTTAAAAAAAAAAAAAAAAAGAGGGGCAAGTGGGTGGCTTAGTCAGTTTGGCCACTGACTCTTGATTTCGGCTCAAGTCATGATCTCAAGTTTCATGAGTTCAAGCCCTGTGTCGGGCTCTGTGCTGACTGAGCAGAGACTGCTTGGGATTCTCTGTCTTTCTCTGTCCCTCCATTAGTCTCTCTCTCTCTCAAAATAAATAAACTTAAAAAAAATTTTTTTTAATAATAAGTAAATAAATAAGTAAATAGAAAGAAAGAAGAGAAAAACCACTCTTAACTCCCAAGCCCTACAAAAACAGATCATAGTCTGTAGTTGATCAACTCCTGGGCTCTAGAAAAGATGGGATTATCTGGGAGATACTAGAACTTAAGGATGAGATGACCTCCACGGAAAATCTGAATGGTGCATCATGTTTTGGACACTAAGCACTAACGTGACAGCCAGTGGACTGGACCATGGGGCCAAAGGTTGGGGGGCATTACCCGCTTCTGCTGCTCCAACAGCTCATGTTCCTTCAGTGAATGATCTCCCTGCTTAAAAAACAAAACAAGGTTACATTGGCACCACCACCCCACGGGCCACACCGCCACAGCTCTGCTTCCTGGGGTTCTTCCAGGCTAGGGTCTATGTTCTAGTCTTTGGTCCAGACCTGCCCCGAGGAGTTGGCCCCAGGATCCAACTCTCTCTGAGGCTCCATTTCCCCTTTAGGACCCTGAGGAGACCCAGGCCCAAGCTGACCCCTGTCCCACCTGCTTGGCACGCTCCTCTTGCTGCATCAGCAATGCTGCCTGCTGCTGCGCCAGCTTTAGCCGCTCCTCCTCTGACAGAGCCACGGGCTCACCCACCCGGAGAGGAGGCGGGGGTCCCAAGTTTGGTGGGCGAGGTCCAACTGCCATAGGAAAGCCAAGGCCAAGGCCTGGTGGAGGTGGTGGGGGTGGCGGAGGAGGTTGCAGAGGGGGGAGTCCCATGGGTGGTGGCGGCATGGGAATCCCAGAGAGCTGTGGAAAAAAATGTGAACATCAACTAGGAAACATTTCTCTACTGCAGATATTTGCCGGGGATCTACTGTGAGCCAGGTGCTGGGATTCAAAGTCAAATAACAAATAGTTCTTGCGCTCAAAAAGAGAATACTCTATAGCAGTATCGGCGAAACAAGATGCTAACTTTGGGGCACCAACCAACGAAAGCTATAGACTCTCTCCCCAGAAAAACATGAACACAAATTTTGCATACCGTTTCAGGAGATTCAAGAACACCTCTAAAGTCCACCTGGGAACTCCTCATCCCACACACAAAAATCAACAAAACCCGTCAGAGCCACTGTCCTAGAGAAAAAGTCACATCCTGGCTCAGAAAGGACATGGAAGTTGAGAAGACTTAACACAGGAGACAGTGTGTCCCAATGACTCACTAAACGTAAAGGATATGAAACCAAATCAGAGAGCGAGCCATAATGTCTCGTTAAATAAAACAAGAACTGTGTCCTGGAAAGGCAAAAAAGAGTTATTTCCAGTAGAAGGAGGATCAAGTCTGGCTTCCAGACTATTTAAGCTGGGATCTTAAAAGACAGACAGACTTTGGAGAAACAGACATTGATTAAGGAAGGAGGCGAGGATCATGACCAACGGAAAACTAAAGAGCTCCCAACTGTCTTTGCATTACCTCTCTGCCCAATCTGTTAGTTGCCCGAACAGAAGGCATCTTATAAAGCAGAACAACCTCCTTACCTGTGCCGACATGGGAGGAGGAGCTGCTTTGTCCCCATCTTCACCTCTCAGAACCGGCCGATTCAGCACGATGCCAGTCTGCAAAAGAGAAAGAACTCCAGGTCAGTCCAAGAAGAGCTGTTCCATAAAACGACATTCACTTCCATTCATTCGACAAAATTTAACCAGCGCCTGTCTGACAGAGCTTGGGCTAGGTACTGAAGAGAACTAATACATATACAGAAACGATTACAACTCGTCAGATAATGGCAAGAACAGGCAAAAACAGCGAGCCCTTGCTTACTGTGTTTTGGTACGTAAGAAACTAAGACCGAGTCATGACGGATCGCGAAGGCCTCCAGAAACGGCCTAACCCCACGTCCCGCCGCCAACACCTACCTGGCGAGTGTAGGTCTGCAGCCGCTCCACCAGCTCCTCGCGACTCCCTGCTGGGCAAAGCAAAGGATCAATGGGGTAGGTCAGGCCGAGCAGGCCCGCCTGACCCAGTCGAGCCCCAGTGGTCCGCCTCCGCCCCTCCCCACCGCCTCCGGGTCTCCGGGGTAACCAAGCTCCGCTTCTCGCTAGGCCTACGCTGCCCCGTCGTTTGACCTCCCGATCTCCTTACCCTGGATCGGAGCTCCGATCTCTGCCAGTTTGGCCTGAAGCTCCTGGGCAGCCCAAGCGCCATAATGCCCAGGAGGTGGCGGCGGCGGCAGCTGCAACTCTCCTTTGGGAGGCTCGGGATGCTCGGCCGCCATCTTAGCCGCAGGAAGGCGCGCGACCAACCCGGAAGTTCGGGCCAGACCTGGTGCCCACTTCCCGGAAATTCCGGCAGCGTCTTACGTCACGTCCGGGGGAGGGTTGGCAGGCCCCTTCGGATCCCCAGGTCCCCAGGCGGCCTGGCCGCGAAGTCTTCTGGGAGTCGTAGTACTCGGGTCCCGTTTTCTGAGGGTCCGACTCCGGGAGGATGATCAGAGCTGAAGCACGGGGAACACTGGGGCTGGAGCGAGGGCGGGGCTATGGACGAAGATGACCCCGCCCAAAGGCGTGCTATCTGCGTCTGACCCGCCCAAGCGCAGATCAGCCTTCCGGCCCGACTCCGAGCTCAGGCGCGAGAGGCCCGGACGCTTACGTTCCTTAGGGAGTCCTAAAGGACTCATTCCCCGGCGGCCGCCGGGTTGCGGGCGCCAAGCGGGAGGTTGCAGCCGATGCCTGTGATAAAACAGTATCTGATTGTCTGCCCGCCCACCCCCGGCCCACGGAGGGATGAATGGGCTGAAAGAGGATCGGAGCCGGGAAAGAAGCGGGCTGAGCTCCAGCTGCCGACCTGGGGGAAGGGCCACAGTAAAGCCCCTTTTTCCACCTATCAGTTCCGCTCAAATGTCCCTGTTAAGCTTTCTCCAGTTCCGCTCAAATGTCTCCGTTAAGCTTTCTCCCGCTTTCCTTTCCTTCCTTGGAGCTCCCACAACATGTACAAACATCTACCATTTGTTTTAAAGCCTCGCCCCCTTTTCTCCACCTCCTCCGCAAGAACGTGATCAGGGACTTCGTCTTTTTGCTGTCTCGCAACATCTGGCGTTCAAGAGCTGCATCGTAATGATTGATGGGGGGTGAGGGGGACCGAAACGGTCTTTTGGGCAACAGGATTTGCGTAATTTTTAGTCCCGAAAATGAACTGAGGACTTTCTGTCCCCTCATCCCCACCGGCCTACCAGAGGAGTCGACGCTGCCTCACTTACCCACCCTGCGACCACCAGTGGCCTGTGCGTCTGAGGGAGGAATGTGCAGATGCCCCCTGCCTGTCCAGCTCCCACCTTTCCTTATCCTAATCTGTCAGTCAATTCAGTTTCTGTCCTCACCTCCGCCACTAGCTCTGAAGGTCCCCTTCCCATTTTAGCCCTGCCCTCTCACTGACAGGCTCACTGCCTGTGTGAGTGTGTGGTGTTGGGCGAGTGAGCTGGAAAACTCAAATAAAATGGTCTCATTTTCCCCCCACACCCACACCCTTCATATCTTCTTTCTAGCATGCTCCATGTCATTGACTGACCCCCCCCCCCCAAAGAGAAGTAGCTGAGGGCGAGGAAAAAATAATGGGGTGCCAAGTCTTGGGAAGGTGGGTTCAAGAGAAACAGAAAAGGACTGAGCCAGGAAGGTTGCTCACATCTTAGCCCTGGATAGGAAATTCTCTTTCCTCCTGTCCAAGCCTTGATCCTTCCTCTTAAAATCACCATCACCACCCCAGTCTCCTGACACTCCCAAAGGAAAAGCCAAACCCAGAAAGGGCAGAAGAAGTACCAGTGGTATTCTCCCCTCCAGCATGTCAGCCCACTCAGGTAGAGCCATTCTGACCCAAAGGAAGCATCTTTCTGCTTCCTGTAACTGGAGAGCTGCTCGCAGGTCACCTGAGGCCAAAGGGCCCTAGACATGTGTATGTGCTGGGGACGGTGATAGGGGTCTCTGAGACAAGATAAACTGAAGTCTGATAAGTGAGGAGGTAATGTAGCTATGGCCAGAAAGGGACAAGTGGGACCTCATTATAACAGCTCTGGGACCCAGGCAGGACAGAACCTCCCATTGTGCAGAGGCGGTCACTGAGGGGCAGAGAGAAGATGACATTCCCAACAGGCCAAACTTGGAGCACAAGCAGTTCTCCTGATTCCGAGAGTCCCCATTCCCTTCACCCTCTTAACAAGGATCCTCGCACAATAGCTACCTGTGTGGGGCTAGAATGGAATCCAATTCCTTCCAGTCCCAGTTTGGCTGGCTGTCCCAGCTCCAGGCTCTTGCCCTAACAGGTCAAGAGGGTAGGAGAAAGCCGAAGTCCATGAGAACCAATGAACTAAATGTAGGGCTGTTGGTATCTGCCATGACTTTGAGAGGTGCTGCTGCCCAGCTCCAAGTGGTAGGAGTTAGGGTCTAAGAAGGGAGTAGAAAATTCAGGACCACCCCCTCCCCCCACCCGGGTACGCCCACACACAGACACACAGGAGTTTACACAGAGCCTTCACACATATCACCTCTGCAGTCTCCGAGCAGCTCTAAGAACAGCTCTCTATCCTAGAGCTGAAAGTATCCAGGCCCACGGAGTTGGCTCTTGACTCTGGGTCTTAAGTTCAACAAGGGTTGAACTTGGGTTCTCAGATTCCCAGTACAAAGTGCTAAGGCTCTGGTCAGGAACAAGTGAGTCTGGAGTCCTGCTGTAGGGTAGGAGTGGGTCAGCAGCAAGGGGATTGCCTCAGGGGCTGGAAGGAAAGGGTCTTCAGGGGTGGGAGGGCAAATGGGACCAGCCCCCAGGCTGAAGCTGTGCTTCTCTGCTGGAGGTGGACAGAGAAGAGGAGGGAGGGAGTATGTGGGTGCTGGTAAAGGTACCCGTGTCTCTAACTCCCCTAGGACCCACTAGGCCAAGGTCGCCCAATAGAGCCCAGGAATGCCCAGCAATGCCAGAGTATCCAGGTACCTTCCAGGCCTCAGTTTCCCCTTCTGTAGAGTGAGGGCAAGATGCTGGCCACATTGCTGAACCTCTCTGCAAGGCTGCCGGGCGATGCCCGCATCCGAAGACGCCACCCGGAGATTGTTCCTGGGCAGCCTTCAAGTCAGCGCTGCCCCCTCCTCTTCCCGCTCCCCTTCCCCTCCCCCTCCCCTGCACGCTGCCGGCCCCCGCCCCCGCCCCGCCTCCGGTGTGCGATGGGGGGGCGGACGGCGGGCAGAGCGGAGAGGAGAGCGGAGTCGCCACCTGATCCCATCCAGGCTCGGAGAGGAGAGCGAACCGGCGCTCGGCGCTCAGGGTCCCCGGCGCCCTGCGATCCGCATTGGATTTCGGGACAAGGGTTTAGAGATAGCGGCGACCACCCCAAACCCGGGTCGGAGGCAGAGCCCGCGGCGTAAGTACTGCAGTGGCCGGCGTGGGGCAGGGGGACTGGGGTGGACCGGGCCGGGACAGGGGACGAGGGGTGGGCAGGAGAGTGTCGCGGGGGCCTGGTGCCTGGAGAGCATGGGGGCGGGGGGCGCTCTACCCCCCTGGGGAACGAGAGAAGCCGGGGTGAGAGGGCGAGTCTGGCCTATCCCCTGTGGTGACCAGATCCTAGTGACCGGATCCCTGGGGTAGGTGGGGATGAAATTGAGGGAATGGGGGCTGAAGGGGCGGTAGTGATGGAGAGAGAAGGATGAAGGGAATTTGGAGGCAGGGATGACGTGGGGGTGGATGGCAGGGAGAGGGGGCTGGGGAGGACCTGGCAGCAGGCTGGGAGGAAAAAGGCAGGAAAAGAGAGAGGTGGAAAGATATTTGATCTCCTGAGCCACTAATCGGCAACCCCCTCAGCCCTCACTCAGCCCCTTCCTCTCTAGTGCCCTGGGCAGTTTCCCTGCTCACCGGGCTGTGCCGTGCTCTAGTAAGGACGGAGTCTCCAGGTCACCTGATGGTCAGAGCTGGTGGTCCAAGCCGGGACACCCTCCCCCTCTAAGGGCACCCATATTGGCCCTAGAGCTGGAGGGGAGAGAGAAAAGGGCTCATTTGGGAGTGGGTGGGTGTCCAAGCCCGTTTTCAAAGCTCTGCCTAGCTATACCATTTTTTCCTTTGGCTCCCTGGAGAAACCAGCAAAACCAGGCAGCAGCCTGAGGTAAATTGTTCTGACTAAAATTAGCACTGATATTCTGATGAGGCTGGGCATCCTGACCTGTCTGGGACGGCTGAGGGAAACTCTCTCCATGGAGAAGACACAGGGGAGGCAGAGGAGTTTGAAGAATACAAGGGGCAGGAGCCAGGGCCCCAGGAGACCACCACCCACCCCACACCAGCCTGGAGATTACAGAGGTTAGATCCAGCCCTGGCCAGCCCCCTCCCCGGGTGCCAGTGCCCTGACTCCATCTCCAGAGGAGGCATCATGGAGAGAACTTGGCAAGGGAAGGGAGGCCGCTTCCAGTGTCCAAGCAGCACCCTCTCTGAGGACCTGGAATGTTTAGCCTGGCCGAGTGCCCACCCAGAGGAGACAAGGTTACTGCTTTCAAATACCTGAAGGTCTGTCATGGAGAAAAATGATCCATGTGGTCTAGGACAGCAACACTAGCAATCATGTAGATGGAAGGTGGAAGGGGACAGGCTGAGCAGGGCACTCATAGTGGCAGGCTGATTCTAGCTGTCCCAGAAACAACTTTTGAACAGCTGAGGCTGCTCAGAAATGGACCAGGCTGTATCTGAAGGTAGTGAGCTTCCCGACACTGGTGGTGGCCAAGCAGAAACCAGTGCCCACCTTAGAGGTGGTGTCCATGAAGTTCTTGCGCTAACGATGCCCTATTTCAAGGGGACCTTAGACGAGGGTCTGGCTGACTGGGTCCCCAGCGCTAAGACATGGAGGGGAGTGGGACGGAGGAGACCACCAAGCACCCTGTTGTCCTTCTCTGTGTGGCCTGCTTGAAGCACTTCCCAGGGAAGGTCCCCGCAGTGCTCTCTCCGGGCTCAACCTCCTTGGCTGACCCAGAGTCCTCTGAAAATAGAATAGTTTTAGCGAGTTTAGCAGTGATGTGAATAGGTTGACTTCCCACTTTGCCCCCTTGGGAAACTCCCATCTTGTCACCAACTCCTCTAGGCAAGACGAGTGGCAGAGGCCACAGGCTCTGACTTCCCTTGTAGGCTTCCTCACCCTCGCATAGCCAGCCCTTCTCTGCCCTTAACAATCCTTGAAAAGACAGCAGGGCCTTAGGCTTTCTCTGCTATGCCCTTGGCTGCCCTCTGTGGTGGACCCTTCACCCCCCTCGGCTCCAGGCAGATTAAGTCTGTCTGCAGGCTGGTGGAGGAAACCAGGTGATGCGGCCTGGAGAGAAAGGAAAGGCCTAACCATCACATCATTCCACCCGAGCAGGTTTAAATGTAATCCAGGATTAATGAGAGGAGAGGGGAAGGTAGTGGTAAAGAAGAGGAACTAGAAACCAAGCTCTAGGGGCGCCTGGGTGGCGCAGTCGGTTAAGTGTCCGACTTCAGCCAGGTCACGATCTCGCAGCCCGTGAGTTTGAGCCCCGCATCAGGCTCTGGGCTGATGGCTCAGAGCCTGGAGCCTGTTTCCGATTCTGTGTCTCCCTCTCTCTCTGCCCCTCCCCCGTTCATGCTCTGTCTCTCTCTGTCCCAAAAAAATAAATAAACGTTGAAAAAAAAAATTAAAAAAAAAAAAAAAAAAAAAAAAGAAACCAAGCTCTAGGCCCCAGCAGGAAGTGATGGTCAAAAGTTTTTACGTTACCTCATCCCTCCTGGGACCCAGGTGTCCTAGTTCCACGTAAGTGCAAATGCCCATAGGGTTCCAGGCTCCCTCTCCCCTTTCGAGAGGTGTGAATGTGAGGCTGACGCTGAACCCAGACCTGGAGACTAAGGCCCCTGAGACACAGACACCACCCTAGTGGGGAGACAGACATTGCTGCTGAAGCTGTCTTTTCACCAGGACTGCCAAAGGCCAGGCTGCCCTTGAGCCAAGGCATTTGTGCAGAGACAGGTGACTGGCTGGAAAACAGGCCCTCCCTGCTTCTGCCTCTCACTCCTGCCACTCACCTGGGATGGAGGCCCATCTTCTTCTGGAGAATCTCAGCGGGGAAACAAGCAGGAGCCCCTCTGTATTCCCCACACCCCACCCCACTCCCCTCTCCCCGGCTACCATGTCATGGCCTTGGCCAGGCACCTCTCACTGCAGAGTCAGCTGACAAAGTGGCCAAGGTTTCAGGTGTCTAGGGATGGAATCCAGATAGGGTTCTGGGATTTCAAGTCCTTCCTTTCTTTCTCTCATGGATTTATTGGTCTTGGGCCCTCAGGGCAGGAGCCCAGCTAGGAAGGCTCGGGGCTGAGAAACACGTAGAACTACCAGAGTCCAGAGCAGGGATGGAGAAATCCGTGTTCTGTGGAAGCAGCACACATTGCATCTAGAAGGATGGGCTTTGGAACCAGAAAGAAGAGGTCTGAATCCTGATTCTGCCAACAACTGTGTGACCAGGGACAAGTAGCACCATGTCATAGAGCCTCAGTTTCCTTGTCTATAAAATGGGGAATAATGCCTGTGTTAGGGTGTGGTGGGGATTAAACGGCATTAAGTATGTACTAGTGTGGTACATGTAGTAAGCCTGCACTATCGATGCCTTACGCATGTCAAGAGACTCAAGAAGATATAGGTCCAGTCAGTGGTTTCTGAGGAGCTCGGTCTCTGGGGAGTCAAGACCAACTCTTGGCTGAAGCAGTCAGGCAAGGAATCCTGGAGGAGGGAAACCTTGAATTGAGACTTCTGTGCTTTAAGCCAAGCACTGGTGCTAAGGCAAGTCTACTGGGGGCGGGGAGACAGAAACAAATAACCACAAGACAAAGACGAATTAGGGGCAGGCCGAGAAGCTGAGACAGGGCTCCAGGGAGGAGTGGCTACCGCTTGAAGGGCTGGCCACACCCCAGAGCCTGTAATTCCACCCAAGACTAAGTTATCTAGAGGGTGCGGAGATAGGGTCTTGGAAACGGGAGGTAGGAATCCGATCTTCTCTGGCTTCTCTGCGCACCCCACCCTTTGGAGCTCTCCTTTGCACCAGTCTTGCTGGGGCCCACAGTCCATCTCCTCTGCCCGCCGCAAACCTGTTTGCCTCCTTCTCCTGCCAGGCCTCTCAGGAATACTGGCCCTGCTACCAGAGCCCCAGGAGCCCCCATGAGTGCTGGCGAAGGGAGTCCTGGATAGCGAGGTCCCGGCTGGTCCAGGGGTGGGTACCCCATCATGCCACCCATCCTCCAGCACCTGCAGCAGGCCTCCAAGATGATGAGCCGCAGAAAAATCCTGCTGCTGGTGCTAGGGTGCAGCACCTTAAGCCTCCTCATCCACCAGGGGGCACAGCTCAGCTGGTAAGGGGGCAGGGCCTCACTGCATGGGCGGGACCCAGGGGAGTTGCATTCTTGCCTGGTGGGCAACGGAATTGGGAACTCTCCTTCCTACTCCTTCTATCTGCCGGAAGGTTCTGTCTTCTGCTGGGCTTTGTTCCTTCCATTTTTCTAAACTTATTTTTTTTTAATGGGCTCTATGCCCAACATGAGGCTTGAACTCACGACCCCAAAGACGAGTGTCGCATGCTCCACTGACTGAGCCAGCCAGGCGCCCCTCCTTCCCTCCATTCGAGTTGTGCTTTCTATATATTCTCTTTAGATCCACACAACCTGCTTGGGCAGGCACTGGTCTTCACGGAAAGGTTGCTTGAAGTCCTAGAGTTAGTGACTTCAACTGGGATTCTAATCCCGTCCAAATGCTTCCCGTGGCATCACATTCTGAGCGCCTCCCCAGAGGACTGCCAACAACTTCTCATTACTTCTGCTGTGCTGGGCAAATCCCGTCACTTTTCTGAGCCTGTTCCCTCATCTATAAAATGGGGATGATGCTATGGGTGACCCAGTTAGTCACCGTGATACAGGATACGTGATGACTAGCAGTAGCCCTTACCCTGCTCCATGATTCACTGTGTGAACCCAAGTCCCTGCACCCTTCAGGGCCTCATTCCCATTTTCTACATGGTCTGCCCATAAGAATGGTGTGAATAGGCCCAGTTCTTGTTGGATGATTTAACAGTCTTTTGGTAGGGCATCTGTGTAGATATTATCCTGAGCCCAAATGGGCCACAGATAAGAAATCTCAGTGGTGTTCTCAGAGCTGCTTAGAGTTCTCCTCATTACATGATGCTTAGGGTAGAAAAGAAACAATAGTAACTCAAAATATGCAGGGAATTTACAGGTCACCTGTCATCCCAAACACCCTTGTTTCAGGAATAAGGAAACAAATGAAAGCTTCATGAAGGCTAGGATTGTTGTCTGGTTTTTATACTATAGTATATTTCTTGAACCTAGAACAGTGCCTGGCATATAGTAGGTGCTCAAAACAAAACAAAACAAAACAAAACAAAACAAAACAAAACAAAAACAACTTATTGAATGAATGAGGCTCCAGAGAATCTAACAGAATCACAAATCAAATAGATTGCCTCAAAGCCCGTGCCACTCACCTACAAGATGAGAAGCCAAAGAGTAAAAATGAGAAAAAAGCTAGAGAACAAGAGAATATGGTGATTTTATTTAGTTGCCAGACAATGTAAATGATTTTTCTCCTTCTGGTCCTCAGTTTCTACATGTGTAGAGGAGACTTTCTCAAAGATCTCCAAGGGCCTCTGTCCTTGTATTAGTTGTTTCTGTGTAACCCAATTACCTCAAAACTTAGCACCTGAAAACATCAAACACTTATTATCTTGGGGCATCTGGGTGGCTCAGTCAGTTAAGCGTTGGACTCTTGATTTCAGCTCAGGTCATGATCTCACGGGTTCATGGGTTCAAGCCCTGCATCAGGCTCTGTGCTC
Source organism: Prionailurus viverrinus (assembly GCF_022837055.1). Classification (NCBI taxonomy): domain Eukaryota; kingdom Metazoa; phylum Chordata; class Mammalia; order Carnivora; family Felidae; genus Prionailurus; species Prionailurus viverrinus. Next base: position 107,299,930 of record NC_062570.1, read on the forward strand.
AAAGTGCAGAGCCTGCTTGGGATTCTCTCTTTCTACCTCTCTCTGCCTCTCCCCCACTCATGTTCTCTCTCTCAGTCTCTCTCAAAATAAATAAATAAAACTTTAAAAATAATTTTAAAAAACAGTTATTATCTTGCTTCTGTGGGCCAGGAATCCAGGTGTGGATTACCTGGGTTCCTCTGGCTAAAGGTCACATGGCATTGCAATCAAGCTGGCTGATAGGGATGCGGTCTCATCTGAAGGTCTGATTGGAAATGCTCCCCTTCCAAGCTCATTCACGTGGTTGCTGGCAATATTCAGTTCTTCAAGCAGGCTGAAAGAATGAGGCCCGGTTCCTCAGGGACTGTTGTAGCCCGGTGCCTCCCCATACAGCTGCTTACAGTATGGCAGTTTGCTTCTCCTTGCATGAGTCATCCCAGAGAGAGGCAGAGAGACCAAGATAGAAGCCACTGTCTTTTTATAATGTAATCTCAGGAGTGGCATCCCATCATTTCTGCCCTATTCTATTCCCGAGCAGCATCAAGTCCTGCTCATACTCATGGGGAGGGAAATACACAAGGGCGTGAATACCCAGAGGCCAGCAGGGATCACTGGGGTGACGTCATACTAAAGGCCGCCTGGCATATCCCTCTACTGGTTCATGGGTATAGTCCGGGTTGGACCATTCTGTGGCCCATCTCACCATCCTTGGGGAGGGGCAGGGGTCGAGAAGCATCCCTCTCACACCCTCCACCCCCGCCCCGCACACCTCCCGAACTCTGCAGGTACCCCAAGCTGTTTCCTCTGAGCTGCCCGCCTCTGCGAGACTCACCGCCCCGCCCCAAGCACATGACGGTGGCCTTCCTGAAGACGCACAAGACTGCGGGCACGACCGTCCAGAACATCCTGTTCCGATTCGCCGAGCGCCACAACCTGACGGTGGCCCTGCCGCACCCGAGCTGCGAGCACCAGTTCTGCTACCCGCGCAACTTCTCGGCACACTTCGTGCACCCAGCCACGCGGCCACCGCACGTGCTAGCCAGCCACCTGCGCTTCGACCGCGCCGAGCTCGAGCGCCTCATGCCGCCGGGCACCGTGTACGTCACCATCCTGCGCGAGCCGGCCGCCATGTTCGAGTCGCTCTTCAGCTACTACAACCAGTACTGCCCGGCCTTCCGGCGCGTGCCCAACGCGTCGCTCGAGGCCTTCCTGCGCGCGCCCGAGGCCTACTACCGCGCGGGCGAGCACTTCGCCATGTTCGCGCACAACACGCTGGCCTACGACCTGGGCGGCGACAACGAGCGCAGCCCGCGCGATGACGCCGCCTACCTGGCCGGCCTCATCCGCCAGGTGGAGGAGGTCTTCTCGCTCGTCATGATCGCCGAGTACTTCGACGAGTCGCTGGTCCTGCTGCGGCGCCTGCTGGCCTGGGACCTGGACGACGTGCTCTACGCCAAGCTCAACGCGCGCGCCGCCAGCTCGCGCCTCGCCGCCATCCCCGCGGCGCTCGCGCGGGCCGCGCGCACCTGGAACGCGCTCGACGCGGGCCTCTACGACCACTTCAACGCCACGTTCTGGCGCCGCGTGGCCAGCGCCGGCCGCGCGTGCGTGGAGCGCGAGGCGCGCGAGCTGCGCGAGGCCCGCGAACGCCTGCTGCGGCGCTGCTTCGGCGCGGAGCCCGTGCTGCGGCCCGCCGCGCAGATCCGCACCAAGCAGCTGCAGCCGTGGCAGCCCAGCCGCAAGGTGGACATCATGGGCTACGACCTGCCCAGCGGCGGCGCCGGTCCAGCCACCGAGACCTGCCTCAAGCTGGCCATGCCCGAGGTGCAGTACTCGAACTACCTGCTGCGCAAGCAAAAGCGCCGGGGCGGCGTGCGGGCCCGGCCGGAACCGGTCCTGGACAATCCCCCGCCGCGGCCCATCCGGGCGCTGCCCCGCGGCCTCCAGGGCCACTGAGCTCTCAAGAGTCTGGATCTTACACTGCCCGTCCGGGGTCCTGCCTGGGACTGCCCCCGGGCCCTCCGCCTCATCGGGGCCTCTTCTGCTCAGTACCTGGGGCCTTGTCTCCCAACCTGAGCCTGCCTCCCCAGGGTGGGTTGAACCCCATCTTCGTGGTGGGTGCTGATAGGCCCGATCGAGCCCCGGGCCACCCTCTTCTCCTTCCTAACTGGTTGGTAACTTTGACAAGAGGTCTGAGGCCTGACCAGAACTGCCCACCCTGCCGCCTTCTGTGGGTTGAGCCCCACCTGTCTTTTTTCAAGTGGGTGAGCCCAGGCCTCAGAGGGAGGCTGAGACCTGGGAAAGGCTGCTTTTTCAGCTTCCCGGGCTGCTCTTCCTCTCAGGGGTCAGAGACCCCCCACACCATCTGTCTTCCAGGTTCCACCCTCCCCAAAGACCTAAGCTGCTCCCAGACTCCCAGAACCAAGAGTTCTTGGGTTGGGTTTTTTGTTTGGTTGGGTTTTCTTTTTCTTTTTTTCTTTCCTTCCTTCTTTCTTTCTTTCTTTCTTTTTTTTTTTTTTTAATAAAATACTTTCAAAAGGTACAGGTTGGTTGTCAGTCATTGAAAGCCAGATTTCCCACGCTTGAGGATGAGGCAGATGCCCAAGAATAGCAGCTGTGACTGTCCCCATGAGGAAGGGGCCCAGGCTCAATCAAGCTCCTCCACCGCCCTTCCCAGAGGCTTACAATTCTCAACAACCTCTTGACTGGGCTCCCTGGTGCAGACTGGCCACCTCAGCTCGACTTATTTTTCCTTTGAGAAAATCCAAATCATTCCTTTCCATTCAATTCAGCCCCACGTACTGAACGTCGTCTCTTATTTGGGGACATAGGTGGGCAAGGCAGATAGGGTTCATGGGCCTCATAGGGCTCATGGGGAGACATTGGAACTGGAGTGGGACATGTAAGCTGAAGGAGGGACTGGAGCTGGGTAGAGGGGAACACTTCGGGCTGAGCGGGGGCTAGATGGAGGATCATACTAGTAAGGAGGTACTCAACTCCCCCTTTTGAGTCACCAACTTCACTACGGGTCCTCCCCACAAGGAAAAGACACCCTGTCTCAGATAAAGTCCATTCCCCGCCCCTGGTGTTCTTCAGCACAGCAAGACATCCAGCACTTCAATGTTTATTTATTTTTGAGGGGAGAGGGGGGATGGAGGACCCGAAGCAGGCTCTGTGCTGACAGCAGTGAGACTGATGCGGGGCTCGAACTCACAAATGGTGAGATCATGACCTGAGCTGAAGCTGGATGCTCAACTGACTGAGCCACCCAGATGCCCCATCCAGCACTTTAAAATGAAACTCCAGGAGCACCTGGGTGGTTCAGTTGGTTAAGGTCCAACTCCTGATTTAGGATCAGGTCGTGATCTCACAGTTCGTAAGATTGAGGCCTACGTGGGCTTGCTCTGATAGCGCAGAGCCTACTTGGGACTCTCTCTCTCTCAGGAGAGAGAGAGAGAGGGAGAGAGAGAATGAACAGGCGAGGGACGGAGAGAGAGGGAGACACAGAATCCGAAGCAGGCTCCAGGTTCTGCGCTGTCAGCACAGAGTCCGGCACGGGGCTCAAACTCACAAACTGTGATATCATGACCTGAGTGGAAGTTGGATGCTTAGTTAGCTGAGCCACCCAGGCACCCCTAAACTCAAAAAAAAATTTTAAATAAAATGGAACTCAAGACTAGCAGAGAATCAACTTTTTCTGTTACTTTCTTTAGAGCTGTGTTGACCTATCCGGACAAGTAATAAAAATAATAGCTAACACGGTGTGCTGTGTGCCCGCCACTAAAGTTTACAGACTTTAACATACACTAATTTATGAGATGGGTACCGTCTATGGGTGATGGAACCGAGGCTTAGAAAGGTTAACTAACACTCGGGGTCATACAGCTAAGCCTTGGACGGTGTAGCTTCAGAATCTATGCTCCCTAAGTGCTATCACACTGCCATTTGAAAAAAGAAGTTCCTGTACCCTAGCCTAGGCTGACTTCCAGGACCTTCCCCCAAAAGAACGTAAGGTGAAGGAACCAAGACATTGCTATCAGTTCCTCTTTATTTTATTTTTCACAGAGACCATTGTTGACCTGTTTGGATAATAGAGATTGCAATGGTTAGTTGACAGTTTGGATGACAGTCTCTGGGCTGGAAAAGTGGCTGCTTTTATCGCACCCCACTTTTTACCAGTAGAGCTCTGGAAAAGGCAAAAGAATACAGACATGCAAAGCCATAATTAGGTTTCGGGCGTTAAGCAGCAGTAAAGAATTATACTCGACTCAAAGTCGTCTATCCAAAGAAAAGCATGGACTGACCCCCAGGCCAAGAAGGTGCCTGTCTGCTACCTCCGGCCCTTCTGTCTGTCCACCTCCGGCCCTAGCCTCTGATCATGCCTTTCCCAAGAACATCCTTCACCTTGTCTTGTGCCCTCCTGGAAAATTCAGACTTGCCTGTAAGATCTGTCTTGATAGACCTCTCCTGCCTTCCCAGACCGTCAGGCTGGTAGGCCTTTTTTTTTTTTTTTTCTCTAATCAACGTTGCCCTGCTTCAGCAGAGAGCACAATTCAGGATTCAAGAACTAACTGGAAGCATCTGGAATCATCAGGTCCTGGGAGAGGGTTTCTCTGTAGAAGCAAAGGCAGACCCTAAGTAGGCACCAAATCAAATATTAGCCTTCAGTGACTAAGCAGGGGTGGGGTGGGGTGGGGAGGGGCCCTCTGGGACTCCTTGATCCAAACATCTCCAGCTTCAGCTACAGGGAACAGCCCCTGGGTCCCAATGCCTTGCAAAGAGGCTTCTTCCATCAACACACATGTGGTACTACCCACTCTGTGCCCACTCTACACGTTTCCAGAGCTGGGCAGTGGGTGAAATGTGGTCGCTGCCTCAAGGAGCTCACAATAAGGTCTGGGACAGGTGTGGAAGCAGCTACCCGCAGAGAACCACACACGTGCACTGGGTGTAAGAAAGCTGGGGCCTTTGTGAGCCAGGGAGTGCTGGGCTCCCCGGTGGGAAAGGCACACCAGCACCAACTTACGAAAGGCCTTGAATGTCCTGCTTAGAAGTTTGGATTGTCCCATGTGGGACTCTGGAGTGAATGGAATGGCTGAGATGAACTTCAGGGGAGGCTGGACTGTCCCCAGAGCATAGGGGTCATGATCTCTCCCCATCTGCAGTCCCTTCCTGGCTGGCACAGCAGCACACAGGTGGGGACCTCTGTTGTAGATGGAGAGGAGTCACTGAAACAGGCAGGAGAAGGGTCTCCAGTTGCAAATGCTACTGGGAAGAGGGACATGGCTAAGAACAGGGACACCAACTAACTTTCCTGAGCACTTACAATGGGCTGGGTGCCTTTCTCTGTGCCTATGTGTTTTCACTCATTTGATCCTTCCACCAACCCTGGGAAAGAGGTGTTATTCTTATCCCCCTTTCACAGAAGGGGAAACTGAGGTACAAAAAGGTGTGGTGTCCAGGCTCACTGGACCGGGAGAGGCTGAACCAGGACAGAACCCAGAGGGCTTGAACTCCCAAGCACCACCCAGTCACTGGAATCCATTGTCCCACCCCATCAAACACACACTCAGGAGTCCCACTGGCTCTATTCAAGAGCCTCCTTGTAGAAGCCTCCTGAGAGCAGGCTTGAGTGGGAGACAGACGTAGAGGGCCCAAGCGCTTTGGGTGCCTGAGGTGAAGGTGGCAACCTGCCAACATGATTGGGCAGCTTCTCAGGCTGTGCCAGAGAAGCAGAGAGGGACTACAGGGCTGTGCACCTGAGGAGAGGGGCAGCCCCCGGGGGGCACCCAGATGAGAGGAAGGACGGGAGAAGGAGAGGCCTTGCGGGGGAGGGAGGTGAGCATGACATTTCCATTCTCAATCTCAGAGACCTGATATTTGCTCCTCCGACCCAGAACGGCTACAGGAATCTGAGGGCCCAGGCTGGCCATTCCTCTCCTCTCCAAAAGATCCCCCTGCACCTTCAGGTGGGCAAAGGACAGGATGAGACCAGCCTCCTCCATCCCCACTTTCCACTGCCATACAAATCTCATAGGATTTTCCCAACACTCAAGCAACAGGGGAGCAGGAGTCCGAGCCTAATACCCCATTACAAATGGAAAGACTCAGTCGTTTGAGCATCCAACTCTTGATTTTGGCTCAGGTCATGATTTCAGGTCATGGGACTGAGCCCTGCATCAGTCACCACACTGAGTGTGGACCTGCTTAAGATTTTCTCTCTCCCTCCCTCTGCCCCTCTCCACTGCTTGCTCTCTCTCTCTCTCTCTCTCTCTCTCTCTCTCTCTCTCAAATTAAAAAAAAAAAAAAAAAGGGAAGACTGAGTCCCAGAGTGGGCATGTGGCTTCCAGAGGTGGCCTAGAGCCAGGGCAGAGATAGAGTGGGGACTGTCCCATGAGCTGGAGCCACAAGAGGCAGGATCCTGGGTCTTCTATCCCAACTTTGAGTCTAGCCTAGAACTCCCCTCCTCAGTGTTCCCCAGATTCATCAAATGCATTATGTTCAAAACCAGACATCTCACCTTCTGCTCAAACCAGCGTCTCCAGTGCTCTCAGTTTCAGGGACTGGCGGTCCATTCAAGCACATGCTCAAGTCTCAGTCCTTGGGGTCTCCTTGGCGTCTCCCTCCCACTTTCCCCCATACCACCTGTCACCACATCCTACAGATTCTGACTCCTGTATAGCTAGAATCTACCCACATCTCCTTCACCACACCACCTGCCTTGGTCCAAGCCATCAGTTTCTCTATGGTTATGTCAATGGCCTCCTAAGTGACCTACTTGCCTCAGGCTTCTCACAGCAAACACAGTCTCCTCTCTGTATCCAGAGTGATCCTTCTTAAAGCAACCTGATCTTATCACTCCCCCATCTGAAACACTGCCTTCCTTACCAGCCCACAGGGCCCAGCCTAGTCTGATCCCCCTACCCAAAAACCTTTCAGCTATATCTCCCATTGCTCCTCTATCCCCATCATGTTCCAGCCACATCGGATTATACACCATTCTCTGAATGCAATGGTATGCCAAGTCTGACTCTTACTGGCTCTTGAAAGCTGAACTTTGTCAGCCAGTTGTTGAGCACAATAAAATTACATTAAAGACTAAAATTAAATTATTAGGGGTGCCTGGCTGGCTCAGTCAGTAGAGCCTATGACTATTGACCTTGGGGTTGTGGGTTGTGAGCTCGAGCCCCACATTGGGCATAGAGATTACTTTAAAAAAGTAATCTGCTGAGATCAACAGGGCTCGATCTTACAATGGCGAGGTCATGACCTGAGCCTAAATCAAGAGTAGGGCACTTAACCAACTGAGCCACCCAGGTGTCCCCCCAAAATAAAATATTTAAATTAAATTATTAAATTCTATAGAATTATCATCAAAGGGTTTTTTAAGAGCAAAATTAATAAACACTGACAACTCACTACTTTCTAGTTAGTTTGCTATATTTTACTATTGCTTATGTTTTTAAGGTTATCTATGTCTAGCTTATCTGCCTGGTGGTAGAATGATGTGTTACTTACTGCACATTTCTTCCAAATGTTATATTGGCAGTGTAAAATCAGCCATGGTAGGAATAATTACACTACAAGTCAACAAACACTACAAATCAAGTTGATTTATTGTTTTGTTGGTCACCTAGACCAGAGTTCAGGAAACTACAAGCTGAATCTGGCCCATCACCTATTTTTGTAAATAAAGTTTTATTGAAACACAACTACACTCATTCACGTACCTATTATTCTGTGGTTGTTTTGTACAACGATAGCAGAGCTGTGTAGTGGCTATAGCGCCTCTCTGACCCCCAAAGTCTAAGATGTTTACTATTTTGTCTTCCGTGGAAAAAGTTTGTTTCTCATTAACAACAACAAAAATATCAACCAATATTCACATCAGAACTGAACATGGAGAGATGGTGTTAAACATTTACCACCACACCACTGCCTAAAATCTGATGGGCCTATTCCTACCTCCATTCTTTGCACATGATCTCCCCTTTGACCACAATGCTTTTTCTCTTTTGATCCACCTGGAGAGTTCCTACCCATTCTTTTAACATGTCCCTTTTCCCACGCTCCTGTATCAGTTAGCAATGTGCTGTGTAACAAACCACTCCAAAACATAAAGGTTTTAAAAGACTTATTATTCATTAGATTATTGTTCATCTGGGTGGTACTGCTGATCTGGGCTGGGCTTGATTGACCTCAACTGTGCTCACTCACAGTCCATGGCCAGCTGGCATGGTTGCTGAGATCTGTAGAATGGCCTCAACCAAGATGATTCAGCTGTGCTCTATATGGTCTCTCTTATCTTTAGCAGATGAGCCTGGACATGTTCTCATTGTCCAAGTGTGGGTTCAAGAAAGCAAGAGAAAAACAAAACTGTCCTGAGGCTTGTAAGAGACACTCTATCACTTCTGCCATATTTGATTGGCCAAAGTAAGTCACAAGACCAGTCCAGATTTAAGGGGTGGGGAAATACATGGTGTAGAGTCCCATTTCAAGGGGCCTTATGGATAGAAGGAGGGGGCGATTTTTACATTCAATCTATCACACTACCTTCCCCTCTTTCCTCAAGCAAAGGAGCTGTTCCTGATTCTGTGTTCATGCAGCACTGCTAAGAAGCAAGCCAAAACAAAACCTGTCCAAAGTGCTTTGTTAAAATAAGAAATCTACAGAGACATTGATTTATTTACCTTTGTTTACAAAGGGACAAGAGACGTGGACTGAACTTAAAGTTTCTTCTAACAAAGAAAATGGCAGTTTGTGTATCTTTTTTTTTAAATGCTTATTTATGTATGTATGTATGTATGTATGTATGTATGTATTTATTTATTTATTTATTTTGAGAAACAAAGCAAGCAAGCAGGGGAGGTGCAGAGAGAGGGAGGGAGGGAGAGAGAATCCCAAGCAGGTTCCACGCTGTCAGTGCAGAGCCCGATGCAGGACTCGAACCCACCAATGGCAAGATCATGACCTGAGCCAAAACCAAGAGTCAGACGCTTAGCCGACTGAGCCACCCAGGTGCCCCAGTTTGTGTTTCTTTTAAAATGACTTTTTCAAAATTACTTTTAAAAGGGATACTTTCTATCAGCCAGGATTTTATCAGAGAAACAGAATTACTGGGAGTGATTATATACAATGAAGATGTCTTAGAAGGATGAGACCCTACATAATTGTGAGAGCTGATTATATAAGACTGGTGTCTTTTTATCTGGAACTGGAGCCAAAAGACAGTAGGCAGGCAGTTGAGATGAATGTAAGGTGGGGGCAGTAAGAATAAACTAGCACTTGTGAGGCTGAGCTAGACCCACAGGATAGACCAGAACCCACATCAGTTCCTCTCTGCGTGTAAGCTTCCAACTTTGATGATTCAGGTGACCTACAGGAGAAGATGGCACTCTGTCAGGAAGCCATAGTTGCACCAGAACAGAAGTGACAGAAGATGGGGCACCTGGGGGGCTCGGTCGGTTAAGCATCCAACCTTAGCTCCAGTCATGATCTCGCGGTTCATGAGTTCGAACCCCGCGTAGGGCTCTGTGCTGACAGCTCAGAGCCTGGAGCCTGCTTCAGATTCTGTGTCTCCCTCTCTCTCTCTGTCCCTCCCCTACTCATGCTCTGTCTCTCTCTCTCAAAAAGAAACATGAATTTTTTTTTTTAAGTGACAGAAGTTGAAGGAGGATCTGGCATAAGCCAGAGGAGCTGTAGACCACGCTGCCCCACGTCAACAAGGTGACCCCCTAAATGATAAGGGTCATTGCGGATGAGTTGCAAATTATGTCTGGTGCCCCCACACCAACCTTCCTAGTGGAAAAAGGATATAGCTCCTGTTTCACTTCCACTTTCCAAATCTTGCATCAAATGTCACCTGTGGGCCACACTAAGTCAGGACTATGCAGGGAAGAGAGGTCTGGGAATCATAGTTCCAGATTCACTACAATGGCACTGTACAAATTCACTGTCGTTTCAGATGTTAATTCAATTATTATTACCCATGGAGACCAATTAGCACTGGAGGCCTTTAGAGGTTAAAGGCCACATTCCTAAGGCCCTCAGATTTGTGCTATAGTTATTTCCCCCATCCCAGAATTTGTTGTGATATTAATGCTCAGTAGCTGGCAGAATCTTTCAATGGTTTCCTGCTGCTCTAGTGTGAGCTATTATAGTTAAAAAAAAAAAAAAAAGTGGGGGCGGGGCAAAAGGAAACCCCTGGAATTGTTTTCCCAGCCCTGAGAAGTTATAAACCAAAAACAGTACCAAAGCTGGAGAAAGTGCAGAGATCAGGGCCACTATTAGTGACTTGAGACAGGCAAGTCACTTACCTATTTGACAGGAGAAAAGCAAACTTAATGATGTGGCAATGTTAATCACAGCTGCAATCCTACATTTGACAGTTTAAAAAAATTTTTAATGTTTATTTATTTTTGAGAGACAGAGAGGCAGAGCACAAGCGGGGAAGGGGCAGAGAGAGAGGGAGGCACAGAGTCTGAAGCGGACTCTAGGCTCCGAGCTGTCAGCACAGAACCCAACGCGGGGCTCAAATCCACGAACCGCGAGATCGCGACCTGAGCCGAAGTCGGACGCTCAACCGACTGAGCCACCCAGGCGCCCCTACATTTGATATTTTTATTGCAGAAAATCAATATAAACGCCAACAACTGGTATATGAAAGCAAATATATAAGAAAGGAAATGCTTTCTTTTAGATTCCCGTGAGTATGGAAAATGAGTTTGCGTGTCCATAGCAGGGATAACAGTATCTGCCACATCAGTGTCTGTTATAACAGTATCTTACTGTCTTGACCCTGGTGGCTTAGGCCATCCTCCCACAAACCGCAAGGTCCAGAGGGACTCTGACGGTCTTGAGAACACCATGCTGATAAACTCAGTTGACACCATATGTTAACCGGATGCTGAGAGTAGGAGAGAGTAAGGTACACCTTGTGTGCCTTAGACATATGTGTGCCAGAGATAAACCCTGTGGAAGTTCGAGGACCTGGCACATCAGGAAAGTTCCTAAAGGTCCAGAGGTCTGGAGCATGTTGCCTATGTCTTTAAGAGAGACCCCAGTGGCTGCCCTTTCCACTATGCATCATGAAGAAAGAGGAGCAAGGAGCGATGCATGATGTGCGCCTTCTGGGTTTTGGAGCCCGCACGTATCATATTTGGGCATGCTGCTCTGACTCATTTAGTAGGTAACCTGCACATCCGACAATGTTTGGTTTGGATCGAAGAAAGGCTCTTCAAAAGTCTGGGCTGTGATGTAAGCTGCCCAGCTTAGGTGTCGGCCATAGATGCCACGCGGAGACCCACGCGAAGCCCCAAATGGGAGCATTGCAGCTAAGACCTTTGGAATGTTGGCCATGCTATCCTCCACTAATGACTAGTCTACATTCTAAAAGGCAGCTTCTGGCTTGCTACTGGGACTCGGTAAAGACTGAATGCCTGATCTGGAACCCAAATGTTCTGCGGGTGTCATCTGGCCCACAGACTCATGAAATTGGATTTTCACAGTTGCATCCCACTAGAAGTTGAAGCGGTGTATATGATCCCGGGCCCGAGCAGATCCAGAAGGTACAAATGAACCACATGAGCAGGTGGTTCAGACTCCCATGGCACCTCCTTCTACTGTTTCCCTTCCTTTCCCTTGGTTTATACTCAAAGGCTTCAAGGGGATGAAGGAAAAGTACAAGCCTGCTTTACAGAAGGCTCTGCACAGTAGGCTAGTGACAGCCGGAAGTGGTCAGCTGTTTCACCACAACCCCATTCACGAGCGGCCCTGAAAGTGGTGGGCAGAATGTCTGCCTCCCAGTGGGCAGAACGTTGGGCAATGCAGATGCTATCCACTTTGTGTGGGAAGGAAAGAGGGCCCGAGGTGCAGACTTATAGGCACTCATGAGCAGTACGATGGGCTGGCCATTTGCAGAGACTTGGAAAAAACACAACTGAGAACTTGATAACTTGATGGTCTGGGAGACAGGTGTGTGGATGGCTTCTTAAAATGCTCACAGAATGGGAAGACATTTGTGTCCCATGTAAATTCCTATTAGAAGGCAATCTAATTGGAGGAGTCCTCACCAATTAGATAAGATAACCCATCTTGTAGATTCATTCAGCAGCTTTCCCCAACCAAATGAGTGCTTTCCTGATGGACCCATGTACAAAGTGTGAAGCCACCAGATTTCTACATGTGACGGGAGATTTTCTGTGCTCTTTTCCCCAGATTTTACAGGGGTTTTTTTTGTTTTTAATTTTTAAAATTAAAAAAATGTTACCATGGTAAAATATGTGTAACAAAATTTACCAGTGAAACATGTTTAAGTGCACAATTTAGGGGTGTTGAGTACGCTCACAATGTTGTGTAACCATCATCACTCTTCATCCCCACTTTTCATCTTCCCAAAGGGAAAGTAGCCTTTTTAATAATAATTCCCCTTTATCCCCTACCTCTAGCCCCTGATAACCACTCTTCAACTTTCTGCCTCTGAATTTGCCTATTCCGGGTACCTCGTACAATATTTGTCCTTTTGTGTCTGGTTTATTTCACTTAGCTTACCATCTTCTGGGTTCATCAGTGTTATAGCAGGTGTCCACAGTTCCTTCCTCTTTAAGGTTGAGTACCATTCCATTACATGTGCATACCAATTTTGTTTATCCACCCATCTGTCCATGGACATTTCTGTTGTTTCCGCCTTGGGCTACTGTGCGTAACGCTGCTATGAACATGGGTTTTCAGGTACAGGTTCAAGTCCCTGCTTTCGATTCTTTGGTACATACACAGAAGTAGAATTCTGGATCATATCACAGTTTTTTTAAACACTCTCAAGTAAAATGGTCTTTGTTTGATACAGTGAACCATTTTGCAGCACCACTGATTTTCCTTCCAAGAGTTTTTTACACCAGCGCCTCTCAGTGAAGAAAGCAATAGGTATGACAACACCAAGCCTTTGTTTGTTGGGTTTGGGTTGTGTTTTGTTTTAACAAGAGCAGTGAAAAGTCTTATGGAGCAAATCCTTGATGGGAATACCATCATTTCAAACACTAAGACAGTTTCTCTAAGACAGACCATTTGAGTCCATATATGAAGAAAATGCTAAATATAGCTTGGCTGTTTATTTCTTTGTTTGTCAAAGCTGTTCACAGCACAGAAAATTCTCTTGATTATCGCCATCCCTTACAAATCTTACATGTACTATATAGCATAGCATTTATAGGTGAAATCATGGACTCATCAGCCTAGACAAATACCTGGGTTTTTTTTTCAGTTTGTTTGTTTGTTAAATGTTTATTTATTTTGAGAGAGAAAGCAGGGAGGGACGGAGAGAGAGGGAGAGAGAGAAAATCCCAAGCAGGCTTCACGCTCAGCACAGAGCCTGACACAGGGCTTGATCCCATGACCCTGGGACCATGACCTAAGCTGAAATCAAGAGTCAGATGCTTGACTGACTGAGCCACCCAGGTGCACCCAACATGGGGCTCCAACTCACAACCTGGAGATCAAGAGTCACATGCTCTTCTGACTGGGCCAGCCAGGCACCCTTATTTTTCAATTTATTAACAAACAAACAAACAAACAAACAAACAGCTTTTCAGCATCATGTGACATCATCGGTGCATCAACTTTCATTTGGTATCATGTGCTAGTATTTCACTGACTAATTTCATGTGCTGGCATTAAGTTCTCTTTTCTAGGCAGTAAGTTCTGCTACCAAATAACTTGCTCTTTGAGCCTTTTTACTGTATGTGACCTTTAAAATAAAAGCCTTTACTGTTTGCTTTGAGATACTAATTGATAACAATGAGCTCATTTACTTGTCAAATGGCTGTAATTTGTGGTTAAGTTCTTCTCAATATTGCTGAAGCCATTGCTGCCTTTGTACATTGTAATTCTTTACTACTAACACTACAGATTTGTCCATAGTCCTAAACTTCTCCTCTTTCATTTCATACCTCATGATAAAAAAATCACCACACTGGACCATTAGACATATTTGTAAAACACAAATGCTAATAAGATACACAATAGTAGGGCATAATAAGTCACTAAACAAGAAACTTGCAAAAATGTGAAATCAAGCTAAAATTCACTTCTAACCTGCATAATTCACGTTTTATAGTGCGTACGTCAACAGCAAAGTGGCAGGGAAGCAACTGAGTCAGAGTGTGTAAAAATTATTTATTTAGAAGGAAGATTTCCTCTGATTTTCTTTGAATGTTTATTTATTTTTGAGACAGACACAGAGCATGAACGGGGGACGGTCAGAGAGAGAGGGAAACACAGAATCCGAAGCAGGCTCCAGGCTCTGAGCTTTCAGCACAGAGCCCGACGCGGGGCTCAAACTCACTGTGAGATCATGACCTGAGCCGAAGTCGGACGCTTAACCAACTGAGCCACCCAGGCTCCCCTCCTCTGATTTTCTATCACACCAAAAAGCTTATCTGCTCCTGTAAGTCAGTCATCTGTGCATAAGGGGAGGTTGGGAGCAGTAATTCAGGAGGGCCAGGGCTAATGGCATCAGTCTTCACCTCTTCCTGTCCAGGCAACCCAGTGTTCACAAATGATCAACATTTCCTGAGCTCACCTTGAAAACTCAGGCAAGATTCCTGGATGAACACAGTTCCACTGTGCGTTGCCAGATGGGGTTGAACGACCTCTAGTGGTTTCTCAGGCTGCTTAGAGACTGTCCATCACAGGGCACATGAAGTTCAAAAATAATGCTGCTTTGCACTCTCAACAATAGTCAAATTATGGGAAGAGCCTAAATGTCCATCAACTGATGAATGGATAAAGAAATTGTGGTTTATATACATAATGGAGTACTACGTGGCAATGAGAAAGAATGAAATATGGCCTTTTGTAGCAACATGGATGGAACTGGAGAGTGTTATGCTAAGTGAAATAAGCCACACAGGGAAAGACAGATACCATATGGTTTCACTCTTATGTGGATCCTGAGAAACTTAACAGGAACCCATGGGGGAGGGGAAGGAAAAAAAAAAAAAGAGGTTAGAGTGGAAGAGAGCCAAAGCATAAGAGACTCTTAAAAATTGAGAACAAACTGAGGGTTGATAGGGGGTGGGAGGGAGGGGAGGGTGGGTGATGGGTATTGAGGAGGGCACCTTTTGGGATGAGCACTGCATGTTGTATGGAAACCAATTTGACAATAAACTTCATATATTGAAACAAAAAAAATAAAAAAATAAAAATAATGCTGCTTTTTTTTTTTTTAAATACACAACCCCTAGCTTAGAAACATCTCAGGGGCAGTTCTGTGGCTCTGCAAAACCCTAGTTAAAAACTTTGCCCTAAAAGGAAGGAAGGAAGGAAGGAAGGAAGGAAGGAAGAAAAAGAAAGAAAGAAAAAGAAAGAAAGAAAGAAAGAAAGAAAGAAAGAAAGAGAGAGAGAGAGAAAAAAAGAAAAAAGAAAACTTTGCCCTAGAGTGTTGATCCTATCTGCTTCTTATATCCACACTCTAGTCCTTGGGAAGGGGGAAAACGGAGGTTTACATACCCAGCACAGGGCTGGATCCCACAATGACCTGGGATCATGACCTGATCCGAAACCGACTAACCACTCAGGTGCCCCTGCCCAACACTTTAAATCCAAGACTGGGAAGTTCTCACATTGTCTCTGCTCTCTTTAGCCACACCTAGATGAAAAGCTCACTGGGAAATGTACTGTCTAGTTGGGAAGCCATGTTCCCAGGAAGAAGAGGAGAATGGATATTTGCTACAACTAGCAGTCCTACCACAAACTCTTTCCTTGTCTGCTGTTAGCAATAGATGCTGAGCTCCTTGAGTCCAGGGACCATGTCTCTTTCATTACCGGGAACACGGTACCCAATGCCGCTGTGCACCTGGCTGTGCCCAAGCACTCAGGAAAGCAGCTGTAGTCAAGAGTGATCCATGAGCTTCCAGAAGAGCTGCACCAAGCAGAATGAATTCAGTGTGTGTGAGAAGTAAGGGAGATGATTCATTTTTGGAAGTACCAACTAAAAGCTGTACTGTCTAATTAACAATAGGCTTGCAACCTATTGGAAATATGTACGACGCCCCCCCACCACCACAATGGAGTGAGTCCCAAACCCTTAGACACTTCACTTCCTGGTTCTTCCTCTCTCCGTTTTGCGAGCTTGTTTTGGGGGGCTTTGCAATGAGCATGCACCAAAGAACAGCAGGAGGAGGACTGAAAGTCTCTGCACCACCTCAGGGAATGTTTATTTGTTCCGATCAGATTACTCTTTGCCTTACATGGACATAGGCGCCCTCTGGGTGAGGCTGGAACCCCTGTAGTACTCAGCCAATGAGGAACCAGGGGAGGGACTTACATGCTAGGAGATAAATGGTCTGTTGTGGCTGCCCCCAGTGTGCCTGTCCATCAGACATCCTCTCTTGCAAGAACGTTGATTAAAGCCTCACTTCATTGTGCTCCAAGTCTCCATGTCCCTCCTTTAATTGGGTCAGTGGGCTTGTTTCTCAGTGTACAGGAAAAGGTTTGCAGTGACTTTCATCAGGAAGACAGGACAGCATGGTGGTTAAGGGGAAAGACTTTGGAGTTAGCACTGACTTGAAATTCGTATTCACTGGGAACTCATATATACTGAGCCACAGCACCTTCCTCTGTAAAATGGAGAAAAAAAAATATCCATCATGTGGGATTATTGTGAAGATTAAATTAAAGTACATGAAGTAGGTGCTCAATAAATAATGGCTGATAGTTTTATTTTAGTAATAATGTAAGAGGGAGGTTTCCATCATTGTTAAGGATGGAGAGAATAGTAATACCAATTAACATTTATTGTGCTTTAGTAACTTAACTTTTTGATCCTATGAAATAGGTGTTATTATCTCCATTTTACAGAAGAAGAAACTGAGGCATAGGAATATTAAGCAATTAGCCCAAGGTCACATACCTATTTACACTGGAGCTAAGCAGTTTGAACCCAGAGCCAACTGGTATCTAGGTAGGACTGCGAGCCACATGGCCTCTTAAAGTTCTTTCCACCAACAAGGCTAACCCACTGAACCACCCGAAGCCCCCCTTTTCTTTTTATTAATTTAATTTTTACAATCATGATAAGTATATTCTTTAATCTCTGTCATCTATTTAATGCATCACCCTACCCACCTCCCCTCTTGTAATCATCAGTTTTGTCCTCTGTAGTTAAGAGTCTATTTCTTGGTTTGTCTCTCTCTCTCTTTTTTTCCTTTACTTGTTTGCTTTGTTTCTTAAATCCCACATACGAGTGAGATTATATATTTGTCTTTCTCTGAATGACTTGTTTTGTTTAGCACTCTCTTCTCTAGCTCTATCCATATCGTTGTGAAATAGCAAGACTTCATTCTTTTTTATATCTTTTTTATATAGTATCCCATTATATTTATACCACATATCCTTGTCCATTCATCTGTCAATGGACACTGGGTTGCTTCCATAGTTTGACTATTATAAATAATGCTGCAATAAATATAGGGATGTAGGAATCCTTTTTAACTAATGCTTTTGTATTTTGGGGGTGAATACCCAGTACTGCAATTACTGGGTCATAGGGTAGTTCTATTTTTAATTTTTTGAGGAACTTCTTCCTATACTGCTTCCCATAGTGACTGTACCAGTGTGCATGCCCACCAAGAGAGCATGAGGACTTCTTTTTCTCCACCTCCTAACCAACACTGCTGGAAGCCGAGCTATCCCAGCCTGAGTGGCAAGGCCTGGGCTGTGGACCGATTGGTGACTGCAGGGTGGCCCTCCGACAATGAAGCTTCTTGTACTCCTGCTTTTAGGTAATTCGGCCTTAAGACTACCTGGGGTACTGTCTGCTGGGGAATTGCCCCCGGCAGGCCCCCTGGGAAAAGAACCATTAGGGAAGAAAGTAAGGTTCTGCAAGAAATTGTGCGGCCTTACATTTAGCCCTTGCCATCCCCTATGGAGACTCCTCTACTTACAGGAAGGATAGCCTCATACCTTTGCCAGCAAAGAGGGCCTGTAAAGAAGAGACATACGGATTTGAAAGCCCCACTCTGGCAACTAAGGAGTGTATCTCTGGGCACAGGTGACTTCAATCCCTAGGCCCACCTAGCCGAGGCATTCCAGATGGTGACTGAACCTAGTCGGTTCATTGGCTCCTAGGTGCATTGTCTCTCTGAGAATGTATGAGGCATGGGTTTCTAAGGCTTTTTCAGCCCCTTTGTGGCACCTCGGAAGGAGGCAAACACATTGTTCTTCTGGCCTCATGTGGTTAGGAGGTCATGTCCCTGTAACTCTTCCACTTGAGGTGTTGAGAAATGGAGGGCCTTTCACAAGAACAGCAAAGCAAATGCTTTGTAGATGATAGATAAACGCAGATGCATAGTGGAATAATGTAAGAAATTAATCTATAATCAAAGGGTATGCAGGAAAGTTAGGGGAAAATCGCCATGTTATTTCTTAAATGTTGTTTACACATAGGAACATTTTCAAAATTAGGTAATGTTAGAAAAACACAGATGACATATGCTCCAAGGAAATCACTAGCATATCTAATCCCACGTTTACTGCAATAAACCGGCCAGTTCAACACACTGCTGTTGTCTGTGTCCATTTTTATCTCAGTTTTAGTTTTTTATTTTAGTTTTGTTTTATTTTCACCGACGCTGTTCTTCCTTCCACGCTGTTCTTCCTGGATCTGCTGGTGCTGGACTCCGGCACAACACGTGTTTCTTATTTTAGCCATTCTGACAGGTGTGAGGTGACATCTTATTCTAATAGGTATGAGGTTTTGACTTGCATTTCTCTGATGATGAGTGATGTTGAGCATCTTTTCATGTGTCTGTCGGCCATCTGTGTGTCTTCTCTGAAGCAATGTCTGTTCATGTCTTCTGCCCATTTTTTAATTGATTGCTTGTTTTTTTGGGTGTTGAGCTGTCTCAGTTATTTCTATATTTTGGATACTAACCCTTTATTAGGTCTGTCATTTGCAAATATCTTCTCCCATTCGGTGGGTTTTCTTTTAGTTTTGTTGATTGTTTCCTTCGCTATGCAGAAATTTTTTATTCTGATGTATTCCCAATAGTTTATTTTTACTTTTATTTCCTTTGCCTCAGGAGACACATCTAGAAAAATGTTGCTATGGTTGAGGTCAAAGAAATTACTGCCTGTGCTCTCTTCAAGGATTTTTATGGTTTCAGTCCTCACATTTAGGTATTTAATTCATTTTGACTTTATTTTTGTGTATGTAGTTTCATTCTTTCACATGTTGCTGTGCCGAGGTCCAGCCCCAACACCATTGGTTGAAAAGACTGTATTTTCCCCATCATATATTCATTCCTCATTGGTTGAAGATTAATTGACCTATAATTGTGGGTTTCTTTCTGAGTTTTCTATTCTATTCCATTTATTACGTGTCTATTTCCATGCCAGTTCCATAGTTTTAATTACTACTACTTTGTAATATAACTTGAAATGTGAAATTGTGATACCTCCAGTTTCGTTTTTCTTTCTGAAGATTGCTTTGGCTTTTCGGGATCTTTGTGGTTCCATACAAATTTTAGAATTATTTCATCCAGTTCGGTGAAAAATGCTGTTGGTATTTTGATAGGGATTGCATTAAATCTAGATTGCTTTGGGTAGTAGACATTTTAACAATATTTGTTCTTCTAACCCATGAGTGTGGAATGTCTTTTCATTTCTTTGACATTTCTTGAATTTCTTTCATCAGTGTTTTATAGTTTTCAGAGTACAGGTCTTTCACCTCTTTGGTTAAGTTTATTCCTAGATATTTTATTGTTCTCAGTGCAATTGTAAATGGGATTGTTTTCTTGATTTCACTTTCTGCTGCTTCATAATTGGTATATAGGAATGCAACAGATTTCTGTATATTGATTTTGAATCCTGTGACTTAATGCATTCATTTATCAGTTCTAGTATTTTTTTGATGGGGTTTTTAGGATTTTCTATATATGATATGTCATTTGCATATAGAGTTTTGCTTCTTCCTTACCAACTTGGATGCCTTGTATTTCTTTTAGTTGCCTGATCACTATGGCTAGGACTTCTACTACTATGTGGAATAAAAGTGATGAGAGTGTGCACTTGTCTTGTTCCTGATCTTAGGAGGAAAGCTTTTAGTTTTTCACCATTGAATATGATGTTGGCTGTGGGTTTTTCATAGAAGGACTTTATTACGTTTGGTATGTTTCCTCAAAACCTACTTTGCAGGGTTTAAAAAAATTTTTTTTAATGTTTACTTATTTTTGACAGAGAGAGAGAGAGAGACAGAACATGAGCAGGGGAGAGGCAGAGAGAGAGGGAGATGCAGAATCCGAAGAAGGCTCCAGGCTCTGAGCTGCACAGAGCCCGACATGGGGCTCGAACTCACGAACTGTGAGATCATGACCTGAGCTGAATTCAGACATTTAACCGACTGAGCCACCCAGGCGCCCCTGCAGGTTTTTATCATGAATGGATGTTGTACTTTGCGAAATGCTTTTTCTGCATCTATTGAAATGATCATATGGTGTTTAATCCTTTCTCTTATTGATGTGACATATCACGTTGTTTTGTAAATATTGACTCACCCTTGCATCCTGGGAATAAACCCCACTTGATTGTTGTGTACACTTTTTAAAAATATGTTGTTTGTCGGGTGCCTGGGTGGTTCAGTCAGTTGAGCATCTGATTTCGGTTCAGGTCATGATCTCACAGTTCATGACTTCGAGCCCTGCGATGGACTCTATGTTGACATCTAAGAGTCTAGAAACTCCTTCGGATTCTGTGTCTCCCTCTCTCTCTGCCTCTCCTCCACTAGCATCCTGTCTTCCTGTCTCTCTCAAAAAAAATAAACATTTAAAAAATATATTGTTGGATTTGGTTTGCTAATACTGTGTTGAAGATATTTGCATCTATACTCATCAGAGATATTGGCATCCTGTAGCTCTCTTTTGTGTGTGTGTGTGTGTGTGTGGTGTCTTTATCTGGTTTTGGTGTCAGAATACCTCATGAAATGAATTCAGAAGTGTTCCTTCCTCTTCTATTTTTTGGAATAATTTGAGAAGAATAGGTATTAACTCTTCTTTAAATGTTTGGTAAAATTTGCCTGTGAAGCTGCCTGCTCCTGGACTTTTGTTTTGGGGGAGTTTTTATTATTATTATTATTATTATTATTATTATTATTATTCTGCTTCAATTTAATTGCTGGTAATTGATGTGTTCAAATTTTCTATTTCTTCCTGCTTTAGTTTAGGTAGGTTAACGTTTCTCGGAATTTATCCATTTCTTTTAAGTTGTCCAATTTGTTGACATGTAGGTTTCCATAATATTCTATTACAATTGTTTGTATTTTTGTGGTGTTGGTTGTTATTTCTCCTTTTTCATTAATGATTTTGTTTATTTGGGTCCCCTCTTTTTCCCTTTCTCTCTATCTCTCTTTCTCTCTCTAGCTAGAAGTTTATCAATTTTGTTGATCTTTTCAAGGAACCAGTCCCTGGTTTCATGGATGTTCTATTGTTTTGTTTTGTTTTTAGTTTCTATATCATTTATTATTTCCTTCCTTTTGCTGGGTTTGGATTTTGTTTGTCCTTCTCTCCTAGCTCCTTTAGGTATAAGGTTTGGTTACTTGAGATTTTTCTTGCTTCTTGAGGTAGACCTGTAGTGCTACCCTCTACACCCTCTTAGAAACACTTTCCCTCTTAGAAACACTTTTGCTGCATCCCAAAGATTTTGGACCATTGTGTTTTCATTTCCATTTGTTTCCATGTATTATTTTTTAGTTTCTTTCTTTCTTTTTAGTAATCTCTACACCTAACATGGGGCTCAAACACAACTCTGAGATCAAGAGTCACACACTCTTGATTGAGCCAGCTAGGTGCCCCTGTATGTATTTTTGCTTCTTTTTTTTATGTTTATTTATTTTGAAAGAAAGAGAGAATGAGCAGGGAAGGGGCAGAGAGACAGAGAGAGAATCTCACGCAGACTGCACTGTCAGTGTAGAGACCAACCTGGGGCTCAAACTCATAAACCGTGAAATCATGATGTGAACTGAAATCCAGAGTCAGATGCTCAACCAGCTGAGCCACCCAGGTGTCCCTTTTATTTATTTTTTGATTTCTTGGCTGATACATTCATTGTTTATTAGCATTTTATTTATCTCTAGGTTATTTGTGGTCTTTCTAGATTTTTTTTCCTGTAGTTGATTTCTAGTTTCATAGTTTGTGGTCAGAAAAGATACATGATATGACTTCAATTTTTTTTTGCATTTGTTGACACTTGTTTTGTGGCCTAATATGTGATCTATTCTCAGGGATGCTCCATGTGCACTTGAAAATAATGTCTATTCTGCTGTTTTATGATGGAATGTCCTAAATATGTCTGTAAAATTCATCTGATCTAGTGTGTCATTCAAAGCCATCGTTTCCTTGTTGATTTTCTGTTTGGATGATCTGTCCATCAATATAAGTGAGGTGTTAGGGAACCTGGGTGGCTCAGTCAGTTAAGTGTCCAACTTCAGCTCAGGTCATGATCTCGTGGTTTGTGGGTTTGAACCCCACATCGGGCTCTGTGCTGACTCCTCAGGGCCTGGAGTCTGCTTTGGATTCTGTGTCTCCATCTCTCTGCCTCTCCCCCACTCACCCTCTGTATCTCTCTGTCTCTCTCTCTCTCAAAAGTAAATAAAACATTAAAAAGAATTTAAATATAAGTGGGGTGTTAAAGTGTCCTACTATTATTGTATTACTGTCAATTATTTCCTTTGTGTTTGTTATTAACTGTTCCTTTTCTTTATTTTTTAATGTTTATTTATCTTAGAGAGAAAGAGAGACAGACTGTGAGCAGGGGAGGGGCAGAGAGAGAGGGAGACACAGAAACCAAAACAGGTTCCAGGCCCTGAGCTGTCAAGCACTGAGCCTGACACAGGATTCAAACCCACCAGCCATGAGATCATGGCCTGAGCCAAAGTCAGAGGCTTAACCAACTGAGCCACCCAGGCGTCCCTGTTATTAACTGTTTTATGTATTTAGGTGCTTCCACTGGGTGCATAAATATTTACAGTTTTATATCCTTTTGTTGGATTGTCCTCTTTATTATTATATAGTGTCCTTCTTTGTCTCTTGTCACAGTCCTTGTTTTAAAATCTCTTTGGCCCAATGTAAGTATTGTTACTTCAACTTTCTTTTGATATCCATTTGCATGATAAATGTTCCTCCATCCCTTCACTTTCTTTCTTTCTTTTTTTTAAAAGCTTCTATTTTTAAGTAATCTTTATACCCCATGTGGGGCTCAAATCCACAACTTCAAGATCAAGAGGTGCATCTTCAAGATCAAGCTCTTCCAACTGAGCTGCCCCTCCATCCCTTGCCTTCAATCTGCAAGCGTCTTTTGGTGTGAAATGAGTCTCTTATAGGCAGCACATAGATAGGTCTTGTTTTTTTATCCACTGTCATCCTATGTCTTTTTTAATAAATCACCCTATGTCTTTTGTTTGGAGCATTTAGTCCATTTACATTCCAAGTAATTATTGATAGATACGTATTTATTGCCATTTTGTTACTTGTTTTATGGCTGTTTCTATAGATTTTTTCTGATCCTTCCTGCTCTCTTTCATGGTTTGTTGACTTTCTTTAGTGATATACTTGGATTCCTTTCTCTTCATTCTTTGTATAACGACTACTGGTTTTTTGATTTGTGGTTACCTTTTGGTATATAACTATCTTCTGCATATACCAGTCCATGTTCAGTTGATTGTCACTTAAGTTTGAACCCATCCTTTACTCCTCTCCCCAACACATTTTAGGTATATAGTATCATATTTTACATCCCCCCCCCTCATTTTTTTATGGATCCCTTGACTGATTTTTACAGAAATACTTATTTTCACTGCTTTTATGTTTGTTTGTGTTTTTTTGTAGGGCTGGTTTAGTGGTCATGAATTCCTTTAGTTTTCGTTTGTCTGAGAAACCCTTTATCTCTCCTTCTGTTCTAATTGATAGCTTTTCTGGATAGAGTATTCTTGGCTGAAGATTTTTCCCTTTCAGTACTTTGAATGTATCATGCCACTCCCTTCTGGCCTGCAAAGCGTCTGCTGAAAAATCTACTGCTAGCCTGATGGGGTTTCCCTAGTGTGTAACTGTCTTCATGTCTTTTACTGCTTAAAAATTTTTTTTTCTTTATCACTACTTTCACCATTTTAATTACCATGTGTCTTGGTGTGGACCTCCTTGGTTGAATTTTGGGGTGATATCTGTGCCTCCTGGATCTGGCTATCTGTTTCCTTCCCCAGATTAGGGAAATTTTCAGCTATTTCTGCCCCCTTTTCTCTCTTCTTCTTATGAGATCCCTATAATGCAAATGTCATTACCCTTGATACCCTTGATGGAGTCACTAAGTTCCCTAAGACTATTCTCAATTTGCATAATTTTCCTTCCTCTCCTTTGCTCAGCTTGGCTACTTTCCTTGACTCTGCCATCCAGGTCACCAATTCATTCCTCTGCTTCATCTAGTCTGCTATTTATTCCATCAAGTGTATTTTTAATTTCATTTATTGTGTTCTTGATCTCTGATTGCTTCTTTTTTATCTCTGTGTTAAGGGTCTTACTGATGTCCTCCACTCTTTTCTCAAGTGCAGTAAGTATCTTTATGATCATTACTTTAAATTCTCTATCAGGTATATTACTTATATCCTTTTTGTTTAGGTCTCTAGCTGTGATTTGGTCCTGTTCTTGCATTTGGAACACATTTCTCTGTCTCCTTGTTTTGTATAACTCTCTGTGTCTGTTTCTGTGTGTAAGGAAACTCTGCTACTTCTCTTGCCTTTAACAGTAATAGCCTTCTGAAGAAAAGGTCTGTAGTGCCCTGCAAGTGGAGTGTCCCATTCCCTAGGGCTTGGAGCTTCAGGGAGTAGGATCTCCTATGTGTGTTGTGTGTGCTCTGCTTATTGAGTCCTGGCCTCTTTTTCCCTCAGTTCAGTTGTCTGCACAGGTTCTCTTTGCCTATTATTGGTAGTGTTTGGTCTCCAGCAGGAGTGGGGCACGTTTTAACAAGGTGTGAAGTGGTCTGCTTGCAAAATGAAAAGTTCCCCTGCTGTGACTGGACCCAAGGTCCAAAAAAATGTGCAGGTAGGGAGATGAGGTATTGGTGGGGTTTGCACTGGTCTCCTGGGGGATGGGGCACACATCAGGAGCATTAAGGTCAGTGTATCTGGGAAGGGCAGATTCACCAAAGTGTGAGGCGGTGGGGCTTGGTATAAGCAATGTAGGTAGTGAGTGTTGGCTGCGCTGGTTCCCACAGGTGTCTGTTGTTTATGCTGAGGAGTTGGGAGAGGGAAATTACACCTTCCAGCCCCTTTGTTCCTGGAGGGGTCTCCCTGTGATCCCTGTGTCTCTGGGTCATGCTCTGAAGTGAGCAAATCACTCTCCCTCCCATCTGCCCCCCAACCACTGGTACTTTTTCAAGCTTCTGTATCTGCATGGACTCTTTGTCGTGCTGTCTCTTTAAGGGCAGGGACTCCACTTCCTAATGCCCTCCAGGTTCTCCCAGAGCAGAGCCTGCTGATTTTTAAAACACCCCAGATTTGGGGTGTTTGGATGGCTCAGTTGGTTGAGCTTCTGATTCTTGATTTTGGCTCAGGTCATGATCCCAGGGTCATGGGACTGAGCCCTGCATCAGGCTCTGTACTGAGAGTGGAACCTACTTAGGATTCTCTCTCTCTCTCTCTCTCTCTCTCTCTCTCTCTCTCTCTCTCTCCTCCCTTCTGTGGCCATGCACTGAAGAAGAAGTTCTCAGACACCAGATTGAGCAGATGTGCAGGACTGCCTCTGTGAGACAGCAGCAGCAGCTGGGGTCTGGGGTCTACGCATAGCCTTTATTTCATGCTTTCATTAGATATAAGTATCAAAGCATATCAAAGCATGGAAAGAGAACACAAAGGATCTTTAGACATAAACCAGACATGCACCTGCTGACTACATGAAGACATTCAGGGAGTGGGTGTAGTTTCAAGGAATGTCAGGGAGTTACAACGGGTTTTGTATCTTAACTGTCCTCTGGGGGGATCAAGGGGCTCTGTATCTCATAATGTTATCACATTTGACAGCCTTGAGACATTGCGGATGTTTCAGTTATTGCCCCATTCACCCTCTAGGACTTACAATACATTCTAGAAATAACTCCACACTCTCCCTCTGCCCCTCTCCCCCACTGGTGTTCTCTCTCTCCCTCTCTAAAAACAAACAAACACCAAAACAAACAAACACCCAAAAATTCCAGGCTTTTAGTCCCAATTGTTGTAAGAACTCATGAAATTTGGCACCTCTTGCTTTCTAGGACAAATATCATGGGGATTCATGCTCTCTGTTCATGGGCTCCCTGGTGTGAAAGTCTGTTTTCACCCTTCTCTGCACCACTGGTTGTCTCCCCACCATTGATGGCTATGGTCTGTTTCACTCTCAAATCATGTCTTCATCCTTCCTAACTTCTTTGATGTGGCCTCTTCTCTACCTTTAGTTGTGAGTTTGTTCTGCCAGGCTTCAGCTTGTTTTCTGGGTGATTTACCCTGATGTGAGTGTTATTTAGTTGTACCTTTATCATGAGGTGAGCCTAGGGACCTCCTATTCTGCCATCTTCCCAGCTGACCCTGCGGAAATAACCCCTTCCCTTTTCTTGACCTCAGTTTCCTCATTTTACAATGAAAAGACTAGACACAATGATCCTTGATTCTGAACTATAATGTTAAGGAGGAGACATTTTGGAATTAGACCTGGGAAGGGGCTTGCTGGTGACATCATAAAGGGAGAATTCCGTGTGAAGACTCGGGCTTTCCTAGAAACCCCAGTGCCACAGCTTAGGTGGGAGGAACAATTCAGGAAGGAGTCTTTTGGCCCACATCTTGAGCTCTCCTCATTCCAGAGGTCCCAGCATAGTCATGGATCAACACTCGTTGGCTAAAACAGCTCAAAATGAGGCAGACACCAATAATTTGGATGTGTTATCTCACCCCAACTCACCAACGCCACAGCACAGACCAGGCCATAGTGGAGTCCACCACCATCGTGGGTCTCATTACCACGGTGGGTCCCACCACTATGGTGAGTCCCACCACTACAGTGGGTCCCACCACCATGGCGGGTCCCACCATCAAGGCATAGTCCACCATCATCATGGGTCCTCCCATCACATGGGGCCCCACCACCATGGTGAGTCCCACCACCACGGTGAGTCCCACCATCACGATGGGTCCTCCCATCACAGTAGGTCCCACCATCAGGACAAGTCCCGCCATCATGGCACATCCCAGCATTATGGCATATCCCACCATCATAGTGGATCTCACCACCTTGGTGAATATCCAGACTCCCATGACAATGCCTCCTCTCACGATTCTGGCAATTCCCACCACCCCCGCCATTCCCACCACCATGGTGAGGCCCACCATCATGGTGGAGCCCACCACTCCACATCCCTTGCCCTGGCTCCTTCTCATGGCACTGTTCATGGTGATTACCACCATGGTAGCAGGAGACATCATGATAGGCCCCGCCACCGTGGTGATTCCTACCACCATGATGGGCAGTCTCACCACCATAGGGGGTCCCACCACCATGGTGGATCTCACCACCATGGCGAAGTTTCCCATCATAGTGGGCTCTATCACCAAGGTGAGCCTTACCACCGTAAGGATTCCAACCCCTATGGTGGCTCTCACCATCACAGTGAGGTCCATCAGCATGGTAAGCATCATCTTGAAGTCCACCACCACAGAGGGCCTCTTCATCATGGAGAGACCTATTCCCACCATTCCTATGCGGGGTCCCACCAGGATCGCATACCTCGCTCCGGCAGACACCACAGTGAGCACCACCACGGCCACCATAGCAAACGCCACCATGGCCACCATGCAGAGCGCCACCATGGTGAGCACCACCACAAGGAGCATCACCATGGCAAGCACCACCATGCTGTACGTCGTCATGATCATCTCCCTGGTGATCACCGCTATGGGGAGCACCATCATGGTAGCTCCCAAGTCTTTGGCCCACACAGGTCTCACAGTGTGGCCAGACCGTCTTTCCATTCTAGCGTAATAGCCCTCCGCCCCAGCATGGCACAAATACAGCACTCAGCCTTCAGCTTGAGACGTTCCCTCAGTGTAGTGTACTCGTGTGCATCCCAGATATCCAACAAAGTCCATCCTCAGGATTCCTCCTCTACAACTTCCTTGGAAACCTGGTCCAAAGAAGATGAGCAATTTCAGAAGCGTAAAAGTGAGTCGCTGCTCCCCGCAGCCCCAACTCCCGCTGCCTGGCCCAGATTTCAGGCCTGACTCGGGCCCTGCACTGACCTTCGGCGGATCATGAGGCATGACTCTAACCTGCACGCATATTCCATTGGCTATCCGCTCACCTGGCTGTCCATCATCCATCTTTTGTTCCTTGAACGATGCACCTCTTGAGGCCACCTGCTACTTGTTCATCCAGTCATTGCCTTGCATATGTACACTCCCTGATTGAACATTTCTTCTTGTGTCGTACGGGTGCCTGGCCTGCCTGGGCCCTGGAAGCACAGAGAAAAAGAATCCTGCCCTCAAGGGGCTCCAAGACTGGGGGTGGTCACTTAGACAACCAATCCTAGACTAGCCCACCATATCAGGGCAGTTACCACTGTGGATTCTATTTGTCCACATTTGCCCCCACTCAACCATGAGCATCTTGACAGAGATTGGGAACCGCTGTCTGAATGAGGGCCTTGAGGGCAGGAGGGACCTTAGCTATTAATTCACAGTCCCCCAAGCTTGGCCTCTAATGGTTCAGTAAACAGAGCAACAGCCTCACAAACAAGCAGAGAGGGGCAGGTGCCTAACTGGATAGCAGTAGGGAAGGCAGCTAAAAGGAGGGGATGTTCCAGCAGGATCTCAGAGGGAGAGGGAGAGTTTACCCAGACGATGGGTTAGGGACGAGCATGGGGTTTTCCGTGCTTAAGTTGCCATGTGGGTAGAGAAAGGCCTGGAGGTGTAGAAGCATGAGCCTGCAAGATGCGCCTGAGTAGACCACAAATCCCAAACAGGCCGGCATCTGCCACGGAAGAGGTCAGGACGGTGGCCGCAGGACCAGCACAGGACTAGTCTACGGGCACTTCAGTGAGTCAATGGTAGGCAAGCAGGCAGGCATGAAGACGAACCCCAAGTCAGTCTGGGAGTATGCCTCCTCCTCCAACACAGACTTGACTTTCTGTCCCCCTTATAGCCGCCAGAACTCAGCGGGCCCACAAGAAGCTGCACACCGTGAATCTCTTCTACAGGCTGTGGGAAAAATTAAGCCACCTCACTCAGCGCCTCCGGGGAATGCTTAGGAACCTGACTGAGTCCTTACCCTTTGAAGCCTTCATCTTCCTCGTCGTCAGCCTCAACACTATCATGCTTGTGGCCCAGACTTTTGCCGAAGTCGAGGTCCGGGGTGGTAAGAGTTGGGGAATCCCCTTTCACATGGAGCCGGCCATAGATCTTGTTCCAGGCCTCCTGTGGGCCTAATCTAGTGTCGGGCGGTTTATGTAACTTAGCTCATTTGATTCTGACCCGTGGGAAGTCGACAGCATTGCCCAGTATTCAAGATGAGCCTCAGAGATTTTGCTGAGGTCAACCAGTCAGCCACAGACAGGCCCGCAAAACTGGAGGACGTGCTGTTCGTGATACAGACACCAGGTGGCGCGCCAACCCTAAACACGCCGCTTTGCGGGACAGCTGGTGGAACCCAGGTCGCCCAGAAGGGCCCGGAGACCCTGGAATGCGGTGGAAGGGTGAGGGTGGAAAACTGGGGAAGGTGGGCCCTAGGACTCCTGGTAGCAAGGTGAAAGAAAGGCCTGCCACAGCACACATTACCTAAAGAGAGAATAAAAGTGGCTGCATTCTTATTCTGTGTGAAATGAATGTAATATTCACAAAAATGCTACGAGACAGACCGGTATCGTCACCGGACCAACGTGGGTCTGCTGCTTGGTGAGTTACAGGCAGACTACACCAGGCTGAGTTAACTCACAAGGTCATCTTTATCTGTAGAAATAAGGACATCAAGGGGAATACTTTCTTTTCTTTTCTTTTTTTTAACATTTATTCCTTTTTTGAGAGACAGAGAGAGAGAGAGAGACAGCGTGAGCGGGGGAAGGACATAGAGAGAGGGAGGCACAGAATCTGAAGCAGGCTCCAGGCTCCGAGCTGAGCCGTCAGCACAGAGCCGGATGCGGGGCTCAAACCCCCCAACCACCGTGAGATCCTGACCTGAGCCACCCAGGAGGCCCCAAGGGAAATACTTTCTAAAGCTGTGATTCCCCTAACAAGGGAAAGCAGACTCCTTTTACTGGGGCTGGGGATGAATATTCAGAGGAGGATTTTAACATTATAATGAGGGTGAGAGGAACTTTCTGGCAACTC
Organism: Prionailurus viverrinus; assembly: GCF_022837055.1. Classification (NCBI taxonomy): domain Eukaryota; kingdom Metazoa; phylum Chordata; class Mammalia; order Carnivora; family Felidae; genus Prionailurus; species Prionailurus viverrinus. The sequence goes on from NC_062570.1 coordinate 107,330,291, forward strand.
TCGGATTCTGTGCCGGCAGTCTTTCTCAAATGTTTCTTTTTTCGGTTCCGGCAGTTCCTTCCTTAGTCTCTAAAAGGTAAGACTGACTGACAGGTAGAAGCTTCTAGAAGTTTCCTGAATTCCGAAGATCAGTCCTGAGTTCAGGGGGGGTCAGGCCAGGGACGGTGTTATCACTGCTTTACAGACAAGAAAACTGAGGCACAGAGCAGTGAAGACACACAGCCATCAGGGCAGAGCCGGGTGCTCCCTGCAGGGCTGTGTGAGATTCCAGAGGGGAGGTGGGGAGAGGGGCTAAGGTTGCTGGGGGGTGGCCCCCAGTGAGCCGCTTGTGTCCGTGCAGAGTGGTACTTCATGGCCTTGGACTCCGTTTTCCTCTGCATCTACGTAGTGGAAGCTGTGCTCAAGATCATTGCTCTAGGCCTCAAGTATTTTTCTGACTCTTGGAACATTCTGGGTGAGTGAGGATGGTGTGTGTGTCTGTGTGTGTGTGTGTGGAGGGAGCCACGGGACTGCTAGAGGAGGCTGAGGACGAAAGCGGACTGGCGGAGGGCGTTGGTGTCGGGAGGACAGGGGGTCTGGGAGCCAGGTGCCTGGGCAGGAGTCAGTGACACCCAGCCCCCCCGCTGTGCCCTCAGACTTCTTCATCATGATCATGGCTATGCTGGACTTCATGCTTTTGCAGTTCAACTCCTTCTCCTTCGTCTACCACCAAAGCGTCTTCCGGATCTTCAAGGTCTTCAAGAGCCTGCGGGCCCTGAGGGCCATCCGGGTCCTGCGGAGGCTCAGGTCAGCTGGGGCCATGGTTGCCCACCCTGGTGTGGGGACTCCGCAGGAGATGGGGACACAGGCCCGGGCAACCAGCGTGTCTCCTGTGACCTGTTTAAGGGATGGGGGATGAAGAGACTACAGGCTCCAGCCCACTTCTTTTTTTTTTTTAATTTTTTTTTTTTCAACGCTTATTTATTTTTTGGGACAGAGAGAGACAGAGCATGAACGGGGGAGGGGCAGAGAGAGAGGGAGACACAGAATCGGAAACAGGCTCCAGGCTCCGAGCCATCAGCCCAGAGCCCGATGCGGGGCTCGAACTCCCGGACCGCGAGATCGTGACCTGAGCTGAAGTCGGACGCTTAACCGACTGCGCCACCCAGGCGCCCCTCCAGCCCACTTCTGATAAGCCTCCTGCCATCTGCTCAGACCAGTCATTTTCCAGAGAGGGCTGGACTGTCCCAAGCCCCGGGCAAAACGGGGACCTCCTGCCCGCCCTTGCAGTCTCCGGCTGCTGGGCACAGATCCCCACCCCTGCTCCTTCGTTCGGCCTCGCTCTCAACTTCTGCCCACAGCTTCTTGACCAGCCTCCAGGAAGTGACTGGGACTCTGGTCCGGTCCTTGCCGTCCGTCACTGCTATCCTTATCCTCATGTTTACCTGCCTCTGTATCCTGTGCTGTGGGGCCTGGGGTGGGAGCCTGAGGTGCTGCGGTGGAAGGGTTTGTAGCGGTGGGGGGGGGGGGGGGGGGGACGGGACCCTGTGAGCCTGGTTTGGCCCTGAACAGCCAGTCCTCTTCTCCGTGGTGCTCCGGGCTCTGTTCCGTCAATCTGACCCCAAGCGCTTTCAGAACATCTTCACCACCGTCTTCACTCTCTTCACCATGCTCACCCTGGACGACTGGTCCCTCATCTACCTGGACAGCCGGGCCCAGGGTGGGACAGGCCCCAGGCTGGGTGCAGGGCAGGGGCTTGGCTGGGAGGGCAGACCCCGAGGGCTCCGTTACCCCGTATGCGAAGTGGGGCTTCTGATGCTGGCAGGGGTGTAGGGAGGGCCGTCAAGGAGCTCACGGCTCGAACGACGCCCTCTCTCCCAGGCGCCTGGTACATCATCCCTATTCTCATGATTTACATCATCATCCAATACTTCATCTTCCTCAAGTAAGGACTCCACCCCTACCTTGCTCCCCAGCTTCACCCCCAATCCCCACCTAACCTGGGGCACCCCTGCCCAGCCTCTCCAGCCATCTCCCCTTGGTTGTGCCACAAGGAACCCGGAGGAGGGTTGCAGGGCCCCTCCTACATACAGCCTCCTCCTTGAGAGTACCCGCCCCCACTACCCACCCCCACCATCCCCAGCCTGGTGATCGCCGTCCTGGTGGATAACTTCCAGATGGCTCTGCTCAAAGGCCTGGAGAAAATAAAGCAGGAGGTACTGAGTGCGGTGGGGCAGGTGGGCCAGTGAGGGAAGCCAGAAGGGGTGGGCACAGAGGCTGGAGGGAAGGGTGGAGGGTGTTCCAGAAAAAGGCAGACAGGGGACTCTGGCAGGACAAAAGCCTTTTCTTCCCAGAGGGCAGCCCGGATCCATGAGAATCTACTGGATGACTCACTGACCGAACTCCGAAAATCAGGTGCTGGCCCTCCTTCCACGGTCAGACACAGAATTCCGGTCTCAGTGGCAGAGTTTGAGAATCTGAGACTCGGGAGAACTTACAGAGCTTAGACCTTTGGTCCAAAGAGCTCTAAGGCGATCCTCTAAAAGCCAATTAAGCGGATAGTCAATTCTTGAAAGCCCCCTTTATGAAATGACTAATTAGCCAGATTATGATTTGCCAAACAGTCATTTCTTCTAATAACTTATAAAGGTTATAGCGGTTGGTTTTACATGGGATGGTTTTGACTGCCTACGCACTTGTCCAGACCCACTCAAAGTGGATTGAGAGTAAAAATTGAAGTTTCCTGTACGTGTTCATTTTTACAAAGCCGATTTCCTGAACGATGGACGTTGAGACAGTTGATTTGCTTCCTGCTTAAAGATCTTCAGAACTTTAGAATCTGAGCTCCAAGAATCCCACTCTTGGGCTCATCAACACTAGAGGACTAAGGATCCCCAGGGGTCACCTGGTCCCTCACCTGCCCCCTCCATCAGGGTTAGACGCTCAGGGCAAAAGTGCTTAAGGAGAAAGAGGAATTAATTGGCTCAAATTACTTAGCAAGTTCAGGGTGTGGGGGTTTTCAGGAATGGCTGGATCCAGGACTCGAATGCTGGTCAGGAGCTCGTCTCCTTCTACCTCTCTGCTCTGTAGTCCTCTGTGTGGTTTTGTGCTTCGGGTGGTTCTTCCCTTGTGTTAGGAAAAGGGCCACCTGCCACTCTAGCCCCAAATCCTTGCAAATTAGCATCCCTAGCATGCCCAGCAGAGAGGTCCTCTTCTTCCAACTGTTCCAACAAGGACCCAGAAATGAGGCTTCTTTTCTTTGATCATCTGACGATTTTGGAGCCAATCACTATAGCCAAAAGAATAGGCTGTTCTGATTGGTCAGGTCTGGGTCACATGTCCTTGGAGGTCGGGGGACAGGGTCAACCCCTGCTGGATGGTGTGGACCCAAAAGGCGCAGGAGTGGTTCCTCAGGAAAACCGGGGGACTTTTTCCAGAAGGAGAGACAAACGAACAAACAAAACTGATACCCACTCTGCGTGGAGAGGCCATCTCTTTGGGGCCATCATGGACAAAAACTCCTTTAGCCCCATTTGATTTTTGTTTTTGAATGTTTATTTTTTGAGAGAAAGAGAGAGAGAGCGCGCGCGAGTGAGGGGAGGGGAAGAGAGAAAGGGAGACACAGAATCCGAAGCAGGCTCCAGGCTCTGAGCTGTCGGCACAGAGCCCGACACAGGGCCTGAACTCACTAACCGTGAGATCATGACCAAGTTAGACGCTTAACCGACTGAGCCACCCAGGCGCCCCATCCTTTAGCCCCATTTGAACATCTCTGTGACACACAAGGTTCCTTCTACCTCCTCTCGATCCAGGCATCTCTTGGACGTTCCCCTTTTTTACATCCAGAGCCTGAAGAGGTGGTGAGTGAACATACCAAACAGAAGCAGCTCATTGAGAAGAAATTTGGGACCATGACTGAGAAGTAAGGAGGCGCAAAGGGAGGGGCGGCCATGGTCTGGCAGGGAAAGGGACATCGCCCACCTCTCTGGAAGGGGGGGTGGAGCGCCAAGGCTCAGGTAGAGCCCACGGGTGGAGGTGGAGACCACAAGTGACCTCTGCTCACCCCAGAGCCATCTTGTGTCGCCAAGAGAATCCCACGAGCGGTGCCTAGAGGGCCATGAGAGCTCCTCGAGGCTGAGGACAAGCGCAGGGCATCGGAGAGGTCCCAGAGAAACAGCGATCCTGCTCATCTGTTTACTCAAGGAGCATCCCTGACCCTTGCTCTGGGTCAGGCCCTGCGAGGGTTCCAGGGACCCAAAGATGACACGGACGAGGCCCGCCCACGACAACCCTATTGCTAAGGACCTGTGCTGGGCCATGGAGAGCAGTGGTCGGTTAGGTGGAGGGATGAGAAGGATAGGTCGAGGAGCGGCTTGGGAGAAGGCCTGGGAGGCAGATGGTCAACACCCCATTCTCGTCGAATCAATTAGCCAATTGGTCCAGGACGGCTGGGGACTTGTGGCTGTGCTCCTGGCTGGGGGACCTCGGCACAGACTCCCGCTTCCTGGCTCCCCAGAGAACCTTCTCTCCGAAAGCTGGGCCCCCCTCTACCTCAGCCAGTCTGGCTCTAAGCCAGCCGACAGGGCAGCCTGACTCCTGGAAGCCTCCAGCCTCTCCTCACCCACCATCAGAGCTCAAGCCCCAACAGGCCCTCTGTGATCAAGCCTTTGCCAGCCTCCCTCGTTGCCTCATGGCCACTCCCATGCTGGCACATCTAGGCCTTTGCCCACACTGTCCTCTCTAACTGGAGTGTCCTCTGGCTGCCAGTGCCAGGCTCAAGTGACCAAGATTTGGGAGAGCTGAGTTCCAATCCGGCTCGCTTCACCTCCCGGCCCTCCCGGCCCCTCCCCCCACGTTCCAGCAACTTGGCCCCTGGCACAGCGGACCCTTGGCACCTCTGTAACACTCTCCTTGGGGGTTTCTTGGCCTCCAGACTCTTCCCCACTGGTCCACCTCCACTACGAGTGCTCTCTGTTTGTGTTTGTGTTGTTGTCGTTCATTTGTTTTCCTCTTTCCTTTCTTAGTGGTCTGTGTTAAAAGTAGTTTGGGCTTTTCCTTCATCGTCAGCATTTAAGACGCTACAAGACGCTTGCCTCCTTTAGGCATCCACTCTCTACAGCCTCCTTCCCTGAGGCCTGCCCTGGCCCCCAGCGTAACCCCGTTCTTCTGGAGTAGGGGACCAGGAACCTTGCCGAAGCCTGGCAAACCCTCACGTGTCTTTCAAACTCAGCTCCATGGCACTTCCTCTGGAAGCCTTTTCTGATCCCCGGTACTGGATGGGGTTTTCCTCCTCGGGCACCCTCAGCACTCTGTGTTTGCACTTATCCCGAGTGGAAGCACTCAGTTTGCTTTCCTGGCTCTGCTACAGGCTGAGCTGCTTAAGGGCGAGGAGGGTTTCTTGTTCATTTCTGTGTCCTCAGAGCACCTGGCAGTGTGCATTTATTTCAGTGTCATTTGGTGGATGGATTTATAAAACAGGCAGGTGATGAGGGGGTTGATGGGTGGGTAGTCGGCTGGATGCATGGTTGGGGAGGGGGGTTGTGAGGTGGATGACTGACTGCACAACACGGCGAAGGGGTGGGTGGCTGGGTCCAGGGACGAGCAGGTAGATGGGGGCGCGGGTGAGCAACTACAAGGTTGGGGTGGTCGGATGAGTGAGTGGATGGCTGGGTAGGTGGGGGCATGAATGGGCCGATGGGTGAGTGGGTGCCTAGAGAGGTATGGGGTAGTTGGAGGGGCAAGCAGACGGGTGGGTGGAGGGAGGGAGGGATAATCGGGAGGGTTAGCGTCCTCCGTGGCACAGGCACGCGCGGGGCTTTTTACTCGTGGAAGAGAAGCACCACGAAAGGCCACGCTCAGAAGAGCCGTGAGGGCGGGCTGGTGGGTGTCAAGCACGAGGAGCTGGAGTGGGGGGAGGGCTCTGGCAGCCCAAAGGGCCCTGCCAGACAGGTCAACTCAGCCTCTCCTCTGCCCCCCTCCCGCCCCCAGGCAGCGAGAGCTCCTGTTCCGCTTCCTGCAACTGGTGGCCGGGGTGGAACATCATCAGCAGAAATTCCGCTCCCAGGCATCCGTCCTGGACGAGATTGTGGACACAGCGTTTGAGGTGAACAGGGCAGGACCAGAGGAGAGGGGCCGGCATGGGAGGACCCCTGAAGGCAAGGCATGGGAGGCTCGCCCCCAGACGTGCCCCTAAGGGTCACAGGGGCAGGTGAGAGGACAGAGGCCAGTACTGGCTCAGTCAGCCTCCCATCCTACCCCTGCAGACTGGAGAAGAGGACTTCAGGAAGTGACCCCTCGATGGAGAGAGACATGGGATGAAAGCCTTCGGCCTCTGGCAAGCTGCCCACCAGGGTGGGCCAGGACAAGTTCCTACATCTGCTGGAGTGGTTGTCGGGCCCACAGGGCTGGGCCCTAACAGAGTTTTAAAACCCCAAGTGGCTCTGTGTCCTCCCTGGGTAAGCCAAGGCACAGGGCAGGGGAACTGTGTGCACTGGCGGGTGTGCATGTGTGTGTGTGAGTGTTGTGTGTGACAGGCGCTGTTCATGGTCCCCTCCGGCCCCCCACCCCCACCCCCAGGGCCTGTATCCTGGCTTGGGCCCACAGTGCATTAGCAGCAGCCAGAGAGGTGACTCAGAAAGGGGGCCGGGCTCGGTGCTGGAGGGGTGAGTGGGCAGTCACCTTGCTTCGGGGAGGAAGGTCCATCTGGCCCCAGAGTTGGGAGAAAAAGAACCAGCTGGACCAGCCCCTGGTTGTGAGGGCCTGGGGGATCAGTAGGTTCCAGGGGCTCAGAGTCCAGGAAGCCGGGCCTACCGAGACCTTCAGAATCCAGTACAAGAGTGCCGACCTGATGGCGATAACATGCACTCAGAGGTCAGAGGTCATTGCCATACCCTGCCCTGCCTGGGGTCACATTAAAGAACCCAAGTGAGGGGAAGCTGGGTGGTGGCTGTTCAAGTCCTCCTGGCCTCAGGCTATTGGTAGGAGTGCAGGTGGGGGTGGGTGGGAACACAATGTATGTGTATATGTGAGTGTGAGTGTGTGTGTGTGTGTGTGTGTGTGTATTGAGGGGATAGATGAGCCTCTGTTGGAGGAAAACAGAGAATGAGACTAATGGCCGCCCCCACCCCCAACCCTGCCTGGTCTAGGGCTTAGATGAGTCCCCTTACTTTCAGCCTGAACCTGGGCAAAATGCCCAGAGCCCGTCCCCATGGTCTTGTTGGAGGTAAGGCTCTGACCCAGGTCCCCAAGGGCCTGGGCCCGGTGCCGGAGACCTAGCGCTGAGTCAGGCTCGAGCCCAGCCTTGGCACTTCACAACCGGAGTGGGGCGTTGCACCGTCTACGGCAGCCACCTCGTCCCTGGTAGAGAGAGGCCAGGGCACAGTACGGGCTGGAGGGGGTCAAGTGCAGGATGGTTTTGCCAGTCTCCCTCCCCCTCCACCACCTCTAGGCTGGGCCAGACAGAGGTGAAGACTCCAGGCCCTCGGGCAGAAGCAGAGCCTCACTCCCTGGCCCGGCCCGGGGTACCGCCTGGCCCGAGGCCCGGGAATAGACTGTGCAGACGAGATGCCATCTGGGATCCGGGCACTGATTCCGGGGGTGGAGAGGCCACCTGGCAGATATCCGCAGGCCTCGCCTCACCCACCACCTCACACATTCATTGAGTAAGCATTTCCTGCCACTTCCCCTGCCCAGTGTCAGAGGCTCCTGCTAGGTGGCCCACGGGAGCCCTTCCAAGCAGAGGCCGACCTCCACACTCCATGGCCCTGGGCTGTCTGAGCTGTCTCGTCTGACAGGCTCAAGCAGGGCTGAGGTTTTCCGTTGCACCCCTAGTTCCCATCAAACTCAGCCCCTTCGCTCCTCAGTGTTCCAGGTGGAAGTTACCTCTATTTTCCGCCTCCCCATCCCTACCCCTACATAGCCTCTGGGAGCAGAGGGCAGGGCCTGGCACCGGGGGCTGCTCCTCATTCGGTCCTAGCACTGGGCAGGGGACTGGAGGCAGGCACGATGGGGGCGGTGAGGGACAGAAGACCGGGGCAGGGGCATTCCCCAGGTCCACAGCCACCAAAGTTCAGCCCGCCAGGGCCTGCTGGGGCCCACACCTAGTGCTCCCAAGGGATCTAGTTACTGCTCGTCCTGTTCCAGGCGTGTGCGTGTGTGCGTGTGTGCGTGTGTGTGTGTGTGTGTGTGTGTGTGTCTGAGGCACAGCTCCCGGTGGGGGATGTGGGTCTCTGGGGTTATGTGTTTGGAGGTCTGTATACATGTCCAGGCTGCTTGGGGTAGAGGGTGTTACTTCTGTGTGCACCTGTGTTTCTGGAGCATCCAAGTGTGAATTGTGGTGTGTGTGTGTGTGTGTGTGTGCGTGTGTATACAGTGAGGACGAATGGTAGCCACATATGCAGTTGTGCATAAAATGTTGCAGTTCCATTTGCTTTAAACGACATCAAATTGCCTCTGTCCCCTCATCCCTCCTGTGGGCAGATGTGACCTCGGTCCCCTTGGGGCTTCCTGTCTGTCCCCTTCCAGGAGTCTTGCCTGGGGCAAAGCACTGGGGAGTCCCTCTGGCGTATAGCCCACAGTGTATACTTGAAAGCCACTGTCCCTGCCCTCAAGGTCTCATGGCCTGTGGGGACTCTGCCATCTCTGGCCCACGTGCGGGGATGGGATGGTCACAGGCTGGGAACTCTGAGTCCTGGGCGGCGGGGAGTGAAGCACTCAGGAGAGTCCAATGTGAGAAGCCGGCAGCACTTTATTGTGACAGATACATCCATGGATGTGTGCCTTCCGCGCTGCACCTGCTCCTTCCGGTTCCCGTGCCTGAAGGGGTCTAGGTTATGGTCACACAGTTATGCTTTAGAAGTTGGGAGGAATTCTGCCAGGGGACCACCAGGATCTCGAAGTCACAGCGCAGTTTCTGCGGGGAGAGAAGGAGAGGTGGGTGGGGCCCCAGGCCTGACTCCTGGCAACTGCCATCCTCAGCCTGCGACGCTGTGCTCTGGGGTTCGAGAGCAGCGGTCACTGGCCCAAAGGGACAATGACTCAGATGGCCGGGACCAGATCCCAGATCTTGCTAGCCCGCTCCTGTGAGGGAGAAGCCCCAGTCTCCTCCTCTGTGTACCCCACCCTGGCCTGGTGAGTGAGTCATCCAGGTGACAGGGACAGGTTCAGCCAGACATCAGCCTGGCCAACCAGACCAGTTCGGGCCGGACAATCGAGGGCCTTGCGTGCTGGGCAGTGGGGTGCGGGGCTGTTACCTCCTCCTGCACGCCTGTGGCCAGGGGGCAGGTAGTGACATCTACGCCATCTCCGGTGGCCACGTTCTTCCGGCAGGCTGTGCTCCCCATCTCCAGGGTCAGGTAGTACTTGATGCCGGCCACCAGCTGGGGAGGGAGGGCAGGAGCGGGTGAGGGGCACCGGAAAACTACCCCAGACCCAGACCTCTCCCCTCTCTCCACATTCGGCATGCTGGGCTGGGCCTCGGGATTCAGACCCTGGATGGGGAAGTTCTGGTGGCGACCCCTGGGGAGAGGGGCGGAGGCCCGGGCCACACAGGAAGCTGAGACCCAGGTGTGCACATGTCCTGAAGCCCACCGCCCCATCTCCCTCACTCCCCTCTCCCCAGTCCGCCCCTCAGGGCGGGGGGCTACCGTGAGGCTAGTGAGACAGGGCTGGATCCCGTCCACCGAAAGCTGGATAGGTCGTTCATAATGAATTCTTGGCATGAATCCGATTTAAAAAATACATCGTATGAAAATGTTCCGATTACTCTCGTGGCACCCCCTCAACCTGGCCACCGGCTGAAAGCCCTGCTGGCCTGGTGGGAGGCTGCCTCTCGCCCCTGACCCGCCCGCCCGTCCACACCTGACTCTGGGCCTTGAGGATCCTGGTGTCGCGGAAGTAGTAGAGGCTGTTGCTGCCCATGTTGTAGCTGGCCACGGCCGCCTGCGCTGCCTTCTGCACCTGCGGGTCACTGAGTGACAGGTTCTGGCGTTCTCCGACTCTGCGTTCCGCCGGGCGGGCACGGGCGTCACCGGGCAGCGCCAGGAGGCAGAGCGCGAGCAGGCCCAGGCCCAGAGCCCGCGAGAGGCTCGGGGGCGCCATGGCCACGGTCGGTCGTCAGTGTCAGGCCCTCAGGGGCGCGCCGTTTTTATAGGCTAGCGGCCCCGCCCGCCCCGCCCACCCCGCGGCAGAGGCAGAGCCGGGGAGGGATGGGAGCCTGGGCGATCTGAGAGGCCGCCGTCCTCGCGCCAAAGGGGGCAGTCCGTGGCCCCAGCATACCTGTGTCCCCCGCGATGCTGCCCTGCCCTCCAGGGACACACCCAGTTCGAGAAAGGACCGTGACAGTCCCCGACAAGTGCCACCATTCAAACAGTTTCATGGAAAGCTCAGCCGGCATGAAATACCGACAACCATTGGCGAGGTCTTACTATTGCCACCGTTTGCTACCTGTGTTACCTGGAAGGAATGCCTTAATCGCTCAGTTCCTCAGTTTCCCTCTCTGTAAAATGGGTTGCTGTGAGAACTCAACAGGCAAAGTGCTTGGAGAAGCCCTGGTCCTATGAATATGACAGGAAAGGAGACCAGTGCACTGAGCTGGGCACCGTTTGACCCTCCCGGCCAGCATGAAATGGGAATTGGTAATGTTTCCACCTTACGCAGCGAGCCACAGGACGCAGAGGGGAGAACTGATTTGCCCCAGGATGTCAGCTAGTAAATAGTAAGTGATGATGCTGGCTTTTGAGCCCAGGCAGTCGAACTCAAATCTCAGACCACCATGAGCCCAAAAGATGAAGACGGGCCAGAAAGAGGGGTGTGTGTCGTACCAGCTCTGCCCTTTACTGACTGGTGACTTGGACAAGTCCCATGGCCTCCCAAGGCCTCTGTGTCATCATCGAGGATAGGTGACCACTCTTACCTGCTAAGGTTACACTGGCATTAACACCCGGGACTGGGCCACCCATAGGTAAAACTGTGCGTGCTGGAGGTAGCAGCCAAATAGGGCACTAGGAGTTTTTTTTTTAGAAAAATCTGGTAATCAATGAACAGCACTGAAGCAGCTAACACGGCAAAAGTCTGAATCTTGGTGGACTTCCTTATTTGTGTTTTAGAGGTCAGTGTAGCTTGTACTTTTAATCACGAGTTGTGGGGGGTAGGGGTGCATTTTGCTCTGGGGCACGAAGATCTTGTTAGTGCTTAGGGCCTCCAGGGATCTCGCTTGGGGCTTGTAAGGGGTAGTGGGTTATAGTACCTGACAAACCGTTGGGGGCTATTTCGATGGTGAATATTACGAGCAGGTACAATTCCCGGTCGGTCGCAGAATCCCAGGGCCAGGAAGGGCCGTGATGTCCTCCCAGGGAGACCCAGACCAGCTGCTCCCCACCCCCTCAGCCCAGCTGTGAAAACCAATCTGGGATTCCAAGGAACAGTCACACAGTCACAGGGTAGGCTCAGGTGTCTGCCTTAAAGGGACAGATGCCCGTTTGTGGGAGAGCCGGCTCACTTGTGGCTTAATGAGGCAGAAACCCAACCTGAGAGAACCTGGGAGGGGGTGGAGTAAGAGGCTCAGGGCAGAGGAGGGAGAGGCAGCCCCAGGGGGCCAGGAGCCTCCCCAGGCTCTCCCGGTCCCGCTCTGCCATTACTTGGAGCTCAGCCATGGCCACACTTACCTCCAACAGCTCCTTGGAAAACTAGCCAAGGCCTCGTCTCTGACCCACCAAGGGCCGGTGGGTCCCTAGCTCGCTGGCCCCTACCCTCCCCCCCACTCCTTTGCACCGGTGCGAATGAGTGCCACAGGTTGCACCACAACCTAACAGTCTCCGAAGATCTTTCACCCACTGGTCTATCCCAAGCACTCTTAGGTAGTAAGCATCGAGCTTGTTTTTCAGATGAAGAAAGTGAATCAGAGAGCTCAGGTCATTTGCCTAGGGTCACACAGCTAGAAGCGGTGTCTTGGTGGGAAAAGAGGGATGGGGAAGGCTAAGTAACAATTGCTGGGCTTCTGGTGTGTGCCGGGCCTTGCACCGGGGCCTCGACACACTCTCATCCTCATAACTGCTCTGCGGAAGCCGTTTTACTAGGGAGAAATGGGGGAGGTCAAAGGAAAAGTGTCAGGGGTGGAGCCCGGTGCGTGCCAGCGTCCTGGTGCGTGAGTCCTGGACGTGAGTCCCACGTCTCCACGGGGATATGAGGTCTGCTGTGTAGGCGGAGGCTCCCTGGAGGCAGGGGGACCCCAAAAGGATTTTCCCAGGGCTGGGTCTCATCTGGAGAAGAGCCCTCGGCCTGGGCTCCATCCTGTCGGGACCACTCTGGCTTCCAGAAGGAGGCATGGGCCAGGTGTGAGCTCAGGGTTGGCCCTCCCTACCGGCCACAGGGCACAGTCTTCATTTTTGCTGTGGCCCAGGGATCCCAATCCAGGTTGCCCGTGGCACCACCCTCTTGCCTCTGGCCGATGGGTCTTGCTGACCAGGGTGGGCTCTCGACATCTTCACCCTGGGATCGGCCTACTCGGGCCCTCGGTGCTGCCCCCAGAACCCTCTTCCCTGGACTTCCAGTTGGGCCACGGATATTCCCTCCCCCAGGGCTTCGCTCCCCTTGCCCTAAGCACATCTGGGAAAAGAGACGTTAAGGCAAAGAAAGCTGAGATCCAGGAAGCTCCCATCGGTGGAGGAGTGCCCCAGAGTGCCCGGGGCTTCAGGTTCATTAGCTGGTTGAACCTTTACCAACCTATACCAGGTGACAGAGGAGAGAAGTCAGGCTCAGAACAGTGAGCAGCTGGCCCCAGGTCACACGGCAAGTCGAGGAGGCCCTGATTCAGAGGCGGGTCTGGCTGGCTCCTTCAGGCTGTCAGCAGTCGAGGCCACGAGTGACAGTAGAAAGAGCCTTGGGTCCCTGAGGGGGTGTGGGCAACGGGGAAGGGGGTTGATAGGCAAGAATGTATCCTCTGAGCCTTTCACACCGTCTGGGCTGCCACTGGGCCAGAGTGGGGAGGCATGTCTCAGGCTGGGGTTCATCCCGTAGCCTCCCATTTCCCTCCGGGGACAGCAGGACCCCTTCCGGACTCCAGAGCGTGGAAGTTGGGTTCACCCCAAGCTCTGGCCACATCTGAGTACTCATAACTAGAGTGGCCGAGCGGGTCAAGCTCTGGCTGGGTACCGCAGGGGAGGGAGGAACAGGGGGCAGTATCTGCTGACTCCCGTGCCCACCCATGCCCCCTGGCCGGGCACATCCTGTTGAGCAGTTTGGGTTGACATTTAGATAACCTCCTACCCGTCCCCACTCGGGTCTGCTTTCTCCAACATTACAGGCCTTGGTCCCTACGTCCTGCAGGCTAAGTTGGGGCTGGATCTCCGAAGCCACCCTGTCACAAAGTACATTCTAGATGCCTTCTGTCTCCTGCTGCTCTAGGACTGAACCAGGAACTTGTGTGGGATGCACTAAGGGACCCAGATAAAGGGTTTCGACCTTTAACGTGTCACAGACGCTGCCTGAGCCCCAAGTGAGAGGTGAGATAGCAGGTCCCAGCCGCTTCAGAGACAAAGACTGTGGGTGAGGCAGGGAAGGGCCCACGAGACTGTGGGTGAGGAGGAAGCAGAGCGGGCAGTGCGGCCCACGAGCTTCTGCTGGGCGGGCCCCCTTGCCAGAACCATGAGAGGCAAGACCTGCCAACCGGCATGGGCAGGAGCCATTGGAAGGGTGTTGTGGGGGAGGAGGGAGTCTCCACTGCCTCCCGAGCGTCAGCAGCCATCTGGCAGCGTCAGGATTGAGGTAGGGGGAGGGCATGGCCCTGCCGAGCCCCTGCCTGAGCACCCCAGGCCCGTGTGGCAGTGTCACACCGCAAAGGGTTGAGGCTGAGGGGACTCTGAGGTGACCCTGGACCCATCCAGGAAAACATCTGAAACTTAGCCTGAAACTCCACGGACGGCCTGAATTACCACCGCGGTCTGGGAGTCAGGCTGGCATCCTCCCAGAAAGTGGTCTGTAACACAAGCTGGGCCCTGCTCTGGCCACCTGGTGCCCTTCCAGGAGGGCTGCTCACTTTCCAGACCCAGCCCCGCACTCACCCCTTACCCCGACCAATAACCACCCTGTTTTCCAAGTAATCACATACTTGCTCTATCCCTGGGGCCTTACTTCTGGTTTCCTTTTTATCCTTCCACTGTTCTGAGATGTAGCTTATACCGGAAAAGCACACAGTGCGTATGTGTTAACAAATTAGTGAATGCCTGTATTGCCACCCCCGCCCCCAAGCCCCCCGCTCCTCACACCTCCTTCCCCCCAAGGGAACTACTCCGCTTCTGCTATTGACTTTTACGATAAGCATTTCCTCGTCTTTTTTCTAGAGTCTTACCACCTATACAGGGATCCCTGAGCAGGGATCCACTTAACTTTACGTGAACGGCATCACGGCATTTGACATTTGGGGCGCTCGGTTCACCTGTCATTTGTTCACGTTCACTGGTACCGACAGCCGTTACGGTTGGTCCAGTTGGGGGTTGTTATAAATAAAGCTGCGGTGAACACGCATCCGTGAACGCGCATTCAGGTACGGATATGCGAGAGTCCTTGGCAGTGGCCCCGGGAGCAGACGTGCAGGGTCACAGGATGGGTCTTATCTTTAGTTTTACTAGAAAACGCCCAACTGTTTCCCCAAGGGCTCATACCAATTTACACTCCCACCAGCTGGATGGAAACTGTTGCTTCACTCCCTCATCAGCACTTAGTATTGTTTGACTTTGGAATTTTTGCCAGGGAGTGGACAACGGCATCTCATTTGCGTTTCCGACTCCTGTGATCGAGCACCTTTTCCTAAGCTTATCCGCCATTTGGGGTATTCCTTTCATGGCTGCCATTCAAGTCTTTTACTCTTTTTCTGTCTTGTCTGCTTCGTCTTCATCATAGTCAAGTTCTCTGCATGCAGCCCTGTTGTGTATGTGTGTGGCCCGTATCCTTTCCCACCCTGGGGTAGCACTGCCCCTCTCTTTGGTACTTCAGACAAAGTTGCTATTAGCGGAGTTGAGTTTCTCAACTTTTCCTTCATTTTTCCCTTCCCCGGGATCACGAGAACCTTCACATAGTATCCCAATTTTTTGCATTTAATACCTGTCACGCTCCCTTCACCAGACTGTAAGTCCTGCGGGGAGAAGTCTGCAAGCAAGGAGTTCCTCATTAGTGGTCCGGGGAAAGAAACAAAGCCAAGCAGGGCTGGGTGCCACACAGCTAGCGTTATACCTGCTCCTTACAACCACCTCATTTGCCAAGTGGGAAAACAGAGGCTTGGAGAGGCCAAGTGACGTGACCAGGGAACAAAGGGCCCTCAGGTACGTGGGTTTTGAGCTACATTTTGAGGGCCAATCTGGCACCTTCCGAGCAGGAAGTCCATGGTCAAATTACTTAGTCTCTCTGAGCCTCTGGTTTCCTCACCTACAAAAGAAAAAACAATGACCTCTTACCAGGGGAGAAAAATATGTTTGCAAAGATCTTAGCTGCGGGCCTGGTTAACACTGAGCGTTCAACAAAGACCAGGACAAAAATATACCCAACAAAAGTATAACTCACTCAAGCCCGCGTAGTTGTGATGTCCATGTTCTGGCTCCCTAACCTCCCTAAGAGAGCCAGAGGCCTGGCCACTCCTCCCAAAGGCCAGGAAAGCACCCGATGATTGGCAGGTGAACTCTTACCTACATCTGATTCACCCTCTTCCCGGTACCCTGGACTCCCACTGACTTTTCCACCAGGTGCTGCCTAGCCCAGATGTTGACTCGGATGACATCTGGAACATCACAGCCCACCCAGATCCCAGGGAGATATCAGCCCACACTCCCTGCCAGGTTACTAAGGGACACGCCAAAGCACCTGGCTGAGGCCTACGTGGCTAGGGTGGCTACCCTCCCGGGTAGGAAGGAAGCCGCCAGTTTCGATCTGCGCTGATAAGGAGTGTCGCAGACCTGGTCAGTCTGTGGGGAAGTCCCAGCCCACCTGCTTTTCAACGCACAACGCCCAGTCAGGAAGGCCACTGACTTTATTGATTTAAAAAACTTTACAAGGACAGTGACTGTTTTGCCAAAAAAGAGCCAAATAGCATAAAACAGACCAGAGGTGGGGGTGGGAGTGGGGGTCAGGGAAGGGCCTGGAATCCACTCGGAGAAGCTGGTAATTGTTGACATGAAACTGGCAGGGGAAGGCGAAGGGAAATGCATGCAAGGGCGAGAATTTCAAAAAGTTGAAATGGCGAGTGGAGAGAACTCCCAAAAGACCTTGGAGTACATCAGAGGTGGAGCACGACGACAGCAATCTCTTCCTTTGTAGAGGACAGGGGAGGAGTCCCCACGCGGCTGCAAACTCTGGAGACTCCATGCTGGGGCCAGGGGCTGGGGGCTCCCCGGAGAGCCTCACAAGAAGGCGTCGCACCACTCCCGAAGGCACCCGAAGCAGTCCCGGGACTGCTTGGCATTGGCACCGCACGTGTCCTTCAGCCATTCCCGGAAGAGATCTTCGTCTTTCTTTAGCACCAGGAACTGGCCAAGGACCACGTAGGCCTGCACAACGGGCAAAGTAAAGGGCATGCTGCTCAGTGCTCGAAGGCCACTACTGCGGCTTCAAAGCACGCGAGGCTGGCAGGTCCGACAGGCTCTGGCTACCCCTTCAGACCACACACCGCTGTCCACCCCCAACAGTTACTCTCGCTTTCCTCACCCCTAACTGCCAGGAAACATGGTAGTCTGCCCTACCCACGCCCCCCCCCCCAGATGCATGCAGTCACCCCGCACCTTGTCAAAGCCCCTTTCCTCCAGCTTCTTGCCCAAGACTTCACCAATCCCGGCCAGGCTCCCCACTGGCTTTTCCCCCATGGGCTCTGCCACGAAGTCTCGGTGCTTTTGGGAGGTTGTCATCTTGATCAGCTTAATCTAGGAATCCCAAGAAAAGGGAGTTAGGGCTGAAAACCGGGAACTCCCAAGGGCCCAGGGGCCCTGTTCTAGTAAGAGAACGCGAAACCAGCCATTGCGGCGGCTAACCCGATCCTCCTCCTTTCACGGAGGAGAGAACGGGGGTCCAAGAAGAGTGTTTTCCCCGCCAGGCAAAAGAACCTTTCCCTGCGGGATCTGGGTTTTAGCGCTGCCCAGGAGGAAAAAAAACTCTCCTGCCCTCACAGGTGGCGCACTCGGGGCAGCGGGAGGATTCCCAGAGTCGGTGGCCGGGGCCCTCCCTGAGCTGTCACTCCCTGTGTGACCTTGGCTGGGCTAAGAAGGCACTGACCCCGCCAGGAGCGGCTCCCCTGGGCCGAAAAGCAAACCAAGGGTCGCTCGGCCCCCACTCGCCCGCGCACGCCGCTCACAGAGCGAACGCGCTGGCCGGAGCGCGCGCACCCGCTCCTCCCGCGCGGCGGGGTCCACGCACGCGCTCCCGCCCCGCCCTCCGGCCCCGCCCCACGCGCGCCGCCCCGCCCCCTCCACGCGCCGCCGCGCCCCGCCCCGCCCTCTCCCCGCCCGGCGGCCGAGCCCTCTCCGAGGGCGCATCCTCTAGGCCGCTCCAGCGCTCGGGCTCCTCTCCACCCCTCCTCCCCGCGCCTCCTCCCGCCTCCGGCTCCGGCCCTGCTCCGCAGCTAGCGCTCACCGGCAGCTCCCGCTCCCGTAACGGCTCCTCCCGCCACCCGGCTGCTCCGAGCGATACCTCAACCCACTAGAACTTTCTTCCACTTCCGCTTCCGGGTCGCCTCAAGAGCCGCCTGTGAAAAAAAATTCCGAATTGGGCACTTCTAGCCGCCTCGAGCCATAGAGATGAGGCGCTCTCGACCTCAGTGGCGCCTTTTAGTAGGCTTGGCTTTCGGGTTGCCTCTCGGGAAGCCCGGCTGCCTTCTGTGGTCTCGCTTCTCGGGCAGGATGTCCGGTCTCAGGAAGCTGGGGCGTCGGAGAAAACTCCATTCCCCGCTGCCCGCATCGGGAACTTAAAAACTTAGCCTCGGCTGACCTGGCGGTGGGAAGAGTTAAAGAGACGGACGAGGCGGGGGAGGGTAGCCAGGAGGCTTCCGAGGTAGCACCGGAAGTACGGTGCTCGGAAGGATCCGACCCAGGAGGGCTCGCGTAGTCCTCGTCGTCACTGGGCTTGGAGGAGTCGGCTAGAAGTCAGAGGCGCGGGGGACCTGAGTATACGTCCACACCATCGTCGTGACCGCCGGCAGGCCCCTTTTCTGTGCCTTCGTTGGCTTAGCTGCGAAGTGAGTCGTGGGCGAGCTGCTCTCAGCGTCCCGGAGAACGAGGTCGTTCGGGCAGCGCCCGCGGGAGACGAAGGCCAGAGAGTAAGTGTGGGTCTCGCTCTCAGCGTCTTTCCTCCGGGAGAGGGAGGGAGGAGGGCAGGGGACAGCGGCTAGAGGTGACACTTTGGAGTTTCCTTTGGAAACCTTCAGCCTTGGTGGAACGAGCCCTGCCTTCTCAGTACCCAAGTCGGAAATCAGATGCCGCAGACCCAGCCGGCTTACCCGGCCTTTTATGAACTTGTTCCTGGCTCGGACCATCGGTCTCTGACTGTAGTGTGTTGAACAATTGAGCATCTGTGTTGTGTGGCTGTGCTAGGGATGTACGGATGTGTTGAGGGACATACAGTTAGGTCCTCTCACACTCCTTCCCCGGGCCGTTGCTGGAGTGACTTCTTTCTGTAGGACATGTATTTAGTTTCTGATTGTGCCCGCACATGTGGTAACAGGAGGGGTTTTTTTATATTTACTTAAAAATGTTTACTTAAAGTGTTTATTTCCGGGGGCGCCTGCGTGGCTCAGTCGGTGGAGCGTACAACTTTGGCTCCGGTCATGATCTCGCGGTCCCTGAGTTCGAGTCCCTGAGTTCGAGCCCTGCGGCGGGGCTCTGTGCTGACAGCTGGGAGCCTGGAGCCTGCTTCAGATTTTGTGTCTTCTCTCCCTGCCTCTCTCTTGCTCGTGCTCTCTCTCGGTTTTAAAAGTAAATAAACATACATACATACATAGTTAATTAATTAAATGTTTATTTAGAGAGAGAGAATGAATCCCAAGCAGACTCCTAAATAAGTAAGTAAATAAATAGAATGTTTATTTAGAGAGAGAGAGATTGAATCCCAAGCAGACTCCATGCTCAGCACAGAGCCAGACTCCCGGCTTGATCTCACAGCTGCGAGATGAGGACCTTAGACGATCTCAAGAGTTGGACACTTAATCTACTGAGCCACACAAGCACCCCAGTCAGTTGTTTTTATGTGTCATATGCTGTGCTAAGTACTTTGCTTGCCTTCTTTTATTCTACTAACGGTGATCAGAGTTAGCTATTATTGTTCTCTGAAACTAGGGAAGTTGAACAGCCGGGACATAGCCAAGATAGAATTTGAACCCTAGTAATTAGATTTTAAAGGTCATGTTCTTAACCAGGACATAGTCACTCGTCAGTAAAAGGTCTTTCTCCGTCTTCAGAACAGTCCTGGGTTCTGAACTTGCCATCGAAGAAACCCGGGAGGAGGAGTTGGCAGTCTCCCCATCCCTCACCCCCCTGGGACGGGCCCCAGCATGTCTCAGGCCACCAAGAGGAAGCATGTGGTGAAGGAGGTGCTGGGGGAGCATATGGTGCCCTCTGACCAGCAGCAGATCGTGAGGGTGAGTGGCATTGGGCATAAGCGGCTCTGCCTCCCCATCCTTCTGTTCCCCTTGGGCCCCTAGCACGGCGGTAAGGTGCAGCACAGCTCACTGAGTATTTGAGCTGGCTGATGAGGCTGACTGGTTCTTGGTCTCTCTTGGACCAGGTACTCAGGACCCCAGGGAACAATCTGCATGAGGTGGAGACAGCCCAGGGGCAGCGCTTCCTGGTGAGCATGCCCTCCAAATACCGGAAGAACATCTGGATCAAGAGAGGTGAGAGAGGTAGCCCTGTAGGAGACAACTGTTTCCTGGGGGCTTGGTTTCCCCCGCTGCGAGCAGGATTTATTGTGTCTTTTCTCCTGTCTTACCTGCAGGCGACTTTCTCATTGTTGACCCGATTGAAGAGGGAGAAAAAGTGAAGGCTGAGATCTCCTTCGTGCTCTGCAAAGACCATGTGCGCTCTCTGCAGAAGGAAGGGCTCTGGTAGGGTGGTCCCCTTGGTCACTGCCTGTCTCATTTTGGGGGATATTGACTTCCTAGCTGTGGAGGTGGGGGAGGGAAGATGGCATCCCAGGCAGGGACAGCTGGAAACAGCTTTTTTGCTGATAGATTTTTCTGTCTTTTCTGACCCTGGTTCTTCTCTTGGTACAGGCCTGAGGCCTTCTCAGAAGTGGCTGAGAAGCACAACAACAGTAGGAACAGGTGAGGAACAAGCCTTAGGACAGAAAATAGGGGCTAAGGCCTTGGAGACTTGAGGGGAAAATAGAGACCTTCTTTCTGTCTGTGTAGAGTCCCTGGTGAGAGCTCCAGGATATGTGTTTGCGAGTGTGGCTTGAAAGTCAGATGCCTGGGGTTAAAATCATGGCAATTGCACTTGTAAATGACTGGTTTAAGCAGGTTACTTCATCTCTTAGGCTTGGATTTCCCCGCCTGTAAGATGGGAGCTTTGTGAGGATTAAAGGAGTTAATGCTTGTAAAATTGGTTAGTATAGCACTTGGTATGTAGTGTGAGTCCATTGAGTGTTGGTGATTGGACTCCTTATTAAAACCAGTGGTTCTTGCAGACTTTTGATGTGAGGTGGGAGGCGGTCTTCAGACAATTTTTCTTGGCCTTATGCCCTCCTTTTTATGGGGCTCCTTGATTGCCAGTCTAGTTTTTCCAGAAGCCATTGGGTTAACCCTGTCCCTTTCCCCCATGCAGACAGACTCCGCCAGAACTCCCAGTGGAGCCACAGTCATCAGGAGAAGAGTCCAGCTCTGAAGATGATTCTGACCTCTTTGTTAACACCAATCGCAGACAGTATCATGAGAGCGAGGAGGAGAGCGAAGAGGAAGAGGCAGCCTGAGTCCCTCCACCCGCTTCTCTTGCCCAGAGACTAGGATTGGCTCCTCTGAGCTCAGACATTCCTGGGGTGCTCTGCAGATCTTCCCCCTCTGGATGGGGGACAAGGCAGGGCCCCTCTCTGAACTGACCTTCTGCTCAAGGAGAATTAAACCCCTGGTGGGTGACGACTTGTGCTGGTGTCTGAGTGGCTCTCTGGAGGGAGGAGGGATTCGTGAAGTTACAGACTGCTCCTTGGCGCAGGTCCTAAACGGGCAGGAAATGGAAATGGCTGGAACCTTTCCTAGATTCTCACTGGGCACTCAGTAAGCGCCAGGCCCTGTGCTGTGCCTTCATGCATGTATTTACTAACTGGGAGCAATCCTTCTCTGTTGCCTGCTGCCAAGTAATACTGAGTCAGGCATTCAGGAGCACGGCGGAAGGATCTAGTGCCTCCGCCTCTAAGAGACACTCAGGACAAATTTCACAGTGCCTCGTAAGCTGTTTTCCTGGCATGCCAGTCACCACGACTGCAGGAATGCCCACCTCCGTGCTGCGGTGTACATCCTCTGCCTGGTGGCGGCCTTGTGGCTACACAGACCATTACTCCTCAGCCCTCTTGCAAACCATCCCACTTGTCCTTTGAAGCTCATACTTCTGGCCATGCACTCCCTCTTCACTATTGGCCTTGACCTAATCACTGTTCAGACGTTGAAGAGTTTAACCCCCTGGCTCAGAGTCTTCTATTCCTGCTTCTGTCGTCATTTTCTACCTCCTGGGGGTGGGTCTCTTCAACACTGTGTGTGGCCCCCTACTTCTTTGTCTTCCACTTCAGGCCTGCTGCCTGTGTCTTCGGTCCCTCCCTGGATCCCTGTCATTGGTAGGAATTGCCCTTCTTGAATTCATACATCTGTGCAGTCACCACCTCCTGGCTTGCTTGCTTGCTTGCTCAACTACCTCCTCTTTATCTTTATCTGCAGGCCTCCCCCCACCCCCCACCCCGCTCCTTTCCCTTCTTACTGTTACTCTCCTATCTCCACTTCCCTACACCCTCCCGCTGCCTTGTTTCCCTCCACTGTGTTCATCTAGTAAAACCTAACCCTGGCCAACCCGTTTACCTCTCTGCTTATGCTCAAGTAACTGCTAGAGAAAACAGCCAACCTAGCTCACTAGTTCTACCTTAAATTCATAATTAACAAAACCTCAAGTGGACACTCAGCACCGCCTAGCAGATCTTCTCTGGGATGTTGTATTTCACAACTTTTACGTTGTCTGCCAATTCCTCCTCCTCCTCTTAGGTGTTGACCACATACTTCATTAAATCATAGCCTTTGGAGGGAACTCTCACCTCTCCGTTACCAAGCGTACAAATGTGCTCATGGATTGTCTTGTCTCTCATTTCCCCTTGTAATCCAGTGGGACTAAAACCTTTTCTGTTGTGCTTTGGAGCTTGTCTGTCCTCCTGCTCAAGGACTGTATGGAAGTTTTGGTTTTTGTCATCCTTTCTGCTGGATGTGTTAGCATCAAAGATGCTGTAGACTCTCCCATCCAAAACAGCCTGAAACACCTGTCGCTGTTCCCACGTCCTCTCCAGCTACTGCTTCATTTATCTGCTTGTTCACTTTCCTTTATAGCATCTTAGCATAGCTTTAAACGTATACATGTGTGTGTGTTTGTATGTCTGTGTGTACAAAAAATAAACTTCAGGTGAGTTAAGGATATGTATGTGTGTGTATATTGAACTTGGCTGAAATTTATTTTTTATGGGAAGTGACTTTTGCTAAAGGGATAGTCATCTGTATACCATCTACTGAAGGAGTCATTCTTCACAGATTTAAGGTATCTTTTTAAAATAAACGAAATTCCTGCGTATTTATGGGTCTCCTTTCGGAATTTCTAATCTGTTGATGTAGGTGCACCTACCACGTTTTATGGCAGGATTAATAATCTCATAGCTCCCTCATCTCTGCCTTACTATTCCTTGAAAATTTCATATTTTCTCTTACATAAGAACTCTAAAAGGAACTTGTTAATTTCCACTTAAAAATCCTCTTGAGATTTTCATTGGCAGGGTTTTAAATCTAGCTTGAGGGGTGCCTGGGTGGCTCAGTCAGTTAACTGTCTGACTTCAGGTCATGATCTCACGGTTCATGAGTTCGAGCCCCACATTGGGCTGTGTGCTGATAGCTCAGAGCCTAGAGCCTGCTTCAGATTCTGGGTCTCCTGCTCTCTGTGCTCCTCCTCTGCTCATTCTCTCTCTCTCTCTCTCAAACATTAATAAGTGAATAAATCTCCTAGCTCAATTTGGAGAAAAGCACTATCTTAACTCATGAACCATGAGATCATGACACTTAACAGGCTGTGCCACCCAGACGCCCCTGAATTCTTCGGTTCTCGTGGTTTTTCAGTTAATTCTCTTGGCTTTCTGGGTAGTCCAGTCATGTCCCGCTGGTGGTAGTTTTATCCTTGACACTCTTTTTTTTCTTTAGGGATTATAGGGATCAGGACCTCCAGTGTAACGTTAGGTGGCATCCTTGTTTTTCTCCCAATGGGAATGGTTCTCATGTGTCATCACACAGTTCCTGCTCTAAGTTTCTGCTAGATAACTCCATTAGGCTGAAAATGTTTCCTTCTGTTCCCAGCTTGCTGAAGGTTTTTACCCTTTATTTAACAGTGATGGATTTTGCTATCTACTGAGTTAACCAAAAGTCTTCATTTTATTACTGTGCTGCTGTCCATGAACAGACTTCCTCAAGCTGTCCTTGGGTTTGCTTGTAAGCCCTGTTTAGTTTTAGAGGATTTATTCATTTCTTTAGGATTTTTATATTTACTTCTGGGCCAATTTCACTTTTTGTTTTAATGATGTCGCTGTTCCATTTTGATAACAGCATTATGCTAGCCTTGTAGAATGGATTTGGAGATGTTTAATCTTTATCTTTTTCTTTGTTCTGCAATAATTTGTAGAACAGGAGTAATTTGTTGCCTCAAAAGTTTGGTAGGCTTTATTTCTAAAAATATCTCTGTTTGGTTCCTTTTTAAGGGGTAGATCTTTGCTTTTTAATTCTGTGCCATTTTATTCAGGTTTTCTATCCTTGAGTCCATTTTGGCAGTTTATATTTTGTGAGTCGTATTTCATGTGTATTTAAGCTGTTTGGGGCATCATTTTGGACTTTCTTACTTATAAGCGACAAAATCTAACTCCAACTAGCAGAAGCAAACCAGAGCTCGTTGACAGAGGTCTAAGAATACAGCTCTAGGCAGAGCTGATCCAGGTCCGGCATGATTTCGTTAGGACTCTCCTTTGTTTCTTGGATTACCTCTGCTTCTGTAGGTGGACGAATCTCTTTCTCCCTACCATTGTTTTCTGCAGGAAGCTCCGGTTTACATTCAGTCCTTACAGGCAAAGAGTTCCTCCCTTAGCATCTGTGTATTTCACAGACGATCAGTGGGTATTCTTGGGTCACTGGCCCTCCTGAGCAAGCGCTGTGGCCAGGGCTGAATAGGGAGGATGGGGGTTTGGTGGGAGGCGAGATGAGCCAAACCTGATTCATATGTACCACGTGCTCCATAGAATAGAGAGGTTCTTTTACCAGAATAAGGAGACGGGGTGAGAGCAGTTAAAACCAACAAACATTTGTCCTGTATTCTGTGCATTTTATTTTCTTTGACTAGCTTTGCAAGATGTCTGCCTACTTTATTGGCCCTTTCCTTCTGTTTCTTTGGGTTTATTTGCTCAAAGCTACGTTATTGAGTTGTGTGCTTAATTTCAGTCGTGTTTTCTAACATTTGTGGCTACCAGTGTTCCTCTGAGTACTCCTTTGACTGTCACCCGCTTGGTCATATGTATCTGCGATTTTTTTGGCATTGTATCTGTAAGCCTGGGCTTAGATATTTTTCTAGCTTTCAGTGATTGTGTGATGTACCTAATAGCCCCTGTTTTCCCCCTAAAACCTTTTCATCACCATTTCTCCATCTCTTCTCAGTCTTTTAGCTCCTGTGGGTCGTAGCTAAGCTTCCTGATGCAGGTACAGTCCTGTGTTCTGCATAGTACTCCCCTTTGCCATTCTCTGAAGTTGAATGCCCCCTCCATTTCCCAACTTAGCGGCAGAATCCAACCATGAGTGAATAGATCTCCCAGAATGAGCTGAGTATTCTAAGAGCTCCCCTTCCGCCCCCCACGATGCCATGGTCAGTCCATGCGATTGGATGCCCAATAGTAGTAACTTGTTAGGTTTGAGACTTGTGGCCCTTCGGGCTCTGTGCCTGTATCACTTTAGCATCAGCCTTACGGCAGGTCATTTCCACTAGAACTTCCCCACCCGCTTCCTCCCTCACCATGCGGCCACTGGCATACAGGTGCCAAGGAGCACACCTGGTAATCTGAGCGAGCCACGTGTTTTTTCTCCTTTAGCCTGTGACTGCGGTAAGCCACCCTGACAGTTTTCTCACCTTAAAACATCCTTGCATTCCTGGAATAAAACAGTCATGATATATTTTCCAATATATTGCTGGACTTGTTTTTCTGATATTTGGGGACATTTTGGCATGCACGCTCAGAAATGAGATGGTTTAAGTTTTTTCTTGCCTGCGCTGCCCTTGTTTTTATATTGAGATTATTCCAACTTCATAAAATGAGTTAGCGTTCTATTGTCATTACAAGTGTTTGTACAACATTGGAATTTTGGATTTCTAAAATTTTTGGTAAAG
Organism: Prionailurus viverrinus; assembly: GCF_022837055.1. NCBI lineage: Eukaryota > Metazoa > Chordata > Mammalia > Carnivora > Felidae > Prionailurus > Prionailurus viverrinus. Next base: position 107,355,886 of record NC_062570.1, read on the forward strand.
TTTGCTGTAAAACCACTGTGCCTGGCATGTGTAGGGTGGGTGGGAAGTTTTTTTGTTTTGGTTTGTCTTGTTACAAGAGCAAGAGATTACGAGCTGGGGAGAGGAGCAGAGGGAAAGAGAGAGAATCCCAAGCAGGCTCCAGGCTCAGTGTGGAGCCCCATGTGGAGCTCGATCCCATGACCCTGGGATCCTGACCTGAGCTGAAATCAAGAGTCAGCTGCTCTACCGACTGAGCCACCCAGGCACCCCGGGTGGGGAGACTTTTAACTCTAGATTTTTGGTGATAATAGATCGTTTAGGTTTCTCTGTTCTGGATTCTGTGATACTCTTAAGGAAAAATGTTTTCCTATTTTCTTATCTTGTCTGTGCTTTCAAATTTATCACGGAGTTCTTTGTAGAACTGCCTTATGTTTGTAATCTTGACTATCCACATTGTGTCTCCTTTTTTATATCTAATATTGTGCTTTCTTCTTCTTTGTCAGTCTTGGTAGACATTTCATTATTCTTCAGCGCATCAGTTCTTTGTTGTCATTCTTCGCTATTAGTTTCTGTTTCACGAATTAGAAATATGAATTTCCCTTTTTCTCACACTCGCCTGAGTTTATCCTGTGGCTCTTATTCTAACCCTTGTGCTTGGGCACTTCGACTCGACCTCACTCCTTTCTACACACAACATGCGTAGGTTTTACATCGAGTTGTTATGTCTCTTTAACCTCTTTTAATTTAGAACAGATACCTTAATGGGCTTTTTTTTTTTTTTTTTTTTACAAGTTCAAGCCAGTTATCTTATTACAATGTACCATGTTTGGATATCTGTGATTCTTTATGCATACTTAGATTTGGGTTAAACAATTTTAGCAAAAATAGCTTAGGACTGATGTGTTCCTATTGCTTATCTAAGGCGCATGGTGGTGATGGAGAAGGTCCCAATCACTGGTGGTGCTAATTTTGATCACCTGGTTAAAGAGATGGCTTCTAGATCATTTTTCTACAAAGGTACTCTTTTCCCTTTGTGGGACAGTCTTACCCTTTAAGGCCAAAATGTCCTTTGATGCAGGTCTATATGCATTTGTATTTAGTTATTATTATTAAAAAAATTTTGTGTAATGTTTATTCATTTTTGAGAGAGAGCACAAGCAGGGGAGGGGCAGAGAGAGAGGGAGACACAGAATCCGAAGCAGGTTTCCAGGCTCCAAGGTGTCAGCACATGAGGCTCGGACCCACGAACTGTGAGATCATGACCTAAGCTGAGGTCAGAGACTCAATCAACTGAACCACCCAGATGCCTAGTTTAGTAATAAATTATTTAATTAGTAAGTTAAAATGTACATGCAATTTCCCATCATAACCATTTTTTTTTTTCAACATTTATTTTTGGGACAGAGAGAGACAGAGCATGAACGGGGGAGGGGCAGAAAGAGAGGGAGACACAGAATCGGAAACAGGCTCCAGGCTCTGAGCCATCAGCCCAGAGCCCGACGCGGGGCTCGAACTCACAGACTGTGAGATCGTGACCTGGCTGAAGTCGGACGCTTAACCAACTGCGCCACCCAGGCGCCCCACCATCATAACCATTTTTAAAGCATTTTTTTTGAATGTTTATTTTGAAGAATGTGAGTGGTGGGAGGAGGGGCAGAGAGAATCCCAAGCAAGCTCTGTGCTGTCAGCTGGCAGAGCCCGGTGTTGGGCTTGATCCCACAAACCATGAGATCGTGACCTGAGCTGAAATCAAGAGTTGGATGCTTAACCAACTGAGCCACCCAGGCGCCCCATCCCATTGTAACCATTTCTTAGCATACAGCTCAATAGTGGTAAACACATTCACAATGTTGTGCAAACGCTCTCCTTTTCTGACTGGCTTATTTCACTTAGCATAATGTCTTCAAGGTTCAGCCATGTTGTTAGCGCATGTCAGAATTTCCTTTTTACGGCTGAACCTGTCCCATTGTTTGTGTATACCACAGTTTGCTTATCCATTCAGCCATCGGTGGACTCCTGGATTCCTTCCACCGTTTAGCTATTGTGAATAATGCTGCTATGAACGTGGGTGTACAGGTGTACAAGTATCTCTTTGAGGCCTTGGTTTTAACTCTTCTGAAGATATACCCAGAAGTGGAATTGCTGGATGATAAGGTAATTCTATTTTTAATTAAAAAAAATTTTTTTAATGTTTATTTTTGAGAGAGAGAGAGAGAGACAGAATCCCAAGCAGGCTCTGTGCCGTCAGCACAGAGCCTGATGTGGGGCTTGAACCCATGAACCATGAGATCGTGACCTGAACCAAAACCAAGAGTTGGTTGCTTAACCAAATGAGCCACCCAGGCGCCCCTCTATTTTTAATTTTTTTAAGGAACCATCAGCATACTGTTTTTCATAGTGGTAGCATTATTTTACATGCCCACCAACAGCGCATAAGTTTTCCAATTTCTTCATATCTTTGCCAACACATTATGGTTGGTTTTTTTTTTTAATAGCTATCCTGGCAGGTGTGAAGTGTCTAGTGTTTTATTATAGTTTAGTTTTGAGTGTTTTCTAATTTCCATATGATTCCATTTTTGGTCCATAAATTATTATATATAAATATTTGATTAAAAAATTTTTAACATTTATTCATTTTTGAGAGTGAGAGAGACAAAGCATGAGCAGGGGAGGGGCAGAGAGAGAGGGAGACACAGAATCCAAAGCAGGCTCCAGGCTCCGAGCTGTCAGCACAGAGCCTGACGCAGGGCTCGAACTCACAAACCGTGAGATCATGACCTGAGCTGAAGTTGGACGCTTAACTGACTAAGCCACCCAGGCGCCCCTAGTTGATTATTTTTAATAATGTAAGCACCTTCAAACTCACCACCACAAAACAAAGACTCCAACTGACTATACAACAACCCAAGCTATCATTTGCCTCCACCCTCCCATCCTAAACCCTGTCCGTCCCATCTTCCGTTCCTCCACCCAAGGCAACCAACTTGACTCTGTATGCCCTTGTCTTCTTCCCATGTCATTTTCTTCTATCTACGTGCGTTTTCTAAAAGGTTTTTTTAGGGGTACCTGGGTGGTTCAGTCGGGAAGCATCCGGCTCTTGATTTTGGCTCAGCTCATGATCTCAGTTTGTGAGTTCGAGCCCCACATCAGGCTCTGTGACAGTGCGGAGACTGCTTGGGATTCTCTTTCTCCCTCTCTGCCCCTCCCCTGCTCAGTCTCTCTTTCTCTAAATAAACTTTTTACAAAGGTGGTTTTTAGCCTTATGAAAAGGATAACATGCCAAATGTCATATTTAGGGGCTGATGTTTCATTTAATATACTACTTTGATTCTCCTAGTTGCTGTAGTTCATTTGTTTTGACTGCCAATAATATCTCCTTGTGGGACTCTCTCACAATTTATCCATTCACTCTTCTGCTGGTGGCCCTTGGGGTTCTTCCTCCCCGCCTCCCCCTCCCCCAGTTGTAAACGTTCCGGTAGATACATCTGTGTCGGTGTGAAAGTTCCTCTTAGGACATTTCTCAGGCATGGAATTTGTCAGAATTTTAGGCAATGCCACCAAATGTTTTCCAAAGTGGCTACATCGATGGACATTCATCAGCTGTGGATCCCTGAGGGGATTGAATGATTTCTTCCTGTAGTCTGTCACCTTTTGCTTAATCGATTTTGAGTTTATGGTATTAAGTACAACACATTTAAAATTGCCGTCTCCTTTTGTGAGTTGAACCCTTTCTTTTTTTAATTTTTTTTTCAACGTTTTTTTTTTGGGACAGAGAGAGACAGAGCATGAATGGGGGAGGGGCAGAGAGAGAGGGAGACACAGAATCGGAAACAGGCTCCAGGCTCTGAGCCGTCAGCCCAGAGCCCGACCCGGGGCTCGAACTCCCGGACCGCGAGATCGTGACCTGGCTGAAGTCGGCCGCTTAACCGACTGCGCCACCCAGGCGCCCAAATTGAACCCTTTCTTATGGAGTGATGCTTTCCATCCCTACAGATGCTTTTTAACCTTGTTTATGTGATGTTAGCATAGCTCCCCCCAGTTTCTTTTTTTTTTTAATATGAAATTTATTGTGAAATTCGTTTCCAAATCCCAGTTTCTTCTGCTTAGTATTTTTCTTTCTGCCTGGTAAGTGCTCTTCCATACTCTTACTTTCAGATTTCCTTTACTTTCAGATGCTCTACCCATCTCTACATCGTAAAAGTTGAATCACGCATCACTATTTTTCTTTTAAATGATACACTCAGCTCATTTAACTTCTTTTAGTAATTGGTATAGGGGACCCATCTGTCCTATTTGGCAGTTTGGATGGATATAAGTTTCTAGATTCTAAATCTTTTCCTTCAATACTTTGAAAATATTACTTGATTGTCTTCTTGCTTTCAGCGTTGCGATTGAAAACCCTGACATTGGTCTCGTTCTCATTGCTTTGGGTGTGGTATGCTCTTTCCTATCTGTGTTATCTGTGCTATTCGTAAAGTTCTAGATGGTGTGTGTAGATGTGAGTTATTCCTTTTTCTTCTCCTGGCACTCTTTGGGCATTTTGTGATCCCAGGTGCTTTATGTTTATATGATTCCAGGAAGTTTGTCTCCACTATTTCTTCAAACATCTTCTCCCTCCATGTTCCGATTTCTCTCCAGAATCCCTGTTTTTCAGATTTTAACATCTTTATTTCTACCTTCCATATCTTAGCTTTTCTTGTGCAGCTGTTTTCTTTAGTCCTTCCTCTTAGATCTTCTCAGTCTGGTATTCTGATTTCCCTGTTTCATGCCTAAGAGGTATCCCTTCTGTTAAACATCCCGTCTATTATGTTCCTTGTTTTTTTTTTTTTAATCTTTTTTTTCAACGTTTATTTATTTTTGGGACAGAGAGAGACAGAGCATGAACGGGGGAGGGTCAGAGAGAGGGAGACACAGAATCGGAAGCAGGCTCCAGGCTCCGAGCCATCAGCCCAGAGCCTGACACGGGGCTCGAACTCACGGACCGCGAGATCGTGACCTGGCTGAAGTCGGACGCTTAACCGACTGCGCCACCCAGGCGCCCCTGTTCCTTGTTTTTTTAATGTTTATTTATTTTTGAGAGGGGGGAGGGGCAGAGAGAGAGGGAGACACAGAATCCGAAGCAGGATCCGGGCTCTGAGCTGTCAGCACAGAGCCCAACACGGGGCTCAAACTCATGGACTATGAGATCCTGACCTGAGCTGAAGTTGGACACCTAACCGACGGACCCACCCAGGTACCCTCCATCTGTTGTGTTCTTTACTTCAACTCAGGTTGGCTTTTCCAGCAGGTTGAAACTGCAGCTGACCATACTAGAAATTTCCTTCCTAGAGAACTCTGGGAGCCAGCATCTAACCCTTCAGCAATAGCCCGAGGGCAAGGCAGCGAGGGCACTTCCCCATCAACTCACACCCGTCATTGGTGGAAGAGGGCTGCTCCTGGGGGGTTGGCTTCCAGCCTGCCCCTGTGTGGGTACACAGACTTCGGTGGCCAGGGAAAGTCCTCAGGCAGAGAGTTGCGTGTGATGGCCATGGAAATCTGGCCAGTACGCACGCATCTGTCATGTGCTGAGGGGATGCGTGTGGGGGTTCTACAGAAGGCACATCCCAGCGGCAGGGAGAAGACCCTGAGAACTGGTGGAATGGAATTTCCGAAGCTGAGACCGTCATTCTGTGGGGTGTGCAGGAGACGGGGCTCAGTGGCGGCGCTGGGTTCGCAGCTGCTTGATCTTCCAAAACTTCCTGTTCCAGAGGCCCTTCAGGCACGGTCTCTCGCCTGCTGGCCTGGTGCACGGGCTTCAGTAAGGTTCTTAAATGTGGAGTCTGCTGCCTTCAAAATACAAAGAAGCTAAACTGGCATGGGGCTTCTTTCTTTGTAGTTGGAGGCATAAGGCCGGCAATTTATCCTCACTAGGTGCCCAGACGTCCCTGAAGGAAGTTACCTGGGTTGCAGGACCCCGGATTTTGCCCTCACCCAGAACCCAACCATCTCTGCTTATCTGTATCTGAGCGGCGTGTGAGGCAACATGGACAGTTGGCTCAGTAGGAACCGGGGTCCGTGCCATCGACGTAGTGGAAAGTCAGGACAACAGCAGTAGCTCATATCGTGCTCCGGCCTGATCCACTGATGACACCTGCAAGAGACTCCACCGCCCCTACGGAAGGCGTAAAGGCACTTTGCGCACCTTGCCTGGTGACGCAAGAGGAATAAAAGCAGTGGCCGAGGCTGTCCGCTGCGCGTCAGCAATGACAGCAACTTCTCAGCTGCTGTTGCGATAGAGTCCGATGATGCTAACTACCAAAGTGTGTGTGTTCAGTAACCCTCACTGGTTCGCAGTGAGGTGCCAAGGGCCAGAAACCTTCGTTCCCAACCAGTCCCGGTTGTTAGCCATGGAGGTGGTCGTGGGTACCACAATGCCTCGGTGATTTTTGTTTGAGACCAGCACTCTCTTTTCCTCCCTGTGGTATGCACTCTGGTTCCAACTGTGTGACCCGGGCCCAGGGCCCACATGAGGTTGCTGGCTCCGTATTCCGCCCACATTTCTAGAAGCTACCAGCAGAGGTCACGATGAGCACGTCCAAGCGGCAAGTCAGCACCCACGCCTGTTGGGCAGCAGCCGCACCATCCGTCCTGATTGTGGGATCCAAGACCAGCCACAGCAGGCCAAGTTCAACCGGGGACTCCAAGTTTCTCAACAGTAACTGCAACACAAGTCCCACGCCCCACAGGGAACTCACAAGGCGCTATCAGTCCCCTCCCCTCCAGTGTATATGAAACAGAAGACGTGCTTGGAGAGAGGTGGGGAGCTGCCTTCGTCTTTCAGTTTGAAAGTATCCAAATCAGGGTGCCGGGGACTCAGCAGTATCTGTCCCCCCAGATTTTTCAGAAAATGGCATGGAATCCAGGAAACCATGAGAGGCCGAGGAGGGGGTGAGACCTCGGAACCCTACAGGGGTACTCTCCCGAGAGACCTCCTCACCCCCCCTATTTTGATTGTTTCCCTTCTAGAAATTGCTGGAACTTTCAGACTCTTACTTTCCTTGCTCCCTTCATTTGCCTTGTCTCTGAACCCTCCAAGTGCTTTCCTCCTTCATATGGGTCCCCTGTCACCTTATGTCTTCCATAATCTAGCATTTTGATAGTCAAGTTGTGCCTTATTTTTTTTTTTAATTTTTTTTTCAACATTTATTTATTTTTGGGACAGAGAGAGACAGAGCATGAACGGGGGAGGGGCAGAGAGAGAGGGAGACACAGAATCGGAAACAGGCTCCAGGCTCCGAGCCGTCAGCCCAGAGCCTGACGCGGGGCTCGAACTCACGGGCCGCGAGATCGTGACCTGGCTGAAGTCGGACGCTTAACCGACTGCGCCACCCAGGCGCCCCTAGTTGTGCCTTATTAAACCGTCCGTGGCCACGCATAGCTTTGCGAGAGGGGGCCTTTGCAGGGAGAACCTCCCCTTTCTTGGTTCTCTGTCCAGACACTTTTTGGACCCCCTACCTCCCCGCCAGCTGTCTCCTCCCCACTCCCCAAGGCAGAGCATATCTTGGCACAGAGAACTATTTTACTTCTCTCAGTGTCTCCCAGAGCAGGTGCACCGAGGAAGGAAAGGCCAGGGGTCTGAGGAAGGGCAGGTAACGTCGTGTGTCTGCGCCGGGCAGGGGCATGGTAAGTCTGGAAGGTACGGGGCTTGGAATGCCAGGCTAAGGGGCTTTGACCAGAACTGCTTGAGGTGGCAAGATCTGGTACATCGAGTCTGGGAAGGGGAGACAGATGGCTAGAAGCCAGCCCAGCCCGTGTGCAGACCCTGAGTGAAGGGACTCCGACTTCCCAAGGTGTGGGGGCTTCCGAGAAATGGCCGAGGAGGAGAGACTTTGACTCGCCCCAGTCCCGTGAGCTAGGACGGCCATCCCTATCTTATACCAAGGTGAGGGCATTCAGACCAACTGGATGTAGGAGTTTATCACCAACAGACAGGAGGAACTTCTAGAAGATGAACTTCAGAAAGAATGAAAATGACTTCAGAGAAGAGATCTGAGAGGGAAGAAGGAATGAGGAGCAAATGAGTGACTGAGGATGATGTCCAATTTGGGGGTGGTTCTTAAAAAGTCAAAATTGGGAGAACAAAAACCCATAAGAACAGAGAGCGATAATAATAAAGTGTTCTAAAGGCTTTGTATAGGTTGAAGGGAGATAGATCCATTGACTAAGTTTAGATTTTTGTCAATACACTTGGTGAAACGTAAGAGTACTCTCCAAAAGAATAGAACTTGTAGGGCGCCTGGGTGGCTTCGTCGGTTAAACGTCCAACTCTTGATTTCGGCTCAGGTCATGATCTCACAGTCGTGGGATCAAGCACGGATCTTGTTCAAGATTCTCTCCCTCTCTCTCTCTGCCTCTCCCTTGCGCTCACTCACCCTGAAAGAAAGAAAGAAAGAGAAAGAAAGAAAGAAAGAAAGAAAGAAGAAATGAGTGTATACCTTCTGAGTCAATAGAAAGAAAACGTACTGGGGCGCCTGGTTAAGTGTCGACTTTGGCTCAGGTCATGATCTCATGGTTTGTGAGCTCAAGCCCGGCTCCAGACTCTGCACTTTCTCTCTCTCTCTCTCCCTGCACCTCGTGGGAGTCTCTCTCTTTCACTCACACACTCTCAAAAACAAATTAACTAATTAACTAATTAATTTTTAAAAAAGAAAAGATATTTAAAACCCAATCATTAGAAAAGAAAGCAAGGAAGCAGAAAATCAATAGAAAAGCAGGACAAACCGAACATACAAAGGTTGTGTGGAATAAAAACAACTCTGGTTTTGTTTCAGCAGAAAAAGAATTTTGGAGACTGTTTTAGGTGACACGTTTTGATGTTAATTTTCTGCGTCAGCTTGACTGGGCTAAGGGATGCCCAGAGACGTTTTATTTCTGGGTGTGTCTGTGGGGCTGTTTCTGGAAAAGACTAGCATTTAGATCAGCAGGCGGAGTAAAGAAGGTCCCCGCCCCAGTGCTGGTGGGCACCATCCAGTCCGTTGAGGGCCCGGAGAGAAAACCGGAGAGGGAGGGTGAACCTGCTCTCTGAGCTGGGACCGCCACCTTCTCCTGCCCTTCTGGACTGGGACTCACGCTGTCGGTTCCCCTGGTTCTTGGGCTTCAGACTTGGACTGACTTACACCACTGGCTTTCCCAGTTCAGTCCACAGACGGCAGACGGTGGGACTTCTCGGCCTCCGTAATTACGCGAGCCAATTCCTATAATAAATCTCAGACATATGGGTATATCGTGTTCATTCTGTTTCTCTAATCCACTCATGGAATCTCAGGAAGCTCAGAGACTCGGAGGTTCCATGGCCAGGAGAAACACCACTTCGAAGCGTCCAGTGGCCCCAACTGGGGAAGTGTTGCCCCTGGAGGTGTCTCACGGGGCTGGCCCGGGACCTCAGCATCCATACCCCACCACTCTTTCTTCTGGAAGTCAATAAACATCAGAACTGCTTTCAGCATCATTGCCACTAGTTGACTTAGAGCTTTCATTCGATGTTTATTTATTTTTGAGAGAGAGACAGAGAGACAGAGTGTGAGTCGGGGAGGAACGGGGGGGCAGGGGGGGGAGACACAGAATCTGAAGCAGGCTCCGGGCTCTGAGCTGTCAGCACAGAGCCTGACGTGGGGCTCGAACCCACGAACCGTGATATCATGACCTGAGCCGAAGTCAGACGCTTAACCGACTGAGCCACCCAGGCGCACCCCCAAGAGCTTTTTTATTTGAAATAGATGATGTATTTTTATCAAACAGAATGAATACAATTGCATGGTTTGCTTATTTAATTGTGCATGTAATGAATGATGTCAATAGATTCTCCATGGAGAATCACCCTTACTCTTCTGAAATAAACCTCATGGTGTATTATTCTTTTGATACACTCCTGGATGAGATTTGGTATTTTATTTAGAGAGTTTGCATCTATATGATTTATAAGCAACATTTTTTTTTTGCAGCATATTCCTCAGAGTTGGCTATTCCCATTTTATCAACATCATAAAGTATGCTAGAGTGTTACCATCTTTCCCTGGGGTCTGGAGCAGTGTAAATAGCATATGAATCATCTGCTATTTATTTTTTTAAATTTTTTGATGGTTATTTATTTTTGAGAGAGACAGAGCGTGAGCAGGGGAGGCGCAGAGAGAGAAGGACACACAGAATCCGAAGCAGACTCCAGGCTCCAAGCCGTCAGCACAGAGCCTGACGCGGGGCTCGAACCCATGAACCGCGAGATCATGACCGGAGCCGAAGTCAGATGTTCAACCGACTGAGCCACCCAGGCGCCCTGGAATCATCTGCTATTTAAAGGTGAGACAGAACCATCTGGGTCTGGTGCCTTTTTTGATAGTTCAAAGAATAACCACAACAAAGATTTACACTGTGTTTAGATTTGGAAAATTAATAGTGGCTCTTTGTTTGAAACAACTATAGCAGGAAGACAGGAAGTTACAGGCCTGGGAAATGATAGACCCTTAAGAGAAAAAGGAGAAAAGTGAGCTTTCTACTAGTTGTTTACCCCTCAAGTGAATGGAAGAATTCATGGACTTTCCTCAGTTCTCAAGCTGGACATTTTTGTTACTTATGCAATTATTGAAAACAATGCTTGACATATCTTTTTTTTATGTTTATTTTTTTATTTTTGCAAGAGAGAGAGAGTGAGCGAGCACTATGGGGGTGGGGCAGAGATAGGGGGACAGAGGATCTGAAGCCTGTTCCGCGCTGACAGCACAGAGCCCGACGCAGGGCTCGAACTCACAAACTGTGAGATCGTGACCTGAGCTGAAGTTGGACGCTCAGCCCACTGAGCCACCCAGTGCCCCCAATGCTTGACATATCTTAATGAACTTAATGACCATGAACTTTTTATTTCATAAGAGAAAAAGATGAACTTCCCGGAATGTAAGAGCCAACTTACAAAATAATACGACGAGCAACAGGCATTTTAGCTGAACAAATTTAGCTAGTGAAGCAATTTACAATCTTATAAAGGGAGCCAGTATTTCTGACTTTTTGCTCCTTCACAATGAAGGGCCTTATATATATTTTTTTGCCTTCACTATCTTTAATCATCTTTCCAATCTCTTGTTTGGTCATTAATCTATTCCTGAATTCTAATGGTTTCAAGGTCAGTCTTGGTATTTTACATTATCCTAGGAAATGATTAATTTCCTTTGAATTTTCCAGCTGGTTGTTGTACTTTTTCTCAAAAACATTCCCTAGTGATTATTCTGATTTCTTCTGGATCTGCAATAATGTATCCTTCCTCTTTCTAAGCCTGTATATCCTTTTTTTTAATTGAAGAATATTCATACAATAAAGTAAAAAAATAAGTATACAGTTCAATATATTTCCACAAAGTGAGCAAACACTCCCGTATCCAGCACCCAGAAGAATAAATAAAACGTGTCCAGCCCAGCTCCCCTAGTGGCCTCTCCTTGTCAGTCTCTACCCCCAGAAACAATATACTGACTTCTAAGGGCATAAATTAATTTTCCTGGTTTTGTAAAGCGGAGGCGGCGTGTATGATTTTATGTTTTACTTCTTTACTTCTCTACTATGTCTTGAGAGCCATCCATGTTATTCGTTCCATTATATGAATATCCACTGTTATTTATCCATTTTACTGTTGATGGACATTTGGCTTGTTTCCAGTTTGGGATGGTTATAAATAGTGCTGTTCTGAACATTCTTGTTCATGTTTTTGGCTGAACATATGTACATTTTTCTGTTGCTAAGCCAACATTTTTGCTTTTTTTTTCTTAATTTTTTTTTTTTGAGAGAGAGAGAGAGAGAGAGTGCAAGCGGGAGAGGGATGGAGGGGGAGGGGAGAGAGAGAGAGAGAGAGAGAGAGAAAATCCCAAGCAGGCTCCATGCTGCCAGTGCAGGGATCGATCACACAACCCTGGGATTATGACCTGAGCCCAAATCAAGAGTAGGACACTCAACTGAGTGAACTACCCAGGCTCCCCTTTGTTCTTTTAAAAAAAAATTTTTTTTTTTTAGTTAATTTTTTGAGAGAGAGAGAGAGAGAGAGAGAGCGGGGCGTGGGGCAGAGAAAGGGAGAGAGAGAGTCCCAAGCAGGCTCCGCACTGTCAGCACAGAGCCCAGTGAGGGGCTCAAACCCACAAACTATGAGATTGTGACCTGAGCCAAATCAAGAGTAGGACGCTTAACCAACTGAGCCACCCAGGCGCCCCGTGTTCTCTCTTTTTAAACAAACTTTTACAATAGAAGTTTTCAAATATATTCAAAAGTAGATGGAATGGAATAATGAACCCCCTTGTGCCCATCACCCAGCTTCGATAACAATTACCTTGCTACCCCTGCCTCATATATCCCCACTCCCCATATTTTTATTTATTTGTTTTTTAATTTTGGAGTAACTTAAAGCAAATCCCAGATCTCAATGCGTACTCCTGGCGGTTGTATACATTATAACACACATACCATATATATAATATATACACATGTATATTACATGTTTCTCTAGCAGATAAGGATTTTTTTCTTAGCATAATCATCTGATGGTATCATGCCCAACAAAATTAATAGTTGCCTTGATAGTATCATCTAATACCCAGTCTGCATTCAAATTGCTCTGATAATCTTAAAAATGTTTTTCTAATCCTGTTTGAATGAGGGCAGACAGGGTCTACATTGTGCTTTCCTGTGGATGTCTTTTTTTGTCAAGTTTTTTTTTTTTTCTTTGAAAGAGAGTGAGTGGGGGAGGGGCAGAGAGAGAGAGAGAGAGAGAGAGAGAGAGAGGGAATCCCAAGGAGGCTCTGTGCTGTCCTCTCAGAGCCCAACACAGGGCTTGAACGCACGAACTGTGAGATTGTGACCTGAGCCAAAACCAAGAGTCAGATGCTCAACTAAGTCACCCAGGCGCCCCATCTGTGTCTTTTTCATCCACCACATTCACCTCTCACCTTTTCTTGTGCCTTTTATTTTTGGTGAAACAGGTTCACTTGCCTGTGGACTGTCCATGCGTGATTTGGCTGCGTCCTAGTGGTGATGTCTTTTTTTTTTTTAATGTTTATTTATTTTTGTAGGAGAGAGAAAGCATGATGAGGGGAGGAGCAAAGAGAAAGGGAGGCACAGAATCCAAAGCAGGCTCCAAGCTGTCAGCACAGAGCCCGACGCGGGGCTCGAACTCACAAAGCGTGAAATCACGCCCTGAGCCGAAGTCGAGCGCTTAACCTACTGAGCACCCCCCACCTGGCGCCCCCTAGTGGTGAAGTCTTAACGTGCTCTGCCGTTGCCCGTTTTTCGTGCAGACTGGTAGGTAAATTTAGAAGCTATTGTTTTGGAAAGAACACTTCACGGGTGATGCTTCTGCATCACATCAGGAGGCATGTTCTGCTTTTAAATGTGAAAATTGTGATTTTAGATGTGAAAACTGACCCGCGTGTTCAGGAGTTGGCAAGACGCATCTGTTATAAAGTCTCCTATCGACCTTCACGTGATGGTTTTAGCAGCTGTTGGTCGAGTTCATCATGATCGTGTTGATCAACCTTCATTAACCAGGCGTTGCAAAAGGGTGATTTTTTTCTCAGATCATTAGTTCTGTATTCTCAGCTGGAATTTTTCTAAAAGGAAAAGCTTTTCATTATTAGCTATTTGGTTACCCTCAAATATAATAATCAAGTAGAAGAGAAACAAGAAAAGTCTTTTTTCTTTTTTTAACATTAATTTCAGCATTATCTGGCGCCTGTACCAGCCAGAGCCCAGCAAGGAGATAGAAGGAGCCACTTCAACGGTGAGAATGTTGTTTAAAGAACCGTTCAGCAAAGTCTTTAAGAACTGAGAAGGCAGGGGCACCTGGGTGGCTCAGTCGGTTGAGCGTCCGACTTCGGCTCAGGTCATGATCTCGTGGTCTGTGGGTTCGAGCCCCACGTCCTGCTCTGTGCCGACAGCTCAGAGCCTGGAGCCCGCCTCGGGTTCCGTGCCTCATTCTCTCTCTGCCCCTCCCCCACTTGTGCTCTGTCTCTGCCTCTCAAAAAATAAATGTAAAAAAATAAAAGCGAGCAACTTTTGAGAGCATGATTATGAACTCATGATTTTTTTTAATGTATGAGTGTGTTTGAACCCAAGTCATTAATATTTTTGATGCTTAAATCGTCCTATCTCTGGCTGGCGGTGGTCCCTTACAGGTGGCTCCTGTGTCGATCTGACAACCCCCATCCTAGGTTCCTTGCTATCCAGCGTGACAAGGTATTTCAGACTCAGCTTGTGTATTTCCTGCCCCAGACCCAGAGTCCACCTTCTCTAAAGATACCTGATTCCTTTTAGTGGTAAGTGGTTTTTGTTTTTGTTTTTGAGAGAGAGAGAGAGAGAGAGAGAGAGAGAGCATGAGCAGAGGAGGGGCAGAGAGAGAGGAAGAGAGAATCTCAAGCAGGCTCCACACTGCCAGTGCAGAGCCCCACCCTGGGCTCGATCTCACGAACTATGAGATCATGACCTGAGGCGAAATCAAGAGCCAGATGTTCAATGACCGAGACACCCCAGAGCCCCGTGATTTCTTAATTGTTAATTCATTTCTTAATGGCTCTTTTTATCCTTAGTTGATACCCCAGTAGGGGGTGTAAAGTCAAAATGTATCTTTTGTATCATTCAAAAGAATTTTTTGCTATGTTGCTATGCAATCAACTTGATATAAAATTCGGTTCACTTATTTAGGCTTTTAGGGATTGCTTTTATATTGACTTACATTTAAAAAACAATGTAAAAAACTTACCTGGTTTCCAAAGTCAAAATGAGAAAACAAGACACATCAGAGAAGTCCAGACGTCTTCCGAGTTTCCACTCAATTTTTTTTCTTCCATTGTTTATTTTAGAGAAAATAAGATTATTTGCATGTATTAACATCCCTCCACTTTGCTCAAAAGTTCAGAGGTCTGTCTAGCTTTAGCAGTCTCAATTCTTCAAGCTTTTGCTCTGTTAGACACCAAACCAGCTTCCAGGGGCTCCCACTGGTAAAAACTTGGGACAATTTGAGGTGGGAGCTTTTGTCTCCGTCTGGGAGCCAAGGAGGCGGGGCTCAGCGGGGGCACGCAATGCACCCAGGGTCCCCAGGGTCGTGTAGATGATGAGCTGGGCGAGACCTGGCCTAGTGACCAAGGAGGGAAAGGGAATTTGAATGTTCCTCCCGCTGTTGCACCCCCTCCTCTGGGAAACAGCCCCTTCTGGGCACTTGACATTGAAGCCTCAGAGGCTTGACAACCCAGAGCCCTGCTCAGTAGGCTCCTTAAGCCACCTGGCTCCTTCCTGAGGATGCCAAGGGACGATGTGGGACCAGCTGGGAAGGGTGGGGCAGGGAGCATAGCTCCAGGGGGCAGTCATGGGCTTGGCGCTGAGGGGAACCAAGGATGGTGCCTCGGGGGGCAGACAGGTAAGAATTCAGCTCACCAGCCTGTGCTCCGAGGACCTACTGCTAACAGCCCAGAGTGGCACCTCTTTCCGGTTGCATCGGGATGCCTGGGCCGGCCCTGCCTGAGCTGTTTCCGGCTCCGACAGTGACAGCCTCCTAAGGGACCGCTGCCTACGGAGTGAGGCCTGAGGTCGGCACGGGCCTGGGCCAGGGCGGGAGCCGCACGAAGTACGGTGACCGTGCACACCGCCAGCCGGGTCTCACGAGCTTCTGGGAGAAACGTCCTGAGTTCCAAACGCTAGACCCAGCGTTGGCGCCCCGAGCCCGCGGGCGGCCTTCCCCAGGGACCGGAGGGGCAGCCGAGGTGGAAATTCAACCCGGGTGAGACCTCACACGAGGGAGACCACGAGCTCAAAGAAAGCGTGATGTGACCGCTTGCTGGGCTTGTCGGCAAAACCGTCCCCAAGAGCAACCAGGGCAACTGCGTGTCGCCCGAGCTCACACTTCCTGCGAGACCGTTTGAAACCATCCTTCTCTTCTACTTCGTGTTTGTCGGCCTCAAAAAAAAATCTGTGAACCACCTGGTATGTGTTTGGGCATCGGCGGCAGCAGGACACCAGCTCTCCAACGGGAGCCTCGATTCAGGGCTCTGGTGCGTCCCATCGTGGCACGTCCAAGCCTCCTTCAGAGCTCACCTCCCTGGGGAACCACACGCGGGACACGTCCCCAAGCAGACGGGGGCGGCACAGGGGCTCGAGGAACGCGGCGTGGAGCCCGGCCCACTGGCCCACGAGGTCCCAGGCCCCCGTGGGCAGTGATTCATGGGACATGAGGCTGGAGAGACCAGGGTGACGGAGGCTCTAAAACCACCTCCACTTCTCACCCGACAGCCATCCCTGGCGAGGGTAAGGTGCGACCTTTGACAATCAGCCACGACCTGAACCACCACGCCGGGGGTGGAGGACTGTCCTAGAGGATCTGGACAGTCTCTCCCTCGTCTCTTTATCTGTGTCACTGGACGGCTGGGTCATACCTAGCAGATGTCAGACTCTGAGGCATCTCTGAGGGGTCCTGCTCACCTCTAAATGCCAGGTGGGTGGGTGGGTAGATGGATGTACGGATGGATGGATGGATGGATGGATGGATGGATGGATGAACTCATTTAATCCTCACAAGACAGTCTATGAAGCAGAGGTGCTTTGACTGTACAAATGGCAGAACTAAGGCTCAGAGAGATTCGGGGACCGTCCTGAGGTCACACAGCAACCAGAGCCCGCCTGAGGGCAGCGGATGCCCCGCCCAGCACTGCCTGCCCCTCCTCCCAGGTCTAACCCTGGAATCTGCACCATGACGAAGGAGGAAAAAATAAGGAGGGAACTTTATTTAATATTAAAGTCGGGGAGGGGATGGGAAGGGAGATCGGATTCACTTGGTGATGGTGTTCCTGCGGAGAGAAGAGAAGCATGAGGCTGGACACCCGCTCGGGCCTTCCCACCGGTCAGGTGGCCCCTGCCCCAGCCCCGCCCCTGCCCCGGCCCCGCCCCTGCCCCGGCCCCGCCCCTGCCCCGGCCCTGCCCGCAGTGCTTCCCCACTCACGCGTTCATGCTCTTGCCGCTGCCACTGAGCACGATATACGGGGTCTTCTGGGCCTTTTGCTTCTCCTGGAGCAAAGCCACGGTGCCCAGGGGCGTGTCGCTGGAGCTCATCTTCTTCAGGAGCTGCAGGACAGGGGCCAGTCAGCACAGGGCAGGAGTGGGCCCCATAAGACCCATCACCCCAGCACCGGCAGGTACCGAAGCCACCCCACGTCTCCACGGGCCACCCACCGCCTCTTCATCCAGCTTCTTCATCCGCCGCTCAGTCTTCATCTTGCCTGAGCCTTTCCCGTGGAAGCGGTGGGACAGCTGCCGGAAAGCCTGGGGACACGGGGCAGGAACCGTGTGAGAGCCGCCTGTGCCCCAGAGGGCAGGGGAGGGGTGGCTGGGATGGGGCTGGGAGGAAGGCAGCGACCTGGCGCCCCCCAGGGGCTCCGCAGAGTCACAGAGACGGACTCGGGGGCCGGAGGTGCCGCGACAGGGACACTGAGGATCCTCAGTGAGACCTGCGTGCGGAGGCTGAGCCGGCCAGGGGCTGGGGCTGGGTGGGCCGTCCAGATTGACGGTGCACCCCGAGGCTGGGCTGGGAGCACGTGGGGAAGAGCGCCAGTGGGGCGGGGGCCTGGACACCAGCCACCAGAAAGGCGGCCCCCAGGGTAGGTCAAGCCACGAGGGGGCAGGCCGGCAACGGGCCCGTGATGGAGCCTGCTGTGCCCCCCAGAGATGGAAACTGAGGCACAGGGGCTCTGACACTTCACCAGCACTCCAGCCAAGACCCCGCGGTGCAGCTCTGCCTCCTCCGGGAAGGGCAGGGGCCCCACCTCTCCGTGACTCAGTCGCCCACAGCCCTGCTCACCTCCTTGGGCGTGAGTTTCCGGCCCGTCTCGTCCACATACTCTATCTTAACGTCGGGTTTGTAGCCGTCCTTCTCCTTGAAGTCCTGGGTAAAGCCTCGGTACTCCTCCCGCCGGCTGTACTTGTCGTCGATGGCCCTGGGTGCGAGACAGGGGGGGCCTCAGGGCCAGCACCGCCCACCCCGCCTGAGTTCCCCACAGCCTCCGGCCGGTGACACCCCCGTGACCCGCTGCCCAACCGCCCCACTCACATCTTGTCTTCGATGCAGTACACGGCCGACGGCAGGGACTTGTTGGGCGCCTTCACCCGGGCCACCTTCTGCACCGTGGTCTCCAGCAGCCCTGGGGAGAGGCGGTGGTCAGACTCCAGGAGGCCCGCCGGGTCCTCAAGCCAGGGTCTCTCAAGGCCACGGCCTGACCACTTCCACTGCCCCGGTTCTCCCCAGAGATGCCTAGACTTCAGGGGCGAGTGGTGGCTTTGGGGGGGAGGAGGGGGGGTTGGGCAAAGCCATCAAAAATGGGGTGACACGGTGCAGAAAGGCCAGATGCTGCTATGACCGCCCCAGACCTGGGGGCAGGGGGGCAGCTCGCGGGGCCCGGGGAGTGGCTCACCCTGCCGCCCCCGCAGGGCTCACAGCCCTCACCTTTGTTCTGACACAGCAGCAGGGCAGCTGCCAGCCCTCTATTCACGATGGGCTCCTCGTCCAGGATGGTGGTGGAGGAGGCAGAGAACTGGGGGGCAGCACACGGGACGAAGGTGGTGAGCGGGCCGCGCGGACTCTTCTCACCCCTCACCCCCCACCCTCCCCCCACCGTACACAACCGCGGTCCTTCCGGTGACCGGCCCCACGCCAGACGCCTCGCTGAATCCTCACCACGACCCTGTGAGCATCACAGGCCCCATCGCAGAGGGGGACGGCGGGGCTCTGAGACAACGGGCCACTGCTCCAGGTCCCCCGGCCCCCAACCCCGCTGCGCCGTGGGCCCCTGCTCCCCCCCCCATCCCCCGCCTCGCTCCGCGCCCCTCACATCCTGCTGCTGCTTCTCCTCGTCCAGGTTGACGGTGCTCCAGCCGATGTTCTCCTCCCCGTCGGACTCAGAGCCGCCGTTGGCCGAGCGTTCCTCGTCTCGTTCAAAGTCCTGGGGGTCAGGAGGCCAGGGTCAGCCCAGGGAGCCCCAGCCCCTCCCCGCCCCCAGCCTCCTAACCCACCGGGGCCCTGAGGCTCGTTACTGGGGAGCTGACCAGAGTGGGGGGGGCCCAAGCCGGAGCCGAGGGGAGCAGGGGGGAGAGGCAGGCCGCCCGAGGACCCACCATGAGCTCTTCCTGCTCCTCCCGGTTGCCCGCCAGCCCGTAGGTGGGGATCTCTCCCAGCGTGCGGCAGAACTCCGACGTGGCGTTGAACACGATGGCCCCCTTCCGCTCGGGGTCCTCGTCTTCCTCCCAGCCCCGCTGGCGGGCTTCCAGCTTCTTCACAATCTCCACCACCTGGGGGAGGGAGCAGCTGTGGGCAAACCCAGAAGTTTCTGGGGAGGTGCCGTCGAGACCCAGAGGCCGCTCCTATGTCCACAGCGGACCTGGCTGGTCTCTGCTTCCTCCCTGGCTCCCCGTCCGCTCCCCCACTCTGCACCTACACCCATCTCGCTAGGTCACTCCTCTGCCGCAAAGCCATCGATGGCTCCCTTCTGCCCTTTAAATTAACATCCGGAATTCCACACGGCCGTTCTCCAAAGCCCCACAGCCTCACGTCTTCCTCTGGGACCGGGGCACCCAGGGCCTCTCGGCCACTCCGCCGCCACCCACCCTTCACCCCACAAACTCCAGTTTCAAACACCTCTTCCAGAACCCTTCCCTGAGACCACAGGGTGGGGAGACGCCCGTGGAACTCCCACAGACTTCTGGCACCCACCGCCCCCCCGCACCGCCTGCCTCGTTCCTCCCTCAGGCCACCCTCTGGCCCAGCATGGCCCCAAGGCCCCTCACAACTCCGCTCCCGATGCCGCACTCCCATAAGCACCCAGGACCGTCTAGGATCTCCCCTCCTTCCACCCCACACTTTCGTGCTTTGCCCCGACAGCAAGCTCCTCAGAGAAGTTTCCAGTCACCACATCCACTTCCACACCCCTCCCTTCCATCCTGTTTTACTACGTTTATTTTTTTTAACGAATATCACCATAAACATAAAAGGGTCCTGGCACGTGCATGTTTAAAAATAGTAATAACTAAACACACACCCAGGCACCCATGGCCCACTCTCAGATATATCATTAATATCCTTTCAAGCCTGACGGTCTCCTCGCCCCTTTTTGGGCTCATGATTCACTGGCTTTACTCTCCTTTTTAAATAAAGTTTATTTACTTATTTTGAGAGAGAGGGAGAGAGATGGAGACAGCTACCAGGGCAGGGGCAGAGAGAGAGAAAGAGAGAGAAAGAGAGAGAAAGAGAGAGAATCCCAAGCAGGCTCTATTAGTGCAGAGCCCGATGGGGGGCTCCAACTCATAAACCACAAGATCATGACCTGAGCCGAAGTCGGACGCTTAGCCAACTGAGCCACCCAGGCGCCCCTCACTAGCTTTTCTTTACGGTTTTACCACACAAGGACCCATCCACAAACAGGGTATTATTTTGTTGTACTTTTTTTTTTTTAAGTTTATTCTGAAAGAGAAAGAGCACATAGTAGGGGGAGGGCATAGAGAGAGGGAGACAGAGAATCCCAAGCAGGCTCCATGTGGCCAGCACAGGGCCTGACACAGGGCTTGATCTCATGGTGTGAGATCGTGATCCGAGCCAAAATCAAGAGTCAGACACTTAACTGACTGAGCCACCCAGGCGCCCCTGGTAGTGTGTTTTTGTTTTTTTGTGTTTTTTTTGGGGAGAGAAAGAGAGACAGAGACGGAGGGCGCAAGTGAGCAAGGGGCAGAGAGAGAGACAGAAAGAGAAGCGGGGCTCACTTGAAGCAGGGCTTGTGTTTTACCTAAGTGGGGGGCTCATGTTTTACCCGAAGCAGGGCTTAAGCTCACCCGATATGGGACTCGAACTCACAAACCGTGAGATCGTCGGGACTCGAACTCACGAACCATGAGATCGTGACCTGAGCCGAAGTCAGATGCCTAACGACTGAGCCACCTAGGTGCCCTGGTTGTGTATTTTTTTTTTTTTGAATGCTTTATTTTTGAGAAAGCACAAGCGGGGGAGGGGCAGCAAGAGGGGGACAGAGGTTCCGAAGCAGGCTCTGTGCTGACAGCAGCAAGCCCGAGTGGGGCTCGAACTCACGAACTACAAGATCATGGCCTGAGCCGATGTCGGACCCTCAACCTACTGAGCCACCCAGGTGCCCCCAGCTGCACGTTTTTAAAACATCATACAATCTGAACCGTGCTGTAGATTCCTCCGTGATTTGCTTTTTTTTTTTTTTTAATATGTTTTAAGATTCATCCTGACACGAGCAGCTGTACTTCGTTAGCTTTCACTACGGAATCGTATTCCATGATGTGAACGTACTTAACCTAGGCACCTGGCGCTGCGGACGGCCCTTCTGTCTTTCCACACAGGACGCGGCGACCAGCGACGTGACGCCCGGGCCCCCGGAGCGCGCGGGCAAATGCATGTGAGGATTCTGGCTGCTCCAAACCCTGACACTTGATCCCATCAGACTCGGACATTTCTGCCAAACGGTGTGGGCGGGACCCGATCGACGTCCTCGTGGCTCGCCTTTCCTTGACCACGAACGAAGCTGGGCCCCCCTGGGTGTCCTACTGGCTATTTCCCCTTCCGCTTCTGTGAAGTGCCTGCTGGGCTCTTCTGCCTGTTTCCCCGTTTTGCCCGTTTTTGTTGTTCGGGTATTCTCGACACCAACCCTTCTGTGACGGTTACGTGTACGTGGGCAGGGATCTTCTTCTGGCCCATCTTGGACTCCTTGTGACACCTTTTCAAATAACTCCAGTTCTTAATTTCTAAGTAAATATTAAGGTTTTTTTTTTCTCCCCTCATGGTTTACGCTTTACGTTTTTATCGTTTAAAAATCTTTCTCCTGGGGCGCCTGGGTGGCGTAGTCGGTTAAGCGTCCGACTTCAGCCAGGTCACGATCTCGCGGTCCGTGAGTTCGAGCCCCGCGTCGGGCTCTGGGCTGATGGCTCAGAGCCTGGAGCCTGCTTCCGATTCTGTGTCTCCCTCTCTCTCTGCCCCTCCCCCGTTCATGCTGTGTCTCTCTCTGTCCCAAAAATAAATAAACGTTGAAAAAAAACAAATTTAAAAATCTTTCTCCTAAAATCATCCAATCACAAAAAAACAAAAAGCAAAAAAAAAAAAAACCTGTGATGCCCCCGACAGGAGGTCCCTAGAGAAGGTCAAAATCACAGGGACAGGAAGTAGGGCGCGGCTGCCTGGGGCCGAGAGATGAGAGTGTTTAATGGGAACGGAGTTTCAGGGTTCCAAGACAGGAAGAGTTCTAGGGATAGACGAAGGAGACGGCTGGCTGCACAACCACGTGAAGGGATTTAACATCACTGAACTGAACATTTAAAAATGGTTAAGGGGCGCCTGGGTGGCTCAGTCGAGCGTCCGACTCTCAATTTTGACTTGGGTCACCATCCCAGGGTCGTGGGATGAAGCCCCAGGTCGGGCTCGGTGCTGAGGGGAGCCTGCTCGGGATGCTCTCTCTCCCGCTGCCCCTCTCCCCCGTGCACTCTCTCTCTAAAATGTATATATATTAATAAAGGCCCAAGTGGCAAATTTTATGTTCTATGTATTTTAATGCAATTAAAAAAAGGAAAAAAATTTTTCTCTGCTACAAAGTCACAAACATAATTTCCTTAACTTTGTTCTGAAATGTCCTATCCGTTAACGCAGCTGTTATGGACTGTGCTGCGTCCCCCCCAAATTCCTATGTTGAAACCCTACCCCCAGTATGACTGTGTTTGGAGACAGGGCCTTTAAGGAGATGGTCATGGTCAGAGGTCATAAGGGTGAGGCCCTAATCCAGCAGGTTGGTATCGTTGTAGAGAGAGAACGACACCCCAAGGACACAGGCACACAGGGAAAAGGCCACGAGAGGCCACGGTGAGAAGACGGCCACCGACAAGCCTCAGGAGCAGCCAAAACTCCCGAACACCCTCCCGAAATTTCAGACTCCAGGACTTTGAGAAATAAATTTCTGTTGCTTAAACTACCTTGTCTGTGGCATTTTGTCACGGCAGCTCTGGCTGCCTAAAACAACAGTGTACCTGTCTTCTTTAATGTCTTTTGAAAACAGACTAGGATCTTCCCCGTACAGATCTTTTTTTTTTCTAATGTTTATTTTTGAGGGAGCCGGAGTGCAAGCGGGGGAGGGGCAGAGAGAGAGGGAGACACAGAATCCGAAACAGGCTCCAGGCTGACAGGCTGAGCTGTCAGCACAGAGCCCGACGTGGGGCTCGAACTCAGGGACCGCGAGATCGTGACCTGAGCCGAAGTCGGACACTTAACCGACTGAGCCCCCCAGGCGCCCCTCCCCTCCAAATCTTACACATCATTTACTCCTTTTTATTTTGTTGCTATCTTCCTTATCTGTTACCCGTTTAGAAAAGATGGAAAACATCTGTTTAGCAAGCTGTCTATTGCTTGCCCGTGTTACTTCACCACCTGTAACGCCTTCATAAGCAGTATCTTTTTTTAACATATCTTCTGTCTCTTGCTGGGGGACAGAAACACGACCGGCTGTCCTCTGGTCATCTCGTATCACCAACCTCACTACAGCCTGCCTGATCTGCCCGCATTTCCCACCGAGGCCACTTCGAGCAACAGCACGGATGACCTCCGTGCTGCCCAATCCAGAGGTCAGCGCTCATCCCGGATACCCTAATCCTCCATAGCATTTGTCACAGATGCCTCCTGTCAAGACCCTCTCGGCACGTGGCTTCCAGGACAACACCCCATCCTCCCGGTCAATTCCACCCTCAAGATGCACTCCACACACAGCGGCTTCTCCTGGTCTCCACGGTCCCCAGCGGGCCACCATCCCACCTGGTCTTCCTCCGACAGAACCGCACCGGCTAAACCTACCGCGAGAGCAAGCCCCCGCCTGACGTGGCCTCTGCCCACCTCCTTCCCTGCCACTCTCCCCGTGGCTCACGCCACACGGGCCTCACCCAACTTCCTGAGCGAGCCCAGTCGCTCCTGCCTCAGCGCCTCAGGTACCGGGTGCTCCCTCGCCTCGGAACCGTGCCCTAGGATGTGGCTGAGGCTCACTTCATCTCGTCTCAACCGTCACCTCCTCAGGGAGGCCCTCCCTGACCAGCCGACTGAAAACGGGAGTGCTCCTTTACTCCTGATCTCCCCACCGCCTCGCCTTTTCCTCTCTCTCCTCTCCTCACGGCGGTTCTCACCGCCAGATGTTGTTCTGCCCTCTCTCATCTCCTCTCACTAGAACAAAAGTTTCACGAGGACAGACACTCCTGTGCTTTCAGCTGCCGTGTTCCCTGCTGGACGCTGGGCGCTTGGCAAGTTACTCGCCGCGGAATGACACTAACATCCCGCGGCACCGTGAACTCTGTGAAGGCGCAGAGAGCAGCTCCGCCTCATTCCCGACGTCCCGCGGGGCGCAGGCCCTGGCATGTGGGGGGCACCTGCTGCTCCCATCACCTCCCGACCTCCTCGCTTTCACTGTGGATTCCAGCACCCAGCTTCCTGCCTTCCCTCTGCTCCTCCTCTCGTCTGCACTCTCGGGGACCTCTGCCTCCAAAGGACCCATCCAACCACTACCCCAGAGGTTTCCTGAACTCCTGACCGATAACAACCGTTCCCCCGGCCTCTCCTCCCGTACCCTCCCCCGCCAGGGCTCACCCTCCCAGCCCCGGCTTATCATCACCGACATCCACAGCCCCGCCCCGTCTCCTCTCCATCTGCTGCCTCCCATCTTCCCAGCTCACTTACCCTGTAAACCTCAATCCAGTAACTCCCCCACCTCACCAGGACTCCAGCCCCGTCCTCCCACCCGTCGCCTCTCCTGGTGCGTCCGTACCACCCAGCGTGCATTCTGTGCGTCAGCGGGGTCCCTCCTCTGCAAACACTTTACCTTGTCTCTCCCTCGACAAACCCAACCCGGATTCATCCCAGACATCACCTACTTGGCTGACAACACGGAGCACCTGGACGGGCTGCAGAAGCCCTTAAACGCGCAGACCCACTTCCAACTCGCGACCCCTTGTTGCAAACGCGGAGTCTCCGCTTATCTGCCCAGCAGACCTGCTTTTCGCCCTGTACCCGACTCCGGGCTCCAACACAGCGCCCCACCTCCCCAAGACCCCGCGTCCACCCCCACCCTCCACCTCCTCACTGGAAAACAGACAATCAGACGGGGCTCCCTTAACTTCTTCCCCCCACCAGCCACCTGCACCTGCTGTGCCCGCTCCTGCCCTCCCTGAGACAAACCACGACGTGACCTGGCTCCACTCAAAGGCCACCCTGACCAGCACTCCAGGTCCCACCCCTGCCTTGCTCCTTAAGGGTTTGCTCCTGAAAATAGCTCTTCCCTTCTCTGGCTCCCTTGGGTCGGCAGCGAGCACACTTGTGAATCGCCGTCACTTAAGAAAACCTGAGAATTTAAAACTGGATTAGACATTGGTTCAAACCCAAAAGGCGTTGGGGGCATAACTGGGAAGTTTTGTCATGGACTGCTATCAGAGGATTTATGGGATTTTTCCTCCAGGGAAGGTGGGGTCCCCTGAGCCTGGGGTTCAGCAAGTACTGTATGGGATTTTTAAGGGAACACAGCTACGTAGAGCAATGTCCTCATTTTTAGAGACGCCTGTTGAAGTGCCTCGGGGGAAAGAGTCACAGAGTCCGCAACTTACTTTCAGGGATTCAGAAAAAACGGAAAAGAGAAAGCGAGGCGAGAGCACTGTGACAAAATGTTTAAAACTACTGAATTAAGAGGACATATAAAAAAGCTCATCATGGGGGCACCTGGGGGGCCCAGTCTTGGTTAAGCGCCCGACTTCAGCTCAGGTCACGATCCCGTGGTTCGCGAGTTTGAGCCCCACGTCGGGCTCTGTGCTGACCGCACAGAGCCTGGAGCCCGCTTCAAATTCTGCCGCCCTCTCTCTCTGCCCGCCCCCCCCCCCGCCCCCCCCCCCGTTCTCTCTCTCTCAAAGATAAATAAACATTAAAAGTAATTTAAAATTAAGAAGTTCATTATGATACTCTTTCAACTGCCCTGCACCTAACTGCTGCAGGGTGCGGCCCACATGTTTACAAACACCCCCAGGTGACTCGGGCTCAGCCCAGGCTGAGAACCATCGGGCCACGTGACCTCTGCGCAGTCCTTCCAGCCACAAACCCTACGATTCTTAGATCCGATCTGTAAATACTAACGCTATTAACCACTAAGTACAGAAAAAAAAAAAAACCCTACTCTCCATCACGCCCCCTTCAGCTACTGCCCATTTCTCTGACCCTCTTTAGGGCAGGGTGGACAAAGTACCGGCCACCACCTGCTGCCACAAATAACGTTTTACTGGGTCGCAGCCATGCCCCGCTGCAACGGCCGAGCGCCTGAGCCCCTGCCCTCCAGTGTTCGTGCGGTCCACCTGCTCCCGCTCCCAAGCTGCCGCCCTCGCTTCCGTGTCTCCTCAGTCTTGTTGACACACTGTGCCGCACCTGACCCGCCTGTCCCTCCTCGAAAGTCCTTCTTGGCTTCTGTGAGCCTCACTCCCGCGGCTCTCCTCGACCTCAGGGGCTGCTGCTTCTCGGATCCCCCCGCAGGAGCTCCCACTGCTGTGCCCCACCGGCTGGGCACGCAGGGCTCCCCGTCCCGGCCTCTCTCTCTCGCTCGCTCCAGAAGTGGGAGGGGTAGGATTAAAAGCACAGACTTTGGAGTCAGGCTGTTCAAACCCACGTACCAGTCACGTAACCCTGGGCAACTTGCCTAAGTGAGTCGACAGAGCACGCGAGCGGTGCCCACACACGTTAGTGCCCGCGGAGGGTCAGCAACGACCGAGGCCATACGGACCACCGGCCCCTCTGCTCAGCTCACACCACCGGGTCCTCAAGAGTCCTAGGCCAATCCCTGCGAGGCTGGCTCCTCGTGTTAAGAAGTCTCAGCTCAGATGCCGCCCCCTGCGAGATCTCCCCCAAACAGGTGATGCAAGACGCCAGCCCCCCAGCCGTCGGCTCCGTCTTCCTGGGTTCGGTCTGCCCGGCTCGAGGCACCACCAGAGCGTGTTCGTGCACGCGTGCCGGCCTCCACCCCCAGCTAGAAACGCAGCTCCGTGAGCACAGGGCCCCTCGCGGTCCCGCTCACCTATGACTCCCCAGCCCTCGGGACGATGCCTTACTCGCGGCAGGCACGCAACACCCAACCACAGAAGGGAGGGAGGCAGGGAAGGCTCCAACCCTACGCCACCTTAGAGCAAAATCACCGCTCAAACCTAGGGATCTGCTAACGACGTGATGTTAAACAAAAAAGAGGATCCTGGCCGGAGTGCAGGTGCCGTGCTCACGGGGACAGGGCGCCACGGCACACCCGTCCCCGGAGACCCCAGCCCTGGAGAGGCCAGCACCCACCCGCTCCCGCCCAGCCCCGGGGCGCCCTACCTTCTCGCCGCTGTCCCGCAGCTGCTGCAGCTGCCGCAGGCGGCGCCCCTTTTCCAGCTGCTTCTGTAGCTCCAGCTCCGCCTCGTCCTCCTCCAGCGCCTCTGGGGACCCGGCCTGCGCGCCTCCAGCCTCCTCTGGCGGAAACACGGGAGGCCTCTGCTCGAATCATCCCCTTGCCCCAGGGTGCTTGTCCCTGCCCTTGACCCCCCCTCTCCCCCCCCCCCGCCAGCCCCCAGCCGGCAGGGCGCCTCACCCTCATCACTGATGTCCATGTTCTCCACGCGGGTGTCATCCGACTGCGAGGGCTGAGGCGCCGGCTCCTTCTCCTCCTCCTCCGGGGCCTCCTCGTCTGCCTCAGGCACTCGGCGCCGACCCCGGCCCCGCAATCTGGGGGGAGAGGCCTCTCGGGTGAGCACGGGCCCCTGGGCCAGACCAGCCCCCACCCCGCACCCCTCTTTCCAAGCGCACCTGGAACCAAAGTCCCCGTCTTGAGTCTGGTCCCCAAGAGGCAGTAAGTCATCGGCCCGCACCACCACCTCCTTCTCTTTCTTGCGGATCTTCTTCACCCTCCGTTTGGTCTTTTTAAAGGTCACCTAAGGGGAGGAGAGGCAACACCTGAGACGGGGAAGGCGGGCGGCCACGAGCCCCCGAGAACGAACACCTCCTTGGTGCTCCTCCGTGCCAGCCTCTGTCCTAAGCTCTTCCCGCGCACAGACAACACGTGAGGGAGGTGGGACTTCATCCCACCTGTGAGATGACGAGAACTGAGGACAGAGAGTCTGCGTTCCTTGCCTCCGGTTGCCCAGCTGAGAGGGACAGCCAGGATGGCGAACCTCGTTCTCGTGGCTCAGGGGGGTCCTGCTCTGAATCACGTGGCCAAGCAGTTCACCGAGCCCGGCGTCCACCTCTGCGTTCACAATCCTCCCAAACGCCAACTCCCCACACGGCTGTGAACTTACACTCACCCACGCTGTCACTAACCCTCGCAGTGGCCCTCAAGACGGGGGCTCCTGCCATTCCCATTCCAGACGGGGAGCCTCGGCCTCACGGTGAAACGACTCACCCAAAGCACGAGCTGGCTGGGTGGCAGAACCTGAACACGAACCCAGGACCATCTGTCTCAACGGTCCCCGTTCTGCTGGCAGCCCCTGGCTCCCTGCAACACCGCCCTGCTTACCCATGAGGGCCAAGGCCCTCACACTTGGTCCCCCACAGCTCATCTGGCCGCACGGGACCCGGGAGGAGGGGGAGGAGGCCCCACCCCATCACAAGCCGTGGCCGGAGGGCTCGGGGCTCACCATCTCCTCGGGTGTGAGGTACTCAGAGGCGAGCCGGGGCCCGACTGTGCTCAGGGACTGAGCCTGTAGCCGCAGCTTGGCCCGGATCTCCTCCAGCTCCCGTTCCCGCAAGCCGTCGGCCGTGCCGCCCTGCTCCAAGCGGAAAGAGTGCGGCCGCTCGCCCTCGAGCTCCTCGTCGTACTTGGACAGGATGGAGCGGGGCTTCTGCTGCAGGACAAGAGGGACAGGTCGGGATCCAGCCTGTTCCCGAAAAGCCCCAGCGCCCCCACCTCACAGCCCCGTGCTGCCCGGCCTGCCTGGGCCAAGCCGTCCACGCTCTCTTCCTCCGCATACGGCAGGTAGTCGGGCTTCTTCTTCCGTAGCTCCACGTTTTTCTCTGCCCGCTCCTTATCCACTAGGTTCACGTTCACCAGGACATCCTCCTCCTCCTGCAGCACGCCTGCGGACAGGGCAGGAGCAGCGGCCACTCACGTCTGCCCTCAACTCAGCAGCACCTACGTCCCCAACCAGAGCACCCGAGCTCAACCCACCTTTGTCCTTGAGGGTGAGGATCACAGTCTCCCCCTCTCGGAAGGAATCGATAGCGTGCTCCACGGTGAGGCCCTGGAGGTCCCGGGCACTGTACAGGTCCTACAAGGCAGAGGGAACGTCCAGACAAGTCAGGAGCCCGGACTCCCCGAGCCCCGGGACCCCAGCACTAAGGACAGCGGTGCGTCCACCCCTCCCAGCCCTCGGCCGCTGCAGCGGCCTTACCTGCCGCCTCTGCCCAAACTCCTCCTCCACCAGAGTGCTGACACCAAACTCTTGGTCCATCTCCTCCAGCAGTTTGGCCTATGGGATGGGAGGGGGGTGACCTATGACCTCACGCCATTCGGCATCACTGGAAGACACGTGGGACTTTACCAGGTGGGAGTGCAGAAAAAGCAGGCCATTGCAGGGAATCCAGAGCAGACGGCATTGACCGTGGGCCTCCTACCTCTCTGAGCCCGGTCACCTCCCAAGAACAAGCCTCCTGCCTCACCAGCCGGTCGGGCTGCCAGAGGCCCTGAGTAACCGCCCCCAGCTTCCCCGGGCGCTCACCCTCTTCTCCGCCAAGTCCTTCTCCTTCTGAAGCTGCCGGCTCCGCTCAATCCAGGCCGCGGTGTCGTCCAGCCACGGGTCATCCTCCCCCAGTGTCTTTATCTTCCTGAAGAGGAAAGAAAGTGGCCTTCTGGAGAACCCCTTTCCTGCTCCCCCCACCTGACTCAAGAGCTCCCTGGCAGCCTCCTCAGGTCCTTCCCTTGTCCACCCCGGCAGGGACCCCCTCACCCCAGCTTCTGGTTCAGGAGGCGCTTTTCTTTGGCGGCTGCCAGCTTCTCCCGTAGCTCCTCTCGCTGTCTCAAGGCCATGGGATTGATGACATCGGCTGCCACGGGCTCCTCCTTGGTGCCCGCCTCTGGAAGGGGGGCCCAGACGTGAGGCTATGCCTGCCCGTGGCTGGTGGGGAGAGGAGGGAGCCACTCACCCTGCCCCCTTCCAGCTCAGGGGGCCAGAAGGGGCCAGGAGAGGGGGGAATCGAACCCTTCACCTGCCTCCTCCCACTACATCCCCACACTTCCGTGTCACCCCGCACAGCATGATGGGACCCTCCACGCCTTACAAGCCCCCCAAGTCATGCTTTAAAAAACAAACACACCTGACACGTGCACAGCTCAGGTCAGTTTGTAGCAGCTACGCATGTGTCTCAGCCTGGTTAATGCTGCCTCACAGCACAAGGCTAGCACGTGATGCGAGCCATTTGAACTTAAAGAATAAGCTGATTCCCAAACCCCCATGACCACTGTAGGGAGAAGCCTCATGTCTATCGGCAACTATGTACACACACACACACACACACACACACACACACACACGGACAGCGCCACTAAATGGAGCTGAACCTGTGCCATAACCCCACCCTCCTCAGAGACCCCTTCAGATGGTCCTTTTCACCAAAATGCCCTCCCTCACCCCCATCCTCAGCCCCACGCTCACCCTTCTTGACAGCGTTGACCTCCAAGGGTTTCAGCCCCAACTTTGCCCGGAGTTTACTGAGGGCAAGAGATGCAACTGTTAGGAGCCGTCAACGAAACAGGTGCACGGAAGGCATTTCAGGACAGACGGGGTGAAAACAGGATGAGACTGAGAGATCACGAGGGTCCCCAGAACAGGACCTGACCCAGGCAGCCTAGGACAGTGGGAAGGACACTGGCCTCCAATATGGGGAACACAGGCACCAGGCCTGGCCTGCCCCTTAACCAGCGGGCCATCCTTCCTCTCAGGCCTTAGCGTCCTCTTCTGTAACTCAGATGGTCATACGGCACTCGTGATTTCAGTGAGAATGCTTTAGTGTGGGAAAGGCCACCCCCAAGAAGCTGTCCCAGAAAACAAAAGCAGAAACATACGGGAGACGGAACTTACTTGGTCTCCTCGATGCTGAGTGACGAGGCATCTCCTGAGCTCGTTTTGGAGCCGGCGGCTAGAACAAGAAGAAGCCTGGCTCAGGTGCCGAACACAGGCCCAAAGATGAGGGCCTCTTCCAAACTCCTCCATTTCAGGAGACGACACAACCACCCACCTAGCTGCTCCAACCAAAACTCAAGGAGTCATCTTCATGTCCTTCCTCTTCCCACCCTCATCCAAGTGCTAAGATGTCTTAAATTCCTTCCGCAAAACACGATTTCGATCTGTTCGGGTCTCTCCATCCTGCTACTGCCTCGGTGCAGACCACTCTCAGCCCTCACGTGGCCTCCACTCTTGACTACTCTTGAGCCAGTTCTCAATGCGGTGACACTAACAACATGATCAACTCACTCCTCGGCTCAAATCTACGGCTCCCGACCACCCTCAAGACAAAACTCAAATTTCTACAGGGTCCTTTGCGTTCAGACCCGTTTCTTATCCCTGCTATGAGCCCTGCACGATCTGCTCAATACCAGATTTCTTCCTGTCTCTACACACGCTGGGACTACTTCATTCATCTGTCCACTCAACACATTTACTGAGGGCCTGGGACGTGCCAATTGCAAGGAAAACAAAATCTCTGCCCTCGCGGAGCGCAGTGGAGGGAGACAACCCTCAACCCCAAATAACCACAGAAGGCCCTTTAATGAGTGCCGACGAAGACAGCCTGGGGGTGCCCAGGTCCAGAGTACTCGGCCTGCACACACCCAGGCCCTCCCGCTCCGGGGCCCCGGGTACGCCCCGCCCCCACGGGCCACGCCCCTCACCGGCCTCGTAGCCGTCATCGCGCTTCTCCCGCTTCACGCGCCGCTCGGAGGGCTCTGCCTGGCTGCGCTCCCGCCCGTGCGCGCCGCTGCGGGCCTCGACCTCGGCCCCGCGCCGCCCGCTCCCGCGCTCGCCCCCACGCTCCCGGCTCCGCTTCCGTCGTTCGCCGCCGCTACTGCCGCCGCCGCCGCTCCGGTGCTTGTGTTTTTTGTGCTCCCGGTGCCGCGGCGGCTGCTCGGTGGCGCCTCCGGTGCTGGCCGCCGCCGTCGTCCCGGCCGCCTCCTTCTCCCCGCGATGCTTCTTCGACGACCCCATGGTGGCACGTCCGCCCCGAGCCCGGCCGCCGCCGAGGCCCGACGATGCAAAATGGGAACACTTCCGGGTCGCCCGGCAGCCGCCGTCGTGTTGCCGGAAACCAAGAGCGGCCGCTTCCGTCGTTCGCGCCGGAGCCTGCCCCAGAGGTTCATGGGAAGGCTGGGATCGGAGCCCAGCGGCGCAAGAGCGGCCGCGTCGGTGGGGGTGGCGGTCTTTAAGCTGGTAGCCTGACTGCGCATGCGCTCCGGGGGTTGCGTCGACCGGATGTGGTGGTTACGGGTCTCCGCTGGAAGCGCTCTACGCCCGGCACCCGGGAGCTGGAAGCGCCCGCCCGGCACCGGACGTTCCGTGTCATAGGGACTTGCTGTGGACGGCGCCCGGCGCTTCTTGGGCGTCCTCCTAGTGGACTCCCCAGGGTCCTGGCTCCATCGGGTGTCGGACAGCGCAGCATGGTCTCCTGACACCCGTGGCTCCACAGTCCAGCCTCCAAGTCCCTGCAACCAGTATGGTCAGCAGACGCCGCCTTCCCACGAGCCTTGGATTGGGCTTTTTAACCTGTACTCTGGAACCCCCTAAAACTGAGTGTAGAATTTCGGCACATCTGTGTATGTGAGCCTCGCCCCCCCCTTGGAGGGCGTCTCACTTGAAATTAAGTTAAAAGCCCAATTGGGGCGCCTGGGTGGCTCAGTCGGTTGAGCGTCTGAGTCTCCGACCCTCGGCTTCGGCTGGGGTCGTGATCTCAAGGTTCCTGAGTTCCTGCACTGGCAGTGCAGAGCCTGCTTGGGATTCTCTCTCTGCCGCTACCCTGCTCGCGCATGTCCCCTCTCTCAATAAATAAACTTAAAAAAAAAAAAAAAAGGCTCAATTCACATAATCCCTCCTCACACTCCCACCACCCCACAGTTGCTCCGTCTGGCCTGTTATGGTGTGATGTACCCCATTAAAGGTCCAACCCCTACCCCCCACCCCCCCCTCCACCCCACACACGCACCAGGAGTTCTCAAAAGCCAGATCCTATTCACTCTTGAGTTCCTAAGACCCAGCATAGATGGAAATGGGGGTGGAGGAGCCGCAGCTGTTGCCCTATGCGACGACCCACTCGGGAGCAGAGGCAGGGCTGTGTGTGCTGGGCGGGAGCAGCTCCTGGGCGGCAGCCAGAGCTCCTGGGTGATGGGACAAGCTAAGCCTGCTGCCTACCCACTTGCCACCTCCTACTCCCAACCTGCAGCCTCTTCCCAGCACCACCAGAAATTACACAGTGTGTTTCCATAAAGCCTTTAATCATTATCTTAGGAGCTGGGCTCAGTCTGGGCTTGGAGTGGAGTGCCTGTTGGGCTGGCTTCCAGTGGGTTCTGCTTTTGGGGGGCTTTCAGAAGAGTGCTCCATCCTTACCCCCACTGACCTGTGGCTCCTTAAAGGTGAAGACATAGGTAGAGACCATGGGTTTCTAGCTCCCCACCCCCATGCCCAAGGAGACCTGGGCTGTAGGAGGCGAATGGCCATTATTGACATGTGGGTTCAAATCTGGCTCCTATGCTGTGAGCCCCCGAGCGAGTGATTTCCCCTCCTGAAGCCTCAGTGTCCTTATGCATGGGCCTCATAATCCCTGCTGTGCATCGCCTTGTTCTAAAGCACAAGGGACAATATACAGGGGGTGACTTGTGGGGCCCCACCCCACAATGGGGTCTTGGTGTGTGGCCACTCATTTGGCCACAGATTCCCAGCCCGGCTCTGCTGCTTATTTGCTCCTGTGTCTTTGGACAGGACCCTGCCCCTCAGGTCCTTAGTTTCTTTAGTGGGACCTGGAGAACATCACCCCGGTCCTGCCTTCCTCGGGTGACCTGGGGGACAGGGCCTAGGGAAGGACCGATTGACTGCTAGAGCTAGGCAGTGTCCTTCGGGCCGAGGGGTTGGGCCACCAGGACTTAGATCCAGGGCGGATCAACATGGCCGCTGGTGAGTTTTCTCAGCTTCTTCCCAGATGGTCCAGCCCAGGCTGGAGATGGGCAGGGCCACAGCTAGGGGAGACCCTGTAGGGCCCAGAGTACTGGCGGTGGCTCCCCCGCTTCCCTTCTCCCTGTAGCTGTGCAGAGCCAGTTCCTTGGCTAGCTAGACGGCCTCACCTGGGTTTCCCGGAGGCGCCCTCTGTGTTCCCCTTTCCTGCTTCAGCCAGTAGCTGCTCCTCATCCAGTCCCAGTGCTGACAGCACCTGGGAGAAGCGCCGGGTCACCGTGAGCCGGGCATTGGCCTGAAGAAAGAGAAGCGTTCCTGCTCTGCAGGCTGCCGGGGACGGGTGGTGCCGCGTGTGAAGGTCCCAGGGCTTCTGGATGGGCGGTGGCCCCGGGGTCCTGTCTAAGGGGGCCCACTCTCACTTACATCCCTACGCAATCAGCCAATGAGAAGCGCTGCTCTCGGGGAGGCTGATGCTCGTCCAGGGGCTAGGCCTCACCTGCATGGCCTGCTGGAACAGGTAGGGCCGGGCCTGCACCCTGTGCTGAATGCCCTGCAGCTCTGCCTGGTACTGAGCAAAGCGCTGTCGCTCCTGGCGCCTGCAGGGAGACGGACCTGTGGGCAGCCAGCCGCGAGCACAACCCATCCCCGGTCCTGAGTCCACTCCTCCTCGCTAGGGACGTGACGTCCTCCCCGCCCTTACCTTGCAAAGCCATTTCATTCCCAGCCTCGCCCCGGGTTCCTCCTGAGGTCAGTGGGGTGGAAATTATTTGCTCCATTTTACCCATGATGAGCCGGAGGCCCAGGGGGGGTGAGGGACTTGTCCAAGGTCGCACAGCTGGGAAGTGAGAGACTGAGCCCCGAGCCCAAGTCTGCATGCAGGCTGTGCAGCCGGGAGCTCATCTAGCATCCCGGCCACCCCCAGGCGGAGGGACCAGCTCCGGCTTCGGAGCAACTGGGCATCAGCTTGCAGGGCCTCTCCCCTCCCTGCGTTTTTATAAGCACGCGGCTTGGAAAATGGGAGGGAGGAACAAAAGAAATATGTTGCAGATGACAGACTGCATCCCGAAAATACCAGGATTGCACGGGGGAAGCACAAATCCATTTACAAAAACCCAGTCTGTGCACTTGTCTGAAATGTGTCTGCTCTTCAAGCCGGGTATCCTGGCAGCAGGAGGGGCCCCCTGGCTGTACTAACACCCGAGAGCAGGAATCCTGCGAAGCACGCAGGAGAGGTCTCGGGAATTGGTGGCAGCACCCACACACAGGACGGGAGGGGAGAAGCAGACAAGACCCCAGGACCCACTTGGGACCTCTAGCAAATGTACCGGGGCCCCGTGGAAGAACCCTGCCTGGCACGGCCAGGATCTTTGGCTATGTGCCAGGGAAGGAAGCTTCCTCCATTCGAGAAGAAGAGATGAATTTGAAAACCCTTGGCCAGGAACAGGAGTTATTGCAAGATGGAGTCTTCGGCATTCAAGAGGTCATTTCAGCAGCTACAGAAGGCGGGGGTGGGGAGCGCCAGCTTGCGTTTGGTCTCTGTGTCGCCTGTGAGGTCTTGCATGTTTTTCCTGCTTGATTCTTGAGGCTGTTCGTTAGAATGGAGAGGAAGTCCACATCTTGGAGCCCCAGGCAGAAAGGAAGCCTTGGGAGTGGATGTCAGCCCTGTCCAGCATCTGGGAAGGAAAGGAAGTCACATAGCCTCCCTACCACCGGGTGACCTTAGTTGAGCCAGCCTCTCCTGCGCAGGGCAGAGTCTTTGCGGCTCGGAGAGAGCAAACTTCACGGGCTGTAAGGGCCGAGAGGGCCCCTGGCATATATCTGCTCTCAAGTAGAAAATGAAAGGTGTGCGGGAAACACTTCTCTCACTGACATCCGTCCCTTGGAGTTCTGAACTTTAGGCTTCCCGCCTTATTTAAAAAACAATGAACCTGAGGTCTGGCACGGAGAAGGCCTCTCCTCCATCACTGGCCAAGGATTCCTTTAAAACACCCTCGACTTCTTAGAGTCCCGGTTTCCTCATCTTCGAAACTGGGGATGATAAGACTGAGCCTCAAAGAGTAGGTGATCAGAACCCCACTGAGTCCTTGGTGGGTCGCTGCAGGACAGAGACCTTCTGGTCTCTCCGCAGCACTCCACTCAACCTTGACCTAGCCCTTCTCCCAGGATGAAAGGAGATGAGTTGTGGAAAGATCTACCCTGCTGCCAGATGCACCCGGTAGGTGCTCAATGTCAACGGCCCTGGTGGCCATATTTATTTGTGTTCTCTGTTTCACTTTATCTGCAGATTGGGTATCCGAGCGCTCCGGGACCACGTAGCAGCGCGACTCAATGGCTGCCCAAGTTGGAATCCTAGCTGTGCAGCTCACTTGTGACCTTTGGCCAATTATTCAAGCTCCCTGAGCTCAGTTTCCTCCTCTGTCGAATTATCGTTCTGATGCTAATGCCCCCTTCATGGTCCTGTTATGAGTCTAAAAAACTTTTAAATACTCATCTGCCCGTTTCTTTTTAAGCGTGAAAATATAGGGAGAGAATGAAACAGATGACTCTTCACCCGATGGCAAAGAACGGTTGTCCCCAGGAGTGAGATCCCAGGCTCGCTTTATGTGCCATGGTAACTATTCCGGTAATGGCGCAGTTTTTTTGTAAGAAGCATCCCTGGCTTTTGAAATCGGAAAAGATTAGAACGAGTGGGAATGCAGGCAGAACGTTTTAACCGTGAACTTTTGCCAGCTGCCGGGATCGGTCTTATTAGCCGGTGACCTCGCCTCAGCTCCTCCTCCGCCAGTGCCTCGGCGTCTTCACGGGTAAAGCGCGGCCAAGTGGCCTGGAAGATGGTTGTGGAGACTCAGCCCTGAGGGGAGGGGAGGTCTGCATCTCCTCTGTCCTTCGTCTGACATCTGACATCTCTCGCGCTGCCTCCCCTGCCCTCTCCCCACCAGCCCCTCCCCGGCGCCAGGCTTCCTACCTCAGCTCCTCCAGCTTGCACTGGGTGGCGCCCGGCCCCCGGCTCCCTCTGGGCGCGTAGGCCGCCAGGCAGCGAGCCACCTGCTGCTGTACCCGCTGCTCCCGGGCCCTCCGCAGCTCGGCCCGCTGCAACTCCTCCTGCTGCTGCCGCTCCCAGGCCTGCAACAGGCTTCTTGGGAGGGGGGAGGGAAAGAAGAAGGTGGGAGAAGTCTGGGGGGAGCAGCAGTCTCGTGGAGACCAGGAGCAGGCCGAGGGGTGTGGGGGCCTGAGGGAGGGATTGCAGGAGCCCAGAGAGCCAAAGGCCCGGGGGAATGGCGTTCGTCATGGAAGCGTGCCATGATGAGGGCCGCATCTGGCCCACCTCGGGGCCTTTGGCTACTCTTCCTGGAGGCCTCGTCCCGCTCCAGCCAGCTGTATGCCCCGACGGTGGACATCCTCCGCCCTGTGGGGCTTGGTGCACCTGTGACCCCACGTGTATTGCTAACCTCCCCTCGCAGAGCAGCTCTCTTTGAGGGCAGGGGCCAGCTCTTGTTCTCCCTGACCCCCATCTCTGGCAGGAACTAGGTTAATGCCTTTGGGTTTGAGGGACAGACAGATAGATGAACGGATGGGAAACAGAAACAAATTGGTGATGGGATCAATGGGTGGATGACCGGATGGATGGATGGTGTGGACGGTTGAATAGACAACATCTAGAGCCATGTGGAACATTCTTCCCCCAGCTCTTATGGCCAGTTCCTTCTTGTCAATTGGGTCCTTGTTCAAAAGTCAGAGAGAAGGAGAGTCCCTGACCACCCCTTCCTCTAGCTATGCATCTTGTTCATTTCTTCATTAATTATCCTTCTTCCCAAGGAGAATGTAAGCCTCACGAGAGCAGGGTTCCTTATCTCTCCTCTTCACCACCCGTGTCTCCCCAGCACCTAGGACAGTTCTTAACCTAACTAGAAACTCAGTGTTGGTGACTTCACGCATAATTCAATCATGGTTGGACTAATAAAAGGGAAGATGCGGTCACTCACTCAGCACGTATTTATTGAGCACCAGCTGGTGCCAGGTCCTGTGTAGGGGCACCAGAGAGACCATGATCAATAAGATCTGGTACCTGTCCTCAGGGAGCTCTGTACACGGGGATAGACAGGTACCCCAGGACCCCAATGCAATGCCGCGTGGCAAAAGCTATGGCGGAGGCAAGCACAGGGGAGAGCTTCCTAGAGGGCGCCTGACTTGGAAGTTGAAAGATGCATCCGAGTTACCCAGGTGAATGAGGAAGAGGGGCAGTCCCGGTAGAGAAGGGAGGGAGAGCATGGGGCATTCTAGCACTCTGACTGGCTGGCATGGGAGACAGGAGCCTCCTTACCAAGAAATCTGGGCTTTGTCCTAAGCACACTGGGAAGCATGGGAAGCAAGCAGGGGATGGCAGCAAGAATTGGAGGGTGCTATTCGAGTGCTGAGTGGATTCTCACCTGCCACTTCTAACCAGTCACCAAGACCTGCCGAGCCAGCCCCCAAATATCTCTTAAATGGATCCCCCCGTCTCCATTCACATGACCACCTGGTTTATGCCCTTAGCATCCCTCACCTAGACAATGCAACAGTGCCCCCTTTCCAGGCTTTCCCCCTCTGTTCCCATTGTCCTTTGTTTAAGCCCCAAGTATAGCGATTGTCTAACTCTACTGCCCTCATTGTTGTCTTGCCCATCCGTCTCCTTTTCCAACAGACCTTGAGCTTCTTAGGGCTAGGACCAAGTCTTTTTATCTTTACATCCTGAGGACCCATGAGTAGATACTCAATATATGTTGCATTAATCACTTAGTTAATAGATTCATTGATGGATAGAAGATGGGAAATGAATGAAAAGTAGTTTGTATCGATAGATAGCTGGCCAAGAAGACAGAGATGGATGGATGGGTGGGATGGATGGGAGGGAGGACGGGTGGGGGGTGGATGGATGGATGGATGGATGGAGGGGAGAGAGGACGGGGGGTTGGATGGGGGGGTGGATGGATGGATGGGAGGGAGGACAGGTGGGTGGGTGGATAGATCCAAAGAAGATTGGATGATCAGAAGATTGGAGAATGGATAAATGAAGGAATGAATGAGACGATGAATGATTCAATGTCTCTAGAGAACTGGCTCTTCTCTACTTCCTGTCCTTTCTGCCCACCCTCCTTTTTCTTCCACCTTACCTGGTGGCCTCCTGTCGTTTGTGGAAGGTACGGTTAGGAAAGTTGGCAAACTGGAAAGTCTCTTCATCTCCCAAGGCATAGGTCTTCCCACTCCGGTTGGAGGCCTGCACAGCAGCCCGCAAAGCCTTCCAGGGCTGCTTTTCAGGGCCTGTACACAACGGGACAAGTTAGAGAGTAGCCCCCCTCCCAGCCCATCGGGTGATCCTGCCTAGTATGTGGAGCACACCACAGCCCTGTCTGAACTGCTGGCCCAGGGTGCCGGCTCCCCAACCTGTCTCCCCGCTGTGTAGTTTCCTGGGGGACCCAAACGTTGAAGTCCACACTCACCGCCGTCCAACTCTTGCTGTAACTGCTTCTGCAGCTTCTCCAGCTCCTTGGCCCTTGACTTCCTCGTCTGCGGCCCTCGAAGGTTGGAGCTGCTCGCCTTGCGCTGTAGGTCACCCTCATCCAAGGCCTCCTCGCCAGAGTTCTGCCCCTTTCTCTGCGAACCAGCCCTCCTTCTATGGGGGGCCCTGTGCGCCCCCTCCTCAGCTTCCTCTGTCACCCCTACAAACCGCTCCTCTTCCCAGATCGACCCCCTCTTGAGGAGCTGGGACAGTTCTCCAGGGCTCATACCCCTCTCGACCTCCTCAGCACGCAGGGCTTCCGGCTCAACGCCCTCCTCAGACTCTGATCCTGAGCCTGACCTCTTCCCAGGTGGCTGGAGGTCACACTCACTGGGGGCCTCCAGTTCTTGGCTCCCCCCTTTGCCAGAAGGGGTAGGGATGCCGTCCCAGGCCCTGAGCTGCTGGCTCCTCTCCAGGTTTGGCACCTCTGTCTTCCAGCAGAAGCCGTGGGCATCTGGGAGGGTGGCTGTGGACTTGAGCCTGGCCTTGTGCTGGGTGACGGCTCGGGGCAAGGGCGGGGCTTGGTGGCCAGGCCGAAGCAGGGCCCGACCATCAGTGAGGAAGCTCTCCCAGGCCCACTGGAAGGGAAAGGAGGGTTTCCGAGGAGCAGAAGGGATGAGACTGAGGAAGGAAAGGACAGGGAGCAGGGGTCAAGGTCAGGATGCCGGCCCCCCTATGGGGCCTGACACCCAACATCCCACCCAGCCGGTCGCACAGCTGCTTACTCTTCAGCCTCAGCAGGGCTATGCCCTTTCTTGTTCCGGGCCTTGGGTCTGCGGTCCTTCTTTGCCGTCTGCCCAGCACTCCGAGACCTCGGCTGCTGGCCCTGAATTACACCATCACCGCTCCCAAGCCTCCCCTGAGTGGAGACAGGAGAGGAGGCCCAGCTCCAAGCAGGCTCCTGGACCATCTCACACCTCCCTCAGGGGATCTCCCTCTTCTGTGCACCCCGAGTGGCCCCCTGGACTTTTTTTTTTTTAATGTTTATTTTTGAGAGAGAAAGAAACAGACTGCGAGTGGGGGACGGGCAGAAAGAGAGAGACACACACAGAATCCGAAGCAGGCTTCAGGCACTGAGCCGTCAGCACAGAGCCTGACGTGGGGCTCGAACCCACGAACCACGAGATCATGACCTGAGCCGAAGTTGGACGCTTAAACGACGGAGCCACCCAGGCACCCCCTGGACTCTTGTTACCAGTATAACCGACTGATCGCCATCTCAGTGTTTAGTATTCAAATAGCAACCACTGCTCCTTACTGAGTACCTGCCAGCTGCTCAGGATTTTCTCTCAGTAACTCATTTAACCTTCCCGGGGACCCTATATTCCACTATTACCCCTATCCTGCAGGTGAGAACACTCAGCCTCAGAGAGGAGAAATCACTTGACTTAGGTCACCCAGCGGGTAAGCGGAGCCAGGACCTGATCATGTTGAGTCTGTCCCCAGAGCCCAGATCTGTCACCACGTGCAGTGCTGCCTCTGGGCCCCGGGCAGCTCTTCTGAATGGCCCCATGGGGTCCTGGACTTGCGGAGTCAAGGTGGAGGAAACTCATGATCTTTCCCAAAACCCTCCTCCTCCTGCAGTGTTCCCCAAATCACTCCACCAGAAGGCTGGGAGTCATCCCTGGGTGTCTTCCTCATCTTCACCCTGGACGACTTAGGCCTCCCTAGGGTCCCTGTCCCCTTCCCCTCCCCCCCGCCCCGGTCTCTCACCTGGGCCTCGGCTCAATCTCATGGCTTCTCCAGGGCCTCCCTCAGCCCTGGCCTATGTGGACCCCAGGCAGCCAGCCTGCCTCCAGGCAGTTGGAAGTCCTCCCACAGGGCCTCCCTCACCTGCTCAGCCTGGGGGATGTCCGACAGAAACTTGAGCAGCCCTGTGGTCGTCACTGGAGCCTGGAGCCGCGTGTCCCGCCCTGGTCTCCCCGAAGTAGTCCTGATCAGCTGTTGGTGGGTGTTTCGCATGTTGGTGTCCTGCCCCATCCCCCACCCCCATCTGCCGGCCTTGGAACTGCCCTCCCCACCATCTCTATGGCAACCAGTCCTCAGCCAGTCTCAAGGGCTCCGGCAAAAAGCAGGCCAGGAAGGGTCAGTCAGGGTATGTGAGGCCAACTTCCTTCCAGGAGGGAAGGTATAGGAGGATGCTGAGGAATGATCCGGGGCTGGGGGGTCCTGGGACCCAGGGCCAAGCCCTGCCCCTGTGGGACTCTTTGTCGACCTGCTGTAAGTCCCCTGCCCTCACTCAGCCTGTGTTTTCCCATCTGGCTGTGAAAAGGACCTCAAGACCATTTGGGAGGGTCCTCACATCCTATGAAGATGGCCGGGCAGCGCCTGAGGTGGGCCCTCTCCCTCCTCCTGCCTCCTGGGTTGTCTCCCAGCTCAAATGAGGCTTTATGGGAGCCAAGCTGAACTCCACAACAAGATCTCCTTCGAACCACGTGGCCCCCCAGGTCCTGGCAGGACAAGAAAGGCCAGGAAGTTGCACACCAGGCCCAGGAGGGAGGCAGCAGGCAGATCCGGGCCCAGAGGAGGCTCCGGAGGGATGTAGAGCCTTTAAATCTTATCCCAAACTTCTAAGCATCGCCAAAAGGCCCTGTCGTGGCAAATCCCCATGGGACACCACCACCACCAGTGCAGGGATGTGGCGCCAAGCTGAGGCCCTAGAGACCGAGCGGTCTGGCCGGAGGCCCACACTCCACACCCCACGCACTAGCAAACCCTGCTGGTGCCGCCTTCAGGATTCATAGAGAATCCAGCCACTTCTCCCCACCTCCACTGTGAACATGCTCCCCCACCCCCACCCCAAACCACCACCACTGCCTCTCCGCTGGATCACTTGGCCTCTTCCTGGCTTTTGCTCTTGCCCGATCCTGTTCTGTACTCAGCAGCCAGAATCATCCCGTTAAGACCAGATCCTGTTCAAAACTCTCCGATGGACCCCATCTCTCATAGAGCAAAAGCCAAAGTCCCCACCATGGCCTCCGAGGTCCTGTTTGGTCTGTCTGCTGCATGATTCTGCAGGTCCCATCACTGTCCCCCTTCACTCACTCTGGTACAACCACACGGCTCCTTCAGGATACCAGTCAGTCCCACCTCAGGGCCTTTGCACTTGCTGCTGCCTCTTCCTGAAATGCTCTCTTTCCAGAATCCCTATGGCTCACTCTCCCATTTCCTTCAGGTTTCTGCTAAAATGTCCCCTGCCAAATGTCCCCCTAAAATGTCCCCTGAAGTGCCACTGTGCCCTTACTCTACTTTACTTACATATACACTTCATATATATTCATTTATTGCCTGCTCAAGGGCGTGGCTCCGGTAATCGGCCCCCTCTCTCCTGGGCAACTTTCACCGTCTTTGGAATCATTTCCATCAACGCAAACGTGCTGTGATTTCTCTCCTGACCTCACTTCTCCTTCCCCAGTACTGCCCTATTTCTCAATTCCCCTTGGCAACAGAACCTCCTGACAGAGCTGATCTGTCAACTCAGTCTCAATTGCCAACATGAATCTCCCCCTCCTGTTCTCTCTTGGACCCTCTCCCATCAGGCCGCCCACCTGCTGCTGCTTCAGTCACCAGCCACCTGACCTGTTGTTAACCCAAGATGCCCTGGATCCTCCTACCTCTCTGGTCTCTCCTTCCCAGCTCCTTTGCTGGCCCCTCCTCCCCTCCCAGGAGCCGGCTCAGCCCATGGTCCTTTGTGTCCACGTTCACGCTCCTGGTGGTCTCATCCAGGCTCGTCTTTGAAATACCATCTATCTGCAAATGAGTCTCAAAGTTATCAGTGCTCCTGGCATCTCTCTCACACTTGGAACTCGATTCCTTGCTCCCAAATGACAAATTTCTACTCCACTCCTCTGCCTGGATGTCTACTAGGCATCTCAAGTGTACTGGGTCCCAAACTGAGCTCCCTATCTTCCCCACAGGCCTCCCCATCTTGGAGGAGTGGTTATCTATCCTTCCAGTTTCTTAAAAAAATTTTTTTTTAATGTTTACCTATTTTTGAGAGACAGACAGACAGAGCCCGAGCTGGGGAGGGCAGAGAGAGAGGGAAACAGAATTTGAAGCAGGCTCCAGACTCTGAGCTGTCTGCACAGAGCCTGATGCAGGGCTCGAACCCACAAACTGTGAGATCATGACTGAGCTAAGTCAGACCCTAACCGACTGAGCCCCCTCAGGCACCCCTATCCTTCGAGTTCCTTGAGCAAATCCTGGACTCCCCTTTCTCTTCTCCATCCTATCTGACAGTTAATCCTCATGTCAAAGTGTATTCAGAATTGGAACACTTTCCACCACCTGAGCTCAAACCACTGTCAACACTCACCTAACTTTACCATTTTAACCACTTTTAAGTGGACAATTCAGTGGCATTAGTATACTTATAAAATGTTGCGCAACCATCACCGTTATCAATCTCCGGAACATTTTTTATCACCCTACACTGAAACTCTGTCCCCATTAATTAAATAATAACTCCCCATCTCCCCAGTCCCTGGCAATCACCATTCTATTTTCTGTCTCTCCGTGTTTGATTATCCTAGGGGCCTCATGTAAGTAGAATCCTATCATATTGGTCCTTTGGTAACTGGCTTGTTTCACTCAGTGTGATGTCCTCAAGATTCATCCATGTTGCACCATGTGTCAGAATGCCCTTT
Organism: Prionailurus viverrinus; assembly: GCF_022837055.1. Taxonomy (NCBI): domain Eukaryota; kingdom Metazoa; phylum Chordata; class Mammalia; order Carnivora; family Felidae; genus Prionailurus; species Prionailurus viverrinus. The sequence continues at coordinate 107,400,271 of NC_062570.1, forward strand.
TTCAGGCCGAGTACTATTCCATGACTGCATCTAGCACATTGCATTTACCCATTTACCTATTGATGGGTGCTTGGGTTGTTTCCAGCTTTCGGCCACTATGAACCACGCCGCTGTGAACGTGGACGCGCAGCTCTCTGTTCCAGTCCCTGCTTTCCATTCTCTCGGGTGTGTCCTCAGAAGTGGGAGCACCAGGTTATATGGTAATTCTATGTTTAATCTCTTGAGCAATCGTCACACTGTTTTCCATAGTTGGTTGCACCATGTTACGCTCTCAACAACAACGCACAAGGTACCAATTTGCCTATATCTTTGCAATACTTGCTATGTTCTGGGGTTTTTTGTTTGTTTGTTTTTGTTTTGCTTCTGCATTTTATTTTGTTTTGATAGTAGCCTCCTTGCAGATGTGACCTGCAATGGTCTTGAAAACTCAAAGTCAAAGTCCTACAATGGCCTATGGTCACCCGGCCCCCCACTCCACTGGCTCTCCCACTTCGTCCTCAGCTGCTTATCCCATCTCCGACCCTTCGCTTCTAGCTCTTCTTTGGGATACATCAGACAGGGTCTCACTTCTGCCCTGGCCCTTCCCCCTACCTGGATGCTCTGTCCCCAGATGTCTGTGTGGCTCAGGCCTTCAACTGCTTCCAAGGTAGTGCTCAAATGTCTACTTTACAGAGACCCCACCCTGACCACCCTATTTAGAACTACAACCTGCACCAAAAACACGCATTTGACCCCTCTTACTCTGCTTTTTCCCATTGCACGTATCACTTTCTATTTTTTAAATTTATTTTATTTTTAGAGAGAGAGCACACACAAGCAGGGAAGAAGGGCAGAGGGACAGAGAAAGAGAATCTTAAGCAGGCTCCACACTCAGAGTGGAGCCCAACCCAGGGCTCGATCCCACAACCCTGGGATCGTGATCTGAGCTGAAACCAAGAGTCAGATGCTGAACCGACCGAGCCACCCAGGTGCCCCAGCACGTGTCACTTTCTAACCTTCACTGTTTGCTATGGGCTGACATCCTTTCACCCTTAAATTCAGACATTGACATTCTAACCCTCAGTAGCTCAGAATGTGACTGTATTTGGGAATAGGGCTCTTAAGGAGGTGATTAAGGGGACGCCTGGGTGGCTCAGTCAGTTAAGCATCTGACTCTTGATTTCAGCTCAGGTCATAATCTCACGATCTGTGAGATTGAGCCCCGAATCGGGCTTGTGCTGCCAGCATGGAGCCTGCTTGGGATTCTCTCTCTCCCCCTCTCTCTGCCCCTCCCACACTCACTCTCTCTCATAAAGCAAATAAATATTTTTTAAAAGAAGCGATTAAGTTAAAATGAGATCATAGGGGTGGCCCTCTCCCTAAAGAGGAGATCAGGACACAGACACACATGGAGGGAAGCCCATGTGAGGACACCAGAAGAAAATGGCCATCTACCAGCCAAGGAGAGAGGCCTTAGAAGAAGCCAAACCTGCCAACATCTTTTTTTTTTTAATTTTTAATTTTTGAGACAGAGAGAGACAGAGCATGAGCAGGGGAGGGACAGAGAGAGAGGGAGACAGAATCCGAAGCAGGCTCCAGGCTCTGAGCTGTCAGCACAGAGCGCGACACGGGACTCAAACTCACAGACTGTGAGATCATGACCTGAGCCGAAGTCGGACACTCAACCGACTGAGCCCCCCAGGCGCCCCCAAACCTGCCAACATCTTGATCTTAGACTTCTGGCCTCTAGATCTGTGAGAAAATAAATTCTTGTGGTGGAAATTTCTGCTGTCTGTAGTACCTTGTCATGGCGGCCTCAGCAAATGAATACAGCTTCTATTGAATCCACTTATTTGTTCCGCTTGATTGTCCTTCCCACTTAGCTCTCAGCTCAGGGAGAGCAGGGCCTTCATTCGTGTTCACAGCTGTATCCTCAGCACCAAGGACAGAGCCTGCCCATCGTGGACCCTCAATAACTAGCCTGTGAGCCAATGGACGAACAAGGATACACTGCAGGGGCACCTGGGTGGTTCAGTCGGTTAAGCATCCAGCTTCAGCTCAGGTCATCATCTCGCAGTTCAGGAGTCCGAGCCCCGCGTCGGGCTCTGTGCTGACAACTCAGAGCCTGGAGCCTCCTTTGGATTCTGTGTCTCCCTCTCTCTCTCTGCCCCTCTCCCACTCACATTCTGTTTCTCTCTCTCTCTCCCTCTCTTTCTCAAAAATAAACATTTAAAAATTAAAAAAAAAAAAAGAATACACTGTAGATTGCTGTCATCTTAGGCTGAAACCCAGTGAGAATAACTTCCAGATGTTTTCAGGTTGTTGCCTCTCATTAACCTTCCTTCGGCTTCCAGATTGGGACCCAATAGTGGTTAGCAAGGTGACGTGAACACAATACCTTCTTTCAATAGCTGATGGGCACATACATGAGCATCTTCTTTTTTTAATTTTTTAAAAGTTTTATTCATGTTTATATAATCTCTACACCCAATGTGGCGCTTGAACTCATGACCCTGAGATCAAGAGTCGCATGCTCTTCTGACCGAGCCAGCCAGGTGCCCGAAACATTTCCCTTACTTTTAAAATCAAATTAAGGGCACCTGGGTCACTCAATCAGTTAAGCATACGACTTCGGCTCAGGTCATGATCTCACAGTTTGTGGGTTCAAGCCCCGTGTCGGACTCTGTGCTGACGGCTCGGAGCCCAGAGCCTGCTTCGGATTCTGTGTCTCCCTCTCTCTCTGCTCCTCCCCCACTCATGCTCTGTCTCTCTCTCTCCTTCAAAAATAAATAAAAACATTAAAAATAAAATTAGATTTTAGAGTAGGTTCTGTGCCCAACATGGGGCCCGAACTCATGACCCCAAGATCGAGAGTTGCACTTTCCACTGACTGAGCCAGACAGAAGTCCCCCAGCATCTTTTTAAATATATACATACTTCACAGGAATAAATTACATCTCCCCTGAGGTGGAACTCAGAAAGGAAGGAGGAGCAGAGGCCATGGAAGGCACTCTGGACCGGCAGGACCCATCTTGAGGCTTTCTTTTTGGGGCAATTTATGGGTGCTCCAGAGACCCTTCTGCGAACTTTCAGCCACAACCCCTGGCGCCAGAAGCTGCCCCTGCTCTGCACCCAGAATTTCTTTCTCTGCAAAGTCCCCATCACCCCCATCACCATCGGGTGCTCCCTTGGACACAGTTCCTGTCAAGCTAGTCCTGACCTGGATCCCTACCCACCGCGTCTTCTGCCCCTTGAGGTTGGAGGCTTGCTTCACTCTTGGATCACAGGCAGTCCACTCCCTAACCAGCCCCTTCGCCTGTCACTAGGAAGGCAGCGGCTGCCCAGCCTGTCCCCTTGCCATTTCCATTTCCTTGGGTCAGACTCCAACGCTTAGCTCTTTCCAAATTTCTGGGAACACAGTTCTCTGAGGCCCTGTCAAAGTCTGAGGAGAGAGGAAGCCCAGCCCATCACCCCAGGTTTCTCTTCCTTGCCCCCTCTTGTACATCTCCTGGGGTTGAGGTGGGTACTGGGTTGGTGTTACCTGCTCTGTTCCCCTCCTGTTCTGCCTGCAAGGGGGTCTGGACCCTAGCAAGGGGGGCCCTTGAACTATAGCTTTACGCTTGGCTTTCAGTGCAAAAAACTGAGACCCAAGGGGTGCCTAGGTGGCTCAGTCAGTTAAGCATCTGACTTTGACTCAGATCACGATCTTGCAGTTTGTGGGTTCAAGCCCCACATCAGGCTCTGTGCTGACAGCTCAGAGCCTGGGGCTTGCTTTGGATTCTGTGTCTCCCTCTTTTTCTCCCTCTCCCCTGCTCATGCTCTGTCTCTCTCTTTCTCAAAAATAATAAACATTAAAAGAAAAACTGAGACCCATGTCAGTGGGTCATTATAACATCTTCTTTTTTTTTTTTAATATATGAAATTTATTGTCAAATTGGTTTCCATACAACACCCAGTGCTCATCCCAAAAGGTGCCCTCCTCAATGCCCATCACCCACCCTCTCCTCCCTCCCACCCCCCATCAACCCTCAGTTTGTTCTCAGTTTTTAAGAGTCTCTTATGCTTTGGCTCTCTCCCACTCTAACCTCTCTTTATTTTTTTTCCTTCCCCTCCCCCATGGGTTCCTGTTAAGTTTCTCAGGATCCACATAAGAGTGAAACCATATGGTATCTGTCTTTCTCTGTATGGCTTATTTCACTTAGCATCACACTCTCCAGTTCCATCCACGTTGCTACAAAAGGCCATATTTCATTTTTTCTCATTGCCACGTAGTATTCCATTGTGTATAAACCACAATTTCTTTATCCATTCATCAGTTGATGGACATTTAGGCTCTTTCCATAATTTGGCTATTGTTGAGAGTGCTGCTATGAACATTGGGGTACAAGTGCCCCTATGCATCAGTACTCCTATATCCCTTGGATAAATTCCTAGCAGTGCTATTGCTGGGTCATAGGGTAGGTCTATTTTTAATTTTCTGAGGAACCTCCACACTGCTTTCCAGAGTGGCTGCACCAGTTTGCATTCCCACCAACAGTGCAAGAGGGTTCCCGTTTCTCCACATCCTCTCCAGCATCTATAGTCTCCTGATTTGTTCATTTTGGCCACTCTGACTGGCGTGAGGTGATACCTGAGTGTGGTTTTGATTTGTATTTCCCTGATAAGGAGCGACGCTGAACATCTTTTCATGTGCCTGTTGGCCATCCAGATGTCTTCTTTAGAGAAGCGTCTATTCATGTTTTCTGCCCATTTCTTCACTGGGTTATTTGTTTTTCGGGTGTGGAGTTTGGTGAGCTCTTTATAGATTTTGGATACTAGCCCTTTGTCCGATATGTCATTTGCAAATATCTTTTCCCATTCCGTTGGTTGCCTTTTAGTTTTGCTGGTTGTTTCCTTTGCTGTGCAGAAGCTTTTTATCTTCATAAGGTCCCAGTAATTCACTTTTGCTTTTAATTCCCTTGCCTTTGGGGATGTGTCAAGTAAGAGATTGCTACGGCTGAGGTCAGAGAGGTCTTTTCCTGCTTTCTCCTCTAAGGTTTTGATGGTTTCCTGTCTCACATTCAGGTCCTTTATCCATTTTGAGTTTATTTTTGTGAATGGTGTGAGAAAGTGGTCTAGTTTCAACCTTCTGCATGTTGCTGTCCAGTTCTCCCAGCACCATTTGTTAAAGAGGCTGTCTTTTTTCCATTGGATGTTCTTTCCTGCTTTGTCAAAGATGAGTTGGCCATACGTTTGTGGGTCTAGTTCTGGGGTTTCTATTCTATTCCATTGGTCTATGTGTCTGTTTTTGTGCCAATACCATGCTGTCTTGATGACTACAGCTTTGTAGTAGAGGCTAAAATCTGGGATTGTGATGCCTCCTGCTTTGGTCTTCTTCTTCAAAATTCCTTTGGCTATTCGGGGCCTTTTGTGGTTCCATATGAATTTTAGGATTGCTTGTTCTAGTTTCGAGAAGAATGCTGGTGCAATTTTGATTGAGATTGCATTGAGTGTGTAGATAGCTTTGGGTAGTATTGACATTTTGACAATATTTATTTTTCCAATCCATGAGCAGGGAATGTCTTCCCATTTCTTTAAATCTTCTTTAATTACCTTCATAAGCTTTCTATAGTTTTCAGCATACAGATCCTTTACATCTTTGGTTAGATTTATTCCTAGGTATTTTATGCTTCTTGGTGCAATTGTGAATGGGATCAGTTTCTTTATTTGTCTTTCTGTTGCTTCATTGTTAGTGTATAAGAATGCAACTGATTTCTGTACATTGATTTTGTATCCTGCAACTTTGCTGAATTCATGTATCAGTTCTAGCAGACTTTTGGTGGAGTCTATCGGATTTTCCATGTGTAATATCATGTCATCTGCAAAAAGCAAAAGCTTGATTCATCTTTGCCAATTTTGATGCCTTTGATTTCCTTTTGTTGTCTGGTTGCTGATGCTAGAACTTCCAGCACTATGTTAAACAACAGCGGTGAGAGTGGGCATCCCTGTCGTGTTCCTGATCTCAGGGGAAAAGCTCTCAGTTTTCCCCCGTTGAGGATGATGTTAGCTGTGGGCTTTTCATAAATGACTTTTATGATGTTTAAGTATGTTCCTTCTATCCCGACTTTCTCGAGGGTTTTTATTAAGAAAGGGTGCTGGATTTTGTCAAAGGCCTTTTCTGCATCGATTGACAGGATCATATGGTTCTTATCTTTTCTTCTATTAATGTGATGTATCACGTTGATTGATTTGCGAATGTTGAACCAGCCCTGCATCCCAGGAATGAATCCCACTTGATCATGGTGAATAATTCTTTTTATATGCCATTGAATTCGATTTGCTAGTATCTTATTGAGAATTTTTGCATCCATATTCATCAGGGTAACATCTTCTGATTGTGTGTAAGTGTGTGTATATATAATTTTTCAACAAAACAAGATCTACTTTTCTTACTTAATAGTATGTTATGAAACAGATGAACATAAGGGAAGGGAAGCCAAGATAATATTAAAAAAGGGAGGGGGACAAAACATAAGAGACACTTAAATATGGAGAACAAACAGAGGGTTGCTGGAGGGGTTGTGGGAGGGGGGATGGGCTAAATGGGTCAGGGGCACTAAGGAATCTACTCCTGAAATCATTGTTGCCCTATATGCTAAGTTGGATGTAAATTTTAAAAATAATTAAATTTAAAAAATAGTATGTTATGCTCGGGGCACCTGGCTCAGTTGGTTAAGCATCTGACTCTTGATTTTGGCTCAGGTGATGATCTACAGTTCAGATTGAGTCCTACATTGGGCTATGCACGAACAGCGTGGAGCCTGCTTGGGATTCTCTTTCTCTCTCTCTCTGCCTCTCCCCCACCTGCCAGCGTGCGTGCTCTCCCTCACTCTCTCTCTCTCAAAATAAATAAATAAACATTAAAAAAATAGTATGTTATACTCATTGTTTTGGGTCAGTACATGCAAAGCCACCTCAGTGTCACCACAGTCATTGGGCATCACAGCACGACTGACATAATGTAACCCTAACCCTATCTTGTCCCCCCTTCTGTCAAAGACACATGTGGCTCCCACTAGCTTCCCTACTACAGACATTGCAGCAGTGACATCCATGTAAATGCACCATTGCACATCGGATATTTCTGCAAGATAAATTCCTATAAGCAAACTTGCTGGCTCTAAGAAACTTACATTTTGATAACGCCCAGTCACTCCCGGCAAATGCTCAGTCAATGTGGATTTCCACCAACAGTGTTTACATTCTCCCCAGCAAAGTATATCATAATTTTTAAAAGTCGTTCATGTGATGAAAAAAATGGGATCTCATTGTTGCTAAAACTTGCATTCCCTTTATTATCTGTAAGACTAGTAGTGTATTTCTATTTCTTTTTTTTTAATGTTTATTTCATTTTGAGCAAGAGAGAGAGAGAGAGATGGAGCGTGAGCAGGGGAGGGGCAGAGAGAGAGGAAGACACAGAATCCAAAGCAGGCTCCAGGCTCTGAGCTGTCAGCACAGAGCCCAGTTTGGGGCTCGAACTCACAAGCTGCGAGATCATGACCTGAGCTAAAGTCAGACACTTAACCGACTGAGCCACCCAGGCGCCCCATGTATTTTCCTTTCTTTAGGAGCCATTTGTGCTTACTCTGTGAACTGTCTGCTTGGGATCTTTGCACATTTCTCTTTTTCCCGTCCTCAGGAGCAGAGAGCTGAGTTTATGGTGTTCCCCATTTTACAATGAGCAAGAATCATCAATGGATATAAGGCCACTTCATTGTTTTTATTTCATTTCTGTTCTCCTTTATCCTCAGTCCCCATTCCCATCCCACTTAAATATGAATGGGTCCTTGGGAAATATCTAATATCATGTTTATGCATTTGTAGGTTTAGCTTATATAAATGGTATTATGCTATCGATCTCATCTTTGAACTATGTATTTTTTTTTTTAATTTGAGAGAGAGTATGAATACGGGAGAGGGGCACAGAGAGAGAGAGAGAGAGACAGACAGAGAGAATCCCAAGTAAGCAGAGTCCAACTGGGGGCTCGATCCCATGACCCTGGGATCATGACCTGAGCTGAAATCAAGAATCAGATGCTCAACCGACTGAGCCACCCAGGCGCCCCTGTAACATTCTTTGACATTTGATATTTTATTATTTTTTAAGTTATTTTTTTATTTATTTGTTCACTTGAGTAATCGCTATACCCAAACGTAGGGCTTGAAATCATGCATGCACTTCTGACTGTGCTTCCCTGATATTTGCTATTTTATTTTTGAAAGAGGGAGAGAGAGAGAGCACGAGCAGGGAAAAGGCAGAGAGAGAAGGAGACAGAGGATCTGAAGCCGGATGCGGGGCTTGAACCCATGAACCCTGAGATCATGACCTGAGCCGAAGTCGGATGCTTAACCGACTGAGCCCCCCAGGTGCTCCTACCCTGATATTTGATATTTTAAACTTTTGTGGGGGTCTCAGCGGTCAGATCATATGGGGCCTGGTGGCCGTGGGAACGACTGTAAATTTGTCATTAAGTACGATGGAAAATGTGACAATATTGGAAAAGCCCATTTAGCCACTCTTGCAAACCCTGGTCCCACCTCAAGAGTATAAAGAGATGGAGGACAGTGGACCCTGAAAGAGGAGCCCCGACCCTGCCTTCCGGGGGTGGGACTGGGGACTGCCCACTAATCTCCAAGTCAGTCTCCGCCCCCGGAGAGCTGGGGAGGGGCTCCCGGAAGCCATGGCCGCCCGGTGGGTCAATGGTCCACGAGACTTCCGGGGAGACTGTGGCACCACAGTGGGAACTGGCCTGCGGCAAGGTAGCAGGAGGTCCTGTCCAGAGGGCTTCTGTTATATTTAGGTGGGTGTTTGCCAGTCAAAAGAAAACCAGAGCCAGCTGAAAGAGTCCCTCCCCACTTTCCAGGAGTTACAGTCAAGCAAGTGGCCCATAAAGCCCCCACAGAGCAAGAGCCCACTTTATTATTTTTTTTAATGATTTTATGTTGTTAAGTAATCTCTACACCCAACACGGGGTTTGAACCCACAACCCTGAGATCAAGAGTCGCGCGCTCCCCCAAGAGCCCACTTGAAACAGCTGCCACCCATAGAGTGACTCACCATCTTACTCAGAGCCAATCAAGGAAGAACCCTCTGCACCCACTTCCCTCCTTCATCCCTGCCCTCCAACAGCAGAGGGTTCTGAAGCTGGGGGAGCAGGAGGGAAGGCAGAGAGGCAGACCTGACTTCCCCCGCATCCATCAGCAGGGGCCAAAATGGCTGGGGAGATGGAAACGATCTCATCAAGTGTAGAGATCTGGCTACTACACAAAACTGGGCATTCTAACGGAACTTATTTAATGGCTTCAAGTGATCACAGGGCTGTAAGCAAAGTTGGCACAGAAGGTCATGACTTCATTTGTGGGCAGAGAGGAGAGTTCCCTTACGAGTTTTAGAGGGACACTGGGAGACAAAAATAATCTTTAATTATATCCCATGAACTTTGTTTGGTGAAAGGAGCCATCAAGTAGAGGACTTTGAGAAGGGGAGTGATGTGAGCTGATTTATGTTTTTAAAAGGCCCCTCTGACTGTAGAGAGATAGACTGGAGGGCGGGGAAATGAGGGGCTGTCATCTAGGAGAGGCACCGGAAGACTTGGGCCAGGAGAGACAGGCAGAGGGGAGAAGAGGAGAGGCCTGGAGACTAGACCTGGGCCCACCACCATTTAGAGGTCAGGAGAGGTCAGGGAGACATGGCCATGGAGACCAGACAAGAGCAGCCAGTAAAGAGGAAGTGGAGAGAGCAAGGGCTCCCAGCCAAGTGAAGAAAGTGTTTCAAAGAGGAGGGAGTGACCGACTGTGACAAGAGCCACTGAAAGTTCAAGGCAAGGCTGACAGAATTAACAACAAAATTTGGCAACCTCACTTGTTCCCTAGGCCCCAATTCAAGGACACACGAGGTCCTTACAGATTTTGGCTGTTGGAATGTGGGTGGAGATGGCCTCTATCACACCACACAGTATCTCCTCATGGAGTTCCATATGAAACTTTTCCTTTAGCCTAGGAAAAATGTGGTTTTTTTCCTCCGAAGAAATTATAGGTGCTATCTTTGGGGGGAGGGGGAGGGGGGAGGAGCTAAGTTACTATATCTCCCTTTTTGCTTTGGCTGCCAGGAAGCTCAGAGATGAATGTGATACTCAGTTAATAGAGCTGAGAACACTTTATGGGCTACATATTTATTTATTATTATGTTCTTGATCCTGATGTCCATGTTGTCTCTTAAATTATCACATTTTTGGTTTTCCATTTCTATTTTTAGTTTGTCTTCTTAGTTCTTGCTGGAAGCTACCTCAGGTGCCTTGAGCAGTCCAATGGGGGAGGTAAAATGTGCACTGACAATTATGCTGGAATCAGAACATGGGAAGAGTCTTGGAAGAGGAACAGGCGAAGGAGTCGGGGTATTCCAAGGAGGGCGAGGGACTGCTGATTCTGGCCACAAGGAAGTAAGTTGAACCGAAACGATTCTTTCCCCATGAATAACTAAGAAACTGGACAAAGCATAAGAAACAACTGCGTTCAGATTAGAAAACTGGTAGCACGGACTGTAATCCCTGAGAAAAAGGAAGCAGACAAGGTGAGCCCTACCATCATCCGGGCCATTGACATCTGAGATCTGCCTAAAGGCAAATGCCCTACTGTGTGCAGGGAGGGGAACCCAAACAGCGTCCCTCAGTCTCACTGCTTAACGAGTCAGAGACCAGTTTGGACAGGCAAAAGGCAGCTAGAATTTGGGAGGTAGAACATTTAAGAGGAGGAGCCTATGTAGAGAAAGATCCCCAAACCCAGTAGAGGGGCTTTAAGCTTTTAGGAAGCTACTTTAGGAAGAATACTAACCTGCACACGGTGTAAGGTGAAGCCCCACAAAGCTGGACAAAAACACATTTCAAGAGAACAATTACTGCAGAGCTGAAGACAGGTAATTCCCAGAGCTCATACAAGACTTTGTAAGAAGATTCTCTCCAGGGGCACCTGGATGGCTCAGCTGGTTGAGCGTCTACTTTGGCTCAGGTCATGATCTCACGGTTCATGGGTTCGAGGCCCATGTTGGGCTCTCTGTTGTCAACGTGGGGCCCACTTTGGATCCTCTCTCCTCCTGTCTCTCTGCACCTCCCCAACCTGCTCTCTTTCTCTCAAAAATAAAATATTAAAAGAAGAAGATTCTCTCCAGTCAGAGTAGAAAAATCTCACTAAGTACGTAGAAAATTCAGTAGAGAACCAGACAGACTGTGTCTTAGAGGTGGGCCGAAATCAGCCCTTAATGAAAGCCACTCTAGACCCACCATAAAGGAGCTTGAAACAAATCTTGCAATGATCAAACCTAACCCACAAGTACTAAATTACCAGGGAAAGTCCAATACTCTTTAAAAGAATTCAATCAAATTCAGATTAATAGTGTAAAATTCACAATGTTTGGCATCCAATAAAAAATTAGTATACATACAAAGAAGGAGGGAAGTGTGATGAATAACCAGCAGAAAATCTGCCCACGAAAACAAACCCAGAAGATGGCAATACTATCCAAACCGATTCAACCCAATCCCCGTCCAAATCTCTGCTGCCTTTTGCAAAGATTGACAAGCAGATCCTGAAGTTTATGTGGAAAGTCAAGGAGCCTTGCTAAACAATCTTGAAAAAGAAGAACAAAGTTGTAAGACTCTGATTATTCCAATTTCAAAACTATTATAATCAAGACAGTGTGGTACTAGCATTGGGACAGATGTGGACATCAATGGAATAGAACTGGGAGTTCAGAAAAGAGAGCTCTTACATTTATGGTCAATTGATTTTAGACAAGGGTGCCAAGACCATTGGATGGGAAAAGAATAGTCTTTTTAATAGATGATGCTACGACCGCTGGATTTTTATATGCAGAAAAGTGAAGTTGGACCCCTTCCTTGTCCCATATATGAAAATTAACTCAAAGTGAATTATAGACTTAAGTGTAAGAGCCAACACTATAAAACTCACAGGGAAAAAAACATAGAAATGATCTTGGATTAGGCAATGGTTTATAAATTACATCAAAAGCACAAGTAATAAAAAATAAATAAATTAGGTTTCATGAAAATTAAAAACGTCTGTGCTTTGGGGCGCCTGGGTGGCTCAGTCGGTTGAGTGTCCGACTTAGGCTCAGGTCATGATCTCACGGTTTGTGGGTTCGAGCCTCGCGTCCAGCTCTGCGCTGACAGCTCAGAGCCTGGAGCCTGCTTTGGATTCTGTGTCTCCGTCTTTCTCTGCCCCTCCCCTGCTCTCTCTCTCTCTCTCTCTCTCTCTAAAGGGTAAATAGTAAATAATATTAAAAAATTATAAAAAAAAAACTTCTGTGCTTCAAAGGACACCATCAAGGAAGTGAAGAAGCAACCCACAAGATGGGAGAAAATACTTGGAAATCATTGATTTGATAAAGGACTTGTATACAACATATATAGAGGACTCTTAACATTCAACAATAAAAGGCAAATAACCCAATATAGAAATGGGCAAAGTGTGCACACAAACCAAGCAACGAGAAACAGAAACAGACTCATGAATACAGAGAACATACTGGTCGTTGCCAGAGAGGAGGGAGGAGAGGGATGAACAACATAGACAAAGGGGATTAAGAGGTACAAAGTTCCAGGTACAAAATAAATAAGTCACAGACATGAAAAGTATAGCACAGGGAATATCATCAGCAACATTGTAATAATATTGTATGGTGACAGATGGTCACTACGCTTATCACGGTGAGCATTGCGTCACATCACCTATAGAACTGTCAATTAATTCACTATGTTGTAAAGTAACGTAAACCTGCAACTAACTGCAATATAACATTGTATGTCAACTATACCTCAAGGGGGAAAAAAAGACGTTAAAAAACGGGCAAACGATTTGAATTGACATTTCTCCAAAGAATGCATTCAAATAGCCCATAAGCACATGAATGGCAAGTAAGGAGGTCAAGTTCAGGGTTTTCCAGGAAAGAGAAGGCAGTTGTGAATAGGGGGATGGTGATCTAGGAGTCAGAAAGCTAGCAGGGCCCAATCACAGAGCCTTTTATGACACTTCAGTAAGGAAGTCAGATATTTGCTTTAAGTGCAACGGGAAAGCCATTGAAGAATTTGGAACAAGAAAATAGCGAATGATGCTGAGCTACAAGAAAAATGCAAAAAACAAAAAAAAAAACAAAACCCAAAACCAAAAACAAAATAAAAAATAAGTATCAGTGGGGAGTTGGAGAAATGGGCACCTTGTGCTTTGCTGGTAGGAACAAAAATGGTGCCCCTATGGAACACAGTGCAGGGGTTCCTCAGAAACTTAAACATACCATTGCCAAAGGATCCAGAAAATTCCCCGTCTGCATAAGTATCCAAAAGAATTGAAAGCAGGGACTGGAAGAGATATTTGCATATCCACGTTCATGACAGCAGTATTCACGGTAACGGAGAACAGGAAACAACCCAAATGTCCCTCGATGAATGAATGGATGACCAAAATGTGGTATATACATTAATGGGCTATTATTCAGCCTTTTAAAAAAGGAAATTCTGGGGCACCTGGGTGGCTCAGTTGGTTAAGCGTCTGACTCTTGATTTCGGCTCAGGTCCTGATCTCATGGCTCGTGAGATCGAGCCCCACGTTGGGCTCTGCTCTGACGATATGCAGTCTGCTTGGGATTCTCTCTCTCTCTGCCCCTTCCCTCTCTCAAAATAAATAAATAAATAAACATTTTTAAAAAGGAAATTCTGACCCACGCCACAATACAGATAAACCTTTTTTTTTTTTTAATTTTTTTTTCAACTTTTATTTATTTTTGGGACAGAGAGAGACAGAGCATGAACGGGGGAGGGGCAGAGAGAGAGGGAGACACAGAATCGGAAACAGGCTCCAGGCTCTGAGCCATCAGCCCAGAGCCCGACGCGGGGCTCGAACTCCCGGACCGCGAGATCGTGACCTGGCTGAAGTCGGACGCTTAACCGACTGCGCCACCCAGGCGCCCCACAGATAAACCTTAAAGACGTGATGGTAAGTGAAATAAGCCAGACATGTAAATATACATATTGTGTGATCCCACTTCCATAAGATACCTGGAATAGTCAAAGACAGACAGAAAGCAGAACCATGGTTACCAGGGGCTGGGGGTAAGGGAGAAATGGGGAGTTGGTGTTTAATGGGGACAGGGTTTCAATTCGGAAAGAGGAAAAGGTTCTGGAGATGGATGCTGGTGATGGCTGCACAACCATGTGAAAGTACTTAATGCCACTGAACAGTACACTTAAAAGTGGTTAAGATGGTAAATTGCATGTGTATTTTGGAACAGTAAAAAAAAAAAGTAAATGGTATAAACACGCCAATGAAAAAGAAGAGACTGTCAGGTCGCATTAAAAATGCAAGACTCAAATCACATTCTGCCTACAAGAAACCCACTCTAAATGTAAGGACACAGACAGGTTTAAATGGAAAAGAATGGAAGAAGGTATATCATGCAAACACTAACCCACAACCGAAAGGAAGCAGAAGCCACTGTCAGCCAGGCATCCAGGAAGGCTTCCTGGAAGATGTGACACTCGAGCTGAGTTGTTTTGTTTTGTTTTGTTTTGTTTGAGAGAGGGGGAGAGAGCACAAGCAGGGGAGGGGCGAGAGAGAGAGAGAGAGAGAGAGAGAATCCCAAGCAGGCCCCTCACTATCAGCATAAAGCCCAATGTGGGGCTCCCTCCCACCTGAGCTGAGGTCGGAGCCTTAACTGACTGAGCCACCCAGGTGCCCCACCCCTGAGCTGAGTTTTAAAGGCCGTGTAGTATTAGGGACTGTGAAGACCGAGAAAGCCCATGTGGCAAAGGCAGGGCCGTGCTGCGAAATACAGGGAGCATCACCCCAGAGCCCAGACTCTTACGGGGTCCTCCACTCTCGAGCGTGGTGGGGGTGCGGATCCTGAGGGACCTCCCGAGAAGGTCCCTACCCCATCATCAGCGTCCCGCCCCCGACTGACCCGCTTGCCTGCAAGGTCAGATGTGGCTCCAAGCAGAGGAGGCAAGCAGGGGCAGAGAACCCACGGGGCAGAAACTGAACTTGAAGCACTTAGGGGAAAGGGAAAGCGAAATGTGGCCAGCACGGGGGCACAGGCCACAGCGGAGACTGTGGCTGGAGACCAGACAGCACATCCCCTCACAGGAACAAGGAAGGGGGAAGGGTCACGTGGCCCCGGGGGCTCCCCTGAGCTCCTGGCACAGCGGGCACACTCACGCCCGCCTCTCTCCTCCCCGCCCCCGCTTCTTTCTTTCCCTTCTTGACACCCACCGCCCAGCCCTTCGGTGGGTGCTGTTCTCGGTCTGCCGGTTCGCCACCCCGACTAGAATGGAAACCCCCCCGCCCCCTGGGAGCAGGTCCTCAGGTTTGTTTTGCTTTGTTTTTGGTTTTGGTATAGAGAAGGTGGTTAGTTTAACCACATAAAAACAAAACAAAACAGAAAGACAATCAACCTGAAGCCCCTCTTACTGGTCAAGGTACTAATCCCCCCCCCCACCCCCTGGCTTCTTGCCCAATCATCCGGCTCTTTAACACACACACACACACACACACACACACGCACACAGAGTCTTCCACTTTTCCAATGAGTATTTATTATCAGCTAAGCCATGATTCAGATCCTAGGGTGCAAATCACCATGTACCCAGGTCACCCTCCAGCACCCTGGATGGAGGACAGAGGAGAGGTGGGAGGAGCCAGTGAAGATCTTCCCAGGAAATGTGCCTTCTGCCCTGCAGTTGTGCCAGGCTGGCACTCAGGATGTGGGACAGAGGGACTTGTACACACGCCAGTGCCATTTGCACAAGGAGCCATCGCCCCTTGAACAGTCATTGCCCTTGGGACAGCGCTACAAGTCCAGGGAGTTCTGGCAGAAGTTCCTGGTCTGATTCTGGCGGGGAAGCGGCTGTCAAAGGGGCAGTCTGGTAGTTCCTGATTATGATCTTGATGTCTTCTGCCGTGGTGCTTGCTGAGTCCTAAAGACACCCCTGAAAGCAGCTCGAAGGTCAATGTGACCCTTCAGCGAGGACACCAGAGTCCGACCAGAAGCCGCAGGTTGTGAATTCTTTTGTGCCTTCCTCCCCAGAGCCTAGACGGGGCCTGGCATGGAACAGGTGCTCAGAAATATTTGTTGACTGAGTGAATGAGAAAAACATACATGACCCCATAAACACGGCAGGGCCACTGTTTCCCTGTGGGTTGAGGCCACCTTGTGGGTTGAGCCCATTTTGGAAGACAACAATTAGCAATCTTTTTTGTTTTTATTTATTTATTTTTTTTTTTTTAATTTTTTTTTCAACGTTTTATTTTATTTTTTTGGGACAGAGAGAGACAGAGCATGAACGGGGGAGGGGCAGAGAGAGAGGGAGACACAGCATCGGAAACAGGCTCCAGGCTCTGAGCCATCAGCCCAGAGCCCGACGCGGGGCTCGAACTCACGGGCCGCGAGATCGTGACCTGGCTGAAGTCGGACGCTTAACCGACTGCGCCACCCAGGCGCCCCTCTTTTGTTTTTATTTAAACTTGGGAGCATAGGGGCGTCTGGGTGGCTCAGTCGGTTAAGTGTCCGACTTCAGCTCAGGTCATGATCTCTCAGTTCGTGGGTTTTAGGCCTGCATCGGGCTCTGTGCTGACAGCTCAGAGCCTAGATTGAGCTTGTTTCAGATTCTGTGTCTCCCCCCTCTTTCTGCCCCTCTCCCACTGGTGCTCTGACTCTCTTCTCTCTCTCTCAAAAATAAATAAACATTAAAATTTTTTAAAAATAAATTAAAATAAAATAAACTTGGGAACATAGACAGGAGCAGCCCATGCTTCTTAGTTTGGGACACTCTATGCATCACAAGCTTCCCAAAAAATGAATCACCAGCCTCCGTTTGAAATGAACTTTCCCCTTCAGCCTCTCCCCAGTCCTATTCCAGCTTCCCATAGCTCCCCACTCTTGCGTTTGACGCATGCCCTTCCAATCTGCTTTCCAGGCATTGAACTCCATATACATCAGTGATGGGAGGCACCATTTATTAGGTGTTTACTATGTGCTGGGCACTGTGTCAAGCACTTCGTGTATCAAATCTCATTTAAACATCACGTGTCCGGGGTGCCTGGGTGGCGCAGTCGGTTAAGCGTCCGACTTCAGCCAGGTCACGATCTCGCGGTCCGTGAGTTCGAGCCCCGCGTCAGGCTCTGGGCTGATGGCTCGGAGCCTGGAGCCTATTTCGGATTCTGTGTCTCCCTCTCTCTCTGCCCCTCCCCCGTTCATGCTCTGTCTCTCTCTGTCCCAAAATAAATATAAATAAAACGTTGAAAAAAAAAATAAACATCACGTGTCCTTGAAGGAATTGCTACTATTGTCCCTACTTTACAGATGAGAAAACTGTAGCAAAGAGACCTTCTGTCAGATGCCCAAGGTCACGGAGTAATTGGCAGAAATATACAAGATGGTTGTGCTCCTCTGTGTTTGTAGTTTCCATAAACACAGCTGTGCTGTAGAGGTTGGTCTGTATTTTTCTGTTTTTCACGCAACACTATGTGTTGAAGCTTTGTCCACGTTGCTATCTGCCATGCAGTTCCCCAGGGACAGATACTTAGCCTCCGGCTCTTCGCCACCTCAAATCACACCCAGGACACATCTTTCTATTTGCGAGAGGTTTTACCCCGGAGTGGACCTGCCAGGGGGCACTTAGCTGTCAAACCTCCTTTTCTGACATCCTCACTGGTTTACACTCCCACAAAAAGCACCAGACTCCCATTTACCGACTCTCCACCAGCTATCTTTTTTTTTTTAATTTTTAATGTTTACTTATTTTTGAGAGAGAGAAGAGAGAGAGGGAGAGAGACAGAGACAGAGCACAAGGAGGGGAGGCAGAGAGAGGGGGAGACACAGAATATGAAGCCGGCTCCAGGCTCTGAGCTGTCGGCACAGAGCCTGACACGGGGCTCGAACTCACCAATGAAGAGATCATCACCAGAGCCGAAGTCAGACAGACACTCAACCAACCGAGCCACCCAGGTGCCCCATCCACCAGCTATCATTTTTACCTGACTTCCTATTCTTGCCCATCTGACAGGTGTCACGTGGGATCTTGTGTTTTCCTTTGCAGCTCTCTGATTGCCACGGGTGGGGGGGGGGGCAGAGATCTTTGTCCTTAGGTCATTTTTCTTAAAGTGACATTTGAACACGCACACACACGCACACAACAGGAAGGATGTGATTTCAGAATGCAGTTCACTCTGATGAAAGGAGGTGAGGGTCCCCCATCGCCTGCCCCGCTCCCCAGCTACGAGGAGTCCCCCGAAGGCGTCCAGAGCCACCGGCCATTCTCACAAAGGCTCTGCCCAAGGAGAGGAGGGACCAGGCCCCCTGTAGAGATCTGGGTGCTCCGTGTCATTCCCCTGCCACAGTGCCCGTGGCCTGGAACAGCAGGAACGCGGCTCTGTCCGTGCCCTGGAGACAAACCTATCGCACCTGACAAGGGACGGCGCTTGGGTGAGAGGAGGAGGCCATTAACTCCATTTCCCCACACACGGACCCCAGGACCCCGCCCAGGCCTGTATACGAGCCCCCACCCACCTCCGAACCAAAGAGCAAACTTAGGCTGCTCAGCTCACTTCGCGAGCGAGCCTCAGTCTCCTCATCTGTGAAGTGGGGGTGATGAGGACACTTCTCCTAGAGACAGGCTGAGATAATCGGGGACTCATATCACAGTGACGGGCTGCAACATGCTTGGCCTCCTGTCACAAGGGGTGGTGTCAACAGCCCCATTTGATGGAGGTCAAGAGGTCGTCACACAGGTCACACGGTGCGTCTGATCTCAGATCTCCAGGCCAGTGGATGGTGGGCAAGCTCACCCCCATCCCTCAGCTGTCCCTCCCTCACCCTGGAGCCTCCAGGTCAAGTAGCACCCAGGGCAGGTGTGGATAGGAGCCCACAGCACTACCTTCTTCCCCTCAGGAAGCTCCCGAGGCCCTGAGAGGCGGCCACAGAAACACGCCCCAGCCAAGGCAGGCCAAGTACAGGGCTAGTGGCTAAGTAAGGCTCCTGGGTGGTGGCCGAGGTAGTGGGAGCTGGGGAGCCCAGGGGAAAACGGACAGGCTCAAATCGCAGTCCTCTAGGACTGTGCTTTTCCTGTCCCTTTGCCTGGAGCCCCCTCCTCAGATAACTCCTCACTGAGCGGGGTTTTCTACTCCAATCTCACCTTATCATCGTCTCCCCTGAGCCCTGTTGGGGATGGCTGGGGCCACCCTGCCTGCCCCAGGACTCCCTACCCCTCCCTTATTATGCTGTATTTTCCCCAGGGCAGGCATTACCATCTGACATACCGCTCATCTGCCTTATTGTCTGTCTCTCCCCATCAGAAATAAACGTGGAGAACACGCATAATCGTCACCCCCTATAATAACGCCTAGCGTGCAACAGGTGCTCAGTAGATAGGTAAAATTTTTAGGAGCCTATCATAAAAATGCACATCTTAAATGTGCAGATTTCACGTATTTTTATATACTACCACCACCCAGTTCAAGTGGTAGAACATTTCCAGGGGGTTCCTTTGCACCCCCTCCCGGCCAACCCCCACCTCCTGAGGTACCGTTATACTGACTTCCCCTGTCTGTTCCTGAACTTCACCTGAGGGATTTCGATCAATGCGTACTGCAGGGTGTAGTCTTGCGTTTGGCTTCTTTTGCTCAATATAACGTCTACAAGATCCACCGTGATGTTGCGTCTAACAGCTGTCAGTCCTTTTCTAGTGCTGTTCTATTGTACGATAATCTATCATTTATTTATTCGTGCTCTTGTCGCTGGGCATTCTGGTTGGTTCTGGCTGGGGCTATGAACAGGTGGGTGTCAGTGGCCACATGCCTAGAAATGGAATCGGACCGGGGCGGGGTCGGGGGGGGGTGGGACGTGTGGGTCAACAGACTCCAGGAGAAGGTGCCAAACCATTTTCTAAGGCGGCTGCACCCTCTGACATTCCCACCAGCAGCGTGAGCTCTGGGGCCGTGACCTCCTCCCCAGCACTCGGTGCGAGCACGCTGTTTCAGGCTCCGGGAGGGGGACTGTGGTACCTCCTCTCCCTGCTGAGTGAGGATGCTGGGTGCTCAAGGAACGTTTGCTGCCTGAATCCCCAGGGGCGCGGTGGAGGGAGACTCTCCACTCAGCAGGGAGGGCTGGGTCCACACCTTTCGCCCGAGGGTGGTAGCCCCGGGAGGCCACGGTGCCTAGAAGCTGCTGGTCATTTCACACACTGGTCACAGTTACACCCCAGGGCGCAGCCAAGTCTGGACCGAGGCATTTGGATAGGACTTGGCCCCAAGCTCAAGGCTCCCCCGTGAAAACAGAGAACAAAGGGAGAAAATCAATGGGCCCGGACAGGGCTCTGCAGATGGAATGCTGAAAGCTGCGGCTCCTGGTGCCCAGTGGCACCTGCCGGGCCCAGCCACCCTTCCCATTCCCAGGATGCACCCAGAGCCCAGGCCCAGCCAGAGGTGCTGTCTCCCCGGAGTCCCTGCCCTCACTCAGGCGGCTACATTCCTAACACTTGGTAAGGACTGGGTCAGGCCCTTCCCAGAGGCCTGTGAGGTCAGTCTGGCCACCTAGCCTCCCTCAGGTGGGGCCTTGTGACAGTCCCTAAGGGAGGTGAAGAGCCAACGGAGCCACTTTCAGCCCTGGCCCCAAAACCCCTCCGTGGTCTATGAGCTTGCCCTTTCCACAGTGACCCTCAAAGTCATGGGTATTTCGAGTTTGTTACATCGGCCCTTTGTCCTCACCAGTAATTAGTATGTATGTTACAGCACACTGACATAGGTAATCGCTAGCCCCATTTTACAGCTGAGAAGACTGAGACACAGACATGCTATAGGATTTGCTCAAAGCTTATAAATGGAGAGGTCAGGATTTGAA
Source organism: Prionailurus viverrinus (assembly GCF_022837055.1). NCBI lineage: Eukaryota > Metazoa > Chordata > Mammalia > Carnivora > Felidae > Prionailurus > Prionailurus viverrinus. The sequence goes on from NC_062570.1 coordinate 107,421,188, forward strand.
TCCAGGGCCTGGTTCCAGAGGTTGTGCCCATCAGCCCACTGCCCAGGCTAAAAAAGCAGGCCTGGAAAGCAGAGGCGCAGGCCAGCGGCTCCTGGCATCTTTCCTCACCTGCGCCTCCTCCAGCCTTTTGCCTGGAGGCTGCTCCCAGCACCCTGGCCTCCTTGCCTCTCCCAATCCTCCCCAGCCTGGTCGCTGCGAACCCTCTCAGTTCAGAACCTCACCTCTGGACAGAGCCCAGCAACAGGCTCCAAGGGTCTCTTCCTCTCCCACCCTGACTCATGACACCTGCTTGGCACGTCCTCAGCTCAGCGGACCCCAGTGGCCACCTTCCCCGGATGGGCCCAACTTACTGCTGGGGAGAGCTGCTCCCGTTCCTGGGCCTTTGGGAACCACCTTCCATTCATGGTCCCCGTCAGCCAGAGTTCTTTCAGTTACGAGTGACAGAAAGCCAACTGGCTTCGAGAGGGAAAATGTTTATTGGCTCACGTGACTCAGAAGTCCAAGGTATACAGGGTTCAGGCAAGACTGGGTCCAGGTGTCATCAGACGTCAGTATCTCTGAGCCTCCTGGATCTGCTGCGCTGACCGCATCCTCAGCCAGGAGCGCTCCTCGGGGTGGGAAAAGGCTTCTAGCAGCATCCGGCCTACATTCTGCCCGCTTTGCTACCCCGGTGTGGCCACCATCATCCTCTCCAAGGCTCCCGAGTGGGTTCCTTCCTGCCTCCAGTGCCACGGGAAACCTAGCGATCTTGTGAATACCCTTCCCCGACGGTCCCACCTAAAGTCCCAAGGGCTCAGGTGTGTTGGTTGGCCCGCACCACGCACTGTGGCCACAGTGTGTCGTGTGATGTCCCCACCCGTTGACATCAGGGAGTGGGGACAGCTGCGTGTACTATAGGTTGGGGTTGTCCCCAAAAGATAGCAGGGACACTATAACCAGAGGGGGAGCAGAGGAGAAGCAGACAGGACCCAGCTGCTCCTAGGCTCCAGGCCCATCCACGCCTGCCACCTGGCCTCCTCTTCCCCAGAGAAGCCAGACCCTGTCAGATAAAAACCGAGTGCCTCAATGCCCCTGCCAAACCCCCTCGTCACCTTGCACCTTCCCCTGGTCAGGCTGGGGTCGGCCCCAGGCGACCTGACCTCACCACATCCGCCCCCTCCCATCCCCGGTCCCCTTCCTCGCTACAGCTGACATTTCTTCTACCTTAGGACACAAAACCCAAAACTGTCCCCTCTGTCCTCGTTCCGAGCCACAGCTCTCATCTCCGCGTCTCAGCCTTGAGCATCACTTCTCCTCACCTCGGCTTCTCACCTCCAGCTCCCAGCCTGTCAACGACCAGCAAGCCTTCCCTAAAGCCTGCAAGGTGTTGGGACCGCTGACCTCTCCCTCCTCCCAGACACGCTTGCGTGGGCACTGCCAGTGGCCCCTGGGGGCCCTGGGGGCGGCTGCTCTTCAGTCTCCTTTGGTGGCCTGTCCAGGCTCCACCCTCTCTCCCTGAGGCGAGGTCATCCACTCTCTAAGCACGCACATCTGTGTCCAGGCCCCTACGTTCCAGTGCCTTCTCCCCAGCAGCTTCACAGGCACCCCAAACTCGTCACAGCCTAACACCTAATCTTGCTCTCTCTCTGTGTCCTCCAGCTGGGAGGGGGGGGCCTTGCCCAAGTCACTGCAGACAGAAACCTGGGAATCCTTAAAGTTCTCTCCCTTTCAGCCCCACTTCCAGTCAGTTCTCAGCACGCTTGAGTCTGCTAACACGCACCTCAAGTCTGCCCACCGTCCTCCACGTCTCCTGCTCAGCCTCCCCGAGCCCCTGCTCCCTGAAGGCGCGCATCTGCCTCGTGGGCCCCCCAATTCCAAGGTCTGCTCCGAAATGGGGGCGGACTGCCCAGCTGTGTCACTGTTCCTGCTCGAAAGCCGGTCTTTGGGGCCCTCGACAGTCCCACCTACCTCTGCTCCCTCAGCTCCTTCCCACATACCCTTAGTGGCACCAGACGCAGATTTCTACAGCGTGCAAGGCCTCTTCCCGTTACTTGTCCAATCTGTCCCTTTGCAGCAGCCCGGGGAGGGCAGAATAGCCTCCATCAGAGAGACACGAAGAGGCCAAAGAAAGACAGGCGCCTTTCCGGGGTCGTAAAGCACAACGAAACAGGCCGTCCCCCAGCATAAGCAGCACCTCTGGCTTAGGCCCTACCCCACCGCTCTGCCCGCCTTCCTTCTGTCAGCGCCCCTGCTCCTACCCTGGCAGAATCGTGGCCTCTGGCCCCTCCCTTCACTCTGCTACCCTGCCCACCACCGCTCCTGGCCTCAGCCCAGCATGGGGAATGCAGGTGGGTGGATGGGAAGGTGGCCACAACGCCCTGGACATAGGCTGGGACAGACACTGGTGTTCCCTTTTATTATTAATCGTTTAATAAATTTAAGAACAGCTCTACCTTCTCTCCTCCCCCCAGAGCAACTAAAACCAGCTAAAAGGGGGTGTGGCCTGGGGGGCAGAGGGCGCTAGGAGTCATAGTCTTCTTCATCCTCTGCGTCAGGTGCTGAGGGGCCCGGGGGGGCCGGGGGCAGAGGCAGACTCGAGGTGAAGGGCATGAAGGGTGTCGGGGGGCTGCAGGGCAGAAAGCAGGAGAGAAAGATCAGGCCGCTCTCCAGGGCCCATTCCTGCCCACTGAGCCCTACCCTATCCCAGTGAGCATGGAGCCCACGGCTCCCTGTACCAACGGGCAGCCAAGCTCAGAGAAGAGAAGGGCCCAGAGCAGGTCACACAGCACCAGTTCAAGCCCCATTCACCAGGGCGGGGTGTGGGTGGGGGCAGGGACCTTCTGAGAGCAGTCTCCTGCCTCTAAGCCCTCCTTGGTTCCTCCCTTCCCATCCCCCAAATCTGCCACAGCCAACAAAACCAAGTGGCCACGGAGGACAGGAAGGACAAAGTGAGCCGGGAGGAATCTGTCAGCCCCCTCTGGTGCCACTGAGCGGCTCACCTCTGAAAGTGGGCAGGGGGGTGGCTGGCCTGTGGTGGAGCCTGTGACGTCTCCTCTTCCCCATCAGTGTCGGTGTCGTCAGACTCATCCTAGGAGCAAGACAGGGTTCAGAGGGGACAAGAAAAGCATGAGGCCGTTGCCGGAGAGCCTGGGAGTGGCAGGGACAGCAGACTGACCCCTAGAGCCCCAGTTTACAAAAAAACCACAGGTGAGGATGGGCCCAGGAGTCCAGCCAGCTCAGGCTGATGCAAGACTGCTCTTTCCCACCACGGGGTAGGGCAGAGGGCTGGGGGCCTCACTCACCTCCTGCTCCGAGTCCGTCCCCGACAGCTTCTTGTCCTTGCCTTTGCTTCCCATCCCACCATTCTTCCGGCCACCGCTGCCTGGCTTCCGGCCCCTTCGGGAAGGCACAGTCCATCTGCCCAGAGGCCTCACCACTCCCTGACCACCCCCCAACCACCCCCAACCCTGGTGGCCTTGGCCTTCCCTGCCTGGACACCTGGCCCCGGCTCCCCACCTGCGGGCACCCTTGTCCCCATCCATGTGGTTGTCTTCCCCGTCTCCCTGCATGTCAGGCACAGAGGCCACCAGGTCCTTCAAGAAGTCAAACTGCTGCTCCAGCTCAATGCACTGCTTCCTGGAAGAGGTGGGGGGAACATGGCATTCAGGTAGAGCCCAGATGTCTGGTCCCTCAGCAGGGATCTCTGTATGTCAGGAGAATAAACCTGGAAAACCTCCACCCCATCTCCACTACCCGAACTTCCCGATCTTGGTAGACCACCCAATCCCTCCCCACCCCATCCCCCCATCCCACCCCACCCCACCCCCCAGTTCAAACACGCCAGTGCTTGAGGCTTTGCTGGTCTCCCAGCAGCCTCCCACCTCCCCTGAGTGTGTGAACTCCCACTGGGCCCTCCCAGCTCCCAGACCACTCACAGGTGGGATGTGGTCATGGTCTTGGCGTTTCGGGACTGGGTCACCTGGCAGGCCTTCTTCAACAGCGACTCCAGGAAGAGCTCAAGCGCCCGGGCTGAGAAGCGTCAAGGAGAACACGGGTGGGGGATCCCCTGCTTAAACAAGACGACCCCGGGCTCCCTCCCTACCCCACGTCCCCCAGCCTGGCCAGGCCCCGACAGGATACAGATGATGACAGGCACAGCCGCCGCCACCTTCCCAATCTCTTCGTCAGTTTGCATGATCTTCTTGATCCGCGCCTGGGGAGGGAGCACAAACCTCGGACCCCGTCGCCTCCGTCCCAGAAAGGGGTGCTGGGTGGGGGGGAACGAGAGAGGGTATCCCGGGAGAAAGGGGGCGGGGGGCACCGACGCGAGGAGGCCACGGAAGGGGGCGGGGCGTCCGTGCCCCCGAACACCGCGATGCGCCCGCCCCCACGGCCGGACTTGGGCCGGAGCCTCCCGAGAGCCGGGACCGCTCCTCCCGGGCCCGGCCACGTGCTCACCGGCGGGAACCGCGCGTTATACTTCTTCTTCTTGCTCGGCATCTCAGGGCCTCTCTCGCCGCGCCGGGCCCAGCGCCGCCGCCCGCAGCTTCCCGGCCCCCGGGCCTGCTCGCCGCCCGCCTGCCGCGGTTCCCCCGGGTCCTGGTGCCGCCTGCTCCGCCCCCGCCGCTCCCCACGGGGTCCTAGCGCCGCCGTTCAGGACGCCGCTCGCAGGACCCGAGCGCCCTCCCTTTGGAGCCTCCCCGGCGGAGTGCGTCGATCCCGGACCCGACCGCCACTCCCGCCCGCCCCCAAGCCTGGGAGAGCGAACGTTAGCCCCGCCCCGCCCCCGAAGCCCCGCCCCGCCCCGGGTTCCCCGACGGCCCCGCCCCCGGGGTCAACCCCTCCCCTCTCGGGCCCCGCCCCGCGGCGCGGCCGACCGGCCCGGTGGCCCCGCCCCGTGCTGCGCTTGTCTATAAAGTTGTTGTTGAGGCGGCGGGCGCTAAGATGGCGGCGGCGGCAGCCGTGGCGGGGGCGGGGCGCGGCGGCGGCGGCGGCGGCAGCGGCGCGGAGCCCCGGCAGGAGCGGAGCCGGGCGCGGGGCTGGAGCGGCGCCGAGCGCGGCGAAGGCCGGAGGTGACGGCGGGGCTGCGGGAGGGGGCAGGGCTGGGCGGGGGCGCGGCTCGGGCTGTGGGCGCTAATGGCGGCGGGCGCGGCGGGCCGGAGGCTGGCCCTCTCGTAGGCCCTTAACAAGCCTGCGTTCCTGTCCGGCCACCGCCCCGTTGGCCTTGGACGGGTCACTGCCCTTTCTGAGCATCACTGTGCTCGTCTTCAAGCGGGCCCGACAGTGCCCGCCTGAGAGGTCTGGCCCTACTGGGCCTGCCTCATGCTGCGTGAACGCGCGCTTCTTTGCCGCCCTCCGTTAGATCCCAGGGCTCGGGATTCCTACCGGTTACTGGCAGGACCCGGTGGTGTAGCCGGGCTGATTGCTCCCACACCTGAATTCACGTTTCGGCCCTGACACTCACGGCAGGTGTGACCTTGGGTAAGTCACTTCTCTCTGAGCTCCAGTTTTCTGAGCTGTAAATCGGGGAGAGGGGTAACGATATTAGCAGCAACCTTTTTGCAGCGCTGATTCCGCCTCAGGTGTTCGCTTTCTCAACAGCTCTAGGAGACCGGAACAGTTACTGTCCACTGTAACGATGAGGCAACTGAGGACATTAGGTCTTGCCCAAGGCCACAGAGTTTTAGCTCGTTGGCTGCACCTACTAGGGTCCGGCAAGTTGTAGGTCTGTCCTGGACCTGCCCTAACTGGGTTCCTTCACAGCAGGATGGAGCCTGGTGAAGAAATGGAGGAGGAAGACTCTCCAGGCGGCCGTGAGGATGGCTTCACTGCCGAGCACCTGGCCGCAGAGGCCATGGCAGCCGACATGGACCCCTGGCTGGTGTTTGATGCCCGCACCACACCTGCCGCTGAGCTGGATGCCTGGCTGGCCAAGTACCCACCATCCCAAGTCACTCGCTATGGGGACCCTGGCTCACCCAACTCCGAGCCTGTGGGCTGGATTGCAGCGTATGGGCAGGGCTATGTCCCCAACTCGGGCGATGTGCAGGGCCTGCAGGCAGCCTGGGAGGTTCTGCAGACCAGCGGGCGGCCCGTCACACCGAGTACCCTGCGCCAGCTGGCCATCACCCATCGTGTGCTCTCTGGCAAGTGGCTGATACACCTGGCACCTGGCTTCAAGCTGGACCATGCCTGGGCTGGCATTGCTCGGGCCGTGGTCGAGGGCCGGCTTCAGGTGGCCAAGGTGAGCCCACGGGCCAGGGAGGGTGGGCGCCAGGTCATCTGTGTTTACACGGATGACTTCACGGACCGCTTGGGTGTACTGGAGGCGGATGCGGCCATCCGCGCGGCGGGCATTAAGTGCCTGCTCACCTACAAGCCTGACGTCTACACCTACCTGGGCATCTATCGGGCCAACCGTTGGCACCTGTGCCCCACTCTCTATGAGAGTCGTTTCCAGCTGGGGGGCAGTGCCCGCGGCTCCCGTGTGCTGGACCGCGCCAACAATGTGGAACTGACCTAGCGTGGCCAAGTGGGGACGACCCCCTTCTGCCCCCTCCCACGCTCGGGATGGATCCTCCCGTCTTCCTCCTCTCTGTCCCAAAGAGTTTGAGCCCCCCCAGCTCTGAGGACTAGGTCAACCGGGAACTGCCTGCATCTTCGATCCCTTTGGACACTTGCTCTCTGTTCAGGGCTGATTCGAGTCCCCACCGGCTGGAGGCTCTGGCTCCCTGAGGGCCAGACCCTCAGCCTCTCTTTTCACTGCTGCCCCCCTCTGTCATACAGAACTGCAGGCTGGGTACAGATTTCCGGGAGGAGAGCCTTCCTTGGCCACCGTCATGTCCAGCTGTACCTCCGTCTCCTCCTGCGTTCTGTCCTCCTCCTCCCTCACAAGAGAGAAAAATTAGCGCTTCCGGTCCCTCTTGGAGCCTTTGCAGTCCAGGGGGCAAAGGCCCTGCAGGCCTAAGCATGCTATTTTGTTGGGGGGAGAGGGTGATTGTATCCACTCAGCCCTTTGCAGAGAGAGGGGATGCCAGGGCCGTGGACATGGGGCCGGCCCCTCCCTGCCATCCCCTGCAGCCTGCACCACCTTCCTTCCTTCGCTACCTTGACATGTGCCTGCTCCTGGCATTTCAATAAAACCCAGTTTGGGTCTGTGTCTTGAGTGTTTCTTAAGATGCTGTGTTGGTTGTTTCCCTGCTTTGGTTGCTGGAGAGAGGCAGGCCGGGAGAGATTGCCTCTCTGCCCTAACTGGGCACCCCTAACTGCCCCCAGTGATAAGATTCACCTCACTGCCAAGGCCGGGAACCTCTCTGAGAGCCTCTGCAAAGCCAGTCCTGCTTCCCCTCCGTCCCAAGGGTCAGAATCGGTTTCTTGGTGGTTTCCCATAAAGCTAAGGGCTTGACCCAGCCAAGTCTGAGGGACTGCTACTAGCCCACAGGGTGTATTTGTGCCAGTTAGAGAAAGGTATCCCCTTGGTCCTGGCAGTTGTAGGTTAGGGCATATGGTCTCGCAAGCAGACGGTGGGCTAGATTTCAGCAGCCTCGGTTGAACATCCTTGTGCAGTGTACGACCTGCACAGCTGTAAGCTGCGGAAGCTTTCCCATTTATACTCCCTTCTCCCGCCCTGAGTGTCCTGGGCCACTGGGCAGTTTGCAGAGCACTTCCACGTGCATTGTACGATTCTCACAGCCCGTCGAGAAGGAAATGTTGGTCCCATTGTGTGGTCGAGGAAATTGAGGCCAAGAGGGAAAAGGGGTTTTCTCGGGGTCATGTGGTGAGTCGAGCAGAGTCGGACTTGCGCCCTGGCCCCCGCCTCCTCCTCAGACGCTTGTCCAGGGCCTCGGCCACAGTGAGGTCTTCACAGCCCACGAGGCACGTTCACTCTCATGATCTTGCCGGGCCGCCCCGCTCAGCCGAGGCTCCTGGAGCCTGGGAGCCTGGCCCCGGCCTTGGTTGGAAGCCAAGGTTTCTGGCAAGGGGCCCCTTGGGATGCTGCTCTCGTGCCGGAGCTGACTCAGCCTTCGGCAGCCTCACCAAATTGGAATTTGGAGCAGGGGAGCGGAGATGCCACTGGGCTGACGGGGTGGAAGTGGGTGAGTCATGAGATGCTGGCTCAGCCCCCTCCCCAGCTTCCTCTTCACCCCAAGTTTCCCCAGGGTTGAGTTCCCCCCCACCCCCCTCAGCCCCAGCCCTGGGAAGTCCCAGAGCTGGGTGGTCTCCGATTTAGAGCCCACTGCCCTGCCTCCCTCAGACAAGCGGTGCTTTGCACTTGACCACATTGGGCCGAGGCTTGCAGGGATCCCGGCCAGGCGCTCGTGGGTCTCACAAAGATGCCCGACTGGTATCTGCAGCACCTGATTCTCTTTTCCTAACTAAGCATTTCACACGCTCCTCCCCTCTCCTCCAGCCTCCTGGCCCTGCCTTCGCCCTGTCCCCTCTCTCTCTCTCTCTCTCTCTCTCTCTCTCTCTCCCACTCTCCCACACACCACTGCAGCTTGCCTCCTCTGTTCCACTCCCTCCCAGTGACCCCCGCTACCCCCCTACAGAGCTCTCCTGCAGAGCTGCCCGAGCCCCTCCCTTACTCAGAGTCCTTCCATGGTTCCCCATGACCTGCAATATAGAGCCCGCTCTCCTGAGGCGCCCCTGACCTAGACCCCTGCCGAGCCCCAGCTTCCCTCAGGTGCCCCTTCCTGCCTGTGCTTACCCTACCGGAGCCAACTGGCATGCCCTTCACCGCCTGGCATGCAGCCCTGGGCCTCAGGCCGTTCCTTCTGCTTGAACACCTGTCGTTCAGCAAGGGTTGAGAGGTTACTTATGTAATTGCTTGATGTCTGTCTCCCACTGGTCCCTAAGCCACAGGCCCAGAGTGTGGGGCTTAGCGAAAGCAGAAACAGTGTCTAAGTCTCAGCCCTGTCCCAAGCGCCTAACACAGTGCTTGGGCAGGGCAACCTCTCCGTAAATTAACTAAAATCCGAATCCAAATTTCAAAGCAAATGCGGCCCCTGTCGGTTCCTCTGGAGTCCTTTCATCCACTCTCTGCTTCACCCTTCTTGTTCCAGAAATCTGAGCTGTCTGTTGTTTTCTTGCATCCATGCTGGCCTTTCCCGTTTTTGTGCCTTGCTCACGCTGTCACCTGCATTTGGTGTGCCTGAACCTCACCTGCTTTCCTGGCTGACCGCACCTCAGACGTCCCAGCTCATCCTCTTGGATTTCTTCTTCCCCATTCATCCGCACCACAGGCTCCCGTCACACCCACCCACCTCTCATCTGTATGTCTGGGGCCCCTCAAGGACAGTGGCCACACTTGATCCCACAGGGTATCTTCAGTGTCCAGCATAGGACCTGGCCTAGCACAAGTGCCAAATAAATGTTATTGAATAAACGAGCGATTGAACAAAGTCACTCTCTGTCTCTGGGCCTGTCTCTTCATTCTGTTCGTGAGGAGAGCCAGGCACCATGCGGAGTGTTTCCATACGCCGTCTCATCGAAGTCTCACCTGGCTCTATCATTATTGCCATTTTTCAGAAGAGGAAACTGAGACCCAGAGACGTTCAGTAATTGGTCCCAGGTTGCAAAGCCATAAGCGTCAGAGCCAAGATTTGAACCCAGGTCGTGCAACTCCAGAGCACCTGATGCATTGCTGAGCCCCCACGATAGAAAGTGCTGATGTGGTGGGGGGCTGCAAGTCCCAGCAAGGACTTGGGATCTGATTTGTAAAGCACACAAGTCGGGGCCTCACAACTGCTGGAGAGAGAGCCTGGGCCGAGACTAAGATTCCCATGTTACTGGCAGAGAAACCGAGGCCCAGAGAGTACAGTGACTAAGCCTACTTGGGCAGGAAGGATCTCCCAGGCCTGTGGTAAGGACTGCTTCCCTCCCAGGCCGGGGGCTCCCCAAGGCCCACCCCCTCAGGCTGACAGGGGATTCTGCCCTGTTTGGGGTAAGGAAGCAGCCCGGGCCCGGGGTGGGCCAGGCTGAGTAAATTTGGACAAGCCTCCGTGCTCAGCTCTCTTTTACACAACCATGGGAAGGATGACAGAAGAGGCCAAGGAGACTCCCCCTCCCCACCTCCCATTCACATGTCCCGTGAACGCCAAACCTCAGGGAGGAGGCTCGAGAGGGATTGGCCAGGGAATGGAGAGAATATCTGCCGGACCCCTGATTTCAGCCGGGGCTAGGGGCTAAACCAGGGAAGACAGGAAATGGCTGAGTTGGGAGAAAGTTTCAGCCAGGGCTTTGGCGAGGTTTTGGGGATTTTCCCAGCAGGGCAACTGCACCCCTCTCCCGCCCTCTGGGAGGGGCCCTGGCAGGGACACAGCTGATTCATCCTGGGAGGGAAACTCCCCACTTCTCTGACGCGCATTCCCCCAGACACTGAGGGGTAACCTGAGGGCACCCGGCCCAGAAACCCACTGAACCCATTTTCCCTTGATTTATTGGCTTCCCAGCAGATCATGAAACCCCCCAGGCCGGAAAGACGGACAGAGTCAGGCAGTGGGAATGATCTCAGAGACTAGAACCAAAGCAATGGCCGGACAAGGGATGCCTCTGGCCCCCTCCCCTCACCCATTTTTTAGATGAGGCCACCGAGGCTCAGATAGTAAGAGCAAAGGGGCACAAAGACCTGCTCTGTACCAGGCACTGCTCCAAGCGGTTTGCATGCATTAGCTTTTTGGTCCTCGCAGCCCCTGTTTTACTGAGGAGGAATCTGCAGCCAAAAGAGGTAAAGTCACTGGGCCACAGTCAAGGCTAGAAACGCTCTGGCAGCCTCCACAACTCCCCAAAGTGCTTGTACACACCCCTGTGGCAGGGAGCTGTGTCCCTCGTCCCGGAGCAGCTCTGGCTCCCGGGACAGACATGTTACCCACTGGGCCCTAGCTCCTCCCAGGCCAAAAAGGGAAAGCTAGTCCCGCAAGAATTAAAAAAAAAAAAAAAATCAGCCAAACCCCCAGAGGCCAGAAGAGGGCAGAGAAGCATTCCCGCCAAAATTGTCCTCTCTAGGGCTTTGACTCCTTTCCAAACCCCAAGCCTTTCCTCCCGAGTCACAGCCTCTGTTTCCGGTCTGCCGGCCTCACTCCCCGACGCCACACATTCAAACAGGAACACACGGGCACAGGCGTGCTCACTGGGAGTCCAGCCTCCAGACCCTGTCCCTCGGCGAGGCACGCTGGGGTCCTGCCGGTGTTGGAGGGACCCTGAGAGCTGTGACGTTATGAGGCATGGCCAGCGGCCCTCCGCAGGCAAGCTCTGCCCTATCTGGCTCCCACTCACAGGCTACATGAGTCACCCCCTTGCCCCCCATGACTCAGTTTACATGGGTGCCCAGAGGACCTCCCAGCGAGGGTGGGGTGGCTTACTGGCCCAGCCCAGGCCCGCCAGCCTTTTATCCCAGGAGGAGCGTTTCATCCCCGTCCTGGCCCAGAGCAGGAACTGGCACCCAAGAGCCCAGGGGTGGGGGTAAGCCTCAGGTCTGGGAGGGTCAGGAGAGCTCCAGAACTGGGTGACGAGCCCTAACTGCCCTGGGCTTAGGGCTACAGAGAGCGGGAGCTGCTCCAAGAAACCTCAGGAGAGAGGCTGAGTGGGCAGAGCCATCCTGGGCACTGGCAGCACAGCCCCTGATGCCCTCCATTCAGAGGAAGTTCCACAGGGCACAAAATATCGCAGCAAGAAAATGCTCACTAACGCCTCCTCAGCTCTTCCTGTACCACTCCTGTGCTAAATGCCATCCACGCCATGTCTCATTGACTCCTCCAACAACCCTGAGAAGCAGGGACAATTGTTATATCATTTTTACAAATGAGGAGACTGAGGCATAGAGGAGTTAAGAGAACGGCCCAGCCAGAAAGTGGCTGAGCTGGGACTCGAACCCAAGCCATCTGACTCCAAAAGTCATGTTGTTATCCCCTGCTGCTTCTCCAAGCTGTGCTGGTTGGAGCAGGGAGAGGAGCCCAGGGGTCTGCCCTGTGCCCCTCCCCCAGGTGGACCTCCACTGAAATTTCTGGTTTCAGGGGTCGCAGTATGTAAATCACTCGTCTGTAAGAAGAGAAAACTGAAGCTCCCAGAGGAAAAGGGACTGGCCTGAGGTTGCATCACAGATCAGAGATGCACTGTGGTTGCGGCCATGTCTCTGAGGCTCCCCAGGATGCCCTGGGCTGGAGAGGTGGCTGGTGGGAAAGGGAACCCCAGGACAAGAGCGGGGAGATGATGGCCTTGTCCCCGACTCCCCCTTAACCCAGCCCCTTTCCCTCTCTGGGGCCCCAGGGTCCTCACCTGCCTCATGGGGACAGGACTGCCATGGCAGCAGGGTGGCATGACCCTCAAAGGACAGCAGAGAGGACAGGCACCTGTGCATGCTCAATTGGCGTCTGGGGAATGGGGAGAGAGTGAAACCCAGGCCCTGGAAACAGCAGCCCAGCAACCACCGCCCCCCCCAACACATACACACACCTCAACCTCTTCCTCGCCCAGGCCCCGCCATATGACTCCCCTGACCTCCAAAGCCTGGATGGCCGGGCCCAGAAGACCTTCCCACAAGGGACCCGGCTCCCTCTTCCCTAGACTCCAGCCTCAGCAAACTGAGCACGGGTTACTTCCCTGTCCAAACGCCACTCAGGGCTCCCTTGTCCCCCAGCCCAAGTCAAGCTCTTCAGCCTGACATTGCAAGACCCCGGCTGAGGCCTCACTCCGTCCACCCCCAGGCCTTTTGTACCCACCGACTTCAACCCCGGGAATGTCTCCCCCACCTCAAATGATCCTGTGCCAGGAAGGCTGCCCTCCTCCAGTGGGAAAGAATCCTTCCTTCCCGGGGGCTCCTGTAGCGCCCCCGGTGCCGCGCCTGTCCCCAGCATCGGCGACCTACTGCCTTCTTCAGTGTCTGACGACCTCTCTGGGCTGTGAGCGCCTTGGGGCCAAGAGCAAGTCTTTGATCATCCCTACCTTCTCCACAGCCGGCTCCATTCCACTTTGTGTTCCGTTAATTCAGGAGGATGGATATAGAAACCGGTCCATCATGCAATGGGATCGGACTCAGCGATCAAAAGGAGCGAACTAGCGCTCCGCACATCTGGAAGAGTCTCACAGACATAATGGTGGGAGACAGAAGGCAGACACAAAAGAACACACGCCGTGTGATTCCATTGATGTGAAGTTCCAGAAGGGGCAGAACCGATCTAGGGCAATAGAACTGAGACTGAGTGACTTCCTGGGTTGACCGCAAAAGGGCAGGAGGGAACTTGCTGGGCGGATGGAAATGTTCTGTAACTTGATTGGCACGTCGCTCACAGGTGTGTGAAATGGTCAAACACCTGGCCAATAAATCGGATGGAATGTTAAACATACCGCAACGAAGTAGGTATTTTTTTTAGGTTTATCTACTTATTTTGAGACAGAGTGCAAACAAGGGAGGCGGGGAGAGAGAGAGAATCCCAAGCAGGCTCCGTGCTGTCAGCACGGATAGCGGAGCTCCATCTCACGACGGTGAGATCATGACCTGAGCCAAAATCAAAGGTGGGATGTTTCACCAACTGAGCCACTCAGGTGCCCCCAAATGCTCAGAATTTAAAAGATTCCCTCAGGCTGCCAAGTGGGAAATGGACAGGAAAGAGCCAAGCCAGCGGCTGTGGACAGCGTCCAGGAGAGAGAGGATGGGACCAGGACCGGGGGACAGAGATGTTTGTTGAAGCGAACTAAAATGTCACCTCCAGCGGTGGGGCAGCCAGAGCTCTTACCCACTGCTGGTGGCACGGAAAAGGGTACAACCCCTTTGAAGGACTGTTGGAGAAAATCAGAACTTGGGCGCTTATTCAGGGGAAAGAAGTGTGATTGGCCACCGAAGGGTATATCCATTTATACCAAGGTCAAGAACAGGCAAAAATCATCAGTGATGAAAGAAGTCGGGATAATGGCACCTATGGGTGGGCCGTGGTGACTGAGAAGGACACAGGGAGCTTGTGAGCTGCTAGAAACGTCCTGGATCAGCGCAGTAGCTACATGGGTTTGCATACATGTAACAAGTCATTGAGCTGAACATGTTGGATCAATGCACTTCACTAGATGTGTCTTCAACTTCAATTAAGTCAAGAAACTAAATACAAGAATGAAAATTATAAAACAGAAGAAAACATAGGGGGGAACATCCATGACCTGAAGTTTGGCGGTGGATTCTTAGATTTGACGCTGGAAGAATGGGCAACAAAAGAAAAAACCCGAGAAATTGGACTTCATAAAAATTTTAAAATCTTTTGTGCATCAGAGGACGTTATGAAGAAGGGGTAAATGACGATCTACAGAATGGGAGAAGATATCTGCAAATCCTATTTTTGATAAGGGTTTGGGAGCCAGAATATATAAAGAACTCATATAATTCAACCACACACACACACACACACACACACACACACACGCACAAAACATCAACTCAATTAAAAATGGGCAAAGAATGGGGCGCCTGGGTGGCTCAGTCGGTTGAGCGTCCAACTTCAGCTCAGGTCATGGTCTCGTGATCTGTGAGTTCGAGCCCCGCGTCGGGCTCTGCGCTGACAGCTCAGAGCCTGGAGCCTGCTTCCGATTCTGTGTCTCCCTCTCTCTCTGACCCTCCCCCATTCATGCTCTGTCTCTGTCTCAAAAATAAATACACATTAAAAAATTTTTTTAAAAATTTCCTTTAAAAAAATAAATAAGAAAAATAAGTAAAACATTAAAATTTTTTTTAAAAAAATGGGCAAAGAACTTGAATTTTGTCCCCAAAATATATACAAATAGCCAACAAGCACATGAAAAGAGTTCACTGATCATTAAGGAACATGACCAGTTGTTAAGGAAGTGAAAATTGAAACACGTCACACTCTCTAGGATGTCTTTCATTTCAAAAACAGAAATAATAAGCACATTTCAATAACAGAAAGGATGTGGAGAAATTATAACCCTTATACACTGCTAGTAGGAACGTAAAGTGGCACAACCACTTTGTAAAAACAGTCTGGTAGTTTCTCACAAGGTTAAACAGAGACTTGCTATAATACCCAGAAATTCTACTCTTAGATACATACCCAAGATATATAGAAATATATGTCCACACAAAAACTTGTACACAAATGTCTGAGAAACATTCCAATGTCCATCAACTGAGGAATAAATAAATTGTGGTATGTCCATACAATAGAATATTATTCAGCAGTAAAAAGGACCTGAGTATCAATATACATGCTATAACACAAATGAGCCTGGAAAACACCGTGGCAAGTGAAAAGAAACCAGACGCAGAAGACCACGGACTGCAGGATTCCACATATATGAAATGTGCAAAATGGGAAAATCCATAGAGACAGAAAGAAGGTGTGGTTCCCAGGAGATGGGAGTGGGAGTGATTTCTTCATGGGAATGGGGTGATTTTCTGGGATAATAAAAAAAAGAAAAAAAGTCTGGGAAACTAGAGGGAAGTAGTGATTGCACAACATCGTGAATTCACAAAATTCTATTGAACTCTACACTTTAAAATGGTTTAACTGTGGGGCGCCTGGCTGGCTCAGTCGGTGGAGGGTGCAGCCCTTGAATCTCAGGGTTGTGCGTTAGAGACCCACGTTGGGTATAGAAATTACTTTAAAAAATTAAATTCTTGGGGCGTCTAGGTGGCTCAGTTGGTTAAGTGTTGGACTTTGGTTCAGATCATGATCTCGCAGTTCCTGAGTTTGAGCCCGAGTCGGGCTCTGTGCTGGCAGATCAGTGCCTGGAACATGCTTCACGTTCTGTCTCTGTCTCTCTCTGCCCCTCCCCTGCTCGCACTCTGTCTCTCTCAAAAATAAATAAACATTAAAAGAAATAATAAAATAAAATAAACCAGTGCTTTCTCAAATATATACAAAAATTAAAATATATAAAAAATTTAAAAATTAGGGGCACCTGGGTGGCTCAGTCAGTTAAGCATCTGACTTTGGCTCAGGTCATGATCTCACGGCTTGTGGGTTCGAGCCCCGGGTCGGGCTCTGTGCTGACAGCTCAGAGCCTGGAGCCTGCTTCAGGTTCTTTGTTTCCCTCTCTCTCTGCCCCTCCTCCACTTTTTCTCTCTCTCTCTTTCTCTCTCTCTCTTTCAAAAATAAATAAACATTAAATTTTTTTATTTTAAAAATTACAGTCTCTTAAAAAATAAAAAAGTTAAATGGTGAACTGTATGTTATGTAAATTTCAACCTCATTTTTAAAAATAAATACTTTGGGGCACCTGGGTGGCTCAGTCCGTTCAGTGTCAGACTTTGGCTCAGGTCATGATGTCACAGCTTGTGGGTTCGAGCCCCGTGTCGGTCTCTGTGCTGACAGCTCAGAGCCTGGAGCCTGCTTTGGATTCTGTGTCCCCCTCTATCACTGTCCCTCCCTCGCTCACGCTCTCTCTCTTTCAAAAATAAATAATAAATCAATGAATAAATACATAAATAAAAAATAACTTTGATTTAAAAAAGCGAGTGAAAAAATGAAACGCATCAACATCACCTCCAGTGTCCTGGGGGCACTGACAGAACGTGTTGGGTGCAAAGCACACCATCGATCGCCTCTTTTTGCTTTGCTGCAGCCCCAGGAGGTGGACATTCTCCGGGGCTCAGAGAGGGAAGTGACCCAGCCAGGCTCACACAGGCTGCCAAGGGACAATGCCCTGGTTCCTCAGACCTCTGGACCCCCAGACTCTTGCAATCACAGTGGCCCTTTGGGATTCTTGCCAGGCCTCCCTGGGTGGGAGCTGGTGAGGTCAGAGGCCAGGAACGTTTCTGCAGCCACGAAGCAGGAGTTGGTGACTGAGGAGCTTGGAATGTGCCTGTCTCTGAAAGGGCCTCCTTGTGGCTCCACCAACGGTTAGAGCAGGAAGGGACTTTCAGAACCATGTAATCACACACATACGCGCGCACACATGCACACATTTGAGACCTGAGCCCCTGCTCAGGCGCTGCCCCAGGATGCTGGGGGAGTGGGACAGGGCGGTGTTTCTGGATCAGGCGGATGGATGGACGCAGTCAAGGCTGACCTGTGTCATCCTCGAACGTGCCACCACCTGGCCGCCTTCGGCACCTTGACCCCTCCAACTTGGGCTCAGCCCAAGAGTGAGCATGTCAGCGCGTGCGCCCTGCACGATTGCCTTAGCGTGTGATCAGAACCCCAAGGGCTCCCACCTCCGGAGCTTTTTATTAACATGTGTATTTATTTTGGCTACTGGTCAAGTTCTTACTATATGCTGTGCCACACGTGTGATATTATTTCATTTCTATTCTCTAACAACCCTGAGCTGTAATTATCATTACGTTTCCATTTTACAGACGAGGGCACAGAGGCTCCGAGACATCGTGTGCCTCACCTAGGCTGGCGAGCCGCCTACCCAGAATTCCAGGATTCAAACTCCAGGACCCAGAGTTGTCTGATTCCAGCATGCGTGTTCTTGTCCATGGATCACACTGCCTCAAAAACCTCTCTCCCTCTCCCCTCCCCCACCCTACACATCTCTAGTTCTAATTCTGGTGAACCGATGTCGGTTTCTTTTCTTTTCAGAGAAAGACAAGCATGGAGTCGAACAAGGCAAGGGAGAGGCAGCGGGCTGAGTGCACAGCACTTTATAGCTCACAAAGCACTTTCACATTTATGATCTCACTTGATCCTGCGGGAACCCCACGAGGTCAGCACAAGGCTCAGTTGTTCCCACTGGGCCCGGGACTCACAGGGAAGTGACCCACCCAGGGTCACAGAGACAGAAAATGGTAACTCTGGCACTGGAAGCCCAGGCCCAATCTGGCCTTCTGTCCCTGAGTCCTGAGTGCCCCCACAGATACCTGGCCCAAGGAAGACGGCCCAGGAACCCGCCTTCCTGGAATCTTCCTTCCCTGAGAACAAAACTCGAGCGCATCAAATGGGGGTAGCAGTGGACAGCAGGAGAGCCCAGCTGTCTTTCTGTAGTTGTGTGACACTGGTAGCCCCTTACTCTCTCTAGGCCTTAGTTTTCCCATCTGCACAGTGGGAGGAAACAGAGAAGCTTTGGGGTGGTCCTCTCAGCACAGACCTTCTGCACCCGTGAAAACGCGTCCGTGAGCCTTTGAGAGAGCTTGTCTGAGCCTGGAGCTCCCACAGCCCTGGTTTGGCAACCTGCGTCGGCCACTCGATCAGTGATATTAAGTGCTTCATTTCTTTTTTGTTTTAAATGTCCATTTATTTTTGAGAGAGAGAGAGAGAGGTGTGCGTGAGCGAGCGGGGGAGGGGCAGAGAGAGAATCTCAAGCAGGCTCCGCACTGTTAGTGCAGAGCCCAGTGTGGGGCTTGAACTCACAAACCATGAGATCATGGCCTGAGCCGAAATCAAGAGTCGGACAAACGCTCAACGGACTGAGACACCCCGGCGCCCCTCGCCACTTCATGTCAACACCTGTTGGCCTCAGTTTCCCCACACGTGAAATGGGGGTGCTGATGGTACCTACTCCCCAAGGTTGCTGGCCTTTGGTTGTTGAAATCTGGCCCTGGCCTCACGTTCACACAGACCTTGGACATAATCTCCAAACAAGGCTGGTGACCACACAGTTCCCAAAGAGCAGTGGTAGTATTTAAACAAGTTGGCACTGGGGTGCCTGGATGGCTCAGTCCGTTGGGCTTACGACTTCAGCTCAGGTCGTGATCTCGCGGTTCATGGGTTTGAGCTCCGCATTGGCCTCTGTGCGGACAGCTTGGAGCCTGGACCCTGCTCCGGGTTGTGTCTCCCTGTCTTCCCCTCCCCAGCTCATGCTCTGTCTCTCTCTATCTCAAAACCAAATAAACATTAAAAATGTTTTAATAAAAATAAAAAAAATGAAAGAAGATCGTATTTGTCAGACCACTGGATAACCGGGGCCCCCCGCGGCCTCTCGCCGTTTAGAGAAGCTCTGAATTAAAACTTGCTCTAACTTCGGAAATTATCCTGCCAGTGGCACAACTCTATGGCGTTGGTTCTGTGGGCAGTTTTCAAACCACGAACTTGCTCGTTGTAAGCGTTTGAAGTATATCGCCCTTTCGGTAACCCTGCTCTGTCGTTTATCCGCTGTTTAGTGTGCCTGAACCTTAAAACAAGGCCAGCAGAAGCGCCTCGGGCCACCACCGTGAAGCCTGGGACGCCAGTAGCAACGGTCCCTCGCATGAAATAAGCGCCCGGTAAGTAAACCCGTAGCAACAATCACATGAATAACCCCCTTTACTGTCTCCGGGCCCCTTTCTCATTCTTCACGCCGACCTCCCACGCGCCGCAAGGCAGCTAGGTGATGGTTTCGCCCCATCTGACGGAGGCAAAAACTGAGGCCAGCCCGGGCTTCGCGGCGCGGGCGGCGGGGAGGGCGACGGCGGGCCCGAGTCGGCGGCCCCGGGGGGCGGGGCGCCCAGCTGCTCGCAGGTGCGTCAATCCGCGGGGGAATCCTCGGCTCCACCTGGGCGCGGCGAGGAAACCGCACCATGTATGGGCAGCTACGTCAGAGAGGGCGGGCCCGCCGCTGCCGCGGGGGACGCCCGGTCCGTCCCTTTCCCCGCACGAAAAGGCGGCCACCGGACGGTAGGAGGCGTCGAAAAGTTCGGGGCGGGCTGGCAAAAGGCGGGGCGTCTGGAGAGGTGGAGCCCCGAGGTGTCCAGCGCCGGAGAAACGCCCGCCCCCCCTCCCAATTGAAGTGGTTCAGCCCGAGCCCTTTTCATTCATAAAAGAAAAGACTCCGCGAGGAGCAAGTGAGTCAGAACCGAAGCCGCCGACGCGGACCCCACAGAGCAGCCAGCCAGGGCATGTTCCGAGACTTCGGGGAACCCGGACCGAGCTCCGGGGCCGGCGGTGCGTACGGCGGCCCGGCGCAGCCCCCCGCTTCAGGCCAGCAGGTGAGAGGGACCCGACGCTTGGGGATCCCGGGTGGACAGCGCCTGGGACGCTGCGGTCGGCTCCTGCACACTCTGGGATTGGGACCGGGAACGGGAGTAGGGACTGGATCTGGGGCCGTGGCTGTGGCTGTGGCTGTGGCCGTGGCCGTGGCCGTGGCCGTGGCCGCGGATGCTGCCCGTTCTCCGCGGTCTAGAGGCACATTTCCCCCCGCAAGCCCAGGGGAACGCGCGCGGTGGGCGCAACAAAGATCTACGAGCGTCCCCTCTGTCGCTCACCCCTTTTCCTCCGCTGTCTGCCATCTGTCCCGCCGTCTCTGTTACCTTCCAACTTTTCTCCCGTCCACGCTTAATTTTGTCCTGTCTGCGCCAGAAGGGCGCCCCTCAGTCCGGGATTAGTCCCACCTCGGACTGGATCAGAGGGTCTGATCCATCTCGGACTAAATTCCTGGGAGGCCGAGATGTTCCCACACAGGAGGGAGGCGGGATCCACCGGCAGGCTAACTCCGACAGACTGGGGATCCTCAGCACTGTCCGTGACCGTCTGTGTGTCTGTCCGTTTGTCTGTCCCTCTCTCCCCCCGTCGTCAAGTCCCTATCCCCTTCTTGACGCAGTGGAATCCGTCGGGCTCCGGGAGACTGGTTTTTGACCCCTTTACAAGCTGGGGCCCGATGGAGACTGCGGGATGCCGGGACGTGCGCGGGGTCATGCAGCGGCCAACTCCCGCGCCCCTCGACTCCCGGCACCAAACGGCGCCCGCTGCAGGCTGGGGGGACGTGGGTGGCCGCAGGTGCCCATTTCCTGTCGGCGGGCAGAGCGCACGTGTCGCTCGGCGTCCGTTCCGCCGAGTCACAGCGGCCGAGTCACGGTGGCTGACTCACCCGGGGCGCCCCTCCCTTCCTGGCCCGGAGCGGCCCCGGCCCGGACAACCTCGGGAGAGAGAGATGCCGCCGGCGGTACCTCGGTCCCGGAACTGGGGTCCCTGAGCCACTGGGCCCGCAGAGCTGGGCCGGGGACATCGCTGTCTGGACTTGCCTGGGCTTGTGGCGCGCTTCCCGGAGGACCGGGCACCCACACCCAGAGCCCAGCCCCAGGGCTTGAACCGAGTTCTCTCCAAACACCGAGCCCCCATCTCAACCCCTTCCTCAGATTTCTGGCGGAAAGAAAATCTTGGCAGGTAATACAGGCAGAGCAAACAGTGCAGCCAGAACAGCGGTTTCTACCTCATTTGCCGTATTTCACAGAATCTCAGATTTCATTGGTTTAAAAACCCATCGTTTTGTGCCACTAAATTTTTCTAAAGTTGCCATTGAACTATGATTTCAGAGCTACTAAAGGGCATTTCTTAGCATCAATGAGATGTCATAATCCTCACCTAGGACAATATTAAAAGACAAGGAGGGGCACCTAGGTGGCTCCGTCGGTTAGGCGGCCGACTTCAGTTCAGGTCATGATCTCACAGTTCATGAGTTTGAGCCCCTCGTCGGGCTCTGTGCTGACAGCTCAGAGCCTGGAACCTGCTTTGCATTCTGTGTCTCCCTCGTTCTCTGCCCCTCCCCCACTCACACTCTGTCTCTCTCACTCTTAAAAAAAATGAATGGGTTTTTTTTTAAATAATAAAAAAAAAAAAAAAGGAAACTAATGTACATTGAAGTACAATGACTTGCCCAGAGTCTTGGCCAGTAAGTGGCTGAGCAAAGGAGCTAGCTGGGTCAGCCTAAACCCAGGGTAGTGGTTCTTGCCCACCACAGCCCCTGTTCATTGGGCACCTACCTGCCACTTACCAGGCTCTGTCACACACATTCTTTCATCTGACTCTCACAGCCACCCTTGGAGATAGGAACTGGAATTATCCCCTTCGTGCGGATGAGACTCAGGCAGAGTACAGGAGTAGTTAAGAGCCTGACTGCCTGGGTCCAAACTCCACTTCCCACTTGCCGGCTGTGTGTCTGTGGACAACTGTTTTCCTGTCTGAAAATGAAGACGCTGTTGTGCAAATTATGACTCAGTATTTGTAAAGTGGTTGGGACTGTGCCTAGAATTCATACTTTATTGTAAGTATTAGTTCTGATGGGGAAATGAAGGCACAGCAAGGTTATGAGACCTGCCCCAAGTCACACAGCTCATGAGCAGGGATTTATCGCCAAGTTAGTCTCTCTGACTGCCCAGTTGTGCTCTTTCTGGGCTCTCAGAACCGGCAGCTGCATCGAGGGTAGATGGCGGTGTGGCTTCTGTCCAGCGGAAGCCCCTCAATCCACAGAGACCTCATCCTTGGCCCCTCCGTTTCTCACCCCTCAGAAGTTCCACCTCGTGCCAAGCGTCAATGCTGTGAGTGGCAGCCAGGAACTGCAGTGGATAGTACAGCCTCACTTCCTGGGACCCAGCAGCAGCTATCCCAGGCCCCTGGCCTACCCCCAGTACAGCCCCCCCCAGCCCCGGCCAGGAGTCATCAGGGCCCTAGGGCCACCTCCAGGGGTCCGTCGCAGGCCCTGTGAACAGGTAAGTAGCAGAGGCATTGTGGTGCTGCTTCTGATGCCTACCGGGGTGCCGAGGTGCAGAGGACAGGTTCTTCCTTAAAAGAACACAGGCTTAGGCAGGTGGGTAGGGCCGCTGGTGACTGTTGGCCAAGGCAGAAAGTGATAGGAGGCCCTGGGGTGATCCAGCAGAGGGCAGAGGTCACCCCTAGATCAGGGAAAGCTTTCTGGAACTGGAGGTACAGTAGTGTAGAAAGATGGGTAGAATTTGCACGGATCGAGATGAAGAAGAAGACATTCCCGGGAGAGAGGAAGGGACGAGCAAGAAGGAGGTAGAGGTGAGAATGTGTAAGGGGTACGTGTGGAAAGGTGTGTGGACGGTAGAGGGGCTCCACCTGCTGACGTATATGGAGAGGCTGAGCTAATGAGTCAGTGTAGCTGGGGAGAGAATGGAAAGAGAGGGTTCTCTGCAGCTACTCTCTGGGTTTCAGGTTCCCCATCCTATTTAATCCTTACAAAAAGCCTCTGGGGAATGCACTCTGGTTTTCTCCAGTTTATCGCTAGGGAAATAAACAGAGGTAGTCACTTGCCCCAAATCCCACAAGTAGTGAGCAATGAGACAGGTCTTTTCAATTCTAAAGTCGGATCCTAACCATCAAGCCGCACTGTCTCATCCAGAGCGAACAGAGGCTCGAAGCAGAGTGAGCTGGGAACTCTCGGCTCCCCAACCAGGGTTCCTGTCTTTACACTGCTAAGAAAGTCTTTACCAAAATAAATAAGAGAGGGTTATTTATTTGTTTGTTTGTTTATTATTTGTGAGAGAATGAGTGGGTAAGAAGCAGAGAGAGGGGTGGGGAAAGAGAGGATCCCAAGCGGGCTCTGTGCTGATGGCAGAGATCCGGATGGAGGGCTCGAACTCATGAACTGTGAGATCCTGACCTGGGCCAAAGCTGGACGCCTTAACCGAATCAGTCACCCAGGCGCCCCAGAGACAGAGGGTCTTTGAAGGGAGTGGCCCATTAAAGGGCTTGCCCTGACAGCAGGGTAGAAGATGAGGAGAGAGGTCAGGATCTTGGGAAAGATGTGCAATTGGACAGGGGTGGTTTTCCCAGAAACAGCATGGTTGCCCTTTGTGACCAACTGGAGAAGAAGACCGTGCTGGGCCCCAGAGGCAGGCTGCTGGACTTCCCTCCTTCAGTCCCGTCCTGGGGGTGGCTCCTTGTTCCTGAGTCCTCCTAGACTGGGGCTGTAAGCTCCCCTTTTGGGGGAGGTGGTCTTCATCTGTGGGCCTCTCAACTTTATGTTGAATAAAGTGAGTGGATTTTCATTTCAGCTCTGGGACCATAAACGAGTTATTCATCGTCTCCGGGCTTTAGTTCCTTACATGGAAAGTTGGGTTCAGAATCTGCGTGAAGCTCTTAGCTTGTATGTAATAGGCTCCCAATAAATAATTTACTCAGCGGCAACACTCATTAACCCCTCCTAGTGCTTACAGCCCCTGGGGAAGGGCACGCTTGGTTATCAAGAGACTGAAAAGGATGAGGGTCTTTCGAAAAAGAGAGGCTGGGTCCCAGGGGCTCAGAGGAAGAAAGGCCACTTCTGGCCAGGGAATGAGAGAAGGCTTCCTGGAGGCAGGGGTATCTCAATGGAGTCCTGAGAAATGGGGGAGGAGGTTGAAGGTTTGGGGCGTGTGTGCGTGGGGGGGGGGGGAGCATTCTGAGAGGGTAATCAGAGGAGGCAAAAGCTGGGTGCGAGGAGGAAGTGTGATTAATTCAAATTTACTAAAGCGTGAATGCGGGGAACGGGTCGCCCTGCAGTGGTCCCTGAAGCGCAGCCTGGGGGCGCCCCACGCTCCTATGTCCTCCGCTAGGGTCCCAGCACTGGGCCACCTCAAGAGGCGAGTGCCGGGCAAACCAGTGGCCCAGGGTCTACGTCACTGATCCTTTTACCCCATCCCCGACCCCACCCCCACCCCAGATCAGCCCGGAGGAGGAGGAGCGCCGTCGAGTGAGGCGCGAGAGGAATAAGCTGGCCGCGGCCAAGTGCAGGAACCGGAGGAAGGAACTGACCGACTTCCTGCAGGCGGTGAGCACTGGCTGGTGCGGAGGGTGTCGAGGCCCGGGCCCACCGAACCTCAGAGGGGCGCGGCTCCCCCGAGCCTGCCCGGCCCCAGGGGGCGCCGGTGTATGAAGTTTCCTCCCCCCCCCCCCCCAGCACCCCGTCGGAGGTGCAGCCCTTCGGAAACAACAATGACGAAAAAGCGATTAAATATTAGTTACAGCGCGTCTCACTCCAGCAGAGCAGAAGAGTTAAAGCTTCGGCCAACGATCTCCTAAAATGCTCCCGGGCCTGATGGGAGTCGTGCCGGATTTCTCCCAAGGCCTCATGGGAGTTGTAGTCCAGACTCGCTGGAGACCCAGCCCCGTAACCGCCCCCCCCCCCCCCCCCCCGTTACCACCACCTCCCCGAGGCTACGCGGTATTCCGCCCTCCTCTTCTAACTCCTCTTCCAACCTTCTACAGGAGACTGACAAACTGGAAGACGAGAAATCTGGTCTGCAGCGAGAGATTGAAGAGCTGCAGAAGCAGAAGGAGCGTCTGGAGCTGGTGCTCGAAGCCCACCGTCCCATCTGCAAAATCCCGGAGGGGGCCACGGAGAGGGACACTGGCGACACAGGCGGTACCAGCGGCACCAGCAGCCCACCAGCAGCCCCCTCCCGCCCTGTACCATGTATCTCTCTTTCCTCGGGGCCTGTGCTTGAACCTGAAGCATTGCACACCCCCACGCTCATGACCACACCCTCCCTGACTCCTTTCACCCCTAGCCCTGTCTTCACCTACCCCAGCACCCCTGAGCCCTGTGCCTCAGCCCATCGCAGGAGTAGCAGCAGCAGCGGGGACCCATCCTCCGACCCTCTGGGCTCTCCCACCCTCCTTGCCTTATGAGGCAAACTAGCATCCCTACCCACGGGTGCCACCCTAGCCAATGCCTTCCCACCCACTGGTCCAGCTGGTCCGGACCATATCCCATGCCCAAGCCCAGCAGGTTCTTCTCCATGCCTCCAGATGAGACTGAGCATATTTTGCTTCCTAGTAGAGCCAGCTTGGGGCCACCAGCGCTGCCCACGGTTTTTCTAGAGCTGGCTTCTCTAGCAATTTGCACTAAATCAGAGACAAAAGATTTCCTATTTGTTCGCGAGAACTCCTGACAGCCCAAAAGGACTTTGACACTCCCTAGAGGTCCTCTAGAGCCCTAACTCCCTCCAGACCACACCTACAGTCTTCATCACCCTCTTCCTGCGATCCACCCAATCCTACTCTGACGGGTGATACTCTACCAGCCTAGAACACTAACTCACCTAGCCCCACACTGCCAGCAGCACCAAGTGATTGAACCAGGGCATTCTGCTGGCCCCTCCTGAATGGCAGGAGGGTGTCAGAGGCTTCTGTGATGAGCTGACCTGCAGCCCCCAGCTCTGAGAAGACTTTAGCTCCAGGGAATCCAAGCCTCCACAACGAAGGCAGCTGCTATTTATTTTCCTACAGAGAGTATTTTTATACAAACCTGCCAACATGGAATAAAAGGCTTGAAGCTCTGGCCTGGTCTCATTGAACCCAGAGGCTAAAGGGAGAATATTTGAAATCAGAAGCCCTAGGCTCCAGTCTCAGCTCCACGGACTTACTGCATGACTTTGGACAAGCTATTTGATATTTCTAGACCTCAATTGTCTTACCTGACAAAAGAGGTTACATCTGCTCTGCCTCATCTCCAGCATTGAGGGGAGGAACAGAGTGCTGCTGTTGGGTGCAAGCCAAAGGATTATCATCTTCCTCCGGATGCGGGCCCACAGCGCTCCTGCGTGTGCCACAGGAGGGCGCTCTTAGGCCCCTTCCAGCCTCAGGGGAGGTCGCTGAGTGGGTTCTAGGCCCCCAACACCTGCTTCCTGCCCCATTGTCTTGGACAGGAAGGAGCCGGGAAGGGAGCTGGAGCCACTTCAGGGGCCAGAATACGGCCTGTTCCGAGGCCTGATGGGGGGAGCCAGTGGTTTACCACGGTCCCACATCCCGTCCCAGGCTTGAGGTAGCGAGGGTCGGCCACGTTAGTTCTGCAGCCCCTCCGGATGGGAATGGTACCCCGTCTCAACGTCCCCGCCCTCGTCCCCACCACGGCGAGTCCCAAAGAGACGCTGCCCAGGCCAAGGGCTCTGCTTCCGTTCCAGTTTATTAGCCCCCACCCCGTCCCCGGCAAGTCCCTTCTCTCCAGCATCCAGTTCCCCTGCCGCCACACCAGCGAGAGCAAGGGGCCGTCCTCAGTGCCAGAGTTTCCAAATCCATGCCAGCGGCCCGTCGTGCGAGGGGGGACGGCGTCTAGGTCCCGAGGTCCACCGCAGTCCCTGCGCTTTGGGAAGCAATCTGGTCGGGCGTCGACAAGAAGGAAGCTGAGCCCTCAGTCATCTGGGGAGCAGGCCAGGGGCAGTTGGTCGGGACTACCCACGCTGCCCGTGCTGGAGCTTCCATCGCCCAGGTCGCGGGGCCCGCAGGGGGGCAAAGCGAGCTCGGGTGTCGGCCCGGCGCTTGAGCCCCCCGCGCCGCCGGGGCCGCCCCGGGGGCCCCACTCCTCGCCCAGAGCCAGGCAGAGCTCCTTAAGCGCCAGGTTCTCCCGCAGCAGCTCCTCCTGGCGGCCCTCCAGCTCGGCCAGCTTCTGCCAACAACCGCCCAAGTCCTCGCGCACCGCTCGGGATGCTTGGGTCCCGAAGAGCTGCCACTGGCGCGCGGCACGCCGCCCGCGCTGGCGCTCCGAGTCCAGGAAGCAGCAGAGGTCGCGCAGCTCGCGGTTTTCGGCCTGTAAGCGCCGGTTAAGCTGCTTGAGCTCGCGGATCTCGCCCAGGTGACCCTGCAACTGCCGATTCACCTCCTGCATGAGGCGGCCGCGCTGCACCAGAGCCGCCAGGCGCGCCGCCTCCTCCCGTCGCAGGCGCCGCACCAGCTCCTCTTTGCCCAGCGCCGCCATCTCCTCGTCCGTCAGCTCCTCCAGGCCGCCCGCCTCGGCCTCCATGGCTGCTCAGGCCTCTGGAGCATCGCCTGCCCGCCGCCGCGGCCCAGGAGCCCCACGTCCAGCCCGGCGCGCTGGGGCTTGGGCTCCGGCTCCGCGGGCGGCAGGCTGTGGTCGGGCAAGCGTAGGCTGCACCAGCCGCCCAGGGGTGGGCACGCGGCGGGGCGCGCGCCGGGGCGGGGCCGTGTGACGTTAAGGAAGGACAGCCAATCCAGGAAGCCTCCCCGGAAAGGGGCGGGACTTGACCGCAGAATAGACAGAAAGAGAGAGGGAGACCCTTCTCTGCCCCTTCCGGACCGCGGAACGACTGACCCTCGTGAACACTGGGTCCCAGCGCCACCACCTTCCCCGACAGTCACCGCCAAACTAGGCGCTTTGTACCTCCCACTTCCAAACCTCCTCAAGCCCTAGCCTAGGCCTCTCGGCTCCTTCCCAGGAACCAAGACTCCGGCATGGGCCGTCGACTCTCGTGTCCACCTCCCGACGGAACCCAAAAGGATCTCGTTTCCATCTTTCCTGGCTTAGTTCATACTCGAGAGTCTTGGCTCACTGAACATCGCTCCCAGCTCTTGGGAACCCTGAGTCCAAATGTGCCTGCCTCACCGATCAGCCTACCCTCTCATGGACCGGTTTCCTGCCTCGGGGGAAGGCACATACAAGGATTCATTTGTTCAATAAACTTTTATTGTGTGCAAAAACTGTGCAGAAATAAACTTGACTAAGAGTCTGATCCTGTCCTCAAACAGGTTGTAATCTAGCAGGGGAGACGGGCTGTGTTAAACAAGAAGCAAACGGGGGAGGAGCATGGTCTGAGGGACCTCCACCCCCCAAAAAAAGGTTTTCTCGAAGAGGTGATAATCTGTGGGGCCTTGAAAGATGTATAGGCCTTTGCCAAATAGAGCTATTTCAGGGAGTGGGAAGAGCGTGGTGAAAGACATTGGGGGCCAGCTGCTTCAGGAACAGTGACAGTAGCTCGATGTTTTTGAAAGGTACGTGTGTGGAGACAGTGATAAAGAGAGGGAGAGAAGCAACAAAGGTAGTTGACCGGAGTGTTTCCACAGGCCAGTAAAGATTTTAGGCGGGGGATTAACATTTTAAATATGTATGCATTGGGGTACCTGGGTGGCTCAGTCTGTTAAGCATCTAACTCTTGATTTCGGCTCAGGTCACGATCTGGGGGTCATGAGACTGACCCTTGCCGCAGGCTACAAGCTGAGCATGAAGCCTGCTTCAGATTCTCTCTCTCTCTCTCTCTCTCTCTCTCTCTGCCCCTCCCCTGCACACGCGTGCACTCCCTCCTTCTCAAAAAAAGTAATTAAACTATAATACGCACTAAAAAAATTATTCAGGCTGCTCTGTGTGGGATGGACCCTGGGGAAAGGATGCAGGCAGGGAGATTAGTAAGAACACTGTATCAATGGGAGAGACAGAGCTACGCAGGACTGGACTGGGACAGTGCCAGTGGGGATGGAGAGGACAAAACATCCCAGAAATATTCAGGAGGCAAATCAGCAGAACTAAATGTGAGGAGAGATGAGTCTGGGAGAAAGCTCAGGTTTTGTGGCATGAGAACTGGGTGAATGTTGGGACTTCACTGTGATAGGAACGCAGGAGAGAAACAGATTGGAAAAAGGTCGGTCTGGCTTTTGAGGGGCCTGTAGTGGGGAGACAGCCTGAAAAGACCTACGGATAGACGGCCCTCCTGATGTGGACTTCCAGGCAGAGCTCTGAGCTGCAGAGGAAGAGAGGTCATCAGTGGGGGGGGGGGGGGGGGGGGCGGGGGGGGCGGGGGGCGGGGTTAAAGCCATAGGAAGAAATGGCCCATGCCGGAAGAGGTGCTCATCGGCAGGTTGGCCTGAGGGACTCCCAGTAAGGGCCCTTGGAAGTCAGGTCAGACCTATTTTTTGCACAGAAAAGATTTAGGAGAGAGACCTGTGAAACCACCACATTTAGGATACGGGTCAAAATAGGGAGGCCCGGAAAAGGGCAGAGAAAGTGGGAGAAAAGCCTGGAGGAAGTGAGAGGGAAGGTTACAGGGGCAAGGGAGACTGGCCGCTGGCCTCGACTCCCAACGTCTTCCTGCAAACTGGGCCAGGATAGGATGGGGGGTTGGGACAGGGGGCGGGGACAAGGGACCTGAGATTGCCCCTCCCGCCGGGGGGAGGAGCCATTCCTCTTCCTTCGCCGCTTCTGCCCCCACCCCCTCTGTCCCGGAAGTGGTCCTTCTCTGGCTCCGGGTGCCGGGAGACGAATCCCCGCGTTCCCGGAAGTAACCCGCCGGCGGCGCGCCCGGCCCGGGGCAGTGCTCGCTCCAGCCGGGGCGCTGCAGCCGCGCCCGGGTCCGGGCGTCGCCATGACCAGCGAACTGGATATCTTCGTGGGGAACACGACGCTCATCGACGAGGACGTGTATCGCCTTTGGCTGGACGGTTACTCGGGTGTGTGGGGGGCCGTCTGCGGAGCGGCCCAGAAGGGGCGGTTGTTTGGGCTGGGAGAGGGGGCGGAGCCAGGACTCGGGCGTCCTATGGGGAGGTGGGCGGAGAGAGTAAGGGATGTGTCGGAGTTGGAGCTGGGATCCCCGGAGGGTCTGTGGGTTCGGCCGAGCCGGTCCTAATGCTAGCTCCGACTCCCTAGTGAGCGACGCGGTGTCCCTGAGGGTGCGCTCGGGAATCTTGGAGCAGACGGGCGCGACGGCAGCGGTGCTTCAGAGTGACACCATGGACCACTACCGTACTTTCCACATGCTCGAGCGCCTGCTGCACGCGCCGCCCAAGCTGTTGCACCAGCTCATCTTCCAGATCCCGCCGTCCCGACAGGCGTTGCTCATCGAGAGGTGGGGACGCCCACCAGTCTGACCCATTTTGCAGGCCGCAACTGAGGCCCGGGCCGGGATGGAAAGTTGAGAGCAGGAGGGGCCAAACCTAGGCCCTGCCAGACCCCCTTTCCCCTCCTATATGGAAAGTCAGTGGTGTCCTCTGCCCCCACCAGGTACTATGCCTTTGACGAGGCCTTTGTGCGGGAGGTCCTGGGCAAGAAGCTGTCCAAGGGCACCAAGAAAGACCTGGATGACATCAGCACCAAAACAGGCATCACCCTCAAGAGCTGCCGGAGACAAGTGGGCACTGCACCCCCCCTCTCCCTAACACAACATCCCATGTCCAGTCTGCCCCTTCACTCCGTCCCTGTGGTCACCGCCCCAGCGCCTTTCTCCTTCCCCACCTCTGGTTCTGGCAAGGGCTTCCTACCCAGTCTCCTCTCGCATCTTTTTGCAACTTCCAAACCGTCTCCTACGCTCTGCGGGAGCTATTCTTTCAGAAGCTCAGATCTGAGTGTAGCTTTCCCTTCCTCATAAACTTTAATTGGCTCCCACGCCATCCTGGATAGTGGCCATACTCTTCGGCCTTGACCTTCTTACTCTCGTGTGATCTGGTCCCTGCCAACCCTTCTTGGCTTACATTTTTCCAGCCGGTGGCTTTCTTGCTCATGCTTCTCCTACTTCCAGGGTACTATTCTTGGCCTTGTCTCCCCCTTGAAGTACAAAGCAGGGGGATTAGATGCCGCCTCCTCCACAAGCCTTTCTGGAGGTACAGGGAGAAGTAACCCTTCTTCTGGCCTTTAGTATCTTTTCTCTGTGTGTCTTGTTCACTCCCTCTGTGCAGCTTAGCATTTGTTCATTTTTTTTACTTCCTGGACCTTAGCCAAGGGGGTCAGTTCCAGCACAACTCCTGGAGAACTGGAGAGCATGATGCTAAAATAGGGGGAATTCAGAGGTAGGAGTGAGGAAACATTTATCCAAGGCAACGTGGTTGAATGGGCAACAGGTATTAACAATTAATAGTTTACCGAAGAATAGCACAGGCTGTGTCGGCCTCCGCTGACTGGATAGATGGACAGATGAGGGAGGGATGTTCAATCAGTTTATTGGGTGACCAGCCTCTGACCAGTCCTCCCTCCTCCCCTAACTGCCCTACAGTTTGACAACTTTAAGCGAGTCTTCAAGGTGGTGGAGGAAATGCGGGGCTCCCTGGTGGACAACATTCAGCAACACTTTCTCCTTTCTGACCGGTTGGCCAGGTGAGGGGCTGGGCAAGGAGCCAGCCATCTCCCCTTCCTGCACACTCTCCTTGGGCCTTGAGGCGGCTCTACCTTCCCCACCCCAACCCACTTGATCTTCTGGCTGTACTGGGGATGATTATCCTACTTTTAGTCTGTGCTTTGGATCAGATTGGCCTGGTTTCAAATCCCAGCCTGGCCACTTACCAGTGGGGTTGTTGTGAGATGCTACATACGAAGTCCATGATGCCACCCCTGGGGCTTAGGGAGTACCCAGTAAATCGCAATTCACCCTCGTGGTCTCCCTCTGTATCCCTTAGCAGACCTGGGCCGAAACTTTCTCTTTAGGCAGGTGAGGAAGCCCAGGGAGAAGGGACTTGAAACTTGTCACATAGTGAGTTGGGGCAGAGATAGGCCAGAACTCCAATGCCCAGCCAGTGCTGCAGGTGGGAGCTGCTTGCTAAAAAGGAATCTCAAACCCTGACAGGCCCCCTCTCCCCTCCCTCCAGGGACTATGCGGCCATTGTCTTCTTTGCCAACAACCGCTTTGAGACGGGGAAGAAAAAACTGCAGTATCTGAGCTTTGGTGACTTTGCCTTCTGTGCTGAGCTCATGATCCAGAACTGGACCCTCGGAGCCGTCGGTGAGGCCCCCACTGACCTTGGTGCCCAGATACCTCCCCACCTTCTCAGGGCCTGGCTCGCCACCTGCAGTTTCTCCTGCAGGCCCCAGTCTCCAGCATCCTTTCTCTTCAGTGCCCCCACCGCAGCCACCTCTGGACACAGTCCAGTGTCCCCATGCACACCTTGTCTGCAGACAAAGGGCCTGCTACTTCTCTGCGGCCTGGGACAAATCACTCCGCCTTTCTGACACTTCCTCTTCGTGGGGTTCACTGAGGTGGTGGGTGTGGGAGGCTCAGGAGATCCCTGGAGGGGTTTTTACCCCCTGCCCCAACTCCCTTGCTGGGCCTCCTCCAGACTCCCAGGTGGCTGACATGGATGTGGATTTAGACAAGGAGTTTCTCCAAGACTTGAAGGAGCTCAAGATGCTTGTGGCTGACAAAGACCTCCTGGACCTGCATAAGAGGTGACCCTGGGGAGTCCACAGGGTGGGGCCCGAGTGGGGGCCCAGGCGGCTCTGGGCTTACCCTATCTCCCTGCAGCCTGGTGTGCACTGCCCTCCGGGGAAAGCTTGGCGTCTTCTCTGAGATGGAAGCCAACTTCAAGGTCTGTGGCCCAATCCAGCCTCTGTCCTTTGGGCATCGTCGGCCTCAGTGCACTGTCCCCATTGGGCAACTCTGCTCATGCCGGACATTGACCGGCAGGTAGTCGGCCGCCCCTTCCACCCACCTGGGAGGGGAAAGTCAGCTCCTAGACATTGGGGAGTTATTTGATTGAGGGAGGTGGATAGATTTGGGAAGGGCCCTACCCCTCCTCTGAGCCTCTGGGCTCAGCCTCCAGGCTCTGGGACAGAGGGCAGAACTCCCAGGCTCCTTGCCCCACAGAACCTGTCCCGGGGGCTGGTGAACGTGGCCGCCAAGCTGACCCACAATAAGGATGTCAGAGACCTGTTTGTGGACCTCGTGGAGAAGGTGAGCTGTCCTGCTTGCCGTCCTCTGATTCCCCAACCTGGCCTGTCCCTGGGCTGTACCAATCCTAGATGTTTCCTTGGGCCCACAGTTCGTGGAACCCTGCCGTTCTGACCACTGGCCACTGAATGATGTGCGGCTCTTCCTGAATCAGTATTCGGCATCCGTCCACTCCCTGGATGGTTTCCGGTGAGAGACCCCAGGCCTCCTTTCCAGCTTGTCCTTGCCGTAGCCAGCCTTCTGCCAGGGCCTAGCCCTCCTGCAGACTCAGGGTTCTCTGTTCTGTCCTAGGGGTGGAAGTCTCTCTGTGGGCTCCACCTCTTAGAAGCTGTGACCTGACCTTGGGTAGGTTCCTTAAGCTCTCCATGTCTCCGTTTCCCCCATAGAACCTGGAGACGGTGATGATAACGATCATAAGAATATTACGAGGCGTGAAGGAGCACTTAGGCACAGGAAGCTCTCAGAGCAGTGCTCAGAAGCAGTAGGGATTCAGTAGAAGGCAGCCGTCACTGTTACTTTTATCATTACAGGCACCAGGCCCTCTGGGACCGCTACATGGGCACCCTCCGTGGCTGCCTCCTGCGCCTCTATCATGACTGAGGTCCCCTCCCGCCACCCTGCCCCCACTGACAATAAAGTTGCCATGACTTCGGAAGAGCCTGTGCATGGGAGTGTGCGTAGGTGAGCACGCATCTGTCTCTAAGGGTCAGGTGAAAGAGTACACGGCTGTACGTGTCCGTGGGCCCCACAGAGACTAGGATGGGTCGGCGCACGGTGTCGGTGCCCTCCCCGCCCATTTCCGCACCCCAGCTGAGTACGCTTGGAAGCCAGGGAGCTTATCTTGGTTTATTCAGGCCGTAGCAAGATTAAGAGGACGGGCAAAAGCCTTGGGTAGGGCTGGCGAGGAGACAGCTGGCATAGCAGGACAGAGCTGAGGGTCAGTCGCGCAGGCTCAGGGAGGGCAGGACACTGGGCGCTTCTTCGCTGGTTGGTCCACACGGGCAGTGAGTGGGTACTTGGTGATGCCACAGGTGTTATTCCCTCGGTACAGCCGGAAATAGCCCTAGGAAGTTGAGGGGACCTCAGGGCCAGAAGGTAGGGGGAGGCCTACCCTGCCTCGTCCCCCGAGTAGGTCTCCTTCTCACCTTCTCACCCCATTTGGTGCCCCAGGAGTTCTTCAGGATCCAGAACGGGATTGAGCGGCGAGATTGAGGCTGGGCTCCGGCTGCCCCTGCCCGCCTGTCCGCCACTGACTCGCTCTTCCCAAAGCCCACAAGCAGGACAGAGTGGTCCACGAGGAAAGGGTCACAGGAGGTGGGCGTGGCCTCGATCACACCCTTCTTGTATAGCTGCAGCGGCAGAGGGGCTGAGTCTGAGGCCACCTCCCCTAGATGCCTCTCCCCACCCCCACCCCCACCCCCATTCCAGATCCTGTCCCACCTTCAGGAGCTTCATATTGATGGTCACGGTGATGGGGCCTTGGGTGGCCAGGTACCAGGCGATTTCTGGGGGTGGAAGGTGCCATT
The DNA here is from genome assembly GCF_022837055.1 of Prionailurus viverrinus. Classification (NCBI taxonomy): domain Eukaryota; kingdom Metazoa; phylum Chordata; class Mammalia; order Carnivora; family Felidae; genus Prionailurus; species Prionailurus viverrinus. The sequence continues at coordinate 107,455,706 of NC_062570.1, forward strand.
AGGCCTTGCTTGCTCTGTGCCCTTTGTTCTTGGCTCGTGGTTCTACCTCCCGTCCCCACCCTCCACCTCTCTGTCCCTCCATCTCTGTCTGCAGCCCAGTCTGTTTGTCTCTATCCTGGTCTGTCTGTCCCTGTCATTCTCCCCCCATGCCTGCCCTTGTCTCCCCTCTGCCCCCACTCTGCTCGTTGTCCGGCAGCATGATGAAATCCTGGATCCAGGCCACCTTCTTATGCTTCTTGGCCAGGCACCGGTGGGGTTTGACGTGCCCTTGGAATGGGTAGTCCTTTTCGCTGGCCAGCCCACCTGGAGATAAGCAAGGCCGGGGAGGAGGCTCAGCTCCTGAATGTGGCTCCCCCCTCCCCCCTCCCCCCACCTCCACCACAGCTGCCCGGAGAGGCAGGGCACTCACTGTTGTTGAGGACGGTTATGAACGCATCCCAGACGAAGCCACCCCTGCAGCCATCCCCACAGCGGCCACAGTCGAGCAGCTCTGGTGCAGGAAGGGACAATGGGGGTTGACTATGCCCTGGCCCCCCGCACCTCCCTCTCCCCTGTCACTTGCCCCGCTCCGTCAGCCATACCCTGCACGGAGAGTTCTACGGACTGGCGGTATTTGATGCCCCACAGGGCCTCGATGTTGCCTGCCGCTGCCATGGCCCAGCAACAGCTGCAGCTTTCCTGCACGAGGGGGGCAGCAGAAGAGATTTCTGGGCCTTGCCCCCGCCGTCCCTCCACCCCCAGGGCTGGACTAGGCCGGACTGGGGCAGGTACCTGCTTCTTGACGGATGAGATGACTCCATCCAACTTCCGCCAGTCACAGGTTGGGGGCACTGACTCCCCCCACTCTTCAGACCCTACCTCTCTGCCCACTTTGGGAGCCTCTCCATCCATCCTCCGATGCCCGTAGAGCCGGCCAAACTCCTCCTCTGGGGGTATAGACAGGACCACCAGGGTCACAACTTAGACCCCTTCTCCCCCACATCCTGCCTCGCATCCTCCAACCATCCACATCCTCGGTTATTTGAGTCCCCATAATACCCTGGGAGACCGGCGTGGATGTCGAGGCCCGGAGAGCAGCCAGATTTCTTCCTAGGATGCATCCCCGTGCACTTGCTGCCTTGCCCCTGAACTGGGCTGGGGCCCAGACCCGACCCTGCTCTCTCTGGCTTGGGGCAAGCAACCAGGCCTCTGGCCCTCAGGGTTCCTCTCTGGGAAATGAAAGCTGAACGTCTGCCCCGTCCATCTGCCAGGATCCCTGGAGAAGTCACTGCTTCCCCACCTACCACCTAGGGTCCAGGAAGTGTCCATTACCTGTGAGGTCACTGAATGGAGTCACCCCAAACTCGGCTGTGCCTAAGTCTTCCTCCTCCAGCTGCTGAGCCTGGGCCAGGTTGTGTGCAAAGATGTCCAGGCGACGGGCATACTCTGGACCAAAAGAGAGTTGTCTTAAGCTGCCTCCTAAGCCCCCGTGGGCAGGAAGTGGCCGCTGGCTGGGCATCCTACCGCCCACACTCACCCAGGTGAGCGTTCACTCTTTTCCTGTGGCCGCTGCAGGCCAAGGAAGTGGCTCCCCAGCCTGTCTAGGGTTGGGTTTTCCCCAGAGGCAGCAAGGGGGACATCTCTGCCCACCCACGGAGAAGATAAGTGAAGGGTCTGAAGGAAGGCAGAGTGACTCAGAAAGGAAAGGTGGGTGATCAGAGACTGGCTTCCTGCCAGGTTACATTCTCCACCTCCAATTCACACCTCTGATTGCAGGTTCGGAGCTGAAATGCGATGAAGGTGGGGACGGAGTGGGGGTTCAGGCCCATGGCATGGGCAGCTTGGCCTGAGAGGTGTCCACAGACCACTCCCCTGTGGAAGATGAGACCCAGAGAGGGCAGGGGCAGGGCTGCGACCTCACGTGCATGGAGAGTGAGTTCCCAGCTTGGTGTTTCAGAGTGAACTCACGGCAGCAGTCAGCCCGCTGCCTGGAGGCAGAGGAAAAGTGGCTGTGGAGGCGAGGGGTCCTCTCGGCCCAGGGCAGACCCCCCGACAGCTGCTGCCTGCCCTCCAAGTTCATAGCAAAGAATGATTAGGAATGATTGTACGTTTAGGAAACCAGGGAGGGCACCCCCAGCCATGCCACTGTCCTGCCGATTCCCCACCCTGAATCTTGATTTCCTCATCTATTAAATGGGAGAAGGGGGTTGGGCCGGAGATGTACATGCCCCGTGATACCTTCTGGGTTTGAGTAACTCCGGTTGTACTGGATCTGGAACAATGTGAAGGCCTGTTTCAGCTCCAGCGGCTGGGGTCCTGGGTCCTAGCAGGCAACCAAGGGGGTGGGGAGTGGGAGGGGAGAGCGGGTGAGGAGTCATTGCTGGGACCCCACCTCACCCCAGCCTTGCAGGGATTGGGCTGGGGATCAGCAGCTTAGCCTGCTCTGTCTCCCCGAGCATGTCAATCACTTTTCCAGCCTTAGTTGCTCCCCCCTGAGAAATGGGAATGAGGCTGTTGTTTCTGAAAGGGTGAGACCCAGGCATGGGATTTGCGGGAGGAAGGGTATGGGAAGCAGGTGGGGGGCACTTACCTGGCTCCTAAGGGAGCTCTTGATGCCTTGAGCCAGGCCGGCCATAGACAGGACCAGGAGGCAGGAAAGGTAGACAGTCATTGCCATGATGCTGCAGACAAGAGTACTGGGAGCAGGAAGCTGTGCAAACCAGGCTGGAGGGGCCGAGGGGGCGGAGCTGGAGAAACCACGAAGGGGAAACCAGGTTGGGAGGGGTGGACCCCTCCACACAGGAGCTACCTCAGACCTTCAGGCTTTTGTCCTATACAGCCCTCTGTCTGCCCGTTGCCCACTCCACCCTTCTTCTTTATTCAGCAGAGGCCCTCTGTCCACCCTGTTCTGGGCAATTCTAGGGATACAGAGGTGGATCTGTCCTTAAGGAAACAGGAATAGACAGATCCTAAGTGAGGAGTGACCGTGTACGGCCATCAGTGTCATGACGGGAAAATCCAGGGGGCTGTGGGTGCCACGGGCTCCTGACACCTGGGTCGGGGTGGCGGGCGGTCAGTGCCCCCTGGAGAAGTGCTCTTGCTCATCCTGGGAAGCTCAGTCAGCTCAAGGGTCACCCTCCAAAAAGCCTTCCCTGTTGCCCCTCCTCTGATGTAACCAGCAGCCCCTTGAGCCCCTGCTGTGCCTGTGCCCGGCTCGGCATCTGCCTCCCAGCCACACAAGAAGCGTCTGATACACCTGTGTCCTCAGCACCCAGCACAGGGCTGGGCACAGAGCAAGCTTTATGGATGTTCGTAGACCGAGCGATTGGTTGTTGGCGGGTTTTGAACAGGAAAGTTCAGGCTCTAGGGTACAGTAAGCGGCAGCTACTGCCTTCTAGTCCTCATTCTTATCACAGTCTGGGGGTGGAGATGAGGGGTCTGGGTGGGCCTGAGGGGCCAGATGGGGTGCAGAAGGGGTGAGGGCAGGGGAAGTCTGTGCCCTGGAGGTCAGGAGAAGCGTTGCAGGGAGGCAACTCCGAGTGGCAGGTGCACTGAGGTCTCAGCACAAAGATGGAGGCTCAAGTCTGGCCACCTGCGCCCCCAGCCATTCCCCTCTCAGCCTCGGATCCTCATCTCGCAGGGGCAGCAACAATGCCTTTGAGTGGGATGACCGTGGGGCACCTATGACCCCGGCTGGCACAGAAGAGGTGTTCAAAATGGTGGGCTGTTAATACTCTACTCTGGGGCAAAGAACCCAGAGAGTCTTGGAATCAGAGTGCCTGAGTTCAAATCCTGTCCTTCCCACTCTGGCTGTGCCTCGGCAAATTTCAGCCTCTCTCGTCTGTGAAATAGGGTGATACCGGTACCCCTTCCCTGGCTGGGCAGGAGGATTGCATGAAATGCATGCTGGTGCCCAGAAAGGTTATGTATCTTAGTAATAACTATTATTTTTATTTTTTAATGTTTATTTTTGAGAGAGAGCACAGAGGAGGGGCAGAGAGAGGGGGGGACAGAGGATCTGAAGCGGGCTTGGGCCTGACAGCAGCGAGCCCTATGTGGGGCCTGAACTCATGAACTGTGAGATCGTGGCCTGAGCTGAAGTTGGACACGCAACTGAAAGCCACCCAGGCACCCCATTTTTTTAAGTTTATTTTCTAGATAGACTCGGGAGGGCCAGAGAGGGAGGGAGAGAGAGAGAATTCCAAGCAGGATCCGCATGGAGCCCGATGCGGGAACTCACAAACTAAGAGATCGTGACCTGAGCCGAAGTCGGCCACTTGACCGAGCCACCCAGGTGCCCTAAGAACTATTACTTTGGTTATTTTTTAATTACTGCTTTATTGAGACATAATTCGGATGCCATAAAATTCACCCTTTTAAAGCGTACAATTCAGTGGTTTTAGTGTATTTGCATAATTGTGCAACCATCACCACCATCTGGTTTCAGAGTATTTTCCTCACCCCAAAAGAGACCCATGTCCATTAGCCCTCCCCTTCCCCTGGCAAACCCTAATTTGTCACCCAGATTTGTCCATTCTGGATGTCATATATACGGGATATGAGGACCTTTGTGTCTGGCTTCTTTCACCTTGTGTAGTATTTTTTCAAGATTTATCCTTGGAGCACATATCAGTACTTCATTCTTTTTTGTGGCTGAATAACATTCCATCATATTACCACATTTTGTTTATCCATTCATCAATTAATGGGCATTAGATTGTTTCTACGTTTTGGTTTTATGAATGGCGTTGCTATGAGTGTTGTGTATAGATCTTTTCCTACGGACACAGGTTTCCAATTCCCTTGGGTATATACATGGGCGTGAAAGTTCCGGGTCATGTGGTAACACTCCGAGGTCCTTCCAAACTTTTTCAAAGAGGACCACAGTGTATGAGGGTTCCAATTCCTTCGTATCCTCGCCAACACTTGTTATTGTCTGCCTTTTTGGTTTCAAAGAGCTATTGTTGTTACGTTCCTCGCCCCTGTGGCTGGGAAGGGTGTGGGGGGTGGAGGGTACACTCTTCAATGAACCCCAAGGGCTGATATCGGTACCCACGTGCCCCCGTCGGCACACCCTCTCCCTGGGCGGGGCCGCACTGGGGGCGGTCGCGAGGATAAACAAGGGTGGGAAAGGGAAGGGAGGGCTCAACAGTTCCCGCACGTCTTCGGCCCCACGCGGGAGATCCCTGCACTCGCTGCCCTTTCCCGTCTGGCCCCGCCCTGAGACGTGGGCAGGACGAGGCCCCGCCCCTTCCTGGGAGCCAACTCCGCCTAAACTCCTCCCCGAAAGGCGCGCCCTGCTCGGGAGAGAAGGCCGAACCCCGAGGTGGCGGGGGAGGGCGGGGGAAGCGTTTGGGTGGGAGGAGGGCCGGTAAGGCACTGGCCCCGGACCCTGGCGTCCTGTGCGCCCAAGTTCAGCCCTGCCCGCCTTCTCAGGGGCTTCCATTCATTCTGGGCCAAAAGGGAACTGCCGCCCCCGCTTCCAAACTGTTGTAGTTTCCCAGATGGATTGTTCGGAGGAGGCGGTCCTGGAGTGAAGGGACCACCTGGCTGACAGCCCTAGAGATGGAGGCGAGAAGGAACAGACGTGAACAGTTCTGGGCCTGGGAACGTCCTCAGGCGAGGGTCTGGGGACCCTGAATGAAATTTTGGTGTTTACACAGTGACTGTCCGGGTACACGGAATAAAATTCTGGAGGGCGTAGAGTGAGGGTCCGGAAGCCCCGGGATTAGGTGGGGTCCAGGTGCCCAGGATGACTTTCTGGGAGGCGCAGAGTGTGGAGGCCCCGGCATTTAGATGTGGGTGCACAGGATGGAATTCTAGGAGCCCAGATTAGCGTCCAGGTGCACGGGATGACATTCTGGGGTGCGCAAAGTGAGGGCCTGGGGGTTCCCCTGGTTGAGTCTGGGGGCCTGGCATCAAGGCCATGCCCCCAGGATCGGGCGCTAGGGGGACCCTGGCCCTGTGCCGGGAGGCGGCTCCGGGCAGCGCCGCGGGGGACCGGGTGGGGGCCTGCGGCTGGCCGGGGGCGGAGAAGCGGGGGGTCGGGGTCCCTCCCCCTGGCGCGGGCTCAGGAATCCGCCGAGGGGCGGGCTGAGGCGCCGGGGTGGGCCGCGCCGCGGCGGGCGGGCGGGCGGGGGGCGCTTCCTGGGGCCGCGCGTCCAGGGAGCTGCGGCGTCCGCCCGTCCGTCTGCCCGCAGGCACTGCCCGAACCAGCCGAGCCTCCGGAGACCCGGGCCGCGGGGGCGTCGCGGGCTCAAGTGAGTGGCCGTCCGTGGGGGGAGGGCGCGAGCCGGAGTCTCGGCCGAGTCGGCGTCAGCGCAGAGCCGAGAGGCCCGCGCTCCTCGGCCCGCGCCACAGGGGGACCGGGCGGGGGCGGGGTGGCCCCGGGGCGGGTGGGCCCCGAACCCCGGCCTGCGGGAGGAGTGGGCCCGCGGCCCTGGGAAGCTCCGGGGCCCCAAGCACAGTCCGGAGCGGGAGGCGGCTCGGGCCAGGGCTCGGAGTCCCGGTACAGGGAATGGGGGGTGCGTGGCAGAAGTTCCCTAACCACCTCCCACCCCACCCCCTCGCCCACCACCTCCCAGCCCCAGGATGCTCCCCTTCGCCTCCTGCCTCCCCGGCTCTCTACTGCTCTGGGCGCTGCTGCTGTTGCTTTTGGGGGCAGCATCTCCCCAGGATTCGGAGGAGCCGGACAGCTACACGGTGGGGACCGTGGGGCCACTGGCCTGGGATGGGCTGGGTAGGGACACAGAGACCAGGATCCTGGGGTGGCTGCTGCTGGGGACGATTCTCCCCTCCCCTGGTTGGTGAAGCGGCTGGGGGGCCATTGTTTGGAGCAGGCTGGGAGGGTGGCCAGGCTCAGGCCCTGATCTTGGCCTGGTCATTTGAAGGGGACTGGGAAGGACTACTGGCCATCTCTGGTCCCTTTGTAGGAATGCACAGATGGCTATGAGTGGGACCCCGACAGCCAGCACTGCCGGGGTGAGTGCGCCTGGGGGACCCACCCCCAGGAACTGGGAAGGGGATTGCGGCCTCAGCTCCGGGAGCAGCACTGGGAGCCCGATGACCTGTCCTCTGCCCAGCTTGGCTTGGCGGAGGCCAGCTCTGATTCCCTGGGGGCCAGCTCAGTTAGAGGTGGAGAGGCCATGCAGGCCCCTCCCTCTCAGAGAAACTCAGGACACCCTGCCCCCACCCCTCAGTAGGCAGGAGAACAAACAGGGCACTGCCCAGAGGAGTTGGGTCCTGGAACCTCTAATCACTCTTCTATGTAGCTTTGTCCCATCACGTCCTGGGAGGGCAGTGTCTGTGGGGTGGGTGAGGAGGCCTGCACATCACTCTTGGGCTGAGCCAGGGCCAGGGCTTTGGGGAGGGATAGAGACCCTCTTGGGGGAAGAGAATGGGGGTGGGGGGGACTATGGGAACAGCCACCCCGCCCCACCATCAGCCCTGGCAGGCTTGGGGAAGGGTCCTGGGCAAGCACCTTTAGCTTGTTGAATTGAGAGGGAAGGCCTTGCCTGGGTCACACAGCTTATAGAAGGCCAAGCTGGGCTCCTGCCTGCCACCCACCCCACGGCCAGCCCAGGAGACTGGCTGTGCCCAGCAGACCCCTCTCTACAGATGTCAACGAGTGCCTGACCATCCCCGAGGCCTGCAAGGGGGAGATGAAATGCATCAACCACTATGGGGGCTACCTGTGCCTGCCCCGCTCAGCCGCTGTCATCAATGACCTTCACGGCGAGGGACCACCACCACCAGTGCCCCCTGCTGAACATCCCAACCCCTGCCTACCAGGCTATGAACCTGATGAGCAAGAGCGCTGTGTGGGTGAGTGAGGGTCACCCTGACGCAGGGACTTCGAGTCCTCCTACCAAGCATCTGTCACTGCATCTTAAAAACTCAGACCTCAGTTTCTCCCTTGCTCGAAAGCCTCTTCAGGGCTACCGGGATGCCATCCAGATCCTCGCTTTGTGTGGGGCCTGCCACACGTGGCCCCGGCTCCTGTCCCACTGCTCCAGCCAGCATCTGGAGCCCCCTCCCCGATTGCTGGACACACACTGCAAGAGCTCTGCTTCTCAGCTTCTGTCTTCTACCCTCTTCCTGATCTGGACCCCGCTTCTGGGTGCCACGGGCTTTGGAGGAAGGCCCTGGAATCAGTGTTCCTGGGAGTATGGGCAGGGCCTTACTTCCTAATGTCCCTCTGGCATGGGAATGTCCCAGGTGAGGGGTGCCCTTCCTGTTGGCTCCCAGGCTGACGGACTGTTGAGTCGAATCCGTGAGCTCCTTTTTTGAGAGTTCTGGTGTTACTCACACACCCCGTGAGTGGTACCTGACCTGTGTCTTCCCGTGTTGAGGTATCTGTCATGTTGGGTGGTGCATGGGCTCCCAAGTGGGGGCTGAGTGGTGTCTCCTGCAGACGTGGACGAGTGTGCCCAGGCCCTGCATGACTGCCGCCCCAGCCAGGAGTGCCATAACCTACCTGGCTCCTACCAGTGCACCTGCCCTGATGGCTACCGAAAGATTGGGCCCGAATGTGTAGGTGAGTCCGGGGAATAGACCCTCTAGTCTCTGCCTTGTGCCCTTGACCTGGCTCTCACCTTGCACCTGTTCTGGCCCACCGTCAGGCTTTGCCCCAGTCCCCCACCACCTCTGCCTTCCTGTCGCCGGTCACAGGACCGTGAGGCTATATGTCTGAGTCCTGGCTGACCTGGCCCAACCCAGCCCCCCGACCCCGGCCCCAGGCAACACTGTGGGCGGTGAGGGGGTGCCTCGGTGGCTCAGTCGGTTAAGCATCCAACTCTGGCTCAGGTCACGGTCTCACGGTTTGGGAGATCAAGCCCCGCGTCAGGCTGTCAGCACGGAGCCCACTTGGGTTCATCTGCCCCCCTCTCTCTGTCCTTCCCTAACTTGTGCACTCTCTGTCTCAAAAAAAAAAGACTATCAGTGGTGAGTCCTCGAGGCCCGCGTGACTTGTGCCCTCTGCGCTCTTTCCTCTTCCTCCACCGCAGATATCGATGAGTGCCGTTACCGCTATTGCCAGCACCGCTGCGTCAACCTGCCCGGCTCCTTTCGCTGCCAGTGCGAGCCGGGATTCCAGCTGGGGCCCAACAACCGCTCCTGTGTAGGTGAGGCTGGGCCGGGCCGAGCCAGCTCCTGGATCCTGGGCAGGGTGGTACGGGGCAGAGGAGCTCTCTTTCTGAGCGGCCTAGGTAAAGCGGGCTGCTTCCTGGCTTTCACCCCTCCCATCTTGCCCTGCACTTCCAGATGTGAACGAATGCGACATGGGGGCTCCGTGTGAGCAGCGCTGCTTCAATTCCTATGGGACCTTCTTGTGTCGCTGCCACCAGGGCTACGAGCTGCATCGGGATGGCTTTTCCTGCAATGGTGAGAGCTCCGCATCCACCGCGTGTGCCTCTGTTGCTGTCCCGGGTCCCGTGCCATGCCGCGTTTTCTGCCACACGGTCGGTGGTCCTTTGGACGCCTCCGGGTCACATCCGTTCTGCCCTCGTGGACCTCCTGTGTATTCCACCCTGGGGCTGATTGTAGGGCACCTGCAGACCCGCCCACCGGGACTCCCAGCTGGGGCGGGAAGGCCCAGAGGGGAGCAGCAGGAAGCACGGAAGCTCAAGCTCGGCGGGGAGACCCACAAAGGACGTGGGTCCTCCCCTCTTTGCGGGTCAGGTTGCCCTGCATTCGAATCCTGGACTAGGGCAAGCCACTCTTGTGAGCCCATTACTTCTGTAACATGGGGTTGTCTTGAGGATTATGTGGGGAGGTGACAAGACAGGCTTCATCAAGTTCCAAGCCACAACGTGGTTTGGTTTGGTTTTTTAAGTGTATCTATTCACTTTGAGAGAGACAGAGACAGAGCGAGTTGGGGGAGGGGCGGAGAGAGAGAGAGAGAGAGAGACAGAGAATCCCAAGCAGGCTCTGAACTGGCAGTCCAGAGTCCGACGCGGGGCTCGATCCCACGAACCGTGAGATCATGACCTGAGCCGAAACCAAGAGTCGGATGCTTAACTCACGGAGCCCCCCAGGCGCCCCCCCAGGCCACAACGTTTTAAGGCGAACTACCATTTATTGAGAACCTTGCCTGTGCAGTGCATTTCCTGTATATACTTGGCCACATTTAATCCTGCCAACAACCCTTTGATGTAAGTATGAATGTTTCCTTCCTCTGGAAAACGAGCATGGTAATATCTCCCCTGAGCTTTAGTGGGAGGATTGTTAAAAAAAAAAAAAAAAAAAAAAAAAAAAAGTGAGCATAACATCCTTCAAACAAAGGGAGGTTACGTGACTTACCCAGGGTCATACAGTTAGGGCAAGATGGCACCAGGGTTCCGCTCCGGACTTCTCACTCCATGTCAGCTGGCCATGTACCCTGTTTATGTTCCGCTTTGCCGCTGTGTAAGGCCCCACTGATACCTGGCTCGGTGCTGGGCATCATGAGGAGAGCCAGAGCAGAAAACCTGGCTCCTGCCTGTGCAGCTCGCAGTTGGCAGGACGGGACTGTATGCTTAGGCTGACTGTGGGTTGCAGGAATTGGGCGAGTTGCCAAACCTATAGATTCCCAGTGCTCTCGTGTAGTATCGCCTTGCAGTGCTGGGGCAGAGAGGCCTGTGGGCCGGGCGGTCTGGGCAGATGTTTCTTTGAATCCTCTGTCCCCTTACTGAGCTTTGCTAGGCTGGTCTCATCCCCCTCTGTCTTTCCACACTGAGCCTGACATCGGGCCGGGGCTCTCTCTGTAACCGTTCGTGGGACCGGATGGAGAGGACTGCCCTTGGCCCAGAGCCCTCCTCCCCACTCCCCCTCAGATATCGATGAGTGCAGCTACTCCAGTTACCTCTGCCAGTACCGCTGTGTCAACGAACCCGGCCGCTTCTCCTGTCATTGCCCGCAGGGCTACCAGCTTCTGGCCACGCGTCTCTGCCAAGGTACGGGTTGCCCCGGTGGGGCGGGCAGGGTGGTATCGGGGGCTGGTGGCCTGACGTCTGGGTTCCAGCCCCTTTCCGCTGACACAGACATTGATGAGTGCGAGTCGGGCACACACCAGTGCTCTGAGGCCCAAAGCTGTGTCAACTTCCATGGGGGCTACCGCTGCGTGGACACCAACCGCTGCGTGGAGCCCTACGTCCAGGTGTCGGACAAGTGAGTCCACTCGCACAGCTCCCCCCTACCCCAGAAACTGCAACTCTCAGAGGCCTCTGCTATTCTGCCTGGCTAGTGCCTCGAGGGCCGATGGGAGTTGTAGTCTGTCACGGCTAAACCATGCATACTGTTCTAGCAGGAGTGGGAGGATCCTTTGGGGATCCCTATTTCTTTATTATTATTTTTTTAATATTTACGTTTGAGACAGAGCGCGCGAGAGCATGAGCGGGGAGGGTCAGAGAGAGAGGGAGACACAGAATCGGAAGCAGGCTCCAGGCTCCGAGCTGTCGGCACAGAGCCCGACGCGGGGCTCGAACTCACGAACCATGAGATCGTGACCTGAGCTGAAGTCGGACACTTAACCGGCTGGGCCACCCAGGCGCCCCTGGGGATCCCTATTTCTAGGGGTGGGGCCAAACCTGGGGTATGGGCTAGGACCTCATTCGTGTCCTCATCTCCGGGTCTCTAGTCGCTGCCTCTGTCCGGCCTCCAACCCCCTGTGCCGGGAGCAGCCCTCGTCCATCGTACACCGCTACATGAGCATCACCTCGGAGCGGAGCGTGCCCGCCGATGTGTTCCAGATCCAAGCGACCTCTGTCTACCCTGGCGCCTACAATGCCTTTCAGATCCGTGCGGGAAACTCGCAGGGGGACTTCTACATTAGGGTAAGGCTCTCCCCTAACTCCACCCTTCAACTGATATGCATAATCCAAAATTGAATTCCAGGAAACCCTAAGTGGGAGACTCGGCTTTATCACCATGTCCCGCCTCTTCTTTCAAAGCCCCGCCCCGTGGGAGGTGCAATTTCTGTAGAAAGGTAGGGGTATTCTAAATTCCCTTGGTACAAACTGCAGGTTGTTAAATACAGTTCTAACGGGGCCTTCGGACGCTGGGGTTTGAGTCCCTGCACCGGCTTCCATATCCGGCCTCAGATTTCTTCACCTTTAGAACAAGGCACTGGCATGAGAGGCCAGCCCAGGTGACAGATGCAGCGGAGTCTGAGGAACGCAAACCGATGAAGCTGGGCCTTGGAGAGAGAGGCAGTGGGGGTTGGTGCAGGGGCCTGCGGTACAAGAGTCCAGCTCTCTGCCTGTGGAACCGTTAGGAGGGAGGGGTCCAGGTGGGACTGACAACAAGAGGGGTCCAAGGGGTTATCGGGTATCAGTTGTTTTCTCTTTCCGAAACTGAATGCTCTGAAGGGAAGTCGGCCTCCTCCAGGTCACCAAAGGCCCCACCACTCCCAAGAGTCTCCCACCCTCGCCTTGAATCATCAGTTGACCCCGGTTAGACAAAGAACTAGATGGGAAAGGTGGGAAGAATACCAGTGGTGGATCGCTCTCTCTCTCTTTTTTAAGTTTATTTATTTTGAGGGAGACGGCATGAGCAGGGGAAAGGCAGAGAGAGAGAGAGAAAGAGAAGGAAAGAGAGAGAATCCCAAGCAGGCCCCGCGCTGTCTTCGTGAAGCCCAATGCAGGGCTCGAACCCACGAACCGTGAGTTCACAACTTGAGCCAAACCCAAGAGTCAGACGCTTAAACCACCGAGCCACCCAGGCGCCCCACCAGCGGGAGATCTCTGAAGGCAGGAGCCTGGGGGCACGAGAGAGGAGATGTCACGGGTGTCACAGAGCCAGATGAGGGCCTGGAGTCCCAGCCTGGCTAGGGCTTTCTACTTCAAAGCAAACTGGTTGTGGGTGCAGGAAAAGGGACAGGGAGGGGATGCCAGGGCAGGGTCTTGGCACGTAGGTTGACACAATCTGCATGTCCCCCCACCCACTGTGCCCTGCAGCAAATCAACAATGTCAGCGCCATGCTGGTCCTCGCCCGGCCTGTGACAGGCCCCCGGGAGTACGTGCTGGACCTCGAGATGGTCACCATGAACTCCCTCATGAGCTACCGGGCCAGCTCTGTACTGAGACTCACCGTCTTCGTGGGGGCCTACACTTTCTGAGGTGTGGGTGGGGAGCCCTCAGGGAGGGAGAGGTTTCCTGCAGCCGAAGAGCCGGGGGCTCAGGGATGACTGTGTTCGGCTAAAAGGGAAGATGCTGTTGTGAAGAGTAGAAAGAGAAAGGCAATAAAGGGAGAAAGAAGGAGTCCTGGTGGCTGAGGGGGGTGGGTCACACTGTAGTGAACCCCAGACCGGGGAAGGGACCAGGCTGTGGGAGGAGGGTCCACCACCCACAGCGGGGGGAGTCTCTGTTCAGGCTGAGGGGGCCCCGTGGATAAGAACTGGGAACTGCAGCCCCAAGCCAGGATTGGTCTAGGTACCACGCACATTAGAATCGCTCTGAGAAGGTAGGAGGTAATAAGGCTACAGACTCCAGGACCCAGCCCAGAAATTGGGGTTCGACTGGTCTGCAGGGGGCCTGGGAAACCCCACTGTAGACGATGGAAGCCTTGGGTTTCAATCCCAGCTTGGCCTCAAACTGTCAACTTGGCTCGACCCTCGTGGCTTCCCGCGCCTCTGTCTTCCAATCCATAAAATGAGGCAATTAGACTATGAGTGCTTTCCAAACTTTTCTTTTCCAAGCTACAGAACCTCTCATCAAAGGAAATTTTATTTGATCAGGGAAGTCTGATGACCTAGGACTAGATTCCAAGCTGCAGTGCCTTGCTTACTCCATCTCCCGGGTGGTCTCAGTGCTCCACCAGGGAGCCCTAGGGTCCTGAGGAGCTCGGTTTAAAAATCACTGGACCTGCCGGTCTTCCCAGTTCCTGCCTGGATATTTCACAAGGCCCCTGGGGCCTGGCACCACCTTCATAATACATAAGGCTGCAAATACTTCTACTTTTATCGTAGCCCAAAAGATTCCGATTAAAAGGCTGGCTAGCCTGTGAAGGTGGGGGCTGGAGTCGGCCTCGTGGCATGGCTCAGGTCAGGGGGCCGTGGCTGCAGTAGAGCTGGGACAAGGTCCTGCTCAGAGCGGGTCCCAGATTCCTGCACAAAGAGAGAGGCAGGTGAGGCTCAGGCCCCGGGCCGGAGCAACCCAGCCCCAGCCACTCCCTCTGGGTCCTTTTCCTTGCCGTCACCTCTGCAGTTGGCCGCACTTGATGGTGCTCAGCAGCAACTCCTGTTCCTTGGGGGTGGCACAGGCATCATAGGCGGCCAGTAGGCTGGGGGGGGGGGGGGGAGTGGGCACAGGCGTCATAGGCGGCCAGTAGGCTGGGTGGGGGGTGGTGTTTGAGTTTCTAAAGCTTGACAACAGCGGACGGCTGGCCCACTTTGAGTGGTGAGGTCAGCATCACGGGGGACAGGCAGAAGTCAGCATGGGGAAGAGGGGTCAGGACCACTGCTACACTTCCTGAGCCTGGCATTCAAGGCCCTGTTCTATCCAGCTCACACTCCCTTCGTGCTGCTGCAAATGTTCTCCAAGTATGGCCATTCTTGGCCCAGTCTTCATGGCCCAACCCCTCCTCCAGAAGCCTTCTCTGCTGCACCAGGCAGAATGTCTCCCTCCCTTCCCTCCCTCCTCCCTCCCTCTTAGTGGCTGAGATACTGTCTGGTCCTAGCTGGCTCTGTTTTCCTTACCATCTGACGTCCACTAACTCCTCTCCGTGAACTCAGCCGGGTCTGTCCAGCCCTCGAAGAGCCAGACCCCTCCGCAAAGCACTGGTTGAGCTGAATTCCACGCAGGTAGGGCAGAGGCAGAGGACCCCTAAGGGGCTCTGCTGCAGGCCTACCTGGCAGGGGTGCTGTACCGGTCCACTATGGCCGCTGCCTTCTCCCCACTCACACCGCGCACCTGCATCAGCTGTCGGGCGAACACCTCGCGCACTGACTGGGCCTGGAACGGGGGAGGACTGTATCAGGAGTGGTCTGGGGCTGGGCCACCTAAGGAGGCGCTGGGTAGAGGCAGTACCTTGTTCTTGATGGCTCCCGCGTTGAAGTCACTGAAGGTGAGGAGTGAGCAGAGAGGATCTGGAGAGGGCCCAGGCCTCGATTCAGGGTCCCCGGAGGTTCCCCAGGGGCGACTGCGTAGGGTATGGCCCTGAGGGAAGAGGGGACTGAGGCCAGGACAGAGCTCTAGGGGACAGCCCCCAGCCAGTCCTTGCCCGATCCTAGGCCTCTGTGAGCCAGCCGGAGAAACAGAGGTTTTGCTCCCTCACCTTCCTTGGGGGAAGCCCAGGGCTCAAGGACAAATACACCCGCTCACCTGGTAGAGTCTCTGTAAGCCCCGCGTCATGAGGGCCAGGTAGGCAGCCGACTCCTTAATGTCCGCTGTACGCTTCACAAAGAAGCCGTCGATGACCTGGGGAAGAGGAGCCCACCCAAGAGAAGGAGGGGATCCTGGCGGGAGCCGTGGACCACGGGGTCCCTGCCAGCCTGGCCCTGCCCCCTCGGCTCACCTGAGTGTTGGTGACAGCCTGCAGCAGCGTGCTCTCTGGAAGGCTGAGGTTGTTCGCCGAGCAGTGCTCCTCCACCAGGTATATCCGGTGCCCCAGGCCACAGCGCTTCAGCCGGAACTGAGGAGGCAGACAGACGGGCAGGGTCAGGCCCGGATGCCCACCTGCCAGCTGTCTATCTGTCACGCTCAAAATCGTCACGGGACCCTGGGCCCACCAACCCACCTCCTCACCCTCCCTAGCATCTCTGCCTGTCCTAGAGCGGCCTCCACCTTTGCTCGCACTGTTCTCGTTGCACGGACACCCCTTCCACCATCTCTGAATGGTGCCCGTTCTTCAAACCTCTGTTGGCCTACACATGGCCTGACTACGCAGTTAGCCCAGCAGCCAGCACCGAGACTGAGCTGCTTCCGTCCCGCTCCTGGAGCTTTGGGTCCTATTTATCCCGGACTGCAGGGGCCGGCCGCCCGAGGGTACTTGAATACGCTCCTCAGTCCGGTCCAGTCACCCTGAGCCCCTCCCGCGTGCCTGCAGGGGCTCCACGGGTCGGATCTTGGGGCTGCTTGGGTGCACCTCTAGCGGGAACTCTGCTTTGAGGCCACCCAGAAGTGCCCCGGGCTCCTCTGGGCTGAGGAGGAGCCCTAGAGCAGACAGGGAACTGGGAGCACAGTGAGGCCAGTATGGGAACCTTCTGCTCGTGGAAGCGGCCATCCATGATGCTGCTGTTCAGGTCGTCCAGCCGCTTGCGCTCCACGATGTGGTCCAGGACGAGCTCCCCAGGTCTCACTGCCAGGAAGCCAAGAAGGGTTCTATTGGCTTGCGTTTCCCACCCCCCAACTGGGCCCGGCCTCTGCTACCTGCCCTTCCGTCCATGCCCCTTACCTGGGTCTCCGGGCTCGGTCTCCTGCGCCACCCACACGAAGTCCCCAACGTGCAGCTTGCGCACCGTGTGGGTGACACGCAGCCGCTGTAGCTCGAGGAGCAGCTCTTGCCTGTGCCCGGCCCTGGGGTTGCGAGACAAGGGGCCTAGATCAGGACACCTGATCGTGCCGCCTCCCAGCATCCTCCCCCTCGCTTCCCCCACCCCACTCACCCCTTGGCTTCACCGATGTCCACACACAACAGCACCCTGTACTCTCCAGGCCTGAGCTCCAGTGACAGCTGCTGGGCACTCCCTTCGCTGGCGCCACTACGAGGCGGGGAGGGGGTGTTGGTGTGTCTGAGGCCCGAACACCAGTGCCAGGCAGGTTCCCCCCAACAACCCACAGTGGGTGGGGCAGCTCAGCTATAGCTGACGGAGACAGGGTTGGCCTCATTTCTGGGACTCCTTTTTCTCCCCTGTTGTCCCCCTCCCCGCTCCTCCTCACAGCTCAGCGGAGGCTGCTCCTGGCTCTTCTGGCTCCGCCCCAGGGGGCTCCTCTGGTCCGAGGCCCACATTCAGTGAGCTCAGGCCCTCTGACTCAGCCAGCTTCTGGGCCAGCTCCAGACCCTCAGGGGTCAATGAGTACCTGGGAGATGGAGGAGAGGAACACAGACCTCCCTTTTTCACTCACACCTGGCAGGCTCTCCCGCCGGCCCCCAGCGAGGCTGGCCTTGCCAGCCTCGGTGACCCTGCACAAACAAGTCCAGTGGCTTCCACGCCCCCATGCTGTGTTCTTGCTCCCCAGATCAGCATCCTGTGGACCTGCCCAGGGATATTTCTCAGTCTGCAACAAGCACATCTCAGACAGACTTTCTCTCTCTCCGGAGCGCCTTTTCTGCGTCTCTCCCCACTACGTTCTGAGACGTGTCAAATGCCGTGTCCTCCAGCAAAGCCTGTCTGCTCTTACAGTAACCTGTGGCACCCTCTCCTCTCGGATCCTGCTGGTACTCCAACAGTGGGGGCTCCTGGGAGTACAGTCTTCCCTCCCCCACCTATCTCAACAGCACGAGGCCTGAGATTAGCTGGGTGACTGTAGGGCCCCACTTGGAACATCATGCCACATCTCCCCCCCCTGCACCTCCTGTAGTTGACCCTACCTGGCTGGCTGGTGTGTCCTGAGAACCAGGTTCCTGTGGAGGAGGGAACGGAGGGCTGGCCAGGGTCGAGCACTCCCAGGGGCCGCCTGTCCACAGGGGAGGAGACCCTTAGAAAGCTGCTGGTACTACCACACGTCCAGCTCCCTGGGCCCCAAACCACTGCTTGCTCCCAAGAAGAGAAGTCTCTGGTGGACTCGGGGTCTCATCAAGAGCCACTCGGCTCCACCCTTTTCCCATCTCAGTGCTCACCCTGGGAGTTTTCTGGGCACACCTCCGCAGAAGCTCCTCCTTGGTCAGGAAGCCATGACCACTAGGATTCTGGAACCAAGGCAGAAATGTAACCGAGGCGGGTTCAGCACTGGGGCCAGTCCTGTCGCTTCCAGGAGCCTCACGCCCCACTGCCCAACTTCCCCTGACTCCTGGGACTACCAAGCGCTCACCAGGTGTTCCCTGTAGAGCAGAAGCAGGACTGCCCGGGCTCCCGAGTGCCGAGTGGGCCGGTAGCTGCCACGGCCTCCAGCTTTGGGCTGGGCTGAAACCTGAAAGATACACGGCGGCTTTGAAGAGGAAAACCAATGAGCCATCAGAGACTGAATCCCTGGCAGGGCTGAGGTTCAGGTTCTAGCTCAGCGCCCGGCTCCAGACAAGTCACGCAAGCTGCCTCTGTTCCCCTATCTGTAAAATGGCTCAGATGATGGGCCGGCCTGTAAAAGCTGCAGCGAAACGGTGGATGGTTGGAGTGGGGGATGGGAGCAGGAGGGGGGGTCAGGGGTGGAACTGGCCTGACCCAGCCTCAGTTCTACCATCCACTGCACAACAGAAGTAGTAAGGAAAAGCCAACAATAGCAATGCCCACGACTTACTGGGCTTGGCCCCCTAAATAGCCTGATCGTGGAACTCCTCAGCTGACTCTGTTATCATTCGGGATCTCCATCCACAGAGGAGAAAACGAAGTATGAGGATAAATCATTTGCCCAAGGCCAGGCATGACTGGTGGGAGATCTGTACCCAGGCCTGATAAGTCCCCCAAGCCACAAAATCTTACTCCTGCTGTTCCCATTTTCCTTTTCACTACCCTTGCCCACTCCTCACTGGCACGGAAGAGTCCTGGGCTCTGGCAAGTGGCCCTTCTGGGGCTGGACTCTTCTCTCCAGATGGTGAACTTGGAGCATGGTCACCTGCGGGAGCAGAAGACAGTCAACCCCACGGAATCCCACAGGTGGGAAGGTCTGAGACGCTGCCAGCTCACGTGGTAGGTGAGACAGGTGAGGCTCCGTGTGTAAGCCAGCCACTAGCCTGAGGTTAAACAGCAACTTGGACATGAGTGAGGTGCCCGAAGCTAAGGCATACCAGATGATTATGGAGACTGCTCCTGGGGGGAGACTCGGGGACCACCGACTCCTGACCCCAGCGCTCACCGCCTGATGCTCTGTGCTGCTGCAGCCGCTGATCCAGCATACGGCAGAGCCTGTCTCCGAAGTGTTGTAAGATTTTTGCTTCCTTGCCGCTGCGCAGAGGCAGTGGGTACCGCCGGAGGGAGCGCAGCGCCTGGCGGCGGTAGGGGTACGGTACTAGGTCAGGGCGGGCCTGGTGGTCTGGTTCCGCCCGCACCTGTCCCCATTAAGCCGGGACCCACCTTCTGAAACACGAATTGCGTTCGGCGCCCCCTACTGGCTGCCTCGTCCCGCCATTCGGTTAGCCAGCGTATGAAGAGCGGGTTGGGGCAAACCGGCAGCGGGCGTTTCCGGCCCATGCGGACCGGCGCTGCCATGAGCCCCAGGGCGGGTCCTCTGGCGCCTCGCGCCGACGGGAATGGGACGCCGCCAGTTCTGGAGACGGGATTCGAACACCTGACTCGAAAGGGTTAGGGCGGAACCTCTCCAATCACGTGGTCCCACGCGGGGCACTAACTAGACGAGCCTCCCGCTGCCCTCCCCGCCCCTGCAGTACTCCAAGTGGTTGGTGCTGAGAACTTTCTCTATACCCTTTCACCCCCTCGCCCCTCCCGGCCCAAACCAGCCTTCGGGACGGGCCCCACCCAGACCCTCGGAGCCTTGACCCGCCCTTTCCTCCATCCCAGATTCAAGAGTGGGGTCCTCTTTGTGCGAGACAGGAAGGCGGACAGCGCCCCCGTGTGGCTGGGAGGGCTGGCTGGGGTGGTGCTTAACACCGAGTAACCTGAGGCTGTCAGTTTCAGTCTCACCTTTGCGGAGGAGGCTGGAGAGGGGGTTTTCAGAAACGGAGAGGTGGGGGGGGGGGGAGGGACAAATGAATACAGATATATTTGCAGGAGGGACATCTAGAAAGGGCTCCAGGGATGGAGATACAAAGGTAATGTAGGAGAGATGCTGAAGGACCTCCAAAGAAACGGAGGTCCTGAACTGGGAGGGAGCGGAGCGTGGATACCCAGCAGTGGGGGAGGGGCGCAAAACAGGGGACGTATTAGGAAGGCCAAAGCTAGGAGGACGGAAGGGAACAGAGAACGAGTTGAAAAGGGACAAATAGGAGATGCTAGAACTCAGGGCAGGTGTGTGGAGGGAGTCTGAGATGGGCTTGTGGTTGGATTCAGGGGAATCGACTGGAGGTAAGAGCCCGGACAAGGGTGGAAGGGGAGAACATGTCGTTTTCGTGACTCATTGGAGATGAGAGACCCTCAAGGAGGTTTAGGTTTAGGCTTATGCAAAAGGAACCCAGGTTGAGACGAGTACAGCCGAATTCGGCTCAAGGATCTCGCCAGGAAGTTACAGCCTTCCCCAGCTGTTTTACGGAAGTATCGAGGCGCAGGTCTGGGGCCTTCGAGGAGCGGAGAGGAGGGCGCCGGAGCTCCAGGCCCGCCCCTTCAGACTCCGCCCAGCCGCGATTCTGCACGCCCCCCCCCCCCCCCCCCCCGCCAGCTAGCTCCGAACTCCCGCCTCCCTCCCGAGGCTGCCTTATAAGGAGCCTCCATCGGGCTTTCGGTTTGGCACCACCCCCTCTAGTCTCTTGTCCTAATAAGGACATCTAGGGCATCCTGTGGCTAGGGGCGGGCGGGAGCGCGTCTCCAGGGTAACTTCGAAGTCTCTCTCCCCCTCCTTGTTGCTCTTGGAAACTCCCCGAGGGTTGAGAAAAGTGGAGCCAGCCTCCTTTTCTGGCAGGGTCGTTTACGGGGCTGGGGGTCGAGCGGCGGCCTCCACCTGGGGCTCGAGGCAACTCGGCTGGTGGGCGGTGCAGCAGGATGTCTCTGACTACAATCCCCGGCATGCCCTGCGAGGGGCCCCCACTCCCGGTCAGGAAGACCGGACTTGCAACCCTTCATTTACATCCTTTATTCCAGTGATGGGATCCATGCCCCCAGTTCCCTTGTTTGCGACTCTTTGTGTTTCTGTAGAGCTTATGGCCATTGTCATTGTTCGAGGCCAACGAAAACTCCCGTACCCTCATCCGTTTTGTTTGAAACAGGCCCACACAAAGCTGTGTCTTAATTCTCCCGGGTATTAAGTTAGACGTAAGCCTGGCTATCAACTCGAGAACGAGAGTCAAGTCTGGTTTAATATCTATTTCCCCTTTTCACTGTGTCTAGCACAAAATCTTTGAATTGAATTGATCGCACAAAACCGTGCCTTTCTCCCTTTATTGTTCCGTGAATTTGTCAGACATCTTTTAAAAAAAAAGGACAAAGCTCTATTTTCAAAGACTTCCTTATAGCCTTTCCCTGGTGGGTTTCTTTTTTCTTCTTCTTCTAATTTAATCGAAGTTGCAGATAGCCTTTTCTCAGTATGCAAGTGGCTTTGCACATGAAGGGTGCTCAAGAAATTTTTTATTGAATTGAAGACACCTTACACTTTCTATTCTCCTTGCTCTAGGACTGGATTCCAGGTCAATGAATTAAGTTGCTTCAATTCAGAAAAGCAAAATATTAACTCAAAATTTTCAGACCAGAAAGTGCCAAGATGGATCTTAGGCAACAGTTTCGCTGCGGATAAAGAGCGGCGAGGTCGACAACTCATTTTCGGGTCCCATTACCTAGAGCCGGGGCCCTTTGCTCAGCTGAGCGTTTCCTGGAAAATTGGGCCAATGGGCGCGCTCTCCGTGCCATGGCCCCGCCCCTCTTGGCTGCCTCGGACTACGTTTCCCAGCATGCAATGTGGCGCTGGGAGGCCTGCTGGCGAAAAAGACTCCGTTACCCAGCGAGCCCGAGAACGGCGCAGGACCCTTGGACTTCACTTCCCGTCGGCCCGTGGGGAGGGCGCCGGAAGCCCGCCCCGCCCCTCATTGTGCGGCTCATACTAAACGGAAGGGGCCGGGAGAGGCCGCGTTCAGTCGGATCCCGGCAGCAGCTGCAGCGGCTCTCGTCTTTTCTGACTCTCCTTGCTATCTCCTTTTCGCTTCCGGAAACATGGTGAGCAGCAGGCCATGGCGACTGAGGGGTGGTGGCTGCGAGTCGGTCTGCGCGCGGGGGAGGGAAAGGGGGAGCGACGTCGGCACCCCCTCCCCCAGCGCCCCGGGCGGGATGAGGGTCTCGGACTGAGGGGCGGGCGGCGTTGGGACGCGCGTGCGCGCCCGCGGGCGCTGGGGAGGGCTGCCTCGGACGACGCTCGCGCGCCCCCTGGACTCCCTTCCCCTCCCCCACCGCGCTGGTGCGCTCGCGCGGACACCGACTGTGGGGGAGGGGTCCGTGGCGCGCGCGCGCCCGCCCCTCGCGGAGCAGCCGGGGACGCGCGCCGAGGCAAGTCGGTTCACGGGGGCGCGCGTTCGATAGGAGCATGCGGCATCGGAACTCGGCCCGGGGGGCGGCGAAGGAAAAGCGCGCGAGCGGTCTTGGCGCGCGCACCCCACCCAAGGGCTGTTCCTGTCTCCGCGTCACCCTCCCTCGACTGGCGGGTCTGTCTCGAGAGCAGGTGGCAAGGATGTCTGCACCCAGGAGGGGCGGGGGCGTTGGGCCAATGGAGATGCGAGGGCGTCGGGGTCCAGGCACTGGCGATTGGAATTAGGGGCTTGCACCGCGCGACACGGAGCCGCGGGTTTGCACCGCGGAGATCACCGTTCTGATCGGTAGCGAGGGAGCCCACAAAGCGATCAGGGTTGTGTGCTCCGTACATCCGGCAAAGGCTGGAACGGCGCAGTCGGCCGGCGCGTGCGCATACGCTCAGGCCCCTCCGCTGGGCCCGAAGCCCTGGACCAGCGGGGCCTTCGGCTCTCCCGGATGGGGCCTGAGGGTGGAGCCGAGTTTGGGGAAGTGACCCAGGCGGGCACCGCCCGGAAACCACCCCGCCCGCTCCATGTTCGGCCCCAGGGCTACGAGAACTGAAGGTTGTGTAACTTGCCCAAGGCTCCGGCCGGCAGCGGACGGGGCTGATAACGCCGGTCGGCCAAAGCGATTCCTTGGGGTTGAGGCCCTGGGGGTGCTACTGCCTCCGGGCACAGCTTTCTCGCCCGGACGGGCCGGGCCCTGGCGAGCACTTTTCTCCGCCTACTCCGGAAGCGGCGGAGTCACGTGGCCGGCTTCTGCAGTTCCGGGAGTGGGGGGCACAGCTGATTTCACTGTGGGCGGTAGACCCTCTCTTGTTGAGGGTGTCCCCCAGGATGGCCCAAAATAGACGTTTAAGAAGCTTTCGGGGTTCGTGGGCACTTGGGTTTGGCCTGCTAACTTCTATCAGCGATCTTGGGGTCCTGCATTTTTCCGGGAGGACAGGGAGGTTATGGGGTAGGGCCTTAATTAGGGATTGTGATTTCTGCTTTGGTTGAAGAAGACCTCGGCAAGAAAGAGGATGGTTTGTGTAACAACTGCATTGAGTAGTTCTGAAAGACTTAGCGAGGGTTGTTGAACTCATTGGTGTCTCACCTGCCATTGTGGTTCTGTTTGCAGAAGAGATGGCTATCTATGACTTGAGTACCTGGGTTCCCTTTCCCTATGTGTGAAGTTTTGAGTCAGCACTTTTATCCAGGAACTGAGATTGAGTACTTTAAGAAACGAGTCAGTAGCTTGTGGGTTCTTTTAATTCTGGGCTCACATCAAAGCCAAGGTTCTGGTCTTCACAGGTCTGCAGTTTCTAGGCTGTAAGATGTTCGGTGGGGGAGGATGATGTTGAATTCGATGATTAGAGGTCTCTTCTGTGATTGCCATTCTGGGGTTGTGTCCTGTCTAGTTCTTGGACAGTGGCTTGGCTGGGAATATGGTGACATTTATCTTGGGAAGGGGATTGATGAGCTCTTGGGGCTGAGGACCATATTTGTTGGCATCTATACAGATCTCCTAAGATTGCAAAGAAGGGACTTCACAGGGAGTCCCAGAAATCTTCCGTTTGTAAAGTATATGTGGCTCATTCTCCAGGCCTCTGGTGTGGCAGTCTCTGATGGTGTCATCAAAGTGTTCAATGACATGAAGGTTCGTAAGTCCTCAACACCAGAGGAGGTGAAGAAGCGCAAGAAGGCGGTACTCTTCTGCCTGAGTGAGGACAAGAAGAACATCATCCTGGAGGAGGGCAAGGAGATCCTGGTGGGTGATGTGGGCCAGACTGTAGACGACCCCTACGCCACCTTTGTCAAGATGCTGCCAGACAAGGACTGCCGCTATGCCCTCTATGATGCCACCTACGAGACCAAGGAGAGCAAGAAGGAGGACCTGGTGTTTATCTTCTGGTGAGACCCTCATGCAGGCACCCCCTCCTGTCACCTGCCCCAGCCCTGCCCCACTCTTCCTTCTCAGTATTGAACTTCTGTGGCTCCTGGTTAACCCAGAGGTGTGTGTTTGGGGGGAGGGCGTTGGAACGAAACACTGGTCAGAGAGGAACTTGATAAAAGCTTGAAAGCTGAGGACCAGTTCAGGGGGTTCTTGAGCTCGTCTCCCACTCGAGGGCACTTGCTAGACTCCAAGAGGGAATTTTGTCGCGTGTTCTCTGACTCTCTTTCCCTCCAGGGCACCTGAATGTGCACCCCTCAAGAGCAAAATGATTTATGCCAGCTCCAAGGACGCCATCAAGAAGAAGCTGACGGGTAAGGGCCGGCATTGGTGCCATGTGCCTCTTCACTCAGGCTTTGGCTGCAGGTGGGGGGTGAATGGCATGGTATACAAGATACCTCCCCCTCCTCTCCCCTGCCTGCTGGAACGTAACCTTGTCCCTACCATCTGTTCTGATTGGCTCCTTCCCAGCCCCGACTTCCCCTCCCCCAGTGCATCCTGCTCACAGATGCTCTCATTCTTCCTCACAGGGATCAAGCATGAATTACAAGCAAACTGCTACGAGGAGGTCAAGGACCGCTGCACCCTGGCCGAGAAACTGGGGGGCAGCGCCGTCATCTCCCTGGAGGGCAAGCCTTTGTGAGCCCCCTCCAGCCCCCTGCCTGGAGCATCTGGCAGCCCCAGACCTGCCCGTGGGGGTTGCAGGCTGCCCCCTTCCTGCCAGACCGGAGGGGCTGGGGGGATCCCAGCAGGGGGAGGGCAATCCCTTCGCCCCAGTTGCCAAACAGCCCCCTCACCCCCTGGACCTTCCTCCTCCCTCCATCCCTGACGGTTCTGGCGTTCCCAAACTGCTTTTGATCTTCTGATTCCTCTTGGGTTGAAGCAGACCAAGTTCCCCCCAGGCACCCCAGTTTGGGGGGGGCCTGTATTTTTTTTAACGATGCCCCAATTCCCGACCTGTTCCTCCCTTTTCCCATGCTGCCAACTTCTAACCGCAATAGTGACTCTGTGCTTGTCTGTTTAGTTCTGTGTATAAATGGAATGTTGTGGAGATGACCCCTCCTCGCGCCGCTGGTTCCCCTCCCTTTTTCCCCTGGTCTTCGCCACTCATGGAGGCAGGACCAGTAAGGGACCTTCAATTAAAAAAAAAAAACAAACACACACACGACAATAAAAAGGCTCACTAATGGGATGTTTGTTTCAGGGTTGGGGCCCCAGGGACCTTGGAGGCGGGGGGAGGTGTGTTGAGATAATGAGCAGCATCTCTTTTCTATACCGGAGCTCCACCCACCCCCTCCTCACTTGGCCCCAGCAACTGGCAGAGCCTCCCTCTGACACTCCTAGGTGGTACCACAGCTGGTGCCAAACTGGCTGTTGAGGTGGCTGAGCCAGGGCGCACCTGCTGCCAGTCACAGGAGTCCCTTGAGCAGAAGGGGCTTCGTGCTTGAGCTCTTAAGCCCATAGCATTTGCACAGGTGGGTCCCTGGTCGCTGAGACCCATTCCCTGACTCCCCGCTCAGTCCTGCCTAATGGAGGCTATGAGCTTGCAAGTTACAAATTGCCTCTTGAGCTGTTTAGTCTGTCTGCGAGGTTTTCTTCGGTTTTTCTCTACCTTCTTTCATGGATGGCTGATTCATCTGTGAGGGCTGGGTGCAGTGGCTGCTGTGAGTCAGAAGCCAAGTTATTAAGCCTTTGGCCTGCAGATGTGACTGAAGTCCAGGGTGGGGCCGAGCCAGGTAGAGCCCAGGACTTCAGACCCAAGTGTCTTGGGTCCCACCTCCCTGTGTTTAATCAAGAGGGTGTTGGCTGTGGCCCTGAGCCTTCTGCCAATATTGCTGCTGGCTCTCCAACCTGTACTTTGGGTTTTCACCTGCCTGGGAAGTAAAAGTATCCTAGAGGTTGTACCCTAAGGGTGTGGATGCAGGATTATAGTTCCCCACTCCCAGTCACCTGAACTGGAGGGAAAAAAAGCCTCTTGGTGTTAAAGCTGGTCCCTTAGTTCCTTGGAGCTTGCCAGTATCCAAGAGGGAAGCAGGAAGGAGTAGTTACCTTTGAGGACACTGGGGGTTACCCAGGGTCTGGTGTCCATAGTACCCTGGTGAATCTGGGCCCTGGAGCTGTGGGAAGTGAGGACCAACAGGCCTCCTTGTAGCAAGAACCAAGTTCTTTATTTGTGAACAGGATGGGGACAAATGA
Source organism: Prionailurus viverrinus (assembly GCF_022837055.1). Classification (NCBI taxonomy): domain Eukaryota; kingdom Metazoa; phylum Chordata; class Mammalia; order Carnivora; family Felidae; genus Prionailurus; species Prionailurus viverrinus. Next base: position 107,482,045 of record NC_062570.1, read on the forward strand.
ACTCTGGGGGTGGGGTGGGGGACAAGGTGTGGGGGCTGCCCCTCGGTCCCCAGGAGAGGAGGGAGGTCCAGGGCCCAGGCCTCCCCAAAGCTGGGGTTCTGCTTACCTGTGACCAAGGACGGTACTCATGCTGCCCTATCTTCCTTTTGTAGGACCTGACACCTTTGGGTGGGAGTAGGGCTTGGGCTTGCCCTTGCCCTGGGAGGTCATGGGGCCTGGCCAGTGGCTGCTGTGGGGGTGGCATCTTGTTGGGGTGAGAAGGGGGGGGGGGTGGGCTCTTGCCACTAAAAGGCCCCAGAGCAGGCTCTGGCTGCTCTAAGGCTCCCCCTTGAGCGCGACAAGGGTGTTCCGGAGAAGGAGGGTGCTGGCCTGCATAGGAGAGAGGTCCTTGATGCCCCCACCCCCACCCCCTGCCACCCTGCTCCCTGCTTCAGGGTGCTTCTCTTCCCACACCTCCTGTCCCTTCCGTCTTTGCATTCTTATTCTCAGCAATAACGGCTACCATTTGTTGAGGGCTTACTGCTGATGGTGATAAGGGAAGGGGTCCTGGTGGAAGAGGAAACCTGGCCCTGAACCTCAACTGGGGCTGCTCAAGGTCCACCTCCCCCTCGACACATACTTGCAAGCATTTGGTAAGAATCTAGAGGTCTGGGAGTGGATGGCAGAGGGACAGCAAGACGGCACGGAGGCTGGAGGGCTCACCTTGGCGTGTTTGAGCTCCAGCTCTGCCAACTCAATGAGGTTCTTGCGGAAGGAGGACACGCGGCGGGACTTGAAATCCATGAGCTCTGGGGAGGAGGGGGGAGAAGTGGGGACCCTGGCAGGGTAGGCTGCCCAGTGGCAGGGGTTGCGGAGCCATGGGGTTTACCCTGCTTGGCTGAGTCAGAGAGGCGTTCGAAGCGTCGGCAGCACAGTTGCTGGTTGCTCTCCGCGGTCCGCACCTCCCGGTTCCTAGTACGTGCTTTGTCCAGTGCCTTGTTGGCGTTCTCGTAGTCGGCCAGCGCCCGCAGCCGCCGGTACAGCAGGTCCTGGGGTCAGCAGGGGCACGGGATCACTGGTGCCCACGGCCTCGCCTGCCTGCCCTCCCCTGTTGCTCCTGCTGTTCTCCAGCCCTGAGGTTTGCTCCGGGGCCACGTCTCACCTTGGCCGCCTGTGAGTCTCGCATGTAGTATCTCAGCATGTCTGACAGCTTGAGGTCCTCGTCAGAGGCCACTCGGCCTTCCAGCTTCTGAATCAGGAAGTTTGGAGGCTGGGGAGGGAGCTTACAGAGGGGCAGCTAAGGGCTGGGGTACTGCTGCTCATCTTAATATCAGAGAGTCACTGGATAACCACTCTAGGTCAAACCCTGATATTCAGGGGAGCAGGCCAAGGAAAACCACTAAAGAGTGGCATCTGATCTGGATCTTGGGAAGGAATTAGACAACAGCCAAAGGCGCTGCAGGTGTGCAAGCCTAGTATGTGTCCATGAGTTTAGTGGGGGCACTTGGACGGTGGTGGTTGGATCCTGAAAGGCCTAAAATGCAAGCTAAGAACTTCGGGCTTTGTATTTAGGGCAGTTTCTGGAAGCGGCGTGGTCACTGAAGGGCCTTGAGCAGGGAAGAGATGTGATCCAACACATTTTAGAAAGACTGGCACGCTGCAGTGACTCTTGGAGAAGAGGAAGTGTGTGTCTGGGGCAGGATGTTGGCGATGCAGTGCAGCCTGCTAGAGGCACGTGGCACATCCTTGTAAATGCCTTGGCAACCCTGGTGCCCACCCCCTCCCCTAACACCACACACACGCCCTTGAGGCTGGATCCCTGTCCCCACTCCCCCTCAATAGGGTTTAACTAACGGTGAGTCCAGGGTACCGCTGGGTCCAAGTCATCACTGAACATTCCAAAATGACCCTGGAGCTTTCTCCATTTTCAGGACTCTTTTGTCCCCTGCAAAGGATCGTTGGGTGCCCTTCCAATACAGGAAGCAGTACTCACCCTTAGTCGTTCAAAGAGTTCTGCCAATTTGAGGAAGCTCCTAGGAGGCAGTGGGGAAGAGTTAGGGCAGAGATCTTGAGGGGGTGTTGCTTAAAGCCTCCCACCTTAAAGCCTCCCTCAGCACTCGCACCCCCCACCCCGCCCTTGGGGAAATCTCCCTCACTTCTCCCAAATCCCAGCAGGAAGGAACTTCTGCACCTCCCACCTACAGCCCATAGTAGGTTTCCACAGTGACCCCTAGTGGGTAGACACAGTATTACAGGCATAGAGAGAGGGCAGGAGGGGTGAGAGGGAGTCCTCACGTCTTTAGCTGGTTGACTTCCTGTGTTCCCAGACTGCTCAGTGCAGCAGACATAGGGATATAATCATCTGCCAGGCCTGTTGGGGAACAACCCTCCATCAGAGTCCCTTGGTCTGCACATCAAGCCCCACCCCTGGTGTTTGTGGTCATAGTGAGACCCGGGGCATTTCCTGCTCTCTTTTCTCCCTGCAGGGAGTAGGAATGCCGGGGAGAGGGGGCGGAGAACCCAGAATCCCTTGGGCCCTGCATACACTTGTGGGACTGCATGACACGGTCTGCCCGCAGGCAGGCATCCCGGATCCGGGTGTGGTACTCCAGCAGGAAGGTCCTCTCATGCTCAAAGAAGTCATCCACCTCCTAAGGGAGCCAGACAGGAGCCCCTTATACTGAGTCAGCAGGAGCACGGCACCCATGGACATGCGAGGGTAGCACAATCTCCTTCTAGGCCATGCCCCCACCAGTGGTTTCCCTCCCACAGCCACCCTAGGCCTCAATCTTTGCTGTGGACTTGAGGGCCTGGGTGGAATCTGCAGAGGGCCCCCATGGGTCACCTTGAGCCCTGACATGCTGGTGATGAGGGCTTCATCTGCAGACTTCACAATATTCCTCAGAAATCCCCCAAGGAGCTCCTTCCTGTTCTTTCCTCGGACACTGAGCTGAAGCACACATGGGGAGAGTGTGATGTTGGGGAGGGCATTTGGACTTCCCACCCCAGGCACATGCCACTTGTGGAGCTGATGAGACAGAGGCTTGAGCCCACCTAGCATCGTGCCCCCTGCCCCCGAGGGTGACCCCAGGGCTCTGGCCCAGCTCACATCCTGGCCATATTCCAAAAAGACAAAGAAGTTGTGGTCTCGACGCAGGGTGGGGTGGGCCGCCAGGCGTTGCAGAAAGACCTCATGCATTGCAACTGTCTTCTTGAAGATTGCCAGGTACTCCCTGCAGAAAATGGCAGGAAGCTCAAGGCCCTGCGAGGCTCTGCTGGGTCTCCTGCCCCTCAGAAGCCCTGGGGTCAGAGGTCAGGGTCTCCATCCACAGGCGATGAAATCCTAGGACTCTCAGGAAGGGGGTGGGCCTGGGGCTCCGTCATAGACAAGGAAAGGCCATGACACTCACGCTTCCAGCTCCTGCTTCATTTTGGCAAACTCTTCCCGCGTGATGGAGCTGTCCCCCTCGCCCAACTTCTGCAGCTTTTCCCTCGAAGCCTCAAAGTCTGGCCTTGGAGGGGCTGGGGGGATCTGCTCAGGGGAGGGACAGAGCTGGGAGGTTCTCTCATTGCTGAGAAGGCCATCCCCGGCACGGGGAAGTGTGGCCCGGTCTATCCCCATCCAAGCCCCCGGGCCTGCCCCTCACAACCCCAGCCCGCCCTGCCCCTGCTCACAATGAGGCCGGCGTACTCCTCATTTTCCACGTAGGCATCGTGGAGCCAGATGAACTCCTCGTGCTGCCGCACAACTGAGAATTCCGTTTGGGCGAAGTGAGGGAGGCAGCTCTGGAAGCCGAGAAGCCTGTCTGAGGTGTCTCTCCTCCCCTCCCAAACCCTGCACCCATCAAGCATCCTGGGCACCCACTTTGGGGCTTCCCCAATCCCACATCCCAGGTGAGGCCCAAGGTGGGCCTTGGTGGCTTAGCCGTCCATGATGTCACTCGGGATGATGGACGGGGGGAGGGTTAGGACTTGGGGCCAGAGGCAAACGGCCAGCTGGAGACTAGACAAGATGCTTGCTTTCTCGGAGGGGCAGGGGGCAGGGGCCAGGTTGAGGAACAGGGCCCGAAGTCTCTGTCGGCATCTGCCCACCCCCCCCTGGGGCAAGCAAAGGCTGGGGCAGCAGGCTCCTCAGGCAGGCATCCGAACTGCCCTCTTGCTCCCCCGGCAGCCTCACCTTGGTTTGAACAGTGAATTTCACCTTGTCCCGCTCACTCACTGCATCAGAGATCTCCACCTGTAAGGAGCTGTCTCCCTGCGGGTCCACTGATATGGAGGAGGGCTGCCGGGGAGGGGAGGTTTCGGACATGACTGACCACAGCCCCTTACCCGCATCCTCACCTCTGACTTCAGGTCCTCCTGCAAAGCCCACCTCAGCAGTACTGCTTCTCCAATGCCCTGGGGTCACCAGCTACCCCTAGAGGGATCCTGATAAGTCACTGCTCGGGGCCTTACAATTACTACAACACTTTCCCACACTTCCAACCTCGGAAGCAGCCAGAATGCTCCCCATTTCATAGATACGGAAGCAGACCACCAGAGAGGTGAAATAACTTTTCTGAAATCGCACAGCTGCAAAGTGGCAGGACCAGATGTGAACCCAGTGTCTCAATTCCAGACCCCCAAATCCTTTCTTAGTTACCAGCTTACCTCTTCCCCAGCTGGTTACTTCAGGTACCCTTTCATCAGGGCCTAAAGAGAGTTAGATAAGATGTTCTCGCCCCCTTTTGAGGGGTTCCTGAGACCATTCACCGCTTTTAGTCCCAAGAGGCATTGGCTTGTGGGCAAAGCGGGTGCATTTCTCTAAGGGAAAAGATCTGCGAGGCATGAAACTACGAGTTCATTCTTGCACTGAGCTTTTCAACACACATTTATTGAACACCTACTATGTCTACACCACTGTGCCAAGTGAAGGGGAAGAGGCCATTCTACCTTCAAGAATTGCTCGCCAGTATATACATATACATATACGTATACGTATACGTATACATATATGTGTGTGTGTGTGTGTGTGTGTATATATATGTATATATATATATATATATATATATATATATATATATATATATATAAACTGGCACCTTCCCACCTCTCACATCCAGGGGTCTCACTCTCTCCTCTCACAGGCTTTGGCACATATTTGGCACATACTATGGACAACTGACTTTTACCACCCTAGATTATTTTGCCCTGGCCTTAAACTTCACGTAAATGAAGTAGACACCATTGTTTCCATGTTCCTTCATGACATCCATCTATGTTGCTGAGTGCAGTAGTAATTCTTTGACTGCTGTGTAGTAATTCCATATGAATATATCAGAGTTTACGTATCTATTCTCCTTGAGTATAGATACTCAAGGCTCTCCTTGAGTATAGATACTCTCCTGTGAGTAAGGCTTCTATGAACAGTCTTGCGTATGTCTTTTGAGGAACCTAAGTACTCATTTCTGCTGGGTACGAGAATTGTTTGGTCACAGGGTAGGCGTGTGTTTATTAAATGCTATCACAGATACTGCCAGTTTTTCAAGGTGATCATGCAAATTTACACTCCTGCCAGCACTGTTTGGAAGTTCCAGTCGCACAACACCCCTGCCAATACTTAGAGTTGTTAGTCCTTTTTATATTAGCTATACTGGTGGAGGTATGATAATCGTGCACTGTGGTTTTAACCTGTACTTCCTGATGAGGAATGATGATGAATATCGTTTTATGTACCTATTGGCCATTTGGACATCTTTTGTCAAGTGCCTATTCAAGTCTTTTGCTTCCTCCCTACCCTCTTTTTTCAAAAATCAGATTGTCTTTTTTTAATTATTAATTTGTAGGAACTCTTTATATACTCTGGAGACAAGCCCTTTGTCAGTTATATGTGTTGTCAATATGTGTTGTCAATAGTATATCTCCTATTCTTTGGTTTCCTTTTTACTCTCTTAATGGCTTATAATTCTACGAGCTCCAATATGTCAGTCTTTTCTTTTATGATTAAGGGTTTTTGTGTACTCTTGAAGAGATTTTGCCTACCCCCAGATCATAAAGATAAAGATATTCTCCTATTTTTTCTTCTTCTAGAAATTAATAATTTTAGCTTTTACATTTATGTCTATGATCCACTTTCAATTCATTTTGTATACAGTGTAAGGTATGGGTTATGACTCATGTTTGCCATATAAATAGCCAGCCATTTTAGCACTATTTGTTTAAAAAAAAGACTATTTTGGGGCGCCTGGGTGGCTCAGTCGGTTAAGCATCCGACTTCGGCTCAGGTCATGATCTCGCGGTTCGCGAGTTCAAGCCCCACGTCAGGCTCTGTGCTGATGGCTCAGAGCCTGGAGCCTGTTTCCGATTCTGTGTCTCCCTCTCTCTCTGCCCCTCCCCTGTTCATACTCCGTCTCTCTCTGTCTCAAAAATAAATAAACGTCAAAAAAAATTTTTTTTTAAAGAAAAAAAGATTTTTTTAAGTTTATTTAAGTAATCTCTACACCCAACATGGGGCTTGGACTCATGACCTTGAGATCAAGAGCCGCATGCTCTTCTGGTTGTGCCAGTCAGGCGGCCTAAAAAGACTATCTTTTGATTGATTTGCTTTGGTGCACATCTTGGTGGAAAATAAATGGACTTCATAAATGTTATCAGTTCTGTACTCTACATGTCTGTACTTCTGATATCATACTGTCTTGATGATTGTAATTGACAGACAAACTTGAAATCAAATAGAATTTACTTTGTTCATTTTCAAAATCATTTTGGCTATTATAGGTCTTTGCATTTATGTATAAATTGTAGAACCAGCTTTGTTAATTTCCACCCAAAAAACCTGCTGGGATTTTGATTGAGATTAAATTGAATCTATAGATCAATGTGGGAAGGATATACATTTTTACAATGTTGGTTCTTCCAGTCCATCAACATGAAATAGCCTTCCAATTATTTAGGTCTTCTTTAATTTTTCTCAGTAATGTTTTGGAGTGTTCCCTGTAAAGGTTTTGCACATCTTTTGTTAGATTCATTCCTAGGTATTTTATGATTTATTATTTTTTTACATTTTAAAAATATTTATTTGTTTTTGAGAGACAGTAACACAGAGCATGAGCAGGGGAGGGGCAGAGAGAAGGAGACACAGGATCTGAGGCAGGTTCCAGGCTCTGAGCTGTCAGCACAGAGCCCAACGTGGGACTTGAACTCACGAACCGTGAGATCATGACCTGAGCCAAAGTTGGAGGCTTAACTGACTGATCCACCCAGGTGCCCCATGATTTTTTATTATTGTTGCTATTTTAAATGTGATTTTTAAAAATTTCATTTCCTAATTATTTGTTGCTAGTATGTAGAAACACACAATTGATTTTTATATACTTTGTGTCCAAAAACCTTGCTAAATTTACATACTACTTTTAATAGCTTGTAGATTATTTTGGATTTCATCCCTATACAAGCCTACGATATAAAATAATGATAATTTTAGTTTCTCCTTTCCAACCTTTATACCTTTTCTTTCTTTTTCTTGTCTTATTGCACTTGCTAGAACCTCTAGTACAACGCAGAAGTGGTGACCTGGTGAAAAAGGAAATCCTTGACTTGTTTCTGATCTCAGAGGGAATGCATTCAAAATGTAAGCTTGAAAGATGTTTTCAGATGCCCTATCAGATCAGTGAGACTCCCTTCTATGCCTAGTTTGGTAAGAGTGTTGATTTTTATCAATGTTTCCTCCCTTTACTGAGATATCATATGGGTTCTCCTGTTAGTCTGTGTATGTGCTTAACTTCACTGATTAATTTTCAATTATTAAGCCACCCTGCATTCCTGGAATAAAGCCTTCATCATGAAGTATTATGTTTTTATATATTGCTTATTCAACTTGATAATATTTTGTGATTTTTCCATTTATGTTCACAAGAGATGTTAACCTATATTTTTCCTTTCTTTTAATGATGTCAACAGGTATTTTTGTGCGTGTGTGGTAAAATACACATAACACAGAAGATTCATTTTGACCATTTTTAAGCAGTTTATTGGTATTAAGTATATTCACAGTGTTGTGCAACCATCACCACCACCCGCCTCCTCTTGACAGGTTTTTGTATCAAGGTTATGTTATTCTTCTAAAATAAGTTGGAATTGTGCCTTCTATTTCTGCTTTTGGAATAATTTATATAAGAATGGTATTAGTTTTTCTTTAATGTTTCAAAAGAATTCACATGTGAAATGATATGAGCTTAGAGAGGTAGTTTTGAACACTTTTAAATGATAGATTTACTTCCTATAATAGACATAGGACTATTCAGATTTTAATGTTTATTATTTTTGAAGGAGAGAGAGAGAGAGAGAATGCAAGTGGAGGAGGGGCAGAGAGCAAGAAGGGACACAGAATCTGAAACAGGCTCCAGGCTCTGAGCTGTCAGCACAGAGCCCAACACGGGGCTCAAACTCAGGAATGAGTGAGATCATGACCTGAGCCAAAATCAGATGCTTAACTGACTAAGCCACCCAGGTACCCCAGGGACTATTCAGACTTTCTAATTTTGGTTTCAGGTTTGGTAAGTTGCACTTTTCAAGTAGTTTGTCCATTTTATTTGAATTCTCTCATTTGTTGGCATAAACTTGTTCTTAAAAACTCTATCTTTTTAATGTCTGAAACATCTCTATCAATATGCACTTTATCACTCCTGGTTTTGGTAATTAATATTTTCTCTGTTCCTTCCTCTCAGTCTCCCTCTTGCTCTGTCTCTATCAGTCTTGCTACAAGTTTATCAATTTTTTTAGTTTATTTATTTATTTATTTTGAGAGAGAGAGACGGGGGAGAGAGAGATTGTGGGATTCTATCTCACGTTTGAATCTCATGAACCATTAGATCATGACCTGAACCAAAATCAAGAGTCAAACGCTTAACCGACTGAGCCACCCAGGCACCCCAGAAGTTTATCATTAAAAAAAAAGTTTAGGGGCGCCTGGGTGGCTTGGTCGGCTAAGCGTCCGACTTCGGCTCAGGTCATGATCTCACGGTCCGTGAGTTCGAGCCCCGCGTCGCGCTCTGTGCTGACAGCTCAGAGCCTGGAGCCTGTTTCAGATTCTGTGTCTCCCTCTCTCTCTGGCCCTCCCCCATTCATGCTCTGTCTCTCTCTGTCTCAAAAATAAATAAACGTTAAAAAAAATTAAAAAAATTTTATTTATTTATTGTGTGTGTGAGAGAGAGAGCATGAGGAGGGAAGGGGCAGAGAGAGAGAGGGAGAGAGAGAGAATCCCAAGTAGGCTCTGCACTGTCAGTGTGGAGCCCGAGGTGGGGTTTGAACTCACAATCTATGAGATTGTGACTTGAGCCGAAACCAAGAATTGGACACTTAACCGACTGACCCACCCAGGCGCTCCTGGAAGTGTATCAATTTATATTAGTATTTTCAAAAAACTATTTTTGGCATTATTGAGTTTCTATATTTGTATATTTATCATCTATTAATTGATTTCTGCTCTTTATTATTTCCTTCCTTTTTCTTTCTTGGGGTTTCAATTGCTCTTCTCTTTCTAGTTTCTTGAGATTGAAATTTAGGTCATTGACTTTTCAACCTTTATTCTTTTCTAACATATGCATTTGGTGGTATAAATTTCCCTCTGGATACTGCTTTAGCTATATCTCATGAGTTTTGATATATCATATTTTCAAGACAATTTCTTTAAAAAACTAATGTTAATTATAATTTCTTCTTTGACCTGTGAATTATTTAGAAGCATGATGCTTACTTTCCAAATGTTTTGGAATCTTTTTGATTCTTTAATCCTACTGGGACAGAGATCTCATTCTGTATGATTTCAATGTTTCAAACCTTGTTGATACTTGCTTTATAGCCAAACATATAATGTATTTTGGTAAATGTTTCAGGTGCACTTGAGAAGAATTGTTTTCTGCGGTTGTTGGGTACAGAGCTCTACATAAACCAATTAGATCAAGTAGATTAATCATGGTATTTTAAATCCTCAAATCCTTACATATTTTTTTTTGTTTTTTTGTTCTAACACTTGAGAGAGTTGTGTTAAACCTATAACTGTAATTGTGGGTTTGTCTATTTCTCCTTTTAATTCAATAATCTTTTACTTTGCATATTTTGAAATGATGTTATTAGTTGCATATAAATTTAGGACTGTTTTATCTTCCTGTTGACTTGACTCCTTAATCATTATAAAATGCCCCTCTTTATTTCTAGTAATACTTTTTGTCTTAGAATCTACTTTGTCTGAAATTAATATAGCCATGCCAGCATTCTTTTGGTTAGCATTCTTTTTGTATCCTTATAAAGTATGTCTTTTTCAACTGAATATAGTTGTCTTTAAAAAGTCCAGTCTGGGGTGGCTGGGTAGCTCAGTTGGTTGAGCATCTGATTCTTGATTTCAGCTCAGGTCATGATCACAGGGTCTTGGGATCGAGCCCCGCATTGGGCTCTGTAATGAATGTGGAGCCTGCTTGGGATTCTCTCTCTCTCTCTGTCTCTCTCTCTGTCTCTCTCCCCCACTTATGCTCTCTCTATATATAAATAAATAAATAAATAAAAATTTTAAATGTTTATTATTTTGAGAGAGAGACAGACAGACAGAATGTGAGTGGGGGAGGGACAGAGAGAAAGGGAAATACAGAATCCAAAGCAGGCTCCAGCCACAGGGCCAGATGTGGGGCTCAAACCCATGGACCATGAGATCATGACTTTGGCTGAAGTTGGCTGCTTAACTGACTGAGCCATCTAGGCACCCCAATAAATAAATAAACGAATAAAAAAAATAAATATCCAATCTGAAAAAAATCCAATCTGAATTTTTTTATTTTAACGTTTATTTATTTTTGAAGGAGAGAGAGAGAGAGAGAGAGCATGAGTGGGAGGGGGGAGCTGAGAGACAGAAGGGGGGAGGGGCAAGAGAGAGGGAGAGAGAGAATCCCAAGCAGGCTCTGCGCTGTCAGCATAGAGCCCAATGTGGGGCTTGATCCCACAATACTGAAATCATGACCGGAGCTGAAATCAAGTCAGACGCTTAACCCACTGAGACATCCAGGTGCCTCTGATTTTTTTTTTAAAGTAACCTACGGCACCTGCATGGCTCAGTCGGTCAAATTTCCACCTTGGGCTCAGGTCATGATCTCACAGTCCGTGGGCTCAAGCCCTGCATTGCACTCTGTGCTGACAGCTCAGAGCCTGGAACCTGCTTCAGATCCTGTATCTCCCTCTCTCTCTCTGCCCCTCCCCTGCTCGCTCTCTCTCTCAAAAATAAATAAACATAGGGGCGCCTGGGTGGCGCAGTCGGTTAAGCGTCCGACTTCAGCCAGGTCACGATCTCGCGGTCCGGGAGTTCGAGCCCCGCGTCGGTCTCGGGGCTGATGATGGCTCAGAGCCTGGAGCCTGTTTCCGATTCTGTGTCTCCCTCTCTCTCTGCCCCTCCCCCGTTCATGCTCTGTCTCCCTCTGTCCCAAAAATAAATAAACGTTGAAAAATAAATAAATAAATAAATAAACATAAAGTAACCTTACACTCAAGGTAGGGTGCAAACTCACAACCCCGAGACCAAGAGTCACATGCTCTACCGATTAAGCCAGCCAGGCACCCCCTGAATATGTTTTTAATGGAGTGTTTGGTCTATTTATAATTATTGTAATTACTGATATAGGCTACTAACTTGCTATCTTGCCTTTTGGGTGGGGTTTTTTTTTTTTTTTTTTTTTTTGCTCATCTATTTTTTTGTTCCTTTATCCTTTCTTTCTTACCTTCTGTTAGATTAGTCAAGTATTTTTGCATTATTTCATTTTATCTTCTATTATATTTTTATTTACATCTTCATTTAGTATTCTTTTCGTCTCTGTTTAAAGGAGAACCTTAGAGAAGGCAATGCTTACTCTAGAGGACATGATCTAATAGAGGACATTCAGAGAGTCCGGCACTTACAAAGTTTGAGGATGCACCCATCAGTTTGATAGCCCAGTACACATCCCATATAATAACAGTTATAACAACAACGATAACAATAGCTAACACTTATACTTGAGCTTCCTATATGCCAGGCACTGATCTAAGCGTCTTACATATATTAATTAATTTAACCATGAATACGAACATAGATAAACACTGAAACACATATTTTCTCCTCCATACTTTGTCTCTCTCAGGCCTTCTCACCTCTACGAACTCCACTTGAACCCCACTCCTCACTTTCTGGCTTCTACAACATCCCCAGGGCAGGCTCCTTTTGTGTCCAACCGCGATCCCCCCAACACACACAATCTGGCTCAGTGGTACAATGGGCCCCTAAGTCTCCTGTATCCCCCCTGCTGCCTTAGTATCTCTGTTCTAACCTGTACTGTTTGGTAACTGCTTGAGGGAGAGGGGACTTCAGGGATGGACCACAGCTACTCCATCCCTGTCCTCAGCCACAGCCCACCATGCACATACCTCCAACTCTCAAAAGCGTGCACCCCCGTGAGCCCAAGGATGCTCAACAACTATTTGTTGAACGAAATCAAGAGGAAAGGGTGAAGAATTCATGATCTTATGTTACATGAACACGAACACACAAGTGAAGCCATTAGTGTTGAACCAGATTCCTTCCTGGGCAAAGAAGTGTACTCCATTCCCTCCTCAATCCCTAACATCCCTCCTTCCTCTCCTTCCCCGGTAAGCCAGAACCTGGGGAGGGAGGAGAGGAGTGGCAGTGCCGGTCCCTTTCCACCTGGCAGGGCAAAGGTAAACCCTGCCTCCTTTGGCCCCATGCAGGTGCCACAGACGCGCCCCACCCCCTTGCTCAGGTCTCTCCTCTGGCTCACGCGTGCGCGCGAACACACGCACACACGCCCCACTCCCTGATTGGGCATCATTGGGTATCATGGAGTGAGGTGGAGGTTGGGAGGGGATTTGCGTTTTCCTTTACCTTGTTCTCCTTCCCAGCCTCTTGACGCCCTTCCATCACCCTCCTTCGTGGCTGCAGCACACAACTATTCCGCGGCTGGCCACTGTCCGCGCGCTCCCGCAGCTTCGTCCCCGATAACTCGCCGGTTGCACGGGACTCGATCAGCTGACGGAGACACGTTCCCCTCCCTGCCCGGAGTCACCTGGAGTCAGGCGTGCTTCCCACCCGTTCCCTAGCAGCCGCGCCTTTTGATTGGGTGGCAGGTTCACCGTGAGCGACATCATTGGCTGCAACGCCTGTCGTTCCTGTGCTTGGCCCCAGCTTTTAAGGGGGCAGCGCGGGACCGAGAGGGCCGGGAATCGGCGACGGCGTGGGGGCCGGGGTCGGGGGTTCTGGGGTTGCAGAGGCCTCGTGCCGCGTCAGCCCCCGCCCCCAGGCTGGCAGTGAGCCGCGCGCCGCGGCTCCGGGCCGCGGCGCCAACGGCCTCGCGCGATCTGCGCGTGCGCACTAGCTCAGTCGCGCGCCCTCCAGGCGGTGGGCAAGGCGGCGGGCTAGTGGGCAAGGGTGGTAGGGTGGCAGGGTGGGAGGGTGGGGGGGGGGGCTGGGGGAGGGAATGGGGAGCAGGGGTGGGTGGTGGGCCAGGGACGAGGGTGAGGGGTAATGTCTGTGGAGAAAGGGGTTCCGTTAGACTATTCGCTCTGGGGTATGAGGGATGTGCGGGGTAAGCAGCCCAGAGCAGTGAGGGGACGCGGCAAGGCCCGAGGCCAGGCCCGGGGTCACGGGCGGTCGCACCTGGAGCCAGGAAGCAGAGGGGCGCAGATTCAGCGAGAAAAATTGTGGGTGCCCTGGAACGGGCTCATTGTGATCGGGAAGAGAATGGAGCTCCTGGGTAGAAATACACAAAAGCCTAGGATGTGGGGCCCCAAGCTTGACTCTGAGAGCTGGAGACTGGACGGTGTGGAAAAGAGGGTCTTGAAAGAGAAGTCAGGCCAGAGTCAGGAAAGGATGGATGTGAAGCTACTGCCCAATGTAGCAGGTGCATCACAGGCTTCAGCAGGTTTGGGGAAAAACAGCCCAAGGGAGATGTGGGGAAAGCAAGAAATCAGAGGCAAAATAGGCGCTGAATCTGAAAGTGCAGGCACTACAGCAGGGTCTAGGATGGGGTCTGGTTTTAAAGACAGGTTGAAGGTTACTGGGGTACGGACCAGCGGAGAGGACTTGAGATCCAGGGGATATACACTAGGGCAGAATGAGGAGGAGCTGAGGTCCGGTGGAGAGAAGTTGAGGTCAAGTAGAGAGAGGCTGAGGTCAAGTGGAGAGAAGTTGAGGTCAAGTAGAGAGAGGCTGAGGTCAAGTGGAGAGAAGCTGAGGTCAAGTGGAGAGAAGCTGAGTCTGAGTGGAGGGAAGCTGAGTCTGACTGGAGAGAAGCTGGGGTCAAGTGGAGAGAACCAGGGATCCCGGGGAGAGAAGCTGGGAGCTAGTGGAGAGGATTTGAGATCCACTGGAGATAAACTGCAGTCAAGTGCAGAAAAGCTGGGGCCTAGTGGAGAGAAGCTGGAGGATTCAGGAATGGGGAGCATAAATGAAGAGAGTATTGAAAGGTTGATAGAAGTTACTGGTGCTGAGATGGAAATTCCTGTTGAAAGAGTGGAAGGGAATGATGAGCTCGAAGGGGCTAAGGAGGCGGGAGTGGAGGAGGATGTCTTGGATGGGGTGAATGATATTGCTGATGAATCTGTTTCCGTGGAAGAGAAAGAGGTTATAGGTGAAGGTAGTGGTGAAGGAGGCAGGTGAAGGACTGAAGCTAAAGAAAGAAAGGGAAGCAGATAGCGGAAGTGTTGCAAGTCAAAAAGGAGACATTAGAGCCAAGCAGAGCATTATTGACCCTGAAGAAGTAAACACGAGAGAGGAAAGGAGAGCACGGGAATGAAGAGCTTCTGGGGTTGAAGGTGGAGGCCAGGGCCAATGGAAACAAAGAAGGGTGAGAAAAAGGGAAATGGGAACATTTTGAGGAGGAAGGAAAGATCTGAAAATGTGTTGAGAAGTCGAGGACAAGTGGAGATTGGTTTCTTGGAGAAGAGCTGTGACTTGTAGGGAAATGTCTGAGACGGGGATTTGGGACGGGCTAGAAGATTTCGTTTAATGTGTGATTGGGTTTACGAGATCCAGAGGAGTGCATAGTGAGAAAAATGGAAACTTACGGAAGGACAAAGGATAGGGAATGGAGGTTGTGAAGGAAGAAGCAAGCTGGAGCGAGCAAAGAAAACTTCTCAAAGAGGATCCTGAAGAAGAACGAAGGGCTCCAGAGTGACCAAGGCAAGAGCAAAGAAAATGAGGGAAGAAAAAAAAAAAAGTAAGAAGTCAGATCCCATCATAATGATTATGTTTGTTGGGTTTGAAAGTTCTTCCCTTTACTCTTTCTATAATGTATGCCCTCCCATGTAAGCCAATTTTGCAATGTAACGGGACAGGCCTCTTGCAGGGCCCCGTACATCTGGACCAAGCTCATCCTCATGGATCTTCCGTCTAACTAGCCCCCAAATGTATCCAGAATAATTGCTGGCCTCCACTATTTCAGTCACTTCACCATGATCACCATTTCCATGGGTTTCCCTCCCCTTCGCACATCAAATTCGAGTTGCTCATCCTCAATTTGAAGTTACCTCAACTATTTGTGTTATTATTGTTTCCATTTTTGACCCATGTTATATATATATAATACACATTATATATGTGTATATACGTTATATATGACATATACGCATTGTATGCATATACACATATATAATGACATACATTATATATCATGTATATCATATATATTTATGTATATATATATATATATATATTTTTTTTTTTTTTTAAGAGAGAGAGAGAGAGGGAGAGAGAAAGTGCAAGTGGGGGGTGTGGAGAGGGGCAGAGGGAAACACAGAGAATCCCAGGCAGGCTCCGCACTCAGTGTGGAGCCCAACTCGGGGCTTGATCCCACAACCCTGGGATCATGACCTGAGCTCAAATCAAGAGCCGGACACTCAACCAAGCGAACCATCCAGGCGCCACTCCCATCTTTGGCTTTTATTTGCTCATCTAATCACGTGGACCTTTCCTCTTGTGTCAGTCTCCTTTGGGGCTTTCTCTTATGACTTCCACATGCCGTCCGTCATCCACTGTCATCCCAGGGAAGAGAGGACCCCCTGAGTGCCTGCTGTCACGACATCAGTGTCAAAACTTAGGTTCTTAGGTCGTGTTTTTCTCTCGGATAGGGATGTAAGGAGATGACAGAAAACAGCCATGGAGTGTTAGGATGAAAGAAATATTTCACCCTTTTCCTCCATGTACTTTTATTCATTCATTTACTTACTTATTTTTAATGTAATTTTTTTAAGTTTCTTTATTTTTTTGACAGAGATAGAGAGTGAGCGGGGAGGTGCAGAGAGGGGGGGGAAGACAGAGAATCCCAAGCAGGATCCGCGCTGTCAGCGCACAGCCTGACATGGGCTTGAATTCACGAACGTCGAGATCATGACCTGAGCGAGAACCAAGAGTTGGACGCTTAACCAACTGAGCCACCCAGGAGCCCCACCTCCATGTACTTTTAAAAGTCTGTAATATTTCCGAGGAGTAGAAACTTCACCATATCATAAGTATCATGACACAAATTTAGAATAGACTCATGTTTTGATTTTGTTTAATATTTTATTTTTGAAAGCGAGAGAGAGAGAGAACACAAATAGAGGAGGGGCAGAGGGAGACACAGAATCCGAAGCAGGCTCCAAGCACTGAGTTGTCAGCACAGAGCCAGAAGCCCGACGCGGGGCTCGAACTCACGAACCGTGAGATGAACAGAGCCAAAGTTGGACACTTGACCGACTGAGCCACCCAGGTACCCCTAAATTGTTCATTTTTTACAGACCCTTTGCTAATTTTCTGCCAAGTTTCCAAAAGATCTGTAAAGCCCATGTCATAGTTTTGTTCAGTTAGTCAAACCTAATAGATAATTTATTAATTTCACTTTTTTTCCCCCCAGCAATTTCCCTCTTTGAGTCCTTTGTCGTCTGGGTCTGAGGTAGAGTGGCTCTGTTCCAGGCTTCCTCCACAGCTACTTTCCTGGACTTCTTAACCCTTCTCTCTGTTCTTCTGTGTTGGATCTCCTACTGCCTGGATCTTAGATCTTCTCCCTCTCTCTTGATTTCCAGACTTATTTTGGCCAACCACATCCTCTAATAGCTTCCAGAGATGGATATGACCTGTTTTTCTTCCGTTATATGAATTACCTGTTTTCTACCACTCCCGACGGGTCAGCCTGCCCTCTTGTCTCATTTTCTGTGCTTCTACTGTAGGACATTGGAGCCCGGTTCGGGCTCTCATCTTTTTTTCTATTTTTGTCCCTCTTTTTTTATTCTACTCTCTGGACAGTGTCATTAACTTTACCTTCTTATCCTTTCTATTGAGGGTTTTTTTTTTTTTTAATTTCGATTCTCTTGTTCACTGATTGTTTCTTTTTTTATGTAGCATTTCTGTTTTTATTTCATGTGCATGTTCTCTTAGCTCTCCAAGGAAGAACTTTCCTGTTTCTAATTGTTCTGTTTTTCTTATTGTTTCCTTTGAATCCTTCTCCCCCCCCCCTCCACCCTTTTCTGGTGTGTGTGTGTGTGTGTGTGTGTGTGTGTGTGTGTGTGTGTGAAGTTTTCCTCAAATGTTTGATCTTATTCCGTGTGCACAGATGGGGCTTGTGAATTGACGGTCTTCATTCTTTATGGTTTTTACTGTATTTATCCCTTTATTTTCATCTTGGTGAGGTTTGGAGTTAAACATTGTGTGTTCAGTCTGCCGTGTTTGACAAAAAGTCTCCTCCAATACATTTTGATTATTCTTTTTTTTAATTTAATTTTTTATTTTTTTTTAAGTTTACATCCAAATTAGTTAGCATATAGTACAACAATGATTTCAGGATTAGATTCCTTAATGCCCCTGAC
The DNA here is from genome assembly GCF_022837055.1 of Prionailurus viverrinus. NCBI lineage: Eukaryota > Metazoa > Chordata > Mammalia > Carnivora > Felidae > Prionailurus > Prionailurus viverrinus. Next base: position 107,499,874 of record NC_062570.1, read on the forward strand.
CCATTGAGCCCATCCCCCCTCCCACAACCCCTCCAGTAACCCTCTGTTCTCCATATTTATGAGTCTCTTCTGCTTTGTCCCCCTCCCTGTTTTTATATTATTTTTGTTTCCCTTCCCTGATGGTCATCTGTTTTGTCTCTTAAAGTCCTCATATGAGTGAAGTCATATGATTTTTGTCTTTCTCTAATTTCACTTAGCATAATACCCTCCAGTTCCATCCACATTGTTGCAAATGGCAAGATGTCATTCTTTTTGACTGCCGAGTGATACTCGATTGTATATACATACGACATCTTCTTTATCCCTTCATCCATCGATGGACATTTGGGCTCTTTCCATACTTTGGCTATTGTTGATAGTGCTGCTGTAAACATTGGGATGCATGTGTCCCTTCGAAACAGCACACCTGTATCCCTTGGATAAATACCTAGTAATGCAATTGCTGGGTCATAGGGTAGTTCTATTTTTAGTTTTTTGAGGAACCTCCACACTGTTTTCTAGAGTGGCTGCACCAGCTTGCATTCCCATACATTTTGATTATTCTTAATTGAATTTTCAAGTGTAACCCTGATTTTCATCTTGAAGGTAACTTACTATTTCCTTTATGAATTTTCCTGGGTCAAAGTGACTAACATAGTGAACAAATAAACCTCAGCACACAGCAAAGTACTAGATCAGTTATTATAAACATGCTGTAATTGCTCTCATCTTAAAAAAACAACAACGCATCTTAAACCTGTTATCTCATCTTTAAAACAACACAAAACCTCTCTTGACCACACACATATTCCCCTCTGGCTACCGCCCCATTTTCCTGGTTCCCAGTGGTAGGCACAAAAGTGGCCCCTCAAAGATATACTCACTTCCTGATCCCAGGAACCTGTGCATATAGCCTCATATGACAGAAGGGTGAATATTAGTTGACATGGCAAAAGATATGATTAAGTTACAGATCCTGAAAGGGGGAGCTTATGCTAGATCATCTGGGTGAGCCCTAAATGCCATCACAAGCATCCTTATAAGAAAGAGACAAAGGAGATCAGACACAGAGAAGAGGAGGCGGCCGTGTGAGCCCAAAGCCAGAGGCAGGAATGATTCGGCCACCAGCAGTTGGAACAGCAAAATGGATTCTCCCTCAGAGCCTCTGGAGAGTGTGTGGCCCTTGCCAAGGCCTTGATTTTGGACTTTTGGCCTCCAGAACTCTAGTCTCCAGAGGGAATAAATTTCTGTTCTTCTAAGCCATGCAGCTTGTGGTAATTTTTTACAGCAGCTCTAGGAAACTAATACATTCCCTTCACAGCAGGATTCCTCCAAATAGTTGTTTACCCTTTTTCTAATCTTCTCCCTTCCTTTTTATCCAGCTGTTTATAGTGGACTTTTAAAAATCTACAGAAAAGTTGAAAGTTTAGAGCAACTAACTATTCTTTGCCTGGATTTAACAGTTGGTAATAGTTTGCCCTGTTGTGCTTTGTCAGTACCTCACGGATCTCCTAAGAATGAAGACATTCTCCTCCAGGGGCACCTGGGGGGCTCAGTCAGTTAAGCGTGGGCCTCTTGATTTCAGCTCACGTCATGATCTCACTGTTCATCGTGAGTTTGAGCCTGATGCTGCTCTCTGAGCTGACGGCACAGAGCCTGCTTGGGATTCTCTCCCTCTCTCTCTGCCCCTCCCCAACTTGAGGTCTCTCTCTCTCTCTCTCTCTCTCTCAATCTCTCCCCTCAAGATAAATAAATAGGGGTGCCTGGGTGGCTCAGTTGGTTAAGCCTCTGACTTCAGCTCAGGTCATGATCTTGCGGTTTGTGGGTTTGAGCCCCGTGTCGGGCTCTGTGCTGACAGCTTAGAGACTGGAGCCTGCTTCAGATTCTGTGCCTCTCTCTCTCTCTCTCTCAAAAATAAATAAACATTAAAAAAAAATTTTTAAGATAAGTAAATAAACTTTAAAAAGTTAAACAAAGACATTTTCCTCCACATCCACAACACCTAAGTAAATTAAAACATTTTAAATGTAATAAATTAAAAATTAAGAATAATTCTCTAAAAGCATCTAATATTCAATCTATATTTAAATTTCCTTCCAAATAAAATAAAATAAAATAAAATAAAATAAAAAATGTCCTTCCTTGTCCCCAAAAGATCTTTTATAACCTTTTTTCCTTGACCCAGCATGCATTCAGGGCTAATGTATTGAATGTGTCTGTTAACTCGTTTTAATCTACATCAATTTCCTCTCATTTTGTTTTTTTTTTTTTTAAACTTTTTTTTTTTTCAACGTTTATTTATTTTGGGGACAGAGAGAGACAGAGCATGAACGGGGGACGGGCAGAGAGAGAGGGAGACACAGAATCGGAAACAGGCTCCAGGCTCTGAGCCATCAGCCCAGAGCCTGATGCGGGGCTCGAACTCCCGGACCGCGAGATCGTGACCTGGCTGAAGTCGGACGCTTAACCGACTGCGCCACCCAGGCGCCCCTCATTTTGTTTTTAACAGCTTTGACTTTTTAAAGAATTTAAGCCTGTTTTCTTAGATGTCTAGCATTCTGGATTTGTCTAGTTGTGTCCAGATGGCATCATTTAGTTCATTCTTCTATCCACTGTAGTTCTCATGCGCTAGAAGTTGGAGCCATAGGCCCTGGTTTCTTTCCCTGTAGCACTTATCACCTCTGACTCCGAATTTTCCTTCTGTCCTTTTTTTATTATCATCTCTCCCCAGTAGAATATAAGCCCCATGAGGGAATCAATGTGTGCCTGCCGGGTTCCCTGTTCTAGTCTGCTGTCTAACCAACACATAGTAGGCACTCAGCATGTGTTTGTGATATGAACTGAAGTCACATTAAGTGACTTTACCTGTGTCAATACTATTTAACATCTAATGGGAAATTGCTAGAATCATTTACCCTGTTCCTTAGAACAAATCATTTTTTTGAGGCCTCAAATGCCTGAAAATATCTTTATTCCAAATTTGAGGTTTGTCTAGGTACAGAATTTTCCCTCGGTAGTTTGAAGACATGCCCCTTTGTGTTCTTCCTTCACTCATGGCCACTGAGAGTCCACATCCATTTTCGTGCTTGAGCCATTGGACACGAGCAGGCGATCTGTATATGTGGTGTTTTCTTCTCCTTGCCTCTGTTATTTCTGCTAATTTACTGTCAGACGTTTATAGCTTGCTTATCCTTCTGTTCTCTAGGAACTCTGATCCCATAGTCGGACAATAAAATAGACACAGTTGGTGTGGGCAGAATTGTAAAGATAAGCTACAGAAGGCTCAGCCCTAGAAGTGGGATCTTTTTGCAAGTGGTGACAGCTAACATTTCCTGAATTCTTCTGATAATCTGAATAATTTCATAGGCACCATGCTAAGCACTTTACATGCTCCCTGTCATTTCATCCTTCCAACAACTAACTCTCTGAGACGGGAACTATTACCGTGTCAACTCCACTGGGTAGAAACCGCCAGGGCCATGCCCTGAGCCCACAGCTGCACTGGAAGCCACCCTGATGAACTACCCCCTCTGTTCCTACGAGACAAGGCCTGCTGCTGGGTTTCCAAGCCCGCCAAAGCAGGGTCTGCGATCCTGCCCTGGGGGCGGGGAATGAGGCGGGGCAGCAACCCGGTCCAGGTCTTCAGTGAGGCGTGTTGAACGAGTGCTTCGGTGGCAAGTTTTAAAGAACATAAATGCCAAAAAGCGGTGATGTTTACTTTCTTTCCCAGATCTCTGCCTTCCCAAGATCATCTGCTCCTAGCCTCGTCTGGTGATGCTCTGAGCACCGAGAAGTTGTCGCCTCTCTTAAAGGAGGCCCACACAGGCACGAGGTCAGGACAGTTGTGTGGGGCTCTCCAACTGCACTGCACAATATATAAATGACGAAGGAAATAATCAGGCCTGTTCTTTGGATGGATTACATTTTCTCCTGGGACACCAGATGCATTCCACTGAGGCCACAGAAAGGAAAAGGATTGAGACGCCACGACAAACGGAGGCCACCTTGTAAGTGCCGATATTTTCAATCATCTAGATAGCTGGAACTTTATAGATGTAATATCCTTTAAAATTAACCAAAATGCACACATTTGAGGGCATCGAGGCTCTCGAGCGATTTTATGTATCTCTATTATCCTGTTCTTTCTTTGCATACTTGCCAAAGATCCTGTTTCTCGCAACGGGATGTGTTAAAAATGACTTTATGAGAAAGAAAATGACTTTATGGTTTGGCTTGTGTTTAAATGCCCCCCTTTGCCGGTCCCATTAATTCATTCGGCAAACACTGAACACTTACTGTGTGCCAGCTGGGAATGCAACAAATGCGAAGGACCAGGTTCTTGGCCTTGGCCACCTGTCTCTTGTTGACACAGACCTCTCAACACGTAGATGTCCGTGCACTGTGAGGCGGGCGAGGAGGGCGCCATGTACTAAGAGTGGTGTAACTGCAGAAGGGGGAGGGCCTGGCCTTGCGGCTGGTGGCGGGGGGCAATCAGAGAAGCCTTCCTGGTGGAGGTGACCACTTGGGGCTGGACTTAGACGGGTGAGAAGGGGTCCACACTGGGTGAGGAGAGGACAAGCAAACATTCTCAGAAAGAAGATTGCTGAGGACAGTGACTGGGGACTGCATGGCTCAGTCAGGAGAGGAGAACAGTCATTTGGTGCAGCCGGAGCAGAGAGAGTATTATAGAGACTGGCACACTCTGGAAAACAGTATGGGAGGTTCCTCAAAAAATCAAAACTAGAACTACCCTACGACCCAGCAATGGCGCTGCTAGGTATTTATCCAAGGGATACAGGTGCTAGGTACCTAGCAATGGCGCTAGGTATTTATCCAAGGGATACACAGGTGTGCTGTTTCGAAGGGACACATGCACCCCCATGTTCATAGCAGCACGATCGACAACAGCCAAAGTATGGAAAGAGCCCAATGTCCACCGATGGATGAATGGATAAAGAAGATGTGGTATATCTATACGATGGAGTATTACTCGGCAATCAAAAAGAATGATATCTTGCCATTTGCAACTACGTGGATGGAACTGGAGGGTATTACGCTAAGTGAAATTAGTCAGTCAGAGAGAAATATCATATGACTTCACTCATATGAAGACTTTAAGAGACAAAACAGATGACCATCAGGGAAGGGAAACAAAAATAATATAAAAACAGCGAGGGGGACAAGACAGAAGAGACTCATAAATATGGAGAACAAACTGAGGGTTACTGGAGGGGTTGTGGGAGGGGGGAGGGGCTCAATGGGTCAGGGGCATTAAGGAATCTACTCTTGAAATCACTGTTGCACTATATGCTAACTAACTTGGAGGTAAATTTAAAAAAATAAAATAAAATGATAGAGACTGGCAGGATGTGAGCTGGGCATATCCTGGGGACAGCCTTGAATGCAGGGTTAAGGAAGTTAGCCTTTGTTCTGTAGGCGACAGGGAGAATGACACCATGAGATCTTTAATTTACATGGCTTACCAAGCTGAGAGATGT